>NC_051155.1:5997083-6687082 GCF_013339745.2 Dermacentor silvarum | reverse complement strand
GACTGGCCGGTTTTTATGGAGAATGCGAAACTTGAAGTTGTCTTTTCACCAGAACTGAGCATTCACGAACTTAACAAAAAATTCACTTAGGGCGTAATCTCAGAGGCACACAAACAACACTGAAAGACCAGGCCAACTCATTAGGCGAACATTTTTAAACATCTCAAGCTCAGCAAACTATTCAAATGCATTCTTAAGATACAAAGAGTCAGCTGAGAAACAGAGACTGCCCACTACCAGTGCTTCAAATGAACAGTACAGTCAAACCTCGATATAACGAAGTTGTACTTGCAGCGGAAAACTTCGTTATATTGAGAATTTTGTTGTATCCAGGTTTCATTATAATATTCAATAGAACTAAGATGGGGAAATAAATATAGTTTGTTACATCGCGAATTTCGTTAAATCGAGGTTCGTTATATCGAGGTTTGACTGTATAATGACCCTCTCGCAATACAGAAATTAAGCAGAGTTCTTTCTGCCGGTAAAAAAATGGCAACAGGTCTTGACCGTGTGCACTATACAATGCTGGCACACTGTCACCTTTACTTGGGAGTGCGGAGAGTTGCGAGCATGCGCTACTCTCGATGGAGGAGAGACACGACCGGCGGCATGGCAAACGAAGATTTAATATATACAAGGACGGTAAACGCACGCAACACACAACACTGAAACTGAAACTCAAAACTAACGGCACGCAAAACTAAAACTATGATTTAACAAAAATCTTCACTCGAACTTAAATAACAAACTCAGATTAAATAGAAGCTACTGAAAAAAGGACTATCTCAGTTCCGGAGCCTAGCTCCGCCTTAGAAGTCTCTAGGTCAGTCCTAGCGCGGGTTCGTTAGAGTCTAGCCACCCTGCATCCGGCCTGACTGCGTCGCCATCGGAAACGGGGGCTTACAGATCGTCGTCGCGAAGTTCTTGTCGAACCCGCGTCGGGCTCGTCCGCAGCATTGAGGGTGTCGTAGGTGTCGACGCCTCGTGTTGTTTCTTTTGACGGTGGTGAGCTCGTCGGTATCTCGTCCGTGATGTGCCCGTTAGTGATGGCGTTCGCCGTAGCTTAGGCCCACCTGCCTAGGCCTAGCGTCGGGGCGCGTCGCAACTTCTTCAAGAGTGCCGACGTGGCGTCCCGAGGAGAATCAAACGTGCCGGTCTGCCGCAGAAGGGGGAGCCTCTCTGGGGTGCCTGGTCCTGCCGTGAGAAGCTGCAGCTCGTCCAGGAGCCTCGCCTGAACTTGCCGAGGTCGACGGCCACACCTTGGACGGCCAGCGTCGCGGACTCAACCAGACCCCCAAGTCTCCCGTCGCCAGAACATAGCTGGAGATGCGACCTTCCTGACCCGGTGCCACGTTGAAACTCAACGGACAGCGCCGTTCATCCTTCGACTATGCCTCGGTTCGTGCGCCTCGCGCACTCGCGCCGTTCGGAGCACCGGGCATCGCGTGCTCCTCTTCTTTTTCGCGCCACAGGCGGCCTCTTACATGTGACACACACTTATCTCAAGCATTGGAAGAGGCACTCCTTCAGTTTTTCAACAAGATATGGGAATTTGGAACAATGCCTACAGATTGAAAAAACACAGTAGTAGTGCCTTTTCTAAAATCTGGTGAACCCCCAACATCCCCAAGCAGCTACAGACCCATTGCACTGACAAGCTGTCTGGCGATATCATATGAGAGCATTATAAACACAAGGCTCACATTCATCCTTGAATCAAGAAACCTAATAGACATGCACCAGTGCGGATACAAAAAGGGCTGCTCCACCACTGATTATCTCGTCCGACTTGAACACGAAATAGGAGATGCACTTCTACACAAACAACACTGTCTCACTGTTTTCTTTGATTTAAAGAAAGCATATGATACCATGTGGCAGTATGGAATTTTGAGAGACCTCGCTGACTTGGGGATTCGTAGCAGAATGCTAAACTGTCTATCTGATTTCATGTCAAACTCGGGTACGTCTCGGCACAATACTCTCACGTACATTTACACATGAAAATGGTGTTCCACAAGGTTGTATTCTCAGCACGACACTTTGCATAGTGAAAATGAACTCTATTAATAAAATCATTCCATCCTATGTTATGCACTCAATATATGTCAACGATTTGCAACTGGCTTGCCGCACCTCAAATCTATCCACCTGCGAAAGCCAACTACAAATAACAATAAGTAATCTCGTGCAATGGGCTGGCAAAAATGGTTTACACTTTTCAACCCACAAAACCGTTACAGTTGTGTTTTCCCAGAAGCGAGGGTTACCGTGCGATCCAGTTCTGACATTGGATGGTACAACACTGCCGGTCAAACAAGACTACAAATTTTTAGGCGTAACGTTTGATGCAAAACTGAACTTCCTGGCCCACATTACCACAACAAAAATTAAGGCAAATAAAGCACTAAACATTCTCAAAGTGTTCTCGCGCAAGCACTGACCGTACATGCCTACTACGTATATACCGGTCCCTTGTGCGTAGCATTCTAGACTACGGTAGTTTAGTTTATGGTGAGTCTAGGCAATCCTACATTAAATGACTTGATTCAATTCATAATCTTGGCCTACGATTGGCGAGCGGTGCCTACAGAGCATCGCTTGTACAAAGTGCAATGAGCCTTCTTTACGGCACCGCAGAGCATCACTTACTCTTTCCTATGTACTGAGAATTCGGTGAACACCACAACATATATGCTACAACATCGTAACACAATGCAACTCACTGTTACACTACATAAATAAACCGAACAAGACACAGCCACTTGTCTTACGACATGAGGAATACTGTCAGATTTATAACATTCCTCATGGGGTCCTGCAGGTTGCTGGAAGGCTGCAAAGACTGGCCCCATGGTGCAATGTTACACAGCTATGTGATTGGAAACTAACGCATTTAAAGAAAAAAGGACACCCCACAAGAACACACAATGCAAGCGTTCCGTACTACTCAAGACAAATATAAAGATCACACAGAATTTTACACAGATGGTTCTAAAACAAGAATATGTGGGTGTGGGAACCATAACGAAAAATCTGGAAAATAGCATTCGAATACATCATCCTGCTTCAGTCTTTACCGCCGAAGTTATGGTGATATGAAGGGCAGTAAAAAAAATTATCACCGACAAACAGAAGATTGCTATCATTTACACTGATTTGTTGAGTGCACTCACAGCTTTAAATTTAAAATCCGCCTGTGAACATCTATATCTTAAACATGGTGGTTAACAACAAATACAGACAAACCATACGATTCTGCTGGGTCCGTAGCCATGTTGTAATACCAGGGAATGAATCAGCAGATAGATGCGCAGCCTTGGCAGTGCATCTAACTCACTCAAAACTTCACTACAAGGACAGTATCCGAGCAATTCGTAATGCCCTGATATCCAAATGGTAACAAGAATGGGACTCCTGCATTAATAACAAGTTACACGTAACCAAACCCCTGCTGGGTGAGTGGAAATCGTGCAGTCACCAGCAACGGTTCTATGAGGTCATCTTATGTCGACTTCGAATAGGGCACACACGTCTGATGCACAATTTTTTACTTCGAAAAGAAGATCCACCAACTTGCAATAAGTGTCATGAACCTCTTACAGTAATACACTTTGTTATGACATGTCCACATATAGAAACACACAGACGGAAACTTTTACAGAATCTGTATAACTTACACATACCTTTACACCCTGCCTCATTATTGGGAGATGGTCCGCTAGCGCCATTCACTGACTTGGAGTTTTTAGATGAAGTCGGTTTCTTATGCAGAATATAAGGTAACGCAGCTTTCGCTGCATTAAAATTTGATTTCTTAATACCTTGTGGCTGGCGCAGCATGGCCTCTGTCGCTTTTGTGCAATTAAACCTGAATTAACTACAGTTAAACCTGGATATAACGAAATTGACAAATTCCCGAAAAACTTCGTTATAAAGAGGATTTCGTTATATGCAGGTTCGGCACGAAAATTCGAAAAATAAACGTTTACCGTATTTACTCGATTCTAACGCGCCCTCAATTGTAACGCGCACCCGTTTTCCGTTTTCGTCGAAGCACTCATCCTCGGAATGTCACACCAGGTACCGGATGCGTGGACGCGTGTCGTTTCGCACAAGCGCGAGGCATCGGAAACGAAGAGCGAGCGTCACGATGACGTCGTAGCGTTGTATAGTGTTACAGTAGAACCTCGCTGTTACATTCCCGGGGGCTGCGTTTTCCCGGCTGTGACGTCGTTTTCGACCGGTCCCGGCACAGCTCCCATAGAACTCAATGCATTGGTAACCCCGCAGTTGCGTCGCAACTGTGGGACGTTCCCGCATCATACGTTGCGAACTGCCACCCCGCGCCGGCCCGAGCGGCCATTTTTACTTTTCATGTCGCTTGGCTTGGTGGCCTTGACGATGGCATTGGCTGCTCAAAGTGCCGGGGGCGACAACTATGACGTATTTTCGGTTTCCGCCAGCAAAAGTATGGCCCTTGAGATCCGTATTTGCTATATAAAGAAGGTGTCCATGACGCGTTGTGGCCCTAAAATTGGTTTTGGCTCATAGATATTCCGTATATAAGGGTACGGCCACGCTAGCGGCAAAAAACGCGCGCGTCATGCAGCGAGCGGCAAGTTGCCGCGCGTCAGCGCCTTGCTGCCAGGCCACCGTGGCACGCGCGTCTCGCCGCGCGACAGCGCGATAAGATCTCCCGCGCTCTCCGAACGGGCGAGCAACACCGCGAGCGCTCGTTGTTTCATGCGATCGTCGATTGAAAACCCGGCGCGGACCGGCGGCGTTCCGGTTGTGATGGCTCCGTGACGTCAACCTCGTCGCTCTTGATTGGTTCTTCATCTCGCGGCACGCGGCATTTGCCACAGAAATGGGTCTCGAACCCATTTCGCGCGGCACGCCGCAAGACCTTCGATTCCTGCCGCTTTTGCCGCGCGTTTCTGACGCGCGTTTTTGCTGCGTGTTTTTGCCGCTAGCGTGGCCGTACGCTAAAGTCCAAGGGCGATAACGCAGTCGCCGCGCGCCGTATGCTGTATGTGCGAGTGAAAACGTGCGAGGGGAGCCGACGACCGCGTCCAAATCTCGCGCGCGCAAGAAAAGCAGGGAGGAAGCGCGCCTTCTTCCGTTGCGCTCGAGGCACCGGCGAGGGAGCGAGGGGGGAGGGATAGCGGGGCGAGGGATAGCGGGGCGGCGCGCGGTCGTGCAGGCCTTATCTTGAAAGCGATCTGCGTTGGGGCAGAGTCTAGCAGTGTATGTGCGTCGGCGGCTCGTAGCTTTCTGCGTGCTGTGTGTTCTCGGCGCTCAGTTTGCGTTGAAGCGACAGACAACAGCACGAAGGTCACTTCGCTCGCTTCTCCAGCGGCGCTTCCACACGCCGCCAGCGTTTGACAGCGCGTGTCCGCGCTCATCGAGTCTGATGTGCCACAGTGTGTACCAGCGCGTCGGCAACATCAGCTGGAAAAGGAGAGAGTGCCGGCTTGGTGGGCTAGGCCAGCTGCAGCAAGCGGCAGGATTAGATTTGAATGAAGGGAGGGGGAAAGGTCACACCCGCGGCGGCAAGATCGCCGGGTCGAGGGATACAGGGCCGCCTCGCACACGCACGCACGCACACGTGCGCTCGCTTCGTATTCCATCGCGGCGGAGAAGGTGCTTCCGGTTGCTGCTCGTGCAAAAATGACAAAATTTGGGGCGAAATCTCTAGGTGGTCGGAGGGGAAAATTCCTTATATCGAGGGGGTCTCCCGCTGCCACTTCGTTACGTAGAGGTCTCAAATACATGTGCTTCTATGGAGTAACGGCGGGGAATCGAAAAACTTCGTTATATCCAGGAATTCGTTATATGGAGGTTCGTTATAAGCAGGTTTAACTCTATCTAAATGATGATGTAATTATCCTCAGAGCTCTTTTTGGGCAAATACATACTGGAGTATAGTGCAAAGCAGGTGTATGACCTCATGATTATGCACTCTAGGTGAGATGACACTGAAAAATATGTAAGTATGTCAGGATGCAGTGTTTTTCATTTTTTTAGTGAAATGTTTTTGAGCTTAATTGATGTGAAACCCGCTGCTGCTGCTAACTAATGAAAAGATGAGTCAAGTGTAACACCGAGATACAGTAGAACGTTGTTCATACATTTTGGGAAAAAAATATGCGAGAAAGACGTACTAATCGAAAAAACGTACGATCCGAAAGTAACTAAAAAATGTGACAGACTCAACTGTATTTGATATCTATGTAATGCGAACCGTTGGGTGATTCATTGTGCACGAAGAACGAGACGCGTCGACCTGGTGGGCTTTGGCGGCGAGAGACACTGTTTTGTTGTTTTCCCCATTGTGCACTGTTGAAAGACGGCGACTGGAAACCGAAACCAAATCGAGCCAGTAGGCAACTCCGGATGCCGCCCAAGCGAAACCTGATGCTCACATCGTGCCGCCTGCAGCAGGGAATGGCAGCACGTTTGGATTATTGCCTGCTGAAAGTGTGCATTGCACTATCAATGGCACTGTGCCCCACGCGCTGTCAAACAGATGGGAGAAGTGCTTATCGCAATAGGGTTGGCAGTGATAGCAGTGAATGCGGCGTTCAACAACCCGAGAGGAGGTTTGCTGGTAGCAGGATAAGAAACTGAGTGCACACCGGCGTTTTAACGCGGTACGGGTGGGCGAGTATTGAGGTGAAGCTGCCGCGACGGGCAGCTATTGACCCTTTTTGCGGCGATCCCGTGGGTGCTGCCATATTTGATCACGTAGTGATGCGCACATTGCTTGCCTCAACTGCCTCCGTGTTTACAATGGATGTGTATGACGCCGGTGCGGCTTAGCAAACCTCTGTTTCAGGAGATATCGTAGACGGTGACTGGGTGAACGACATGAAGCTTTGGCTACAGCTTCAGAGAACATGCAAAAGGGCTTTTGGAGCAGATTAAGCTGTGCCCAAACGGCGCAACCAGTGTATATGGTGCTTGCTCTAAACGCGGGGCTAAATATGTATTCCAAGCTATCCAAACTTTTTGCTCATGAATTAAATCAGGATTAGTGTGTTTTGCTCTTCGTTCGTTATTTGGCAAATATTTTTAAGCAGTGGCCTGTGATGTTTCTGACTCAGCAAAGTTCCTCGGTCTGGTCACTATCTCATTATTTTCTGCCTAATCGCTCGCGGATGTGCTCAGTTCCGTTAGACTTGTTCTTGCTGTGCACAAGGTTTGAAACTTAGCTGTTCCGTACATTGTAATACCCTGTAGCAACGACGTGTCATCGCGAGTAACTCGCTTACTCTTGTAGACTGTCATGAAACATTCAGCTTTGACCATTCGTGCACTATCAGTGTAGTACCGTTGCTTATTGTGTGTATGTAGTGCGCATATATTCAGTTGTGCGCCCATTCACTTATTCTTGACACGTTCGTGAAAGAGTGGGCGCAAGTTTTCGTACCAGTTGGAGTAGATGTGTGTAGATACTGTGCGCGAAACCTAGTATGACAAGAAGCGGCGCTACTCCCTTTATAATATTTTTTATGGGTGGTACTCACTCTTGCCGACGTTCCTGGGATTAAGCCCTTTCTTTGAAGGTTAGCAATACAGTGCTGGCAGATGAGCAAATTTCTGTATCCTCGCAGAAAGCCATACATCTTGAAGGGCTGGAAACACGTACGGACAATTGCAGCAGTGGTCCGCGAACTTGACCTCAGATATTCACTACATTCCTTAACACGCCAGTCCCTATTTTTGCTGCCAACTACTGCACACGTCTTCAATCCACATGATTGAATCCAGCATGATTGGAGCACAGTGCGTTGGCTAAAACTCAGTTGCATTTCCAACTGCTGATTGCACAGAAGCAAGGTAGAAGCGGTGATGGTTTTGTATTCGTGCGCGGTCGCTGAGGCAAGTCACGGCACCCTGCCGAAAGCACCATGTGATTTCTATAGAACAAACTACTCCGCGAAAAGGGACAATATACTGTTCTCGATCGCACGTGCCTCGCGCATTTTCTTGTTGTTTTCAGGGGATCTAGCGACTGGAAAACGTATCACACTATCGCAGTTTGGCGATGTACTGAATGTTGGCACCGAAAAATCGTGCTTTCTGAGAACGTATAACTGCTCGTTCCGATGCAGAAACACGATAACGACGTCGGTGATCAGGGTTCGCATCGCCAGTATTTATGCGATGGGTCACGACAGACGTTTCACCTAAGGGTCGATTGTCAAAATCAGAAATGGTGCGATAGCCTTCAAGAACGCGGCAGAGGGCTTCAGCTTGAGCAGCCCTAGGAAAAATTCCGATAGAAATATTCTATTGGTTTCTATTGCTTTCGTTCTATTGGATTATGAAACGATAGACCTGATACACCAATAAAACTTGTATTGGTCTATTCTATTATGCAATAGATCTGATAGACTCTATTGGTTTATTAGTCTATTCTATTATGCAATAGACCTGATAGACTCTATTGGTTTATTAGTCTATTCTATTATGCAATAGGCCTGATAGACTGTATTGGTTTATTAGTCTATACCACGATAGACCTGATAGACCAATAAAACCAATAGCCTGTATTAGTCTATAGGACTATAAATCAATAGACCTAATACAGTGACAGCATGTATTGGGGGTATCAGATGCATGTATAGGTGTAGTGAAAGGGGAACTGCGCACAAAAGCAGTTTACAGCCCCCAGTAAGCAATACAGCACAGGCTTTTCTGTAAAAATATATTTGAAAAACTTCAAGTGAACACTGAGAGCATAAAATATCACAAAGGTGCACACAATGCACTAGTTTATACACAATGGTAGCATAAGCATAATCTATGCTGGAATTATACAATGAAATGTGTTACATTGTTAAGCAGAAGAATAAAGTAGAATCATCACAAATATATTGAGAATTATCACTAACACTGTCAGCGAATTTGCATCAAAAAGCCATTGTGACATGTGACTCGCAGATCATTAATAAATGCAACTAGCACTCACTCTGAAACATCCACGCAGTAAATATTTGCACAATCATTACAAATATTGCAAAGCTCTCAATTGATGTTCACAAAATCTTTAAATAAATCGAGGCATATACACATCACCAGGAAAAATTGCAAGGGCGCACTGTCAACTAAAGTACCAGCCCCTGCAGCCAAATTTTACTTGCCATGTTCAGCATAACAAAGCATCCCTATATATCAGCCCGGGGTGAATGCAAGAAAATTATGAAAATTAATGCAACCAAACAAACTCATTTAGCTTAAGCAGACAAGTATAACCTTGTGTATGCTTGTCTGGTGTAGCGGTAAACAGCAGTAAACCAGTTATAGGCAAGTTAAAGTTCTTATGAATGTCTCTCATAATGGCATTGGAGCGCAATATCATGTGAATAAGTGAGGCTGGTCAAACAAACCATAAACTATGGTCACTAAGTGCAAAAAAGGGAGAAATAGGAGAGGGACAAACAAGGGGAAAGCTAAACTTTCGACTTTTTGTTTAAATATCGACAACGAATATAAAACCAAGCGCTGCGCAATATTTGCCCAAATCCTCCAAAGGGGCATCATCATCATCAGCCTATTTATGTCCACTGCAAAACGAAGGCATCACTCCGATCCAATTATGCATTCAATGAATCAACACTCAGCAGAAGGGCGACATGTAACTTTTACATGTTTTACATTATGTTTTGTTAAAAAGCAATCACTCCTGGTGCAGAAACTTATTTCCAGAGAAAATTAAGATATGTATGCTCATTTTTGAGATACGGAGCTAGAAACGCATCGTTTAGACTACAAGCTGCAAACATACAAGTTTTGCACAAGAACATCACAGTGAGAAGTACGAGTTATGTAAACAGTACAATAAGTGCTCTCAATCATAAAATATAAAAATACAGCATTAAAAATGACTAGGTAAAAAAGCAGTCATATTGAGTGTTCCTGCAAAGACAGCAAAAAAAAAATTGTTCCCACGTGGCAGACAGAACAGTTCAAGTCCCTGAGCTGGATTACTCAACGAAATGTATATTATTTGCATGAGAGATATAAATGGCTAATTGACTTATTACTGAAGTTTACGTATCTTTTACTAATGAAATTATGGCACATATTGCAATCTACATTTCTAGCTGGCGAGTTCACAAGGCCCATATCCACTTAGACGACACTATTTTCAATATATTTCGATATATGCTGTCAAGCTTGCAGCAAGAATGCACTGTTTCACTTACGTTAAAAAAATGCACAAAAGTATCTGGACTAGCTGCCAATGTCACAAAAGTACTAGTGTCTTAAAAGTTAGTTGCAAGTGGATCTGCCTAGTGAACTTCCCGGCTACAGCTCGTAAATTGTAGTATGTGCCATGAAATAATTAGTTTTAATATTAAATACAGAATTTAGCAACCATTCAAATATGCATATTGGTTTCTCGAGCAAATTATGAAAGCTTATTTCAGTAATCCAGCTCAAAAACTATGACTGACATCACAGCCACAGGTTATCCTTAAACATTTGCGGCAGCCTTTGCAGACGCACCCAGTAGAAGTGAACAAAAAAATGGAAGTTCTGAAAGCAAAATAAACCACTTGGGCTACACGTTTTGAGTACTCTAAAAATGAAAGTGCAACTTGATGGCTCACTTGTGAAAACAAAACGTAAACAGTGATGTCCCTAGTTAAACCATCTGGATGTCTTCAGGTTTGAAGAAAAGATTACAAAGTTCATAAATTAAAATAGTCACTTGCTGCATTCTGCCAACTCCACTAGCCTGACTGAACGTCAGCCAGCTTCCCCGCAAGGTGGCGGCCAAACCTCTTCAGCCGTGCCGTTATCTGATCAGCAGTCTGCCCCTTGGGTGATGCATTGACGAAGTGACGAAAGAAATCTGCAAAGGGTTGTAACCAAGGCTTTTGAGAATGTTTTGGTTAGCTACACAGGCTTAAATTAAGGCAACACAAATAGGAAAAGCAAGTCCACAATGCTTCGGCCAAAGCAACAATTCTTAAAACAATGTCTCAGTTTAACCATTTCAGTTGTCAATGAATTCTGTTGACTGTAAACTTACTTTCACCACATTTGTTGCATATTCAGAATCATAAAAAGCATACAAATGCAGAATTTATTAAGAATTTTAAATTCTTGAGTGAGTTTTGTTAAGTTTCCATATAAGATGGTCTCAATGTGAAAACTCTCTACAGGAACATTACATCAAGACAACAGTAAAGTTAGTAATTTTTTTTCAGTTTTTTTTTTCATTTAATCTTCAAAAGATTGCTTTCTGACCATTGTAAAGGGCAACTTTTCTGGGGAGTTATTGCCAAAAAGCACTAAGCAACCAAAACTTCTGCAGCAATACTGAAGTGAGAGAAATGTGTAGTACATCGACCATAACGCATTTACAGAAGCAGGACATTAAGTTCAAAGGATATATTCTGCTTAAAAAATACTTTGTATAGCCAGGTATTTATTACACTATTCAAGAAAAAAGTTCTTTCAAAATATACTGACGGGTAGATAATAATTTTTAACTTTCATGAACCTTCCTCCACCTTCCAGGCTTTCGCAGGGCTGATTAGCCATGTAGAAACCATGGTGCATGTGTAGAACAATTGGAGCAAAGTAGTGCTTCCTGCTTCCAAATGCTTTAACTTGCAGCCAGGCGAATTTTTTTGTATTTTATAGCAGCTGTACAGGTGTGACACCATGGTAGTTGTATGGTCTTTTTCCAAAATTACTTGTACTAATATGATAATGAAAAATTGCATGAAATGTACTTAAGGGATTCCTTGTAACATAGGTAAAGTGTTGCATATGCTGTGGGAAAGGTAGCTACAATTCACAGACCACCATCACTAGAAGCACAAAAATGAACTTGCCGTCCTGCAGTTTTCACCCAATATTTAACCTGAATGTGATAGATACATGATAAATTACCTTTCAGTGCGCTGAGCTTGACACTGTCCAGCGGAGGCTTTGGGTCCCCTTTTGTACGGTTGGATGGTCTGCCAGTTACACTGCGTCCCACCAGCCCAGCAGTCGAGAATATTTTTGTTGCTGCATCTCGCACAAATACAGAGTCATTCCGGGAACCCATGAGAAAGTTGAAATCCGTGTCAATGAGCCAAACATCTTTGCTGATGTAAACCTGTAATTAAAAATTAAACTCTGAATGCCTTCTAAGAAACAGTCACGACAAGCATAGGGACACTTTAGAATTTGCATTTGTTAATTCCAATAATGGTGAAATCTCACCCGGCCACAGTTCTCCTTGAATAGTACACGTGCAGGAGTGCCAGCTGCTGCGGCTTCAAAACTGCCGTCCCCAACACCGCTGTTGTCTTGCTCGACATCCGAGGCCAACTTTTCAGTATCTGGTATGAAAAGGAGGTGAAAATTAAGACAAGGGTGCCAGTTGTCAGTTTAGTTATGGCGCAATAAACTTGCCATCTTCAGGACACGAAGGAATGTCCCTTTGCTGATGAGATGAGACGTGCTTACCTGCTGTTTCAGTTCGTCGTGGCTCAAACGGTGCTACCAGACGGTATGCACTGTCTTGCTCTGAAGGAAAAAAAAAGACGTGTAGGATGGCCGATTCAGATTTCACATTGTATATAGTGCATCATTAGAATCAGTACACAAGCACTTTTGAAATGAGCATGTCACAATAATGGCATCAACTTTGTGAGCAACATGAATTGTTGACATGTGACAACTTACCCTGCTTTTTGATTGAATCGGCAGCTGGTTGCTGCAAGGTGTCCATGCATTTAGTTGTGTGCTTTGGTTCGAGATCAGAAGAGTTGAGCAGAAAAGGCTTCGCTGGGAAATGAAAGAGCAGCAGCACTTAATTTCTCACTTGCATCGCATGTGTTTACATGACAAGAAAAACATTCAAAGGTGACAGCAAACTAATATAGGTGCTCATAGTGAAAACCTCATGTACACCAAGTTTTACTCACCAGTCACAATCTTCTGAAGACGCAGGTTTAGATGTCTCAACAGCTTATTCTCTTTCTTTAATTCCTGGTTTTCCTTCCGGAGCTTCATTGCTTCAGATGCAGACATAATTTCATCTTCAGTGCTTGAACTGCTCTCCAGCAGTGCACGTTGGTTTGCCTTCAGCCTGTTGACAGCATTTTCTCGCCGTGGCCTTTTTGGGGTGTCCTGGGTTGCCATTCTCTGAATTAGTAAACATTATTCACTCATGCAAAGTGCTGAACTTACTTCATCGCTATCATCTCCACTAGATGTCTCTGCGAGAGGTGCAACGGGAAATCGCTTCCTCGCAGTCTCGTTCGCTGCTTCTTCGTAGGTCTCTATAGGAGCAATAAAGCATTGTAGACATGTCATTTAGATGTTCCACTAGCAAAACAATTTATGCTGTAGTAAAATGCAGTGACTATCCTAACGGGGTGTGGTTGACGACTAAATGAAGCTGTTACACATAAAGCATTATTCACTTTCCCCCAAATCGTTTAACTTGCTTCACCCTGAAAATGGTACTTGTGTGTATCGCGTGTTTTTTTTTTTTTTTTAGCCTGAGTTCCTTAACTGCCCGTCACAAGCGATATCACAACAAAAAACAAGCAAATAATTTTATGACATGGCGCTCCCACGATTATGTTGTCCATCAGCTCAGCTGTTGTTTCACTTAGTGTGTGCAAGGTTAGAAAACATGAATCAGTAGAGCAATCAGCTGCACATGCAATTCAAAAAAGGAGGTTTAACCCTGTAATGCCCAAACACAGTTCCACATCAAGGAAAATTGTTGACATATAGGCCATGGAGAGTATATTTGTAGGGAAAAAAAACCAGTATCGTTTTTCGGTTACAGCATAATTACTGTACTAATTAATTAATAAGCAAATGGTTTGTTACACTGTCCACTGCTGAAACTTCACTGCAGTATATCTTTTTAAACGCAGCTATGTGCTTTATATTTGGTCTCCCGCACTTCAGTCAGCATTTTGAGGCATCAAACTCAGCGTGGCGTATAGGATATACGTTGGGAAATACAGGGTTAATTGTCGATTAACTGGCCACTTGTGTTCCTCGCTATGATTACATCTCCGCAGATCAGCAAGCTTGCATGCACAGGTTATCGCAAGAACAAAGAGGTGGGGGGTCAAACTTCACAATCGTTTATTTTCATGCAGCCAAACAGAACGTCTAGCTGTAGCTGCATGCGTGCCCATGATGTAAAACTAGGCGTGTAATTAACAGTCGATGCCGGCGAAAGTAATTAAGAGGAAGCTTTAGCTCGAGGGCAACTCCGACGTGGCCTATTCAAATACATGTAAAACGCACAAATGCTTTTCTGAGATAACACCTGGATCGATTTTAATGAAATATGTTGCATTTGAGAGAGAAAGTTTATTTCTAGTGACTGTTGGAAGCGGAATTTCGATTTAGGGCCTGGATTTCTTGAAAAGAATTTTCAAAAATTCGAGAATATAGAAGCACGAAGCTTACAAATTATTTGCTCTGCATCAAGAGCAGATATCGGGGTTAGGTACAAAGCATTCATTAGATCATAGCGGAAAAATTCGATATGTCAATTTATATCTTAGGCGAATTCGTTGCGTTGTGACATGGGTTCTAGAAAAGCTGTATTTCCATTACTAAATTTTTTGAGATTCATGTGTGACGTATCAATTTTGTGCGCTTTAGACGTACTATTAGGTGCAATTCGCAGAATTGCGATGTCATTTTTTATTTCCGAGTTACACAGTTGTAAACCAAAGTTTCGTTTTCAATTATTGCCATTTTTTTTAACAAAAAATAGAAGACCTAAACCAAAAATTCGAAGCCAAAAGACACTAGATTTTAAGTTTCTCTTTTAAATGCAACAAACCTCGTCAAGTTTGGTGCCGTGGTTGCCGAGAAAAACGAATTCTCCTTTTACATGTGTTGCAGAAACGTGCAGTAGACCTACCCGGCCGGCCGGCAGCCTATATCGCGCTTTAGAACTACTGCGGTGACACTAATATCTTACAAAACAACTACATAACACATCTATATTGGATACAGATAACGTAAACAGTAAACTTACCAAACAGTTTCAAAACTTGCGCGCCGAAAAAGCCATCTTGGACATCGTCTTGCCATTTGACACTGTAAACCTTTCCCGGCTTGAAATCCCGCAGGTGTGACGGCTTGAAATTGCGTATGTCATTTACTGGCAGAATGTGCCGTTTTCCGTCATCCACAAACCTTACATATGCGTAATATAATACGCCGGCGTGCTCGTTTTCTTGCATGCTGCTCATACGCGCACTACCCTCCGCGGATGTCACCATAGAATGAAGACGGTAACTGCGCTTTTGGCGGTTGCGGACGTTGGCGCCAAAAGCGGCTTGGCTAGCGGTTTCGCGGCGTCCGAAAGCCACATCTAGACGGAAAACGAGTAAAACATGGCGGCCATGACGTATTTTCAGCTTTTAAAAGTTGGCTCAATTGCAAATTTTAAAGCATAGTATTTGAGATTGATACTCAGGGATAACTGTCGCGTGGGACTTGAGTTATGGACACATTTTTTGCTGATCTTCGCGCATCGGAAGCTGCTACAGAATCGCCTTCATTGTGCACACAGCAGTCTAGCTGTCTAGCTCCGCGTGTTGCTAACAATGGCGTCATCTGATCCTGCCGAGCGTTGGTTCATAGACAAAGAACCAACGCTCGGCAGCATCCATGCTCGGCAGTACTCGATTACTGCCGAGCATGGATGCTGCCGAGGCAAGCACTTCTAAAGCTGTTCAAGGCAAGAGGAAGATTTATCTTGAGCCGGATGTGCGCTGTCATCCGCCAAGAACAACTAAATGGCGTGCAAAAGCATTTTTGCAACCAGAGGACTCTGCCGAACTTGCCGACAGCGGGTCCGCTTCTCAAGCACCCGCCGAAGCCGACGGGCTAGCTCAGACTTAAAGCGAGAGAACGGGCTGCTTGCACGTGTCCAGTGTCCCTCAAGACGAATACCAAGGCCCCAACAGTGACGGTATGTATTATTTGCATCTTTATTAGCTCTACATACTTCACAGTTCATTAACATCCCGCATTTCAAGGTAGCCGTTTTTGTCACGACGCCACATATGCCATGCTTTTCGCCCAAGCTAGCTTTTAGCGAGTTGACGTACAGTACGTATGCATGCAAGCATGCACTCCCTTTTTATGCAAAACTGGTTATGCACCTATAATTTTTACGGCTTTAAATGACAATGACACATTTGGTTAGAGCTTGTCCATTAATAATTGCACCTGAGAATTAAGTGGTAGCATTATGTTAGTAGCAAGCAATTAAATTAGTTATTGTGCATCGCTGAGCACTTTATAGCAAGACCTTATTGACCTTGTAATTCTCAAACTTCACATCATCACGCTTGTACTCTATTATCTGTGTGTCATTTTGTTTACCCGCCGTGGTTGCTCAGTGGCTATGGTGTTGGGCTGCTGAGCACGAGGTCGCGGGATCGAATCCCAGCCACGGCGGCCGTATTTAGATGTGGTCGAAATGCGAAAACACCCGTGTACTTAGATTTAGGTGCACGTTAAAGAACCCCCGGTGGTCCAAATTTCTGGAGTCCCCCACTATGGCGTGCCTCATAATTAGATCGCGGTTTTGACACATAAAACCCCATAATTTCATTTAATTTTTGTCATTTTGTTTCTGTGCAGGCAATGACAGCTTCGATCTGGATGAAGATAAAACCTCCTCTGACGACGCTGACATGTGCAATGATGAAGTGCCAGAAGATGACTGGAACACACTGTCCCAAACAACTCTGCCCAATTCTGTGCTCACTGTTGCTGAAGCACTGTTGAGCATCCTAACCTACAGTGTGTCTGCTGGTCTCAACTGGAATCAACTGGAAGACCTTGTTAAACTGGTGAACTTTTTGCTTGGAGACAAAGTTATTCCATGTTCACGACACATTCTTCGAAAAATGTGGGCAAGTTCAAGCTCTGTGCAACATCATTTCTTTTGTTCCGCATGTAAATCCTATGCTGGGGAGCCAGCTGTCCTAGACATCACTTGCAGCAATTGTGGCGAAAATGTCTGCGTGTCAAACTTCAAGAAGAGCAACTTCTTTTCTACACTTAATGTAAAGAAACAGCTGGAGGACCTTCTTCGGAGCGAATCAATAGCAAAGGCATTATTCGATCAACTGAGTAGTCGTGGAGATGCATCATGTATGAAAGACATCACCGACGGAGCGTTACTGAAGAAATGCCGAAAGCACTGGGAGTGGACGGACATCACAATCACAGTTAACACGGATGGTGCAAGAGTGTTCAACTCTTCAAAAGACAGCCTGTGGCCAATCCAGTTTGTGGTTAACGAACTTCCAATATTTCTGAGGTGGAGCAATGTGCTTTTGGGTGGACTTTGGTTTTGCCGTGGCCACCCAGACATGCAGGTTTTCTTTGGAACCTTTGTTAAAGAACTGAAGGAAATGGGCCCTGTTGTCTGGAGGTGTGGCTCTCATGTCCTGAAATCTGTGGTGCGTGTGGTATGCGTCTGTGTTGATGCCCCTGCTCGTGCCCTCATTCTTCAAATGAAACAATTCAATGGACATTATGGTTGTAGCTTCTGCTTGGAGCGAGGAACGTTTCTTGATGGTGAGCACTTGCACTTCATCTCATTTCGTCTTTTCCTATTGCATCATTCTTTGTCACGTGGTCATATGTCATAGGCACACTGATTTGAAGGAGGTCGTAACCATCTGGCAGTTTTTGTTGCCAGATGCCATTTAAGCCTTAAAGGAATTTAATGCATTGCCTCTTGGCCTCCAATAATTTACTGAGCTTTGAATGTACTAATTCAAGTGAATACTTAGTGTTCTCACTTTGATTTATGCCCTGACAACCATGTTTTTCTCTCTTTTTTTAACATTTTATAGGTGCCCTTCGCTATGTGTTGCCTGGAAATAGCGCACAGGAAGCTGCTGCTGAAAGGACCACTGCCGGAATGAAGCAAGATGCGAAGCGAGCAAGGCGCTGTGGTGCTCCAGTCAATGGAGTGAAAGGTTCAACAGTGCTTTCAAGGCTTGATGCCTATGATGTTGTTTGGGGAACTTGTCCAGATTATATGCATGTTGTTCTTGAAGGCGTAACAAAACAATTTTGTGCTTTGTGGCTACAATCTGCTGGGTGTGAATACTACATTGGCTCAAGACAAACAATGGAACTTCTAAACTCACGAATTTTGGCCATCAAGCCACCAAATTGGTTTACCCGCTTGCCTCGCAAATTATCAGACTACACAATTTGGAAAGCAAGTGAATGGAAGTGGTGGCTGTTGCATTATTCTCTCCCATGTCTCAGTGGTATTTTGCCCACGAAGTATCTCAAACACTTCAGCTTACTTGTGCAAGGAATTTACATTCTTCTAAAAGACGAATTAAGCGACAGTGACATCGTAACTTCATCTGATGCTCTCTCAGAGTTTGTGGCGCACACGCAGACATTATATGGAACTTCTGCTATGACATTCAATGTCCATCAGCTCCTCCATTTGCCAAAAAGTGTTGCTAAACTTGGTCCACTTTGGTCTCATTCTTCGTTTGTATTTGAAAATGGGAATGGCATTCTTGTTAAGCTTGTCGCCGGGGCCTGTGGAGTTCCCCTCCAAATTTTGGAGCGCTACGTACTGCTAAGAAAACTGAAAACTCTCCCCTACATCTTGCACCTTTCACCACAGTCGCAGAGCTACTTCACTTTGCAAAAATCAAGCAGTAGCAGTGAAACAGTGTTGCTGGGAATTGGCAGACCTTGCACTGGTGCCGACTACCACTATGTCGTCGAGAGACTTGACTGTCAACCAGAAACACTTGTTGAATATTATAGAGCGCTCATCGGTGGACAAGCAGTTCACTCTGTGCAATACAAAAGGCCTCAAAGGAGTTTTAATTCTACCTTTGTTAGTACATCTGGCAAATTTTTTTTAATTAACAGGATATTTGACACAGGCAGTTCTAATGCTATCCTCGAATGCCAAGAATTAATCCCTACTCGAGACTTTTTTGCCTCTCACATTTCAGTTTGTACGAAAAGCAGCGAACCTCTTGTCCTTGTTTATCCAAGTGATTTTTACCGTTTGTGTGTGTTCATGGAGATAAAGGGCACAATTTTTGTGTCCACAATTCCGAATCTTTATGAGAAAGACTAGTAGCCAATTGAGGCCATAATAATTGCTATACAGCCTGTGTTCTTAAAGATCCAAGACTTTCATTTGTGTTTGAAGTGCTGTTACATGATGGGCTTATGGTAGTCATTGAAGAATGAACACTAGTCATTGAATTTGTTAGAATGTTGCTGCCTAAACAGGCTTTACAAAAGTTTTAAGTCAACCAGCCTCGTCAGAATTTTGAGCTTATTGCTTTTACGCACTGCTGGTTCGATCATTTCAGCGGGATAAAAATTTGTCTTTTCTTGATTTCATTGCGTCACCTTCTTTGGTTAAAAAAATTGAGTGATTTGTTTGATGACGTCATAGCCTTGAAAGTAACAGTAAGTGAGGCCAGCAAGCTTAAAGGCCAAGAGCAACAAACGTTTGAGCTACACAGAAAGCATTATTTCGGATAGTGCAGATATAGAAGAGCCGTCATGCTAAGTTTGATGTTTGAAATACAAGCAAAAGCATCACAAAAGACTCAAAAATAGTTGATACTGAAACTGAAAAATATTTTGCCATTACCGGTTTGCTGGAAGTGGTGCGGTGATGTGTCGGAGAACCATCAAATTTTGGCAGGCAACTCAATGCACCACTTGCTATTTATATATATGTATATATATAAATATATTCTTTTGCTTTTATTTATATCATTTTTTGTGATGTTTCATTTCTTTGTTTTACTTGCTTTCTTTTTGTTTTAGTTGTGAACTTTTGCTTTTCCTGCTGTTTATTCTGGCCAGAATCGGGACATCACACATCGTCATACCATGCTACAGAATGTGGGTGGGAGCAGCCTAGGACCTTCAAAATATTATGCTCAACACCTATTCATTCTACTCCAACAGGACATACAGATTAGGTTCTAATCTGTTGTTTTTTAAGTTTTTTTTTGTACATGAGTTTCTTTTGCAGATATTGAAAATCTTAAAATAATGGTGACAATAATTTGCTATGTTGCACATTAATGAGAACTTGTTTGAACTATTTCACATTTCAGCTATGCCATTTGGCTGAAAACAGCACAGTCATGTTTATGTGAAACATAATGTACCATTCTTTGTAAGTTTGTCTTTGTACAATTATCTTGGATCATAATAAACTTTGAAAGAAAAAAATCAATATTTAATACCCGTTTCTCTGTTTTTATTACAACCAGCACTTGTGTTCATTACTTTGGCATGTCGTTTTACAACTGTACTTCTTAAACTATGTTCAAACTTTCGAAGCCTGTATTGCACATAGATCGTATTTTCACATGCTGAAAGTATCTGCCTATCCCATGTTTGTTTTACTTTCACTACCGTAGCGTGTAGTAATTATATTGTTTCAGAATTCATTTACAACTTGAACCCCCAGACTGAATTAGCTTTAATTGTTTCAAAAAGCTATGAGTAATGCTTGGCTTTTGGGGCATGAATTATGCTTTAATAACATGATACAACATGCGTGGAAAATGTAATGGCTTCTTCTTTGTCACAATATGATATAATATAGTTATACCACTGAAGTTGGACTTGGCATAGAAGCCAAAACTAATATGACGAGATGAGTGTCAAATTGCTTAAGGGGCTGACAAACATGCAAATATGTTCTCACCTACTGCCACCACTTGTTTAACTACATGTGCTTTTACCGGTGTGAATGTGTTCACAGTTCTTGAATGTATATAATACAAGCTAATATAGCTACTTCTATAGCATATATTGTGACCAATCAAGCATTTTATTTGTCTAAAGCAAGTATATATCAGTCCTTCTATTGGTCACATAGAGCACTTTATTTGTCTTGTAGAACTTTTTATTGCCCTGATAGAAGACTGGCATGTCTTTATTGGACCTGTAGCACTTCCTATTGGACCTATATATATCCTGCTACAAGACCTATACATCCTCCTATGGGACCTATACATCCTGCTATGGGACCTATATATCCTGCTATGGGACCTATACATCCTGCTATAGGACCTATACATCCTGCTATAGGACCTATATATTTTGCTATGGGACCTATATATTTCTTATAAGACCAATAGAGACTTTTATTGGAATTTTTCCTAGGGAGGTGTAAGGTCAGAGGAAACCATCTTCTCCATGTCGACACCACTGCCGTGGGATGACGTCGTGGTATGGGCTGAGCTGAAACAATCTTCGACTGTGAAGGGCTCGACCTGATTATCCTGCAGAGCGATGATTTCAGCCAGTGAGATCCCCTGTGGCAGGACTTGCGCAGTTAGTGCAAAATTGACAAGGGGAAGGCAAGTGCGCTTGCCATTAACATAACCACATGGTGGAGATGCGATTGCCCACACCTCCACCAAATAATGTTACGTGTAGCTCATGTACAAGCCTGTTTACAATATATTTACACGTAGGCCAACGGTGACCAAGATGGCAACCCTATACCAATGGGGAACACGTCGTCTTCCTTCTCTTCAGTGCAGCCACACTGTGGCAGCTGTTCCGTAACAATTTATTCGAGGTAGAGACCTGCCCAGTGCCCCAAGTCTCTTGTGCCGGTAGCCCTTTGTGCGTGATGCCACCCAAGTGAGCATTTCACTTCGATTTCGGTGCAAATCTGATGCGGTGGCGGGCTTGGTCACGACGTCGGACCGACGCGGGGATTGCACACACAGTGCCTGAACGCCGCAGTTCACAGAACGGCGCCACGCTGGCACTGGCCGCCTCTGTCGGTACAAGGTTCGTCCACGTTGACAGGGCCGATGGAAATTATAACGCAATAATAATAACGCAACGCGGTCAGAGGGAACGGCAACAAAAGCGGCGCGTATTTTGTAATGTTCGAAGGTCAGGCCAATTATATAGCCGCCGTAGGCTCGCAGATCGTGTTAACTACGTGGCAACAAACTTCACGCCGCTTGAACAGCCGTCAATATAACCCGCACACATGACCTCAGAACCGATCACATGATGAGCCACACATATAAACATACTGGCGGCAAGCGATGAATTTTTGTCATGGCCACACTGCCCAAGGCCATTAGGCCTAATCGGCATCACCGACTAAAGTTACAGTATGCTGCCGAATTGATGTTTATCTATTCGCAGCAGCCCCGTGACACTTGGAAAGCCAACAAACCGCCTCACAAACGAAAGCGAGTGCATGGGATGGCAACAAAGTTGATTATGACTGCCATCTTTGTGACACACATATGTTACCGCGGCCTCTCCAAGGTATATGTATGCGTGGTAGCGAAGGTGCCATAGATAAATAACATGTTGCGGTGAATTGAAGATGTCAGTTAACTTTCAAGAAACAGTATTTATGAGAATTTCCTCCAAATTGAACGCGCTGTTTTCAATACCACAGTGGCAGTACTTCTCATTTTCAGAGGTTAAACACTACAAATACCCAGGGTTATGGATTTTTAACAACTTAACATAGAACAAACAGATTGATTCTGTCATTGTCACAGGAAATCTCAAACTGTTCTTCCTCAGAAAAGCTCTAAAACTTTCTGCACCAGCCATTCGTCTCCTCATATTTTGAGCAAGTATCCGACCAACCTTAGGTTATGCTGTAATAATTTGGAATCCTTTTACTAAATCAAACATAGACTGGACAGAAGGAGTACAACTTATGATGGCAGCTTGGTTTGTTCTAATTTGTTTAGGGTGCATCTCTGTAACACCTCTTCTATCCGAAGCTGACTTAAAACCAAGTCAAGAAAGATATCGGATTACCCACTTGAAATTTTTGTTTTGGCTTATTAAAGGACAATATTCTATGGATATTTCTGATGCTGTATCTTTTTCTAGTAAATATGCTGCATGTCAGCAAATGAATTGTTTGTCACTCTCTTTCAGACTAAACAAAATGATTTTAAATACTCTTTTCTTCCCAGGTGTATAAGAGCCTGGAATGCACTTACGAATGATGTTATGGTACAGCCAAAGCTAAACCTTCTTGATTAGTCACCTGTATAAGTATTTTCTTGTTTTGTTCTGCTGTGTATTTTTTTTAAGCTCTGATCTCATAAGCTTTGTAACCACCCAGCTGAAATCCTCATAGGAAATTGCAGTGTTTATAAATTAAATAAATAAATAAATCAATAATTTTTATGTGTAGAGCCTCAAATTTGCAGAATTAGCAAAACCTTATTGTTATAATTGACAGATCATTATATATGGAGTCGTTATAAGTAGGTTTGACTGTATACTATGAGTGCATTAAAGTGTTTGAGGTTTTTTCTCCACGAAGGTGGCCAGCAGAATGTGCCACTCTGCATTTTTGTCACCTTGCAGCCACATTCATTGATGGAGCTCTGCATAGATGGTCATGTTTGAACTTGGCACTTTGCACAAAGGCTTAAAGCCACACCTCACTGACACAGTTGCAGGCCATGTGATAACGTGAGAAGGCCAGCAGTGAAGAAAGCCTTTCCCTGCAGGTCACGTGCTGCCCGCACTGCAGAAAGCCACTGCCGCGATGTGCACTGTGCCTGACCAACATGGGCACACCTGCGGGGAGCGTCTGGCGAGGCAGCAATGGTGAGTGCACCGACTTGAGTGCGCGTGCCGCTAATTCACGCTGATGCTTTTATCAGTTGGCATCCTCAGCGGTGGCCGAGCACTATTAGTTGGTGGCGTATGCAAAAAACAATTAATACCGAGCATGGATCCAGAAAGGAAGTTCCAGTTCTCCAAATTCTGTCAAATGAATGAGTGCAAGCAAGGCTTTGTGCGACATGTGTCAATGCCGCTCTTCGAGTTTACTGTGACCAATGCATGAAAAAACGCAAAAGTTTTTGAGGGAGGGTTGCAGCTGGTAGGTTTGCAACCTGTGCCGTCACACTCCAAGTAATATTGCATTCTTTGCTGTTGTCATGCTCAAGCTTCATATCAGCCTACCTGCACAAAAATTTAATGGGACAAAGTGCAGGTTACATCAGGAAGAAAAATGTAGAACCTGTGTGCAGTGGCCATGAAAGCAAACCACTTAAGGTTAACAAGGAATAAGAACACTGTGATTTTGCATTAGAGAAATGGCAAACAGAACAAAGAACTGACTGACCAAATAAGCTGTTTATTGTGCAATGCCAGTATTGTCACAGTCTGTAGATGGAAGACTCTACACAGGAAGAAGCACATGAGGAACCTAATGCACAAGGAGCTATGTAACAAACAGGGGAAACAGAAATTACGAGATGTAACCAGAGTAGGGCAGGCTTAGCTCTTAAACCAGTTTTAAGGGCTCAGTGTCATAAACTAATGTAGAAATGACTTTAGAGCCCCTAAGCAAAGTATAAATCTAACGTGCACCCTAGTTTAAAAAAAAAGAAGCAGCACACCAGAAATTCTGACAACACTGTTTCATTCGTCGCACATTACGTCACACTGACCAAAGCACCAAGCTTGTTGTCTATACTCACATTGTATATTCGAAACTTCAGTATGTCTCATGCATTTGTTGTCCCCACCAATCTTACTACTAATCTTCCGCTAATAAATTAGCGTCTCTGCAAAACAAGGCAGCTTCATTCATTTACATTCATTTCAAACAATTATTCATCCTCCAAGTATTTCGCTATAAAAGATAGCATTGAACTTCTTTCGCTAGGTGTAAAAAGAAAGAGTGCCCATCTCCGCATTTTCCCACAAAGTGTATCATAGCCTAACTGCACAGCTGAGCTAGTTGATCCTGCAAAACATGTATTTTCTCGTATTGATCACGCCAACAAAGTTGAACAGCCTTTAATGCGTGCCAGTCTTCTACAGTTGCGATGCCTTCATTTACCAGTCAGCAAATGGAATTGACCTCTAGGATATATTGCGGAAAATACTAACACCTCAGTAACTATGCACCAAGGTGCCACAATGAAATATATATGTACATGGTTCTATAAAAAAAAATCATTCTGTTTTCTTGTTGTCATGAGTTGTTAGAGTAACTTTTTTTTTTCATCTTTGTGCGTGATATTCTTGTGAATTGATGGATATTTTATATGCCAAACTATCTTGCAGGAGTTTCCTTTTCATGCTTGTATAATGGCTCTATGTGCATACCTGTGTCATTGCCTAGTTGGTGTTAATGATATTCTTGATTGAGAAATTTTCTGTTTTGATTCCTGTTACATGGTCTCTTATATTGTATATTACCGTATAGACAAGTAACTGCTTATAACCGCTTATAGTGCACCGTAACCGCTTATAGTGCAGGACCGGATAGAGTACGGTCTTTTCAGGCTCCCGTTAATTTTCCCATAGCACTCCATGTATACGCATACCTCTTACAGTGCAGCCGCGTGAGACAAAATACCGGTTATAATGCGGCTTCCATGGGAAAATCTCACCGACAAGGGCGGCAGCGAGCACGCTTCTCAATGAGGTGCGCCCACCGATGGGAGAGGAGATCAACGAGGGCGATGCGGAGGAGGAGCATGAGACGTGGAGCATGAGTCCAGGAGCGATAAAATCGTCGCCGCGCACTGTATGTGCGAGTGAAAGTGCACAGGGGACGCGCGCATTCACAGAGAGCGAACGCACAGCGGAGAGCAAACACGACTTCCATCGCGCGACAGGCCGTTGGGGTATGCGAGGGAGGGAGGGGGGGGCGACGCTGTGCTGCGGCACCAAATGCGTATCTTGCAACTGGTTGCAAGGGGAACTGGCGACGCAATCGCCCATGCGAAAGGAGCAAAGCGGGAAGGCAGCACAGGAGGGAGGGAGGGAGGGGGGGGGGCGGCTTCTACTCTGCCAACAAATGCGTTCGCGCCTGTGCCGGCTGTCAGTGTTGTCGCGCACACAGTATCTTGAAAGCGATCTCCACACGGCTCTGACCTTTGTATGCGCTGTGCTTACGCCGCTCAGTTTCCGTTGAAGCGATAGACCGCAGGAACCTTCGCTCGCTGCGGCGGCCGCGTTTCCCCACGCCCGCGTTTTGACAGTGGTTGTCTGTGGTCATAGAGTCTATTCATGTTTGCTTGTGCGCGTTGACACTACACTTGTTAATTCAGTTAGTAAGCGAATGTGTCAAGTTTATGCAGCCGATAAAACTACTATCCCTACTCCTTATAGCTCTCTACTAATTTGCCATCGCAATTGATGCTTCGCCTTTCGGGCAAAACTGAGACATCTTTATTTAATTATTACTTTGTCTGCTTCATGCGAAGATCGTGGGTACTTAGGCATTAACCTTTCAACGTTTGTAAATTGAAACGTATACAAAACTCCCAGTCGCATGCTTCGATTCTCGGATACGTGCGGCTGCTTGGTCTACATGTTTTGCATACATGCAGGGCTTGAAAATCGTTGTTTTGGTTATAGTGCGGTACCGCTTATAGTGCAGATATTCACGACTCCGCCGACTTAGGTTATAAGCGGTCTACACTGTATTATGTACAGTTAGATCTCGATATGACGAACTTCAATATAGCGAAAAGGATCACTTCTCGAGTCGCCATGAAAACGCAAAACAATTCAGGATTTTAGCAAGCTCTTGCAAAGTTTGACTGACTATCCCATGACAGGCTCCACAGGTGATGCCGCTACAGTTCCTTCTGTGGATGCTATCTCCTCTCCACATTTGGAAGTGCATCCCTGAAATAGACTCCAAGAGGAACTTCAAACGTGCTACACATTACTACATGCATATTGCGTGTTTCTTGTGGATGATACGCGCGGGCGTCCCGACGAAGAAGACGAACTGCTCCTTGCTCTCGAGCTGTCAGCTGAACTGGCCAGCGTTGCATTTGCCTTTTGTAAATATACATTGTAAATAGTCTTCAGTACATAATCCTTTGTTCACGTAACAATATGAATGAACAGCACATTCAGCTTGGTGGGCTCCCGGCAGACCAGCAATGCGGGCTTTGGCTCTGCGATTTCTGCCAGCAATGTGATTCCCTCACAGCTGTTCATGATAACGATAAGGACACTGCCCTGTCACTTCCCTGTTACTTTTTAAGCAGCAGCACACCAGGCTAAAGGTGCTGTTCACTCGTACGTGGCATGTTTGCGAGCACTGATATCGCTGCGCACAAGCGGACATATCACGTGCTTTTCTTTCAGAAATTATTTACGTAACAATTAGAAAATTAGAAGCTGCTGAATTAGATGTTTCCTAGAACACGCTACAACCTTTTCATTGTAAGTTTGGCCTTAAAGTTAATACAGTCAAAGCTTGTTCATATGTATTGTAAAAAAACTCAAGAAGAGACATAATAACTGGCAAAACGTACAATCCGAAGTCACAAAAAAATTTGGCAGACTCTACTGTAGCTGAAATTTATGTAATACGAATCATTGCGCAAATCATCACAGCACGAGGTGCGGATGCACGCCGGGCTTGTGGGGCCCGAGCAGCCCAAGGCACATGTTGTCATTTTTGTGGCTTCCACGAGCTTACGTTTGCACTCCTCGAATTTAGCCTGGGTCAGCAGCGTCTTCGGGCAGGGCATTTAGGAGGGAAGTCTTGACGTGGCAACTTGGTGAGAATCATTGTGGCACGATACGACGACGCGCGCGTCGAGCTGGTGGGGCTTGAGCAACCTGAGACCTGCTGCGTCGTGTTTTGAGGCAGTGGCAGGAAACCTAAATGAAATTGCGCTGGTGGACCACGCCAGAATATGATGCCGGCACAGCGAAACGTGACGCTCACTTCACGCCGCCTACAGCAAGGAACGGCGGCGCATTTAGGTTATCACCTATGAAAGCATGCAGTACGCTTCCAACGGCACTGTGCCACGCATGCTGTAAAACATAATTTGCTTATCGCAATAGGGTTGGCAGCAATAGCTGTGAATGCGACGTGCCACAACCCACCGACGAGGAGATTTGTTGGTACCAGAAGAGGAAACCGAGTGCATGCCAGTATTTTCACGTGACACAGGCAGACAAGCACTGCAGGGAAGCTGCCGTGGTGAGCACTTACTGCTCTTGATCGCGCAGCCCTTACACCTTTTCTTGTTGACATGGGATCTAGTGGTGGAAAAACGTATCATGCGATCACAGTTTGGCATTGTTCTGAACCTTGGTGGTGAAAGATGGCATTTCCCGAGAATGTATCAACCGGCAAAAAGGAGCGCAATTGTATTGGGCCATTTTTTGTGTTCTTGATCGCAAACATTGGCACCGGGAAATTGTACAAAACAGGATCGTGTAAACGGTGTTCTAGTGTACTTGAAAAGTTGGTTAAATAATCTTGACTAATTATGCACTTAAACAGATTACAAAACATTGCTTGACTTGCTCTATACAATAGCCCACCGTATGCATTTGGTTGTCTCCTTGTAGAGTGCTTCGGCATATTTTTAAACCTAGGCTAACTTAACAAGGTCGCCATGTATAACCTAGCCGCTTACATATGCTTGCATTGATTTAGCGTACATGAGTCATTTGCTCATCACAGTACTCTCAGCTTTTTTCTCATAATCTCTCTCTCTCTACTCACTCCAAATTTTAAGGTCGGCCGGGACAATCTGCTCGAAGGTAGTTAGATACACTCAATTCCCCATCACATCCTTGTTCCCCATCTTGGTTCTATTGAATTAACGAAACCTTGATATAACGAAATTCTCGATATAATGCAGTTTTTTGCTGCAAATACAACTTCGTTATATCGAGGTTTCACTGATATGTTTTTTGGAGTCGAGCCATATATAACAGTTTTTATGCAACAAGGCCAGGCAGAGAATGCGGAAAGTTGCCTGGTATACTTCTGTGGCATGAAAAATTGCACATGATCAAGAAGCTTTGGACAATGTACCTATAATGCCATGGACCACCTTATACAGGAACAAAAGGTCTGATTTGATAAGTCTTGATTTTAGAGGTGTGAGTTGAGGTATGTCTCAGAGGGCTGGACTATGGTCACCAGAACGGCAAAAGTGGTGCTTGATAATAGATATCAATTTATTCTGGATGCGTTCAGTGAGGTCAGAATTAGATTTGCTTGTTGCACCCCAATCTACAGAGGCATACTCTAGTGGTGGAAGGCACACAGCAGAATGCAATTTTAGAAAGGCAACAGGTGAGTGGAAGTCATGCAATTCCAGTGTTTCAGTCACACAATTCCAGTCACACATTTCCTGTGTTTTGCGAGAACACCAGAATAAAAAAATTGGAGGATGCTCAAGCTTCACTTTTGAGAGTGGAACGCGATAGCATTCAAAGATGCCTGACTGCTTCTCAAGCTTCCCGACAACTGCAGCTTAAGCAACCATAATGGTTACCTGGAAACACTGGTGGCGAACGCTATGCTTGAAGGCGAGCTTTCTGGTAGAAACGCGGCCTGTTGCGTGGGGAAATCCCGGAGATATTGCACAGTCACGCCAAAAAAATTTCACAATTTTCAGGTTTCCGTTTTTGTTTCGTACTTTTAATATTTCCGTCTGAGAAGATTTAACATAAAAGGCATGCACTGTGGGTGTTTTGTTTCATGACATTTGTTTGTGGATTGTCATTCTCAAAATTCCACGGAATAGCTTTGCCAAGAATGCAAGACAAGGTATGAGCAACATTAATGATAGAATGGTGTGGCAATATAACCCAGATATACTGCGTGTCATATAAGAAGGCGTGGCATATACATGTACCTAAATATATTCGGAGGGCCTGCGTGGTTGGGCATGATTTTCTCCGCCACCCGCCGACATCGCACGCCGGTTGCCGACGCCGGATTTTCTGCGACCCCTAACGCTATTGCGTTAAGCCGGAGCAGACATCAGACAGCGGGAAAATACTGGCAGAGATCAATGACAAGTTGTCAGAAATACCCGCTATAAAATGCAAAATTGATGAACTAATGCTGCTAAAAGAAACAGTACAAAACATAGAACAATCAGTTCAACACTTGTCAGTGCAGTACGACGGCGTACTCAGTGAAATGAAGAAGCAGTCATCTGAAATAGCTGCTCTAAAGAAATGAGTGAAAAAAGCTGAAACAGGCTATGACACTTGGGAAATTCAGAAACTGCGACAATAGGTTAACTACTTGGAGCAATACAGTCGGCGCCAAAATTTAGAAATTCATGGTCTGACACAAAGTCAAAACGAACACCTGCTCGATAAACGAAATAACCTAGCCATTCAGTTGAACCTTGCTGTGCCCACACGAGCAGAAATAGACTGCTTGCATAGGCTTCCGGCTAAACCAGGCAAAGAACCAGCGCTGCTCGTTTGCTTTCTGTCACGTGTCATAGGGACGAATGGATGGGGAAGAAGGGCTACTTGAAATGTAGTAAATCTGATGTCTACCTCCTTGACAATCTGACAGCAGAAAATAAGAAGTTTTTATGGTTGTTGAGGTCTAGAGCACAAGAAAAACACTATCAGTATGTTTGGCACAAAGAAGGAAAGTTGTTTTCAAGGCAAATGGCAATCGAGCAATCCGCATTGAATGCAAAGCCGATTTCAATAAGCTTTAGTGAGTTTGTGACTCGTTTTAAACGGGTGTTCTTTTTTCTTTAATATTCTTTTTTTTAAACACGAAAGTGTTTTATGCCGGGGTCCACCAAGACTTCACTGACGTATTTCCGTCACGGAAATACGTCATAGAACATAATACAAAGAAAGAAACCAGAAGAAAAAGTTCCACAAACATGCAAAATTTGGAAATCGAACCCACGACCTCTCGGTCCGCGACGATAGATCGCCGAGCGTTTAACCCATTGCGCCACAAACGCATTTGCAGACAGCTACACAGACGCGCCTTATATATCTAACACTCCTCCGTATACCCGCGCTCTTGCTCGGGGCGGTGCCGCCGCCTACGAGCAGAAAAGAGAAGTACTGCATTATGACACTAGACAGTTTTAGCAGAGCGTTGCTTACGCTCCGCTCCGCTAACGTTTCACGCACACCGCTGGCTGCATGAACTGCGTTGATTTGGCTTGTTTGACAAGCGCGTCTGCCAGAGACGCCGGCCATGCGCGCTCAGCGCGGCTGTAAAACGGCAAAGCAACCTGTAGACGCATCCTAACGCTCCGCTCAAATGGCTTTGTAGCGTACCGTGGGCAGCGTTCTTCGTTCCGCTGCCGATATGAGCGTTGTGCGCACGCGCATTAGCGTTCCCGCTAGCGTTCCGCTGAGCGGCTCTGCGCGAATCGTTCGGACACGACGGTCTGAGCGGAGCGGGCCGTGAACGCTCTGCTAAAACTGTCTACTAACGCGCACCGACAGTGAACGCTTCGGTGGTCTCAGCACTACGACGCCTCGATGCCAGCATTCGAAGGGACGCTGCCATCAAGAAGCACTACCAACGCCACCTAGGTGGCGTTCACCGTACTCAGCACAGCGGAGCGTGGCCTCCGCAATTAGCTCTGAAAATGTTTCTGAAGTTGATCGCGGAGGCTGCAATTACGACGCGCTGTACGCGCTGATTTGACTCGGTGACGATTCAGTTACGTGCTTTGTCTTGCGCGTTGTATTAGTGTGTCAGTTACGTGCTTCGTCTTTCGCGTTGTGCTAGCGTGTGCAGCGTAGTGCAGCTTCCATATGCACGACGGTTGCTCATGGTCATCGACGTTGGTAGTCGTGATGGAGGAGACGTGCCACCAGGCGTCAGCGTGGGTGCATCAACGCCTAAGGGCGCTTTAGCCACAAAACACCAATAGACATTATATATCAATGTGCAATAAACATTACACTACTTCTGTGAAGACACGTTTCACTTTCGTGTTCTATACCGATTCCTCTATAAGAGGGATCAACCACATTTTTTTCATTGATGGCCGAATCATTTAACATAAATTATCATAACAGCTGTGCCTTCAACTCTGCTAGGCACTCTCGTTTTTATAAGCCTAATGGTCATTTGTATATTTTTCATGTAAATAGCAGGAGCTTGAGCAGTAAGCGCATTGAGTTAGAGACAGCTCTGGATGCATTACAGTTAAACCTGCTTATAACGAACCTCCATATAACGAATTCCTGCATATAACGAAGTTTTTCGATTCCCCGCCGTTTCTCCATAGAAGCACATGTATTTGAGACCTCTACGTAACGAAGTGGCAGCGGGAGACCCCCTCGATATAACGAATTTCGCCCTCCGACCACCTAGAGATTTCGCCCCAAATTTTGTCATTTCTGCGCGAGCAGCAACCGGAAGCACCTTCTCCGCCGCGATGGAATGCGAAGCGAGCGCACGTGTGCGAGGCGGCCCTGCATCCCTCGACCCGGCGATCTTGCCGCCGCGGGCGTGACCTTTCCCCCTCCCTCCATTCAAATCTGATCGTGCCGCTTGCTGCAGCTGGCCTAGCCCGCCAAGCCGGCACTCTCTCCTTTTCCAGCTGATGTTGCCGACGCGCTGGTACACGCTGTGGCACATCGGACTCGATGAGCGCGGACACGCCCGGTCAAACGTTGCCGGCGTGTGGAAGCGCCGCTGGAGAAGCGACCGAAGTGACCTTCGTGCTGTTGTCTATCGCTTCAACGCAAACTGAGCGCCGAGAACACACAGCACGCAGAAAGCTACGAGCCGCCGACGCACCTACACTGCTAGACTCTGCCCCAACGCAGATCGCTTTCAAGATACGGCCTGCGCGACAGCGCGCCGCCCCGCTATCCCTCCCCCTTCGCTCCCTCGCCGCTGCCTCGAGCGCAACGGAAGAAGGCGCGCTTCCTCACTGCTTTTCTTGCGCGCGCGAGATTTAGACGCGGTCGTCGGCTCCCCTCCCACGTTTTCACTCGCACATACAGCATACGGCGCGCGGCGACTGCGTTATCCACGCTAGCGGCAAAAACACGCAGCAAAAACGCGCGTCAGAAACGCGCGGCAAAAGCGGCAGGAATCGGGGGTCTTGCGGCGTCCCGCGCGAAATGGGTTCTGCGGCAAATGCCGCGTGCCGCGAGATGAAGAACCAATCAAGAGCGACGAGGGTGACGTCACGGAGCCATCACAACCGGAACGCCGCCGGTCCGCGCCGGGTTTTGAATCGACGATCGTCGTCTCTCGCATGAAACGAGCGCTCGCGGTGTTGCTCGCCCGTTCGGAGAGCGCGGGAGATCTTATCGCGCTGCCGCGCGGCGAGACGCGCGTGCCACGGTGGCCTCGCGGCAAGGCGCGCTGACACGCGGCAATTTGCCGCCCGCTGCATGACGCATTGAGTTCTATGGGAGCTGTCCGGGACCGGTCGAAAACGACGTAAGAGCCGGGAAAACGCAGCCCCCGGGAACTTAACAGCGAGGTTCTACTGTAACACTATACGACGCTACGACGCCATCGTGACGCTCGCTCATCGTTTCCGATGCCTCGCGCTTGTGCGAAACGACACGCGTCCACGCATCCGGTACCTGGTGTGACATTCCGAGGATGAGTGCTTCGACGAAAACGAAAAAAAAAAAAAAAAAACGGGTGCGCGTTACAATTGAAGGCGCGTTAAAATCGAGTAAATACGGTAAACGTTTATTTTTCGAATTTTCGTGCCGAACCTGCATATAACGAAATCCTCTTTATAACGAAGTTTCTCGGGAATTTGTCAATTTCGTTATATCCAGGTTTAACTGTATCTTGATTTTTATGTACCCAAATTACTGATTGCTTGCTACATTCTTATGCAATGCTAGGAGACTCCCAAGCACGTGTATCACAATGTTTTTTTGCCCGAAATTTGTAGGCAATAGATGTGATAAATATTTCTGATATTTCATACTTGGCTTTTTTTTCTTGATTTGATTCGATATTCAATTCGAAATCTACTATTCGGTATTCACACAACCCTAGTTAGTTTTGCAGCTGAAAACAGCGCAGAGGTAGGCAGTTAACCTTCAGTCACCTGAGGCCACATTAACCACACACAAAACGCGCCACAGTTCACCACACGATGTTCCGCACGGTTCACGACACCACACGAAGTCAGGAGTGCCATATGTCAAATTGCTGCAGTGCAAAAAGAACTGAAATTTATTTCCTTCTTTTTTATTTGGACATACTGCAGGCTCTGACGGCCCTTGCAGGAGTGGTTACAAAAGTAAAGCAACAACAATCATGAACAAAAGTGAATGGTTTTAACTTTGATTACAAAAGATTCCACAGTATTACAACACACAGCACTGTTAGGCAAATCATTCCAATAAGAGATTGCAGAGGGGAACAGTGAATATTTATGTGTATTAATGCGGCTTGCAGGTTGGTGAATTACCTTACTGGGGTCAGTTCTTGATGAGAGTAAAAACAGATGAAGTAAGTAACGTGACCGTGGATTTTTGAAGTGGCCATCGTACAAAGGTTAGATGAATTTAAGCTTTGGAACTATTCTTCGTTGTGCAAGTAGTTCTAAATTTGCTTTCGATAATAGTTCAGAGACTGGATTGCCTTGAATAATCAGAATATATGAATCTGACTGCCAGTTTTTGTATGCGCTCTACTTTATCAATTAGGTGTTTTTGATAAGGGCTCCAGATGAAATCAGCATATTCTTATGATGGTCTAATAAGTTTTTTATGGGCATTTAATTTGACATGTGGCAGAGTATTGCGCAGCTTCCTTCTTAAGAAGGACAGTTTGCCTTCGGCGGTCTGACATATGGAGGAGATGTGAGGTTCCCCGTTAAGGTTTGATGTGATATTAAAGGGACCCTGAAACGATTTTGACGATTTTGTACAAACGTACTGAGTCGTTAGAGTAGGTCCTTCTGATCATTAATTGGCGCATCTAAGCGCTTCATGTAAAGCGTGTAATTTATTATAAGGTTTTAAAAATGTACATCGCTAACGATTGCAGCACGCCAAGCGGCTGATTTTTGTGGCCAGATGACGCGATTTGCCCAGAATACGTCACTGGGCCAGCTATCCGATTGGCTGCCCAGGGCGCATCATCGATAATTTTTCCAACATTATGGTGAACAAATGTTCTTCGTAATAGTTTAGATGTTAGTTAATTTGTTTCTATAAAAAGAAAGTAACAGAAAAAGAATGCAGAAGGACATGTATCACTACACAAAAAGCACTTCCGGCCCACAGCAATTGTCGTCTGCTTGTGTTACAACGTGCTCCGTGTTGACGAGAGCTGCGCGGTCAGTGTTGGTCTTATTCTTTCTTTTTGCAAACACCACGGTTCGCCCTTGTTGCATTGTGGGCTACAAACGTAGCGATCTGTGACATGTCAAGCTGCGACATTGTCCGCCACTGCGACATCGTGCCCCGCTGCAAGTCAGCAGATGAGCGGAGTGGCTGCAGCGCATCGGACTTACGGTATCCAAACCAATCCAAACGGCGCCAGCATCTACGCGTTTGTGGCCGTCGCTTCATGTCGAAGGTTTGCCACAATAGAGTTTAGCGTGCCCGGTATTCAAGTAAACGCAAGCGCAAGTGGACTGGCCGTTTTACCACGTTTTACGTGATGAACGGAGGGGCAAACGTGAACTGCTTGCACGGTGCAGCCACCTGGCGGCACAAAGCTCAACCAAACACACAGCTAATATAGCAGTAACCAAGTTTTTTTTTTTCTACTTTGCTGCTGGCTCAAATTTTTGGCAGGAGCATAATCTTGAGCACGTTGTCATGTTTAGAATTTATTACACTTGGTTACAGGAATATTAGCTCTGTTTTTGGCTGGTTAAGCTCTGCACCACCAGATGGCTGGACCGCGCATGCCGATCAGGCCACTCACGTACGTCTACAAAGCTCCTTCATCACAGCGGTATGAAGGGGCTTTAGTTTACGCCTCTGGCTATCCGTCAAAACACCCAGCTCGCCTGTGGTTACCGGAATACTGGACACACTCGGCGCTGTTACAGAACGCTCGCAACGCACGCTGCTTGATCGCTCTCACTGGGGATCGACGGCCGGGCGGCTAGCGGAGAGGTTGGTGAGCCTTTGCGCGCTGGCTCCAAGACGACCGGAAATAGACGACAACGTACGTCACAACATGACGTAGAGCCAGCGCAGGCAGAGCTTCGGCGGTCGGCGGTCTGTACACGCCTCCCAAGATTATGTACTTATCACAATACGTAATCTTGCACCACACGCTTTCGTGGTCCGGGATATTATCTAACACTGAACATTTCAAATTGGTTTTAATTGCTACTGCTACCCCTCCAACTCTTGATCCCCTATCTCTATGAAAGAACCTTTATGATGAGGGCATTATTTCTTAATCCAAGACCCCTGGATGCAGCCATGGTTCAGTTATTACTAATACGTGAGGTTGGTACGACAGGATCAAATGTTCTAGTTGACCAAATTTGTTTACTATACTTCGTGCATTCAAGGAAAGAACTCTGATTTTTTTCGTGTGTTGTCAGTTTGCGTTATATTTATTACGGCCTCTGCGCATGAATGAAGTGGTAGGGTCCCTCCGGGAGGAATGGACACCTTGCTTTATTTCAGTCCTGGCATTTTTTATCGGGCCCCAAGTAAATAGTTTCCCGCCAACTTTCAGTTTGTCAAATCCTAGCTTTACTTTTGCACCTTTTGCTCTGTCGTTTGTGGAAGACTGCCATAATCGAGCTCTTAGTTCTCTAACTCTTTTAGAGAAGTCCTCGGCAATAGAAAACGATATGTCTAAGTTTTAAACAATTGGAGCGAATTTTGTTTTTTCGGTAAAGTCGAAGAGTCGGACAACGACCGGCCGCTTTCGGTCGCTACTTCGGGTGCTTACCCTGCAGATCCTTTTGAGGGGTTTTACTTCAGGGCCGAGTATCTCCTTAAAAATATTATGTTTCACTGTGTGTTCAAGTGATTTCGCATCCTCGTCTGGTTCCTCAGCCACACCGTAAATAACTAAGTTGTTGCATCGACTCCTGTTTTCTAAGTCATCAAGCTTGATGGTTAGTTCCTCAATTTGTTTTTGCGTATTGCCGCGAGTTTTTTCCCATTGGGCTTTTGTTTCCTCATAATTTCTCAACCGCGCCATGTCATCTTCAATTGATGTTAGTCTAGTTTCCAAACTTTCAACAGTCGCTTCTACCTTTCTCATGTTGCAGACCAGTTCTTTTAACGTTTTGTTTGTTTTGGTCTGCTTCTTAAGGATGTTTTTCAAAATTTCATTGCTAGAGTGAGTATCAGAGTCGGAGTCTGAGTGGGGTCCTGATTTAGTTCGACATCGCCGAATGTTAGTAAGAGCAGTTTCGCTACATTGTAGCATTTTCAAAACATAACAATCAAGAAATGTGGACTTGGCAGCACCAACAGAGTTACGTCATCATCTGTTATGGCGTAAACAGACACTTTAGCACCAACGTGCACCACGAAAAATGTAAGGATGAGCATGGGCCTCTTGTCGGTGCCACCAAGTCCACTGAAGGGTCCTGTCGCTCGAGCTGGGTTTATGTAGCTGAGTCCAGTAGCTTCATGTGGCGTGATCACATCTGTGACGCAATAGCTGTGCTGCTGGCATGCGCTGTTAATTATCATTGGCCAAGCTGGTTGTTCACTTGGTGTCCGTATCGCTGCTGTCATCGGCCTGGTCTCATCCAGAGAAGCATTCTCAGCCGTGCTGGCAGCGAGGAACGAAACCTGCACCAGGAAAAATGTGAGGATGAGCATGGGCCTCTTGTCGGTGCCGCCAAGTCCACAGAGTTCCTCAGCTGGGCTCTTTCGCTCCCCGGTTACGAACTCAACGAACGCTCAATGTAAACAACAGCGGCGGTAGGCAAGTGCTGATTATGCTGAATTTTTACTTCGAAAAAATGTTTCCATTTGTTTCAAGCACAAAAAGTATACATACAACGAGCACAGTTTGCCCCTAAATCAGATAAAGAAGTTCCATAGATTTCCCCAAGTTTTTTTAGGATACGGTTGTTCACTTTGCCAATATACTTTTCATAGGAATAACTTGTTTTCTATGCAGACTGCAAAAATATTGCTTAAATTTTTTGCCAAGCTTGTTTTTATAAGTTTAACTAATGGAGTCGCTTTGCTCAAGCTTAAAATATGTTGCAGTACAACTTTCACGCATTTACAGCACATTAAAGAAATAGGAAACCTTAAAAGAAGAGGAAAGATGCAAGGACAGGTAGGGCGCCACATGCCTAACGTCCTACCTGTACTTGCATCTTTTTTCTTCTCTTAATTTTTCCTATTTCTTCAAAGCACTGGAAATGCATGAAGTGTCAATTTTCCAACTAGTCCAGCTCTTCGCTTTAAGCAGTGCAAGTTATTGCAGTACAACAGTTTTTCTTTCCTTCACAAACTTTCCCTAGGTATAAAACATTTTTTCTAAACAAGACCCTAAATTCCTAGATCTAGGGAAACTTCCTTAGGATTGGCAGCACTGTGTGGCAATCATGATTTGGTGTGATATTTAGCAGATATCGCATTGAGACCAGTGTAATGACAGTTGGCAGATTGGATTTGTCAGTGTCGTTCGAACTTGACACGAATTGTCGTTGCACTGCCATTACTCGCGCTCTATTCTTGGGCAGCGCGCTCGTCTGTTTCTTTTTTATGTGCGCTGCCCAAGAATGGATAGGTTCCAACTCACCCGCTTTTCAATCCTTCTGCACCCACGGTCATCAGTTGTGTCGTTGTCGGCCTAGTATCACAACACTGTCTTTCAGAAACACTGTCACGCGCGTCATGCATCCAAAGAACTCTGACTATCATTGATGTCCATGCTTTCGCATTGGTGGCCATCAAACATAGCAGCTGAGGCGTCGCAGCCTCCGATTGGTGGACGGCAGCGATGCATCGCACGATATTCTAACATTGGTAGTAGGCCAAATCTCTGTGTGTAGCGACGTGTCAGCCTGTTTGTGACCCACACTTTTGACGCGTGACCACGAGTACTGACGCGTGCCAGTGGTTGGGCCTTTAGTGCACTTCATATGGAGCATGATGCTGCTCTGCTTCGGCGGTCGCACTTGGTTGCACATGACATGTGATTTGAGAGGTGCGCATTCCGCTTTGTTGCTTGTAATTCAACCATTTGACTGTCTGCATCTGCGGAAGTATCCATTTACTGTCTCAGTTTTCCTTCGCAGTGGCAATAGAATTTCGTTAGATTAAAAGTATATGTAAGCACACTTTGTTATATTGAGGTACTAAATACATGATGTTCTGTGGTCAAGAAGTTATAAAAGTTAGCTGCTTCATTATATCTAGAATTTCGTTATATCGAGGTTTAACCGTACTTTACAAGCAGGAACAGTAATAACAGCCTCATTGCAATGCACAGCCATTTTTGCATCGATTTTGTAGTGCAAATATTTCTTGCCAGAATCTCTCCAAAATATTTCTGCAGAGCAAGGGGACGAGAGTGGCAAGTTGGCCGAATTTTCCACCTGGTTCACCTGGTGCCAGAGCTGCCGCCATGGAGGACATGCGGTGCATCTCATTGACTGGTTCCGGTGAGATATGCGAAAAATTGAGACTATGCGCTGCAGCTTTGTAAGTTTTAATCGGTAAGCTGCCATTGTCATACATTGGGAATCGAACATGATTCAGACATATTAGAACTCATTCGGACTCGCACAAGCTCAGCTTCAGTGGGTCTCATTCAGACTCACCTTGCCCACTTGACCTTACTCAGAATTGAACTGGCTCTGGTGCACCGTGGTGAAATGGGAAAGTAACGCTAAAGTGACTGTTAGGGCATGTTGGTAAGACATTAAAGAACTTTATGCGCTCAAGACGAGGACAGAGAAGAGGCTAAGACACACGAGACACACTTTTGTAAGTCTGCGCTCATGTGTCTTAGCCTCTTCTCTGTCCTCGTCTTGTGCGCATAAAGTTCTTTCATTACTGCCAAAGAAGCTCTCAGACAGTGAACTTTCCCATTTCACCACGGTGCACCAGAACCAGTTCAATTCTGAGTAAGGTCAAGTGGGCAAGGTGAGTCTGAATGAGACCCACTGAAGCTGAGCTTGTGTGAGTCCGAATGAGTTCTAATATGTCTGAATCATGTTCGATTCCCATTGTTTTTGAGTCCAGGAAACTAAGTGTGAACATAATCAGATTCCTGAATGAATCTAACTCTTTGTATCCATGAGTGGGGCCACTAGTGCCAGTAACATTGAGGGAGGATGCATGAATAAATGAGTTGTGTCAATGAATTAAATTTTGCGGATGCGCCTAGTAAATTGTGTAGGCACTTGGGTGCATAAGATCCTTTAGCCTGCTAGTTAAAACTTTACTGCCACGCTAAAGTGACTGTTTGGGCATGTTGGTAAGACATGAAAGAACTTTATGCGCTCAAGACAAGGACAGAGAAGAGGCTAAGACACACGAGACACACTGTTGTAAGTCTGCGCTCATGTGTCTTAGCCTCTTCTCTGTCCTCGTCTTGTGCGCATAAAGTTCTTTCATTACTGCCAAAGAAGCTCTCAGACAGTGAACTTTCCCATTTCACCACGGTGCACCAGAGCCAGTTCAATTCTGAGTAAGGTCAAGTAGGCAAGGTGAGTCTGAATGAGACACACTGAAGCTGAGCTTGTGTGAGTCCGAATGAGTTCTAATATGTCTGAATCATGTTCGATTCCCATTGTTTTTGAGTCCAGGAAACTAAGTGAGAACATAATCATATTCCTGAATGAATCTAGCTCTTTGTATCCATGAGTGGGGCCACTAGTGCCAGTAACATTGAGGGAGGGTGCATGAATAAATGAGTTGTGTCAATGAATTAAATTTTGCAGATGTGCCTAGTAAATTGTGTAGGCACTTGGGTGCATAAGATCCTTTAGCCTGCTAGTTAAAACTTTACTGCCACGCTAAAGTGACTGTTTGGGCATGTTGGTAAGACATGAAAGAACTTTATGCGCTCAAGACAAGGACAGAGAAGAGGCTAAGACACACGAGACACACTTTTGTAAGTCTGCGCTCATGTGTCTTAGCCTCTTCTCTGTCCTCGTCTTGTGCGCATAAAGTTCTTTCATTACTGCCAAAGAAGCTCTCAGACAGTGAACTTTCCCATTTCACCACGGTGCACCAGAGCCAGTTCAATTCTGAGTAAGGTCAAGTAGGCAAGGTGAGTCTGAATGAGACACACTGAAGCTGAGCTTGTGTGAGTCCGAATGAGTTCTAATATGTCTGAATCATGTTCGATTCCCATTGTTTTTGAGTCCAGGAAACTAAGTGTGAACATAATCAGATTCCTGAATGAATCTAACTCTTTGTATCCATGAGTGGGGCCACTAGTGCCAGTAACATTGAGGGAGGATGCATGAATAAATGAGTTGTGTCAATGAATTAAATTTTGCGGATGCGCCTAGTAAATTGTGTAGGCACTTGGGTGCATAAGATCCTTTAGCCTGCTAGTTAAAACTTTACTGCCACGCTAAAGTGACTGTTTGGGCATGTTGGTAAGACATGAAAGAACTTTATGCGCTCAAGACAAGGACAGAGAAGAGGCTAAGACACACGAGACACACTGTTGTAAGTCTGCGCTCATGTGTCTTAGCCTCTTCTCTGTCCTCGTCTTGTGCGCATAAAGTTCTTTCATTACTGCCAAAGAAGCTCTCAGACAGTGAACTTTCCCATTTCACCACGGTGCACCAGAGCCAGTTCAATTCTGAGTAAGGTCAAGTAGGCAAGGTGAGTCTGAATGAGACACACTGAAGCTGAGCTTGTGTGAGTCCGAATGAGTTCTAATATGTCTGAATCATGTTCGATTCCCATTGTTTTTGAGTCCAGGAAACTAAGTGAGAACATAATCATATTCCTGAATGAATCTAGCTCTTTGTATCCATGAGTGGGGCCACTAGTGCCAGTAACATTGAGGGAGGGTGCATGAATAAATGAGTTGTGTCAATGAATTAAATTTTGCAGATGTGCCTAGTAAATTGTGTAGGCACTTGGGTGCATAAGATCCTTTAGCCTGCTAGTTAAAACTTTACTGCCACGCTAAAGTGACTGTTTGGGCATGTTGGTAAGACATGAAAGAACTTTATGCGCTCAAGACGAGGACAGAGAAGAGGCTATAGGACACACGAGACACACTGTTGTAAGTCTGCGCTCATGTGTCTTAGCCTCTTCTCTGTCCTCGTCTTGTGCGCATAAAGTTCTTTCATTACTGCCAAAGAAGCTCTCAGACAGTGAACTTTCCCATTTCACCACGGTGCACTAGAGCCAGTTCAATTCTGAGTAAGGTCAAGTGGGCAAGGTGAGTCTGAATGAGACCCACTGAAGCTGAGCTTGTGTGAGTCTGAATGAGTTCTAATATGTCTGAATCATGTTCGATTCTCATTGTTTTTGAGTCCAGGAAACTAAGTGAGAACATAATCATATTCCTGAATGAATCTAACTCTTTGTATCCATGAGTGGGGCCACTAGTGCCAGTAACATTGAGGGAAGGTGCATGAATAAATGAGTTGTGTCAATGAATTAAATTTTGCAGATGTGCCTAGTAAATTGTGTAGGCACTTGGGTGCATAAGATCCTTTAGCCTGCTAGTTAAAACTTTACTGCCACGCTAAAGTGACTGTTTGGGCATGTTGGTAAGACATGAAAGAACTTGATGCGCTCAAGACGAGGACAGAGAAGAGGCTAAGACACACGAGACGCACTGTTGTAAGTCTGCGCTCATGTCTCTTAGCTTCTTCTCTGTCCTCGTCTTGTGCGCATAAAGTTCTTTCATTACTGCCACAATACATGTTTTTACAGTATTCAACATGTGCACTAACCCTCACCCTCCATCGTACCCTTATACACGCTGCATGCACTCACGCACTCTCTCTCATATTTAATTGGGCTGGCTCATTCAAACTACTTCAATCACCAAATCACAGAATAGTGCTCACACTTGGTGTAGTTCACAAAATCACAGCCCAGTCAAAAAAACCCATTGAGTCCAGTTGGATTTTTCAATGGGACCCAACTGGTTCCAATTGGACATCATTGGAGGCCCAAGTTCCAATTGGGCTTCATGAGAAGTTCAGTTGGTTCCAATTGGGCATCATGAGAAGTCCAGTTGGTTCCAACTAGACATCACTGGAGCTTGGTATGCCAGTTAGTCCAACTGGACCCAATTGGAAGTCACTGAGTAATCTCACGTACGAAACAGCAGAATAGTTGATAATAATAATATCTCAATTATATTGTTAGTTTTAAAGTAAAAGATCTTTGTATATTGGTGTGATCAATGGAGAAAAGTATTTAGCTTTCTGTCAAGTTATAAATCTATCTTGAAATTTTACGAATTTCTCATGAACCACTGGCACCACTTGGTCAACCAAATTTTGCTCACATATATAGCACCTGACATGCATCTCCCATAGTAAGTGGTCAGTGTTGGTATATTTCAATGAAGATAATTGCCGTAGTGTGTTCATGCATGAGTATGCTTCTCGACAGGAGTTTCAAGTATATCCATGTCATATCAAGGTTAAGGCCTATCTAGGCTTTTGTTTTCCTTTCCTTCATTTTTATTGTTGGTCACAGCGAGCCCAGGTCAGAGACCAATTGGGTCCAATTGTGTTAAAAAAAACCAATTGGTCCAATTGGACCTGTTGGATTTTTCCAATGGGTGTCCCAAAACACAATTGGAAATATCCAATTGGTTCCAATTGGAAATTTCCAACTGGTTTGAGGAACGTTTTTTTGACTGGGAGACTTGCGGAGATTTTAGGGATTTGGGTCTCTATGTTGTGGGTTCACAAACTCCATACTCACATAGACTGAAAATCATCAGCTCATAGTAATGATATTTGCTCAATTGACCCATTGGCTACAAAACATTACGTGAGCCTTGTATCGGTGTTACACAGACTTCCACTGCCATTTTCTGCAATTATTAACAATTTTTTAAGTATAACCTTCGCTGTAGTGAACGAGTAGCACTGTCTATTGATAGCATTTTAAAGCTAGTCTACCATATATTGCTGGTCACGCCATCTGTGAATACCTCTGCGTCAACCGTACCTCCCACGTGGCGGCTCTGGCAATATGGTCCCCGTTGTTGTGCCTGGCGCTTCCCTGAATTTCGTAGCCAATGGGTTGAGTCAGATCTGTATGCATTAAAATTGGCAGGCTGGGTTGGCCTGCTGCACATACAGCATATTCGTGCACTTGGGTGGGTGTGAGGAAAACATCACTGGTGCAACACATAATAGTAGCATTTAATTGTTATGCAAGTACAGGGCTCAGTGTCGGGAGTCAACTACACTGCATTAGAACATGGTTTGTTGCAAGGAAAGTTCATCGCAATTTTAGTGGAAAGTGGCGTGGTTTCTTTTTTAGTTTGATCTACAGGATATCGGGAGTCAGCATAGCCATCGAGCCTTGTGCCTCTGCTTGTGCAACTGTGCACCCACACTCGTCCTTTGTTGAGGACCTATAAATTGGTTATCTTCATGCTTATCCTGTGAGACGTGCTTTTAATGGACAGCGCACGTTTATTCTGTGATTCCTGCAAGTGCGCTCGGTCGCCTGGTATGAAGGAATAGCTTAGTTCTTTCAAAAACTACATTTGAGATGGTAACTGTAAATGGTTAATGGAAGGGTTCATGAGCAGCCTCTCACGAGCAGGCAAAGGCGACGCACAGAACAAAATAATGTTTACTAATATTTAACCGAACTCAGGAACAGATAAGTATACAGTTAATCATACTGTACTGTAAATTAAGGAGCAATGGGGATGTGGCTATGAGAGGGAGAACGACAACGAGAGAGAAAAACCTTCTTTCGGTGCTCGCTGCTCTATCGTTCTAGTCGCGAACACTTGCTTCCCAAAGTGCTTCGTGACGCGCATATGTCTTTAGTACACCTGCATGCATGCACTGAGGGTCGTCGTGGAACGCTGCACAAATATCCGAACGTAGATGCCGAGGGATGACAAGCAACCATTTGCAGCCGTCCGGGAGGTAGTTACGATGGTACAAGAGCCCGTCGCGAATGGAGAATTGATGTGCTTGGCGACGTAGTGCGCGATTGGTAGTGGGTATCGATGGAGTGGACAAGAAACTTAGCATTGACACAATCGACAGGTGTTTCTTCTGCTCCAGAAGAATATCCGTGGCAGCAGTGGCGAACGAGACAAGGCATCCACATCCTGAGTGTTTTCGGCCAGAACGGTACAGCACTTGAATGTCGTACTCCTGCAGTCGAAGCGCTCATCGAGCAAGACGACCGGATGGTTCTTTTATTTATTTTTTTCAGGAGTACTGCCGACCTCTCACATGGGGCCTTAGGCAGGAGTGGGTCATAACACAAAAACAGATTTGAAAACAAAGTGAGACAATTGTAGAAGTGCAACAGGAAAATTTGCCAAAGCAAGTCCACAAAGCAGGCACTATAGAGAACATGATTCATCCACAAGTACATGAAATTGAAACACTAGAAACTCGACCACTAGAAATTAAACAATTCAATAGCCTTACGCCTTCACGCACAAAAATAGGGCAGAATAACGGCAACAGACATCTCTTGAAAAACATCTCCGCAACGAGTGAACATACCATAAACAGTGCAAGATCAACTTACAAAACATGACGCCTTTCGAACACTGAAAGATACACATGACGCCAAGCAAATATTTTTAGCACACTGATAAAGTACTGGAGAATAAAACTTAAATTGAAGCGTAGTGCATGCACGTGCGTTAAGCCACAGCCAACACAGCAAATGGCGATTAGTTATCACGTCAAATGGGCAGCGATAGAGAGCAGTTCTTTCAAGGTCTTTGGTCGTGGAAACTGGGCAACAGCTTGTAGTTTCGCCGGATCAGGGAGTACACCTTCTTTCGACACGACATGGCCGAGGATGACCAGCTGCCAGGCGGCGAAGCGACACTTCTTCAAGTTAAGCTGGAGGCCAGCATCGGCGATGCATTTGAGGACGCGTTCATGTCGAATTAAGTGGGAAGGAAAGTCCGGTGAAAAGATAACGATGTCGTCCAGATAACACAGGCATATCTGCCATTTGAGTCTGCACAAGATGTTGTACATCATTCTTTCAAATGTGGCAGGCGCATTACACAGGCCAAATGGAATCATGGTGAATTAAAATAAATCGTCGGGTGTGATGAAGGCTGTTTTTGGATGGTCTGACTCAGCCACTGGCACTTGCCAGTACCCGAATCGTCAGTCTAAAAATGAGAAGAAATCGGTGCCTTGGAGGCAGTCGAGTGCGTCGTCAATACAGAGTAGTGGATAAACGTCCTTGCGGGTGATCTTATTGAGGTGCCGGTAGTCCATGCAAAAGCGAATTGTGCCATCTTTATTTTTGCCCAGCACTACAGGAGAAGCCCAGGGACTGTGCGAAGGTTGTATGAAACCACATCGGAGCATGTCTCCAACGTGCTCAGCGATGACGCTACGCTCCGTGGCGGATACACGATACGGCCTGTGGCGTAAAGGTGCATGGTTGCCGGTGTCGATGTGATGGACAACAGTGGAAGTACGGCGTAAGCGAGATTGTTGTAGGTCGAATGACTTGCGAAAGCGGTCAAGGAGATCGACGATCTGGGCGTGCTGACCTGGAGTGAGGTTGGGATCAATACACCGGGAAAATGTTGGGTCACACGGCGGCATGGGAGGAGAAACTTGAAGGGCCATAGCGTCAACCTGAAGAGAAGCCGGGTCATCAGGTACATCATAAAGGAAGCTTGGTTCGATTTCGTCAACATAACCAAGACACTCATCGTGGAGCAGGCTAGCAGGTCAAGGAAACAGGTTCAAGACATAAAGTGCACTGGAACCTTGTCGAATGGCAAGGAGGGCAAAAGGAAGCAAGAAGGGATGACGGCGAGCAACAAGCTTAGACGGCGTGATAAGAACTGTGGAGTCGGAAAACTCAACGCAGGAAACGGGTACAAGTGTGGCAGAGTATGGAGGAATCTCGGTGTCGGCGGTGATGAACACATGACCGGAAGCGCAATCATTATCTTCAAAAACGTTGTTGCCGAATGGCGACAGCATGAGTTCAGCACGGGCACAATCTATAACAGCATGATGAGATGACAGAAAGTCCCATCCTAAAATCATGGAATGGGAGCAGCGGGGCAGAATAACGAACTCAACACGGTATAAAGTGCTGCTTATAACTAAATGCACGGTACACTTCCCTAAGGGTTCAATCGGTGCAGCGCGTGCTGTACGTAATGAAACAGCAGAATATCTCATCACGACTTTTCAAAGTTGAAGACGAAGCTAGTCCGAAATCACTGATATTGCTACTCCCGTGTCTACAAGCACACGAACGGCACTGTCTTCTGCATAAACTTCAAGGATGTTCACAGGAAAAAAATTAGGTCTTGAGGAGTTCGTTGAGATCGCAATTCTTGCCTCCGGAATTGCGTTCCTTAGTTTTCTTCTCGGAGAGCTTCAGGGCGGCGGACAAGCCGAGACAGAGAACGCCGATGGGGTGACGGAGACCGACGGGTATTGAAGGTTTGGGAAGCAGGGGGTGAGGCTTCAAATTGCTGAGTGGCAGAAGCGGAACGGAACGGAGAGTCGAAACCGTTGCTTGGTGCCCTCAGAAAATCCAAAGGATACCATTCGCACCGGCGGCAACCCAGGTAGGCCACATGAATAACAGATAGGTTGTCATGGGTGCGGCATGGATTGAGAACAGCGGCCTGAGACTGAGGGAGATATTTGCGAGGTGAGCACACGGGCTGCTGTGGCGGCCAGTAGCTGCTTGTAGGTGCATATGTTGCAGCTACTTGCAGAGGTGAGGGAAAGGTGCTGGGAGGTCTGGGGCAGTATTCTGTAAGTCTACCTAGTGGACTGTCCATTTCGGCTGTCACTGATTGGCTGCTGCTTGACATGCAGGAAGGTGCCAGCCAGTCTCCTTTCTGCACGTCAAGCAGCAGCCAATCAGCGACAGCCGAAATGGACAGTCCACGAGGTAGACTCTTACAGAATACCGCCCCTGGATTGAATAGCTGCAGACGGGGGCCTTGGATTCGTGATAACAGCAGCGTATGTAAGTGGAACAGGCATAGGAGGCGGTTGATGAGCAAGTGTTACGGCGTTAGCAACTTGTTCTTGTATCACCTGACGGAGATCGGGAGACAAGGACGACTCTGACGCTTGACTGGCTGGCAGAAGAGAGAGTTGGCGTGCCACTTCTTCTCGTACAAGTTGCTTGATTTGGTCTGCAAGGAGTAGCACTGACACCGTCACTCAGAGCTGAAAGTGCAACGTCCGGAGCGGGAGCTCGGCGTGTAGAAATCCGTTGTTTAGCGTAGCTCCTCATAGCTCTGGAAAAGTGTTGTGAGGTTGTTGACCATCTGAGGATTCTTTGCCAAGAGCATTTAGAAGGCGTCATCGTCTATGCCTTTCAATATGTTCTTGATCTTGTCATCTTCGGTCATATCTGGATTGATACGACGGCAAATGTCAACTACATCTTCAATGTAGCAGGTAAAGTTTTCGCCCTTTTGTTGGGCACGACAGAAAAGCTGTTGTTCAGCCAAAAGTTTGCTTCACTATGCTTTCACTGAACAGTGATAGCTGTGAACAGAAGCATATTAAAAAGATGGGCAATGTTTTGACAGAAATTAGCTATGAGCCAATGTTTAAAAAACAGCAAGCTGGTTTTGGAGGGAAGTAGCTTTTTTCTGTTGCCTTTCTTTGACAGAATAAAAAGTACTCAAAAACTTTGTGCCAGACAAAGTTGGAACACAATGATGCAGACGGAGTATAGGGCAAAATAGTCATTTATGGCAACTGCTCGGAAATTACCTTGGATGAGAGTTAAACTTGCATGAGACAAGCTCTGGTTTAGACACTTCATGCATTGTTTTATTTCATGGCCCAGAAAACAGTCTTACACTGTCAGCACCACCTACAACCACACTCTGTGAACCTTGTCGAGCCAGGCCATTGATTTAGCTAGCGTGGAACATCTTTTTTCACTGCGACAGCGGACCGCTCTGTATATGGTGCTCTGTGACCACTTTGTTTCCTGTTGTGTAATGTCAGCCTCTTGAATTTCATGCAGTGACCATGCTGACTGCCCTGTGACTGGCTGCAATTGCAAGTGCTCGGCTCTGGACAGTGCTGCAGTTCATAGTGCCCGTACCATACGCAGTGACTGAGGACAGTGGTGCGCTGCTTGTCTGCTTTACCTCGACCCCAGCGAGCACTGCCTCTCAACTCCTCATTTTATAACGAGCTGCTCTCGGCCTCTGTTTGAAGGCATTGGAATAAAGGCGTGCTCCTCAAACTCATGGCAGTAATTGGCAAGGATCTTTTCAAAAAGCTTTTGAGTTGTGGCATGTTTCTAAATACCAGGGCCACGTGTGACACATGTTATGGTTGCCATTAAAGGAGTACTGACACAAAATTTGCATCTAGTTTTTGTTCTTTAACAGAGCCCTGTCTACCTATTAATTAAAATATAAAGCTCCAATTCCCTCATAGTACAACAAATAATTAAAACTGTGGATTAAGAACAATAAAAATGCATCGAAAATGATAGAAATGCGTTGAGAACAATAAAATGCATCACGAACGAGAGACTCTTTGGCCCTAAGGTACACTTCAACTAAGGTCTGAATCTGAGCTAGTTGGCAAGGCCACTTCTTTGAAGGAAACAGTGCAAAAGGTGGAATGAGTGAGTGGTAAGCACAGAGTGCAACACTCTGTGTGTGTGTTTGTCGGTCTGGCCACATACTTTGTTTCAGTGTTTCGTAAAGCAGTGTTAGTGAAAAGCTTCGTAAGAAACACAATAAGTGTATAATTAAACGTTTTATATATCTTGTCTAAAGCAGATGTCCGAAATTTTTTTTTAATGACAAAGTTGAGCTAGTTGTTAGGGATTCAAGTCACAAAAAGGTAGGCGTGCGTATATTGACAACACTAACGCCAGCATTGTGTTTGTGTTTTCCGTTTCCCTCTATTTGTGTCCGTGTCTACACGCCTACCTTCTTGCAGGTTTGAAATCAGCAGAGAAAACTAAAGTCTTTTAAGTTACAATCGGTTCATTTCAAGAATAACAAAAATCTTTTATTGCGATAGCAATTGTATGGACACTCCAGGTGCATTTTGGCTGTCGGCGTCGCCGTGATATTTTGTACAAAGTCTAAGTGCAATAACACCGTCGCTCCGCTCCGTATGCTGTATGTGCAAGTGAACGCGTGTGAGGGGAGCTGACGATCGCGGCTCAATCTCGCACGTGCAAGGGAGGAAAGCAGGAAGGAAGTGCGCCGTCTTTCGTAGCGTGCTAGGTTCCGGGGGGAGGGAAGGGAAAGGGCGAAGTTGCACTCTTGCGGCAACTGCATGCCGTGGCCGCTCGCGCCATATCTTGAAGGCGATCTGCGTTGAGGGCAGAGTCTAGTCACTTCGACGGCTCATACCTTTGTGCGTGCTGCATTCTCGTCGCTCAGTTTGCATTGAAGAGATAGACAGCACAAAGGTCACTCAGTGAGTGTCCGCGCTCATCGAGTGGGATGTGTTCATGTTTGCCTCTGCACGCTGACACCATGCTTGTTAATTTAGTTAGTAAGCGAATGTTTGCAAGTTTATACAGCCGATAAAACTACTATCCTTACTTTGTATAGCTGTCTATTAATTTGCTATCGCAATCGATGCTGTGCCTTTCTAGCAAAACTACAACTTTTTTGAGAACCATGTCAAATTGTACACGATATCCTCCTAAGACCCTTTGTACAATACATTGCACATTACCTTCAACTTTAAAAAAAAAAATTTACTCGGAAGTGATTACGCAAAATATTCATTCTGGGTATGAAGTATGGTGCATGTGTAACCGTAGAGAAGTGGTTTACTCATGTTCTTGTCGTGCGCTTTCGAGAAATTTCACACTAAATTGATCTATACCTCTGTGTCGTCCCAGACAGCCGAGAGCAAGCTTGAGGTGTGTTTTGAAATCAGTGAGATTACAGGAAAATACTGGACGCGGCAACAACATGGCAATGTACCACACATAGTTCCATCTTCATCTCGGCATTTAAGCAATGAAATGCAGTTTTTACCAAAGCTTTTGGCATCTAGCCATGGTATTTAAATTTTGAAAATTGTTTTTTCGAGTTCATAACATAACAGTTGACAATCAAAACACCCGAAGAGTGATTATGTCCCATACTTGTGTTTGGGTCTCAGGAGGATATGCAACATGGCTTCAGAGTAGGAGCCGGCTACATCATGAAAATGGAAATTGTAGTCAGGTAGACAAACTGCTCACCTGTGACTCGCCCACACTGTGCTGCCAAAAAGATGTTGCAAGAGGGGGGGGGAACATTGGCAGAGAAATGACAGTAGAGGGTTTATTTGTGTGGCATCAAATGCAGAGATGCACTAAGGAATGGCAGAGCCACTTTTGGTGGCATGCTTTCAGCAATACGGTCATTGTGTGGGCATCTTTAAATCGTTGCGCTAGACTGATTACTCATACATCAGCGGTTACCTCAGCATGTCCTAGGGATGTCCTCAGAAAGCAGTCGAGGATCTTTTCAGTATGCATTACGTGTTTTCCGTCTGCTTAATGCGGGTTAGTTCTAGTTGTAAGACATAAATACCCCAGAAAGTGGATAGGAAAACTGCGCCGCGGTAGCTCAACGAGGTGAGCATCGCACGCGTAATGCGAGGACAAATGTTCCCCACCTGCGGCCAGTTGTTTTTTCATCCATTTTCATTTATTTATAATTTGTTTCATTCATTTAGTAAGTACAAGTAATTTCCCCTATGTTGTCCTTGGTGTCATTGTCTGTTGGCTTCTTATGACATGATATATATGTGTATATATTGGAACAACTATATTGCCGCGGGTATGTGCCAGTGGGGACAAGGTTGAAGTAGCGCGGGCTTTTAGGTTAAGCGTGGAGACGATGAAGACGTTGGTTTTTCTCGGCGACTGATAAAGTGTCTTTGTTGGTGCTGCTCCGGGTCCTCGTCCATCCCACGTCGTTACACTGGTGGAGGTGCTGGGTATTCTCCATCCTTCATGCTTGGCACCCCTTCACGGAGCCAACGATCGAGCCCGCAATCACCATTGCGCATCGAAACACCGGTCCACCAGTTCAGTCGCTGCCTACTAGGCCTAGCGCCCGAGTCCGGTCCCCTGCAAGAAACCTCAAGAAATCGTTCGCCTCGTGTAACTACCATGGCCACCGCAGCGCCAACGCAAGTAACCCTGAAGAACCCTATGGTTCCGGAGAGCTTTCATGGTGATGCCTTTGAAGAAGTCCAAGATTGGCTTGATCAGTTCGAGCGCGTTGCCAAGTACAACCATATGACCAGCTTGGCGGACAAACTTTCAAGCGTCTATTTCTATCGCAAGGACAGTGCTTCTATCTCAAGGGACGAATTCTGCACACAGCTGCCGGATACTTTTACAAGCATCGACAGGAGAGAAAATGCGCAGTGTCTCCTCGAAATCCGAATTCAAAAACCCAATGAGAGCGTCGCTATGCTCTCGGAAGATATGGCCCGTCTTTTCTGTAGAGCAGACCCTGACATGCCAGAGGAGCGAAAGCTGCGGTATCTCTTGCGGGGAGTGAAAGAACAACTGTTTGCCGGCCTTGTGAGGAATCCACCGACAGCAGTGGCGGCGTTCACAAAAGAGGCCCCAGCCACTGAACGGACCCTGCAGCAATGATACCGCCAGCATGACATGAGCAACTCGGCAGCGAACACTTCCGTTCTGGCTGCAAGTAACGATAAGCCTCTGCATGAAGTTATCCGAGAGGTTGTGCGAGAAGAGCTTCGGCAGCTTGGATTTGTGAGTACGGGCACGGAACTGGCGCCAATGGTATCTTTTGTAGCTGATGTCGTCCGGGAAGATGTTCGGCAAGCTTTTTCATCGCCAGACTGTGGTAACGCGCCGCGGCGCCTTACTTATGCAGAGGCTGTTCGCCGTCCAGTCAACACAACTTCGACACTGTTGACACCCACAACTAGACCATCACTTACGCTACAAACGGAGTCGATATCATCACCCCCGTCGACTCTACCGGCCTCGCCGATCACGCCACCACAAACAATGTCGTATCTTCGACACACGCACACCAATCCTTGGCTCCATGGAGAGTTGCCACCGAACTATCAGCGTTGGAAAACCGATGTGTGGCGCACCATCGCACCGACCAGTGTGCTACCATTGTGGCTAAGCTGGACACGTCTATTGAGTTTGCCACAAATGGAACAACTATCGCGCCGCCCAATACCCAAGCTTTCCTGCCAACTACGCCTATTCTCCGTATGACGGTCGACGCGCCTACGACGCTCCTGTGAACGTCCAGCCGCAAAATACGACGACTCCCCGATCACGTTGTCCTTCGCCATCACCTACGCACTACAATTCACCGACTCGTCGCAGTTTTGCCGACGTCACTAGGGGCAGGTCCCTTAGCCTGCGACGGGGAAACTAGACGCAGCGACCTCCGGGGGTGAGGTTGCCAGTACTCGAAGTTCTCCATATCCCCCATTATCAACGTACGACGACGTAAAGGCTCTGACGAATGCAACGACGAATACGATGGACTCAACTACGAAAGACGTAACTGACGTCGTCAGCGCCGACCTCATCGTTCGCATTGACGGCCACCAAGTAGCCGCTCTTGTTGACACTGGCTCCCATTTTTCAATCACAAGCTTACAGCTCGCCAACAAACTGAGGAAGGTGAAGACGCCATGGCACGGACCCAACATAAGAACTGCCGGAGGTCAGTTGATGACACCTGTCGGGAAATGTACAGCCCGACTCTTAATCGCCGGTTCAACCTTCATCGCCACCCTCGTCATTCTTTCTCAGTGTTGCAAGGGACTTATATTGGGGATGGATTTCCTGCGTGAGTACAGTGGCGTGATTAACATTGGCAACAGAAGCGTCACATTGCTCTCTAGTGCATGGGTACGAGTTGCTCTCTCGTACCCGTGCACTGTGACAGCCTGCAGAATGGGACTGGAGTCGCTGAACACATCAATGCGCTAGCACTGAATTGCGGCATATCCATTGCCAGAGCACTTATCAATGTAATCGACGGAAGCGCCGAACTCTTGCTGACGAATTTTAGTAAGGAGCGTCGACACATCGTGAGAGGCACTGCTGTCGCTTATTTTGACGAAGTAATACCGATAGAAGACTGCCACTTAGCGCAGGACACGACATCTACGATCCCCACAGCTGCGCCTATTGTAGACGTTAGTTCGACATAAACGGCCGTTGAGCGAGACCGTCTTCTTGAGCTCATCAACCAGTACCAGGGCTGTTTCTCATCTGCGTCAAGAGTTGGTCAGACGCCACTTACCAAACATCGCATCATTACTGATGTCGACGCCCGACCTATTCGACAAAACCCTTATCGCATGGCCCCAAAGGAATGCGAGGCAATCCAAAGACAAGTGAAGACGATGCTGGAAGATGGCATTATTCAACCATCTAATAGTCCTTGGGCGTCACCTGTAGTTTTAGTGAAAAAGAAGGTTGGTAGCCTGCGCTTCTGCGTAGACTATCGGAAGCTCAATCAGGTCACAAAGAAGGACGTTTATCCACTGCCACGTATTGATGATTCCTTGGACAGGTTGCAAAACGCATGCTACTTTTCCTCAACGGCCTTGAAAAGCAGTTATTGGCAGATCGAAGCGGATGAGAAAGTCCATGAGAAAACCGCCTTTGTGACGCCTGACGGACTTTACGAATTTCAGGTACTTCCCTTCGGTTTGCGTTCAGTGCCAGCAACATTTCAGCGTCTAATGGACACTGTGCTCTCTGGACCCAAATGGCAAACATGCCTGGTGTACCTGGATGATGTGATTGTCTTTTCCGCAACGTTCGATGAACACTTACGAAGGCTGAAAACTGTTTTTGAAGCAATACGATCTGCCGGTCTCACGTTGAAGCCTGAAAAGTGCCATTTTGGTTCTGAAGAGCTCCAGTTCCTCGGTCACGTCGTTAGTAACCGAGGAGTCCGACCTGATCCGGATAAAATTGCGGCCGTCGCTAATTTCCCGACCCCATCAGACAAAAAGGCCGTGCGACGTTTTCTGGGACTATGTGCATATTACCGGTGATTTATTGCGAATTTCTCACGCATCGCGTGGCCGTTAACACAGCTCAATAGAGAAGATATCCCTTTCACTTGGGGCGAAGACCAGCAGCGGGCATTTCACGAGCTCCGGCAACGCATGAAAGCGCCTCTCGTGTTTGCACACTTCGATGAAGACGCCCTGACAATATTGCATACAGACGCTAGTAATGTCGGTCTAGGAGCGGTGCTCGTACAATGGCAGGACAACAGCAAAAAGTGATCGCTTACGCCAGCAGGACACAGTCCCGAGCGGAGGCTAACTACTCCACCACTGAAAAAGAATGCCTCACAATGGTATGGGCACTTCTGAAATTTCGTCCGTGTTTGTATGGTCGGTCTTTCACAGTTATTAGCAATCACCATTCGCTCTGCTGGCTCATTAATTTGAAAGATCCTTCTGGCCGGCTCGCACGTTGGAGTCTTCGACTCCAAGTGTTCGACTTTACTGTCGCATACAAGTCAGGAAAACGGCACGCAGACGCCGACTGCCTTTCTCAGTCTCCTGTTGAGACGGCAGCACAAGACGATGACAACACAGTCTTTCTGGGACTCGTCGACAGTGCCGATCTTTCACGCCAGCAACGGGATGACATTGAATTGCTGACGCTGATTGACTACCTGGAAGGACGAACCAACAGCGTGCCGAGGCTATTTGCAAGAGGGCTGGCGTCATACTGCTTGCGCCGCAACGTACTCTACAAGAAGAACTTTTACCCTAGCGGCAGAAACTAGTTACTCGTTCCCTGATTACTTCGACGTGAAATCTTACATGCCTGCCACAACGAGCCAACCTGCCACAACGAGCCAACTTTGGCTACACCCGCACATTGGCGCGGATTCGGCAGAATTACTACTGGCCGAGACTTGCTGCGGTCGTTAAGCATTATGCTCAGACATGTCTGGATTGCCAGCACCGCAAACAGCCTTCCGTCAAGCCAGCCGGCCTTCTGCACCCTGTTCAAGTACCTGCCACACCATTTGCACAAGTAGGCATGGATTTTCTGGGCCCCTTCCCACTGTCTACTACCGGCAACAGGTGGATAATCGTTGCCACGGATTATCTCACTAGATATGCCGAGTTTTTTTTCTTGAATCCATCGTTTTAAGACATGCTGCTCCCGTAGTAGTCATCACGGACATAGGTACTGCGTTCATGGCCAAGTTTTTGGACATCGTTCTACGTTTAAGTGGTACCGCCCACCGGAAGACCACGGCCTATCTACCTCAAACAAACGGGCTGACGGAACGACTCAACAGGACACTGGCTGACATGATAAGCATGTACGTCGATGTAGAGCACAAGAACTGGAACAAAGTTTTACCCTATGTAACCTTCGCGTACAATACGGCTCGTCAAGAGACCACTCGCAAGACACCCTTCAGCCTCGTGTATGGCCGTGAGGTTACGACAACATTAGACGCAATGCTCCCTCATGAATTTGATGACAATGAGATGGGTGCTGAAGAAATCACACAACGAGCAGGAGCAGCTAGGCAGCTTGCGCGTTGGCAAATCCACAAACAACAGGACTGTGACGCCAGACGCTACAATCTTCGGCACAGACCCGTAACATACAACATCGGCAACAAAGTGTGGGTCTGGACACCTATTCGTCGGCGTGGGCTCTCTGAAAAGCTCCTGCGCAGATACTTCGGGCCCTACATAGTTCTTCGACGCATCAGTGACGTCACCTACGAAGTCGTTCCGGACGGCTCTCACTGTTCAAAGCGCCGACAGCATTTACCCGAGGTCGTTCATGTGCTTCGTATGAAGCCGTACTATAAAGACTGACAAGACTTCGCAGTTTTTCTTTTTTTCTTTTACCGCAGTTTGCCAAGCCTTTGTCATGGGGACGATGATTTCTTTTCTATGGGGGGGAGCCAATGGAACAACTATATTGCCGCGGGTATGTGCCAGTGGGGACAAGGTTGAAGTAGCGCGGGCTTTAGGTTAAGCGTGGAGACGAAGAAGACGTTGTTGGTTTTCGTGGAGACTGATAAAGTGTCTTTGTTGGTGCTGCTCTGCGTCCTCGTCGATCCCACGTCGTTACAATATATATATATATATATATGTTTTGGTGTAGCTGCACCCTACGCGTCTACAAAATTAATCCGAACCGTTTCAGGGGCCATTTAAAGAACCCCAGGCGGTCGAAATTATTCCGGAGTCCCCCACTACAGCACGCCTCATAATCCGATCGTGGTTTTGGCACGTAAAAGCCCATAATAACACAGCACTCTTAATGCATAACTAAACGAATGAAAATTAACTGGTAACCTAAAGAAACCAAGGTGAACCTTCACTAATTCACGAGCAGGTAGCTTCGCGCTTAGGTGGCTCATGAAACAGTATGCTGTGCCATAGCTCTTTATATATAGTTGAACAAGGGTGGTGACAGTCATGTGCAGTGCCTCACGGAAATGCATGCAGCAGTACGACAATACCTGCTTTCCTGTTCCTTGTTCATACCACATCAACCCATATCAATTGCGATATATATATTCACTTTCGCTTTCACTTTTTGTTCACTTCATTGGTGCTGCAAAAAAAGCGAACTTCAAGACAACTTTCTCTAGAATTAAACAAGTTTTTATGGGTGTTCTTTAAACGAATATATTATTCCGAGTGTATTTCGGCCACTTATTTAATGTGTCAATTCCATCAAGCACTAAAAGAATGGCATTTTGGAAACGTTTTCTTTCTTTTTTTTTTTCAAAAATAACTCGGGAGGTTTTCTTTAAAATAACACAAAGCAGATAAGTCTAGCCGCTACACAGAACATTAGTTGACTTGCTTCATTGACAACCTCATGCACTACAACAATATATTTCATGGTTTCACACCTACTTGCCTATAAAAGGGTACAAAATACATGCGCCTTTGGTATAACACGCCACTACTTGCCGTGGTTGCTCAGTGGCTATGGTGTTGGGCTGCTGAGCACGAGGTCGTGGGATCGAATCGAGGCCACGGCGGCCGCATTTCGATGGGGGCGAAATGCAAAAACAACCGTGTACTTAGATTTAGGTGCACGTTAAAGGGACCCTGAAACGATTTTGACGATATTGTAAAAGCACTTCCGGCCAAGAGCAAGTGTCATCTGCTTGTGTTAAAACGTGCTCCGCGTTGACGAGAGCTGCGCGGTCAGTGTTGGTCTTGTTCTTTCTTTTCGCGAGCACCATGGTTCGCCCTTGTTGTGTTGTGGGCTGCAAAAGTAGCGATCGGCGACATGTCAAGCTGCGACATCGTGCCCCGCTGCAAGGCAGCAGACGAGCGGAGTGGCTGCAGCGCATCAAACTGTCGGTCAAAACGGCGCCATCATCTACGCGTTTGCGGCCGTCAGTTCACGTCGAAGGATTGCCACAATAGAGTTTAGCATGTCTGGTATTCTGGTAAACACAAGCGCAAGTGTACTGGTCGTTTTACCACATTTTACGTGATAAACGGAAGCGCAAACTTGAACTGCTTGCACGGTGCAGCCACCAGGTGGCACATATATAGCAGTAACCAAGTTTTTTATACTTTGCTGCTGGCTCAAGTTTTCGGCAGGAGCGTAATCTTGAACACGTTGTCTTTTTATATGTTTAAAATGTTTTACACTTGGTTACTGAAATATTAGCTCTGTATTTGGCTGGTTAAGCTCTGCGCCACCAGATGGCTGGACCATGCATGCCGATCAGGCCGCTCACGTACGTCTATAATGTACTAGATACGTACACTATAGACTATAGATACAAAGCTCCTTCATCACAACAGTATGGAGCAAGGAGGTTTAAAAAAAAACGCCTTGATATGGTGCATAGAGTTTCTCACTATTGACCCTTTTCGCGGAGCAGTTTGTTTTAGAGAAACGAGATGGCGCTCACGTCGGTGCGCCATGGCAATGGCAGAAGCTCAGAAGGTGGTATCGGACAACCTCGAGCATGAACATCTGGTCGTTATCCATGCTGGTCTCAACGATGTGCTGAAGGGAAGGAGCCAGAACCTAAACGGACAGTTAGAGGTTGGGTTGCGTAAACTCAGAGAAACCTCTGTGAAAGTGCATGTGACCATATGCACAATCCCACATGTCCGGGGCCAGGCTAGCGCGATGGAATGGAGGGTGCGTGAGGCTAACCGGGTCATTAGGGGTCTGAGCAGACCACTTGGGTACGGTGTAATGGAGGTAAACCGGGAAGTGTACGAGTCTGGCTCCCAGCCTTTTGCACAGGATGGCATTCACTACAGTGGTGCCACGGGCGGGAGCGTAGGTAGTAGGATAGGGCGCCAAGCTACGGCTTTTTTGGGGGGACCCAGAGCCCTAAGACCACCAGTGTAGACGAAGACGGACCCAGAGAGGCTCCAAGATTCAAGAAACGGAGAATCGGTAGAAGAAATAGACGTAAGCACCAGGGGCAAGGTCATTCTGACATAGGTTACATTAACATGCAAGGTGGCAGGAATAGGCTGAAGTGGGAGGAGATAGACGAGCAACTAAGGCAAGAAAAGCTGATGGTATACGGGTTTGTGGAGACACATCTTAGGGACATAGAGCAACCTCCCTGTAACCCTGACTATGCATGGGAATATTGCAATAGAACAGAGGGCAGCAGAAAAGGGGGTGGAATTGGTGCATTTATTCATAAAAGTATGAACTGGCAAAGGGTTAAACAGGAATGCAAGGAGCATTTATGGCTAAAAGGGAAAGTTGCAGGAGAGCAGACACTCCTTGGCTTTGTATACCTGTGGACAGGAGCAAATGCCAAAGAGGAAAACAAAAAAATGCTGGAATGCATATCAAGTGACATTAATGAGCTAGGAGAAGGGTGCGAGATTATTATACTAGGAGATATGAACGCACACATAGAAGACATGGACGGGTACACAGACTCAACAGGCAACATGATGCTGGATATGTGTGAAATGCATGACTTAGTTGTATGCAACAGTACCGAGAAGTGTGAAGGGCACATAACATGGGAGGTAGGGAGCCTGCAGTCGACGATAGATTATGCACTAATGTCACATAGGATGCACGATAGGCTAAATGTAATGAGCATAGATGAATATGGCTCCAGAAGTCTAGGTAGTGATCACAAACGTATTAAGGTGAGTTTTAGAAGGGAAATGAAAGTAGGTAGGAGGCAAGATGAACAACCAGGTGGGATATTTTACTCGGAAAAGCAGCTTGAAATAGCAACCCAGCAAATTGAGGAAGTAATTTCAGAGGATACAAAAACAGAATGGACATATGCAAATTTAACAGGACTATTTGAGCTAGAGCTTACTAAGGTACGAGTCAGGACAAAAGGGAACAGAAGACGTAAACCCAAGAGCTGGTGGGATGAGGAGGTTAAGAAGGCCATAGAGAAACGCCAGGAAGCATCCAGGGAACACAGATATTCAAAGCAGAGGGGTGAACCAGAAGCTGATGTAGGCAGAAAATGGAACAACTTCTTAAGCTGTAGAAGGGAAGCATCCAATTTGATCAATGAGAAGATCAGAAGAAAGGGGAGCCAATGGTTGTCAGAAGTAAACAAAAAGGATAGAAAAGCAGCGAAGAAATTTTGGAAACATCTCAACTCCTTGAGTAATAAGACTAGCCTAGAGCAGAGGTTTATAGTTACAGCTCAAGGTGTTCGACTAGAGGGAGATGAGGCAATGGAACATATAAGAACAATGATGGCAGAAAAATTTAAAGAACGAAACATAGCATGTGCTCAATCAGGTGAGGATAGACTAGTCAGTGCAGTGGCTCCACTGGCACAAAGCGAGTGGGAAAGGGCAGAGAAGAGGGTTCCTAGTAGCACGTCGACAGGTCCTGATGGCATCCCAATTATGTTGATAAAGACATTGGGCCCAAAATCTAAGAAAGCATTAAGAGAGGCAGTGAGCAAAATGATAATGGACGGTAAAGCCCCCGACGGGTGGAGACTGAGCAGGATGAGCATGATATATAAGGGAAAGGGGGACAAAGCCGACATAAACAACTACCGTCCCATAACAGTGACGTCAGTGGTTTACAGGGTGGTGATGCAGATTATAAAGGACAGACTTCAGGCATGGGTGGAGAGCGAGGAGGTGCTGGGGGAACTACAAAATGGGTTCCGGAAACAAAGAAGGTTAGAAGATAATCTGTTCTCATTGACACATTGTATTGAAATAGCAGAAAAGGAACACAGGCCCCTATGGCTTGCCTTTCTGGATATCAAGGGAGCCTATGACAGTGTAATCCAAAAGGATTTGTGGGACATACTGGGCACTCTAGAGGTGGAAGATGGAGTAAGAAATCTTTTAAAAGATATCTATAAAAGTAACAGGGTGCTTATAAAATGGGAAAACAAGATATCTGGGCCTATAGAGATACAGCAGGGGCTTAGGCAGGGGTGCCCTCTGTCACCTCTGTTGTTCATGCTGTATTTACAAGGATTAGAGAAAAAATTAGAGAGGAGCGGACTTGGCTTCAACCTTTCCTATTTCAAGCAGGGAGAATGGATTAAACAGTCATTACCAGGACTGATGTATGCAGATGACATTGTACTTATGGCTGACAGCAAGGAAGACTTGCAGAGATTAATGGACATCTGTGGTAAAGAGGGAGATAGCTTAGGTTTGAAGTTTAGTAAAGAAAAATCGGCAGTCATGACTTTTAATGATAATCAGGGCAGCGAGCATAGGATACAGGAGGTTACGCTGGAGGTGGTGGATAAGTACAAATATCTTGGAGTGTGGATAAACAATGGGGCTGAGTACCTAACGGAACATGAAAAATATGTGACGGCTAAAGGTAGCAGAAATGCAGCTGTGATGAAAAATAGGGCACTGTGGAATTACAATAGGTACGAAGTGGTGAGAGGGATTTGGAAAGGGGTGATGGTCCCTAGTTTGACTTTTGGCAATGCGGTCCTGTGCATGAGATCAGAGGTTCGAGCAAGGTTGGAAGTTAAGCAGCGAGGGGTAGGTAGACTGGCTCTGGGAGCACACGGAAATACACCAAATCAGGGGGTACAGGGTGACATGGGATGGACGTCATTCGAGTGCAGGGAAGCCAGCAGCAAGATAGAATTTGAGGAGCGATTGAGAGAGATGGCAGAAAAGCGGTGGGCAAGGAGAGTTTTCAGTTATTTGTACATGAGGAATGTTGATACAAAATGGAGGAAGCTGACCAGAAAACTGTCAATCAAATATTTGGACTGCAGGAGGGGTGCAAACCAGGAAACAGCGGTTAAGAAAAAGGTTAAGGAAACAGAGAGGGGTCTGTGGAAAACAGGGATGCAGACGAAATCAGCACTGGGCACATACCGAACTTTCAAGCAAGAAATTGCCAAAGAAAATATCTACGATAATTCTAGGGGAAGCTCTTTGTTGTTTGAAGCCAGGACGGGAGTATTGCGGACTAAGATGTACCGAGTCAAGTACCAAGGTATAGACACGTTGTGCTGTGCGTGTGGAGAAGAAGAGGAAACGGCTGAACACCTCATACTTTTCTGTAAGGGGCTTAACCCTACAGTGCAAGGCAACGGGGCTGATTTTTTCAAAGCATTGGGGTTTAGGGACAGTGAAGGCAAAATAGACTTTAAGCGGGTAGAAATAACCAAACAGAGGTTATCTGATTGGTGGATAAAATTAAGGCAGGGGTGAAATTTCACCCACCACAAAGTACAAATTATGTTAATAGCCATGGCTAGGTGGCGTATGCCACCGCCCGATTTAAAGGGTTCAGCCTCATCCATCCATCCATCCATCCATGCCATCTCCTCAGCGACCGCGCACGAATACGAAACCATTACCGCTTTTACCTTACTTCTGTGCGATCAGCTGTCGGACATGCAACTGAGTTTTCGCTAACACACTGTGCTCCAATCATTCTAGATTGAATCATGTGCAGTAGTTGGCTGCAAAAATAGTGACTGGCATGTTAAGGAATAGAACGAATCTGTGTGACCAAGTTCGCGGACCGCTGCTGCAACTGTCCGAACGTGTTACCGGCACTTCGTGATGTACGGCTTTCCTCGAGGATACAGAAATTTGCTCATCCGCCAGCCTTGTATCGCTAACCTTCAAAGAAAGGGCTTCATCCCCAGAACGTCGGAAAGAGTGAGTACCACTCGTTAAACAATGATAAAGGGCGTAGAGCCGCTTCCTGTCATAGTAAGTTTCGCGCACGTTATCTATATACACATCTGTCCCAAATGGCAGGAAAACTTACGGCCACTCTATCGCCGACGTATCAAGAATAAGTAAATGGGCGCACACTTGAATATATGCGCACTGTATACGCACAATAAATGACGGACTACACCTATGGCGCACGAATGGTCGAAGCTGAATGTTTCGTGACGGTCCACAAGAGTAAGCGAGTTACTAGCTGTAATATATATTTGCTACAAGGTATTACAATGTACAAAACAGCTACGTTGCAAGCCTTGTGCGCAGCAAGAACAAATTTATCGGAACTGAGCATACCCGCGAGCGATTAGGCAGAAAATAATCAGATATTGGCCGCACCGAGGAATTTCACCGAGTCAGAAACTGACAAGCCACTGCATCAAAATATTTGCCGAATAAAGAACAAAGAGCAAAACACACTAATCCTGACTGAATTCATAATTGGAAAGCTTGGAATACACATTTAGCCCCGCTTTAAGAACAAGCACAATATACGCTGCTTGCGCCGTTTGGACATAGCTTAATAAGCTCCGAAAGCATTTTTGCATGTTCTCTGAAGCTGTGATCAAAGCTTCATGTCGTCCACCTAGTCACCGTCTACGATATCTCCGAAAAACAGAGGTTTTCTAAGCCGCGCCGGCGTCATGCACTTCCATTGTAAACGAGGAGGCAACGGAGGCAGTTGAAGCAAGCAATGGACGCGTCACCACGTGATCAAACATGGCAGCGCCCACGGGATCGCCGCGAAAAGGGTCAATATGACAAAATATATGGTATGGAGGGGTAGAGTGACCTAGAATACTCGGGAGTGTCCAAAGCACCGCGCGAATACATGGGAGGAGCGAGGATCTTTTCTTGTGGACTCCCGCGCCGCGGCGCTGCTGTACCGGACCCGTCGAAAATGGAAAAAATAGCCTGGGAAGCGATCATAGACGTTTAGCATTAAAGTTTGGGAGAGATACCAGCGCAGAACATGAACCAATAGCCTCAGAGTTTTTAAAAATGAATGACGAGCAAATAACAGAGATCGCAAACAACATAGAGAAGAAAATTGAGGCTTTTCTTACAGCAGTGTGGGAATATAAGGAACTGGTGGAGGTTATGCAGCATGAAATAAGGCGGACACGGCAATACAATTGTTGGATTGGAAAGAGGAAACCACGTAAGTGGAGGAACAAGGAAATTAAACAAGCTATAGAAGAGCGTAAAGAGGCATCTAGGGTTCATCGAGAAGCCAAAAAGTTGGGATTACAAGAAGAAGAGGTGCTCCTTAGATGGAATACATACCGAGAAAAGAAAAGGGTTGCGAGTGAGCTCGTGCAAGAGAAAATTAAATGCGCAAGTGAACGTTGGGTGCATAACATTCACAAAAGAGACAAAGGCGCCCCAAAAAGATTCTGGAACCATATAAAAGCACTCGGAGCTCCAACTAGAAACTCGCAAACGGCTATAAGGGATGAAGACGGTAACATCTATGAAGGCGATGATGCGCTGCTGTACATCACAGACGTTATCAGGCATAACTTCGGTACGAGAAAAAGCGTAGTTCAGACAACAGATCCAGCAACAACAGAGAGGCCTGAGAGATCAAAATTCAGCATAGAAAGCTTTTATTGGAAAAAGGCAGCAGAAAACGTCCCTAACAACACGGCAGCAGGACCCGATGAAATCCCAATACAGCTAATCAAAAACCTCGGTCCAAAAAGCAAGGCACTGCTGACTGATGCCATAGAGCAAGTGATTAGAACAAAGAATATTCCCGTTGGATGGCGTGAAAGCAAGATGAATCTTATCTACAAAGGCAAAGGAGATAAGGATAAGACGAGCTCGTACAGGCCAGTTACAGTAACGTCGGTGATATATAGAATGACAATGCAAGCCATAAAATCAGAACTGTCGAAGTGGGTGGAGGAAAACGGTGTATTGGGGGAACTACAGAATGGGTTCAGGCCAGGCAGACGCTTAGAAGACAATATGTTTGTACTAACTCAGTGCATTGAGATTTCAGTAGCTCGGAAAAGACCTTTATGGATAGCATTTCTAGATATTAAAGGAGCTTATGACAACGTAGACAGGGAATTGTTGTGGGATATTCTTCAATACGAAGGCATAGATGACGATTTCGTGGAGCTGCTGAGGGAGATATATCGAGACAACCAAGTACAATTAAGTGGCATGGGAAGGCCGAAAAGGAAATGAAATGGTGGGAATTCACCAAGGATTGAAGCAAGGATGCCCTCTGTCACCATTGTTGTTCACGCTTTACGTCAAGGGCATAGAAAGACGACTGGAAAACAGCGAATTAGGTTGTGATTTATCCTACATGCGTAATGGACAAATGGTGCAACAGAAGATCCCTGGACTGATGTACGCAGACGACATTGTGCTACTAGCGGACAATAAAAAAGATTTACAGATACTTGCGAATATCTGTGGGAACGCAGCGACAAATCTAGGCCTTAAGTTTAGCACAGAGAAATCAGGGATTATGATCTTTAATGAGCACACGAGTAACTTCGTGGTGTCAATTCAACAGCAAGTAATACCCATAGTGAAGCAATATAAGTACCTCGGCGTACACATAAACGAAGGAAAGAATTACTCAAGCAACCACCAAGATAATCTGAAAATAAAGGGGAAGCGGAATGCAGCATTAATGAAACACAGAGCACTGTGGGGCCACAATAAGTATGAGGTGGTGCGTGGAATCTGGAAAGGAGTAATGGTGCCAGCGCTAACATTCGCAAATGCCATTATATGCTTAAAATCGGATATATTGGCGGGTTTGGAAGTTAACCAAAGATCAGTAGGCCGGTTGGCTTTTGGAGCACACGGTAATACGACGAATAAGGCAGTGCATGGAGACATGGGTTGGGCCTCTTTTGAAGTCAGAGAAGCACAAAGCAAAATTAGTTTTGAAGAAAGGCTCAGGAACATGGATGAAAATAAATGGGCGGCTAAAGTGCACAAGTATCTCTACATGAAAAGCGTGGACACAGAATGGAGGAAGAGGTCAAGGAAGTTGGCAACCAAGTACAGGATAATCGAAACTGTAAATAGACAACCAGGGGTCATCAGAAAGAAAGTGAGAGAAATAGAGACCGTGAATTGGATGCAAAGAATGGAAACGAAAAGGACAATGGAGATTTACAAGAATGAGAAGAAAGAAATTAGAAGGGAAAATCTGTACGATAACACAAAGGGCAGTGCCTTGCTATTTGAGGCTCGAGCCGGTTGCCTAAGGACGAAAACATATCGGAACAAATATTCGGAATTAGATGAGACATGTGTATGCTGCAGTAAAGATCCAGAGACCACTCAGCACATCCTAATGGAATGCGACGGGATCCACCCAGCGAGAACCGTAGGTAACGTGCAACTCCCAGAAGCGCTTGGGTTTAAAGTGGAAGGAAACATAAACAGATCAGCCGTAGAGATCAGCAAGAGACGATTAGAGTACTGGTGGAAAAAAAGTAGGGAAAAGATGGATGCGACCTGATCTCTTAAAATCATAGGCAGCGGTACAAGGTAAATTTTTGAAAAAGAAAAATAATGATAGGTATACAAAAATGCTAGATAAAGAACATGTATAGTATACCTGATTAAATCAAGCAGGCTAGGTGACTATTTGTCGCCGCCCCGTTTCAAAGGGGATGCCAATAAATCATCATCATCATCATCGTAGGTAGTGGATATCGTACAAATATCTTGGAGCGTGGATAAACAATGGGGCTGAGTACTTAACGGAACGTGAGAAATATGTAACGGCTAAAGGTAGCAGGTAGCTGTGATGAAAAATAGGATACTGTGTAATTACAATAGGTACGAAGTGGTGAGAGGGATTTGGAAAGGGCTGATGGTCCCTAGTTTGACTTTCGGTAATGCGGTCCTGTGCATGAGATCAGAGGTTCAAGCAAGGTAGGAAGTTAAGCAGCGAGGGGTAGGTAGGCTTGCTTTGGGAGCACACGGAAATACACCAAATCAGGGGTACAGGGTGACAGCTAGGTCATTCGAGGGCAAGGAAGCTAGCAGCAAGATAGAATTTGAGGAGCGACTGAGAGAAGTGGCAGAAAAGCGGTGGGCAAGGAGAGTTTTCAGTTATTTGTATATGAGGAATGTTGACACAAAATGGAGGTAGCTGACCAGAAAATTGTCAATCAAATATTTGGACTGCAGGAGGGGTGCAAACCAGGAAACAGCGGTTAAGAAAAAGGTTAAAGAAACAGCGCGGGGTCTATGGAAAACAGGGATGCAGACGAAATCAGGACTGGGAACATGCAAAACTTTCAAGCAAGACATTGCCAAAGAAAATATCTATGATAATTCTAGGGGAAGCTCTTTGTTGTTTGAAGCCAGGACGGGAGTATAGAGGACTAAAATGTATCGAGTCAAGTACCAAGGTATAGACACGTTGTGCGGTGCATGTGGAGAGGAAGAGGAAACGGCTGAACACCTCATACTGGTAAAGGGCTTAACCCAAGGAGGTTAAAAAAAATATTCTTGAGTGGCGGCGCCCATTAATGTTTACCAGCAGGGGTGAAGTCAGCGCTTGACCTGAATTCACCTCTGAAAGAGTGCCACGCAGGCTGCAGTCCGCACACACCTTAAGTGCTTTCGTTGTCCGAATGTAAACGCTATGGTAATTGTAAAATAAAAGGTCGTTGTTTCTAGCTAAAATATTATATTTGGCTAAGTGTTGATATCAAGAACTCTAAAAAAATGCACCACGGCATTCAAATTTGCTTCTAAAGCCTGTGAAACAAAGGTGTACATTTAATAGGATCTTTACAGCTAAATTAGCCATCTCAAACATGAAGGAGGCGAAAAGCAGGCGGTTCCTGTATATTCCACTATTCCATGATGTCTCTTTGTGCCCTGAGTAAGATGGCGGTGGCCTGGCTTTCAAAGCAGCATTGCCACTCTAGAATTTTTTTTTTCCAACCTCCTTGGCAGGTTGGACTCTGCACCTTCAGTGCAGAGCAATGGGGCTGATTTTTCAAAGCATTGGGGTTTAGGGACAGTGCACTGGAGGCAAAATAGACTTTAAGCGGGTAGAAATAACCAAACGGAGGTTATCTGATTGGTGGCTAAAATCAAGGCAGGGGTGAAATTTCACCCACCACAAAGTACAAAATATGTTAATGGTCACGGCTAGGTGGCGTATGCCACCGCCCAATTTAAAGGGCAGCCATCCATCCATCGTGGGCATATGATCGTGGGCTTTCTCCGCTGCGGAATCCGCCCCAATGCAGCGGGCGTCTGCTACGAGCCTGATATTTTGGTTGCTATTAGCCAACAACGTGATAATTTGGGATATATGAAGTACCACGTCGCCGCAAGGTAACACCGCGGTGTTATATATTTATATATAATTATATATAGTTGTAGTTATAGTTATATATAACTATATAATTAATATGGTTATATTATTTATAACACCGCGGCGGGTTATATTTACATATGCACGTAATATATATATATATATATAATATATATATATATATATATATATATATATATATTCTGCCCCTCCTGCTTTGGGCCCCCATTTGGGCCTGCAGTATTAAATAAAAAAAGTAGGCCAACAATATTGCGGCGTTAGGGCCGTCTCTGCTCCTTCTATTGTTTCCCTTACACCTTCTCACTGCGCTTTGTTCATAATAAAGTATTGTCGAGGCTAAAATGTTCATGAATAAATACATATGCATATGACTCTAAACCACTACTGACCGTGAGTGAAAAGCGCGTAGTGGTGAGCGAAGCGGTCACTGCACGCGCGTAAGTATTTCACTTGACTTCGCGAGTACTTCACTTCATTACTCTTATTCTTGCAAGCATGGTGCTATTGCCCGCGTACCCATGTGAATACCGTTTTTTACGTTTTTTCCTTGCGCGGGCTCATTTAGCGCGTTTCTACGCACGCACAGTTAACGCATTACCGTTCCCGAACTCTAGCACCGGATCTAGTCCGCGTTAATGAGTTTTTGCACTCTCTTGCTGCCCAAGCACAAAGACAACGCTCAAAGATGGGTAAGCTGCATGCAGCACCTCACTGTAGAAGTTAAGTAGACTTTAAGTGCTTTGCGTGGAAACTGAACGCAAAAAACTACAGTGCGTAGCAGACGACCCTCGCTTCCCGCGCGTTTCGCGAGCGCGAAAAGCCCACGGGTCGGACACGTTAAAACCCCTTGATACCTCAAAGTACCGCCACTCTTTGTACTCTGCCGCCGGCGCGCGACCTCCTCGCCTCCTCCTCGCCCATCGCGAGTCCCCTCCCCGGCAGACGGTCTTGCGCCCATTTTCCTGCATGATGATTGGTCTCCCTGCCGTTGCCCTTGGAAATGAGTGGAGCTTGCGTTTTGCTTGTGTTTTGCTTTTTCGTTCGCGCCATTTTGCGCCTTAGCTCGGTTGGCTCGGCGTATAGAGAACGGCGCACTAACATTGCACGCTGTTTCGTGCACTGTCTGCTAGCGCTATGCCGTGCTTCTGCGCATATAACTGCAGCAAGAAGCGTGATGATGGTTATGCAGTTTTTACGATACCGCAAGGAAGGAGTGATGGCTTGCGCAAGAAACAGTGGCTGCGCAACATTGGCCGAAAGAACTTTGTTCCGGCAAGGAACACTATTGTTTGCGAGGTAAGGCGCCTTTCTTATTGCTCATATCAGAGCATCACCTAATGCTGCATTTTTTCATTTCTTCCGGCCTGCTCATTAATGTTTTTGGTGTGGCAATTTGTACGTTGCATAAAAATGGGGTTCTCCTCAGAATGCTGAATATTCTGCTAGGACTCCATCACCTCGCTCGTCGTCAACTGTTATTCAATCGGAAATGCAGCATTATACATACTGCTTTCCACTGAACAAATATACCCGAAGATACAGCCTCTCGATCGCACTTTTCGTGATTGTTAGGATCCGTTGCCTGTTTTACTGAAAATCGGAATAGCAGCTTGCAGAGGAGCTATTTACAGCTTCGACGTGTGTGTCAGTCACTTAAATACAATGAATGCAGGGCCCGAAAAAAATTTGTTGGAAGTATACCCGTGGTATTGCAGGTGATGAGCGCCAGCTAGTCCACATTCTAAGGCGAGACCCTTAGTTGGATATGTTTCAAGGTGAGCGTTTGAGGTACAGAAAGTAACGTGACCTAATGAAGGCCAGAAGCGAGCCAAATCATGTCCAGCCGTGTATAATAGATTATTAATGATTAGCAAAGTAAATTCATGACTGATTAGTGATTGGGTTAAGGTAGTTTAAGGTGGATTAAGGTTAAATAAGGAGGGCTAAGGTCGATTAAGGAGGATTTATTTATTTATTTATTTTATTTATTAATACTGTCAACCCTCATAGAGGGTCATAACAGAGAGGACAATACAATTACACACAAGAAATATGCACAATGTCAGTGTACGCAAAGTCAATTCACAGTGAATAAGATGTTCACTTGAATACTGGTCAGCACACACATGTCATTTACAAAATACGTACAATGAACACCAAGTCGCACATATCACTTGGCACTTCAAACTAAATTGGTAACTCCCGTAAATACGCCTCAACAGCGTTTTCAAAGTCGGTGACATCTTTTAGGCTAACAATAGCGTTTGGCAATTGGTTCCACATTTCTATCGCATCCGGAAAAAATGAGTATCGAAATGTATCACTGTTAGTTTGGAACGGCTTTATGACGTAGTCGTGGTTAGTTCGCGGGTTCAAGTTGCATTAGGGTGGCTTAGGGTGGATTAAGATGTAATAAGGAGGGTTATGGTGGATTAACGTCGAATAACGTGCATGAAAGAGGATTAAGATGGATTAAGGTCGATTAAAGTATATTAAGGAGGATTAGGGTGGATTAAGGTCGAATAAGGTGGATTAAGGTCGATTAAGGTGTATTAATGAGGATTAGGGTGCATTGAGGTGGATTTAGGTCTATTAAGGTGTATTAAGGAGGATAAGAGTGGATTAAGGTCGAATAAGGTGCGTGAAGCTGGATTAGTGTGGATTGAGGTGAATTACAGTAGATTTTACAAGACTCGCATTCGCGTCTCTTAGACGATAGCTAAGGACACCTGGTAATCTTTTTCAGTTCTTGAATTTACTTTGAACTGGGCTGCCAAGCACGCGTGAGTGGGTGACGATTATTATTTGGTTTTCTCATGGATACAGGCAATGTGCAGGAGGCGATCGCGCACCCTTGCTGTTGAGTTCTAGGCAGAGGCCAGGAATCTTCGCTTTAATATCGAATGCGTTACAATCACCTTTCTTCGATTTTGTTTTGTGGGTAAACCTTTTCCATCCATGTAACACGAGCCGATGTCATTGTATCAGTGCGGTTTGATTACGAAGGTTGATTAATAAATAATGATTATGGTTATGATGTAGCAATGCAGGGAATATTATGTAGGCAATAATGTTTAGCACTGCAGCGTATTAGGCACTTGTACTTGTATAAAGGACGTTTTATTCATCCTGTCTGAGTGATTAACTCTTCGATAAATGTTCTAGCTACATTTCACTGAAGACAAATTTGAGCCGCGCATATTACAAGAACTTGGAAAAAAAGCTGAAGCCCAATGCAGTGCCAACAATTTTCTCCCACCGACCTGTCGTGAAGCACAGGAAGCCCCATAGACAGCGGCATGAACCTCGAACTGACAGTAGTGATTTCCTTTGCCCGCCTCTAATGATTTCAGCAATAATGATCTCGGTCGCTTAACGACGCAGCCAACGACACTATGATCCGTTATGCAGAGCCTGTCGCCACCGCATGTTTGCCCGCTATCTACAATGCGTCGGCAATAGGGCCCCCCGCTAATCAAAATCACAATTTTAACTATCCTACTACATAATTTAACGGTATGTCGGTGTGAACTATCAAAATACCTTATCCAGAGGCGTTTCTTTTGCCTAAAATATAGAATGCCTTCTCCCATAGGTATACCGAGTATTTTTTAAGCTTCATTGACACCGACGCCTAAAGAATAATCTGTAAATACCTTTGCCCAGCTTCTATTATTGTGGACGATGAGTGGTTTCCGGCACCGCTTCATCGCACTGAAATTGCGCAACCATCCTATTCAATGCAGAAACCACAGCACAAAAGCTACTTTGACATTGAGACAAACACATGGACGGACGATGTACTCACCACTAATAAGAAGGCACGCTGAATATAATACCTGCGGTGCACATGCGCGCACATGCAGGAAAAAACTGCCAAACACAGAGCGATTTGCCACAAGCAATACTAGATCAGATGCACAAAGTAAAGCAGCGTATCATGTGAAAAATAACTGGAGTGTAGAACTCGCCTCAAAGCTCCTTTTACATCAGTGTGTGTCATTCATACGGCTTTAAGATGAAACCAACCTCCTCATAAACGTTGCCTTCAGCATTCTCCATGCTGTTATCACCATTTTTCAAATTTTTCTACGCCACTGGGGCGCGCAACTGGCCCAAAATCATGTGCCTCCATCGAATTCTGCGGCGCGTCCGCGGGAGCCCAGGCGCAATAGCGTGCCGTGCGCAGCGCCCGCAGCCGACGGGCGAGGAGAATCGAGGAGGAAAGCGCGTCGGGGAGGAGAGTGTCGCTACTTTCAAATTATCAAGGGGCTTTAGGACACGTTAAAGCCCCTTGATCTTGAAAGTAGCGACACTCTCCTCCGCGCGCGCGCTTTCCTCCTCAATTCTCCTCGCCCGCCGGCTGCGCGCGCTGCGCACGGCACGCTATTGCGCCTGGGCTCCCGCGGACGGGCCGCAGAATTCGATGGAGGCGCGTTATTTTGGGCCAGTTGCGCGCCCCAGTGGCGTAGAATATTTTTAAAAATGGTGATAACAGCATGGAGAATGCTGAAGGCGACGTTTATGATCAGGTTGGTTTCATCTTAAAGCCGTATGAATGACACACACTGATGTAAAAGGAGCTTTGAGGCGAGTTCTATACTCCAGTTATTTTTTCTGCCACATGATACGCTGCTTTACTTTTTGCATCTGATCTAGTATTGCTTGTGGCAGATCGCTCTATGTTTGGCAGTTTGTTCTTGTATGTGCACGCATGTGCACCGCAGGTATTATATTCAGTGTGCCTTCTAATAATGAATTACTGACGAGAGCACCGTCCGTCCATGTGTTCTTCTCAATGTCAAAGTAGCTTTTGCGCTGTGGTTTCTGCATTGAATAGGACGGTTGCACAATTTCAGTGCGATGAAGCGGTGCCGGCAGCCACTCATCACCCACAATAACAGAAGCTGAGGAAAGGTATTTACAGATTATTCTTTAGGCGTCGGTGTCAATGAAGCTTAAAAAATACTCGGTATACCTATGGGAGAAGGCATTCTATATTTTTAGGCAGAAGATACGCCTCTGGAAAAAGGTATTTTGATAGTTCACACCAACATACCATTAAATTATGTAGTAGGATAGTTAAAATTGTGATTTTGATTAGACATTCGAAAAACATTTATCACACAAAAAACAAAAAGAATGGTCAGTAAGATGCTTTATTTTCGTGCATGCGCAAAAAACGTTATTTGACAAGATACAGATAACGTAGAAGAGTATCATATAATATTCAGAATGAGAAACAATGCTAGTGTACAAATATGCCATGCAGTACGGATGGCAGCTGAGAAAAAGACATGCCCAAGAAAACAACAGTAGTAACATTACGCCATGGCACAAACCTACACCGTTTAATACATGATAAAGCAGTATCAGTGCGGCCGAAAGTTGACGGGCAATTCGTTCTTGCGCTAAGAGCCTGTCCTTTCCAAAAAGCGGCTCTGTTGCGATCAAAACGACACTCCAGGTGTAAGAGATACCACGTTTTCTTTTGAGCCGAGCCACTATTTGCAAAGAATATGCCATGCGCGAATGCTCAGGAGATTCGTTTCATACTGTGCACGCATGCTCAATCGAGTCCTTAATTTTAAGAGCTCTATAGTTGGATACAGCCCAAGAACGAAGTGGCAAACACCCCTCAAAGCGTGTCTTCCAACCAAGGGTATCGACCGTTTGTCTTGACGTCCTGCTTAATCCCATAGCGTGACATCGCAGTTGGCTGGTACGAGCTTCTTCGAAATGCCATTAACCGCAACATCATTAATATTGGCCGCTGCCACTTACCGGATTGAAGGTAAATGAGTAAAAAGTTTTGAGTTCTGTCCGAGTGTAGTTGATGAAAAGCGCAAGTGACATTTACAAAATAGCTGTATATATGCAGTGAACATTGGTGAGCTTGGCTTCATATGCCACACAAAAAGCTGGCTTAGGTGGTATAAGTGGCGTAGCGAGTCTGACGCTGGACTGCTAAGCATTCTTCGAAGGCTTAGGTAAAGCATTCGACTTAATAGAGGCAGCTGGATCCCCTTTACGTCTTTCATAGTCAGTCACCACCACATCACTTCATGGTAGACACTGCAACACGCATACCAATACTTTGCGAAAGCCATCACGCTTTCCTGCGGTATCGTAAAAACTGCATAGCCATCATCACGCTTCTTGCTGCAGTTATATGCGCAGCAGCACGGCATAGCGCCAGCAGACAGTGCTCGAAACAGCGTGCAATGTTAGCGCGCGACGTTCTCTATACGCCGAGCCAGCCGAGCTGAGGCGCAAAATGGCTCGAACGAAAAAGCAAAATACAAGCAAAACGCAAGCTCCGCTCGTTTCCAAGCGCAACGGCAAGGAGACCAATCATCGTGCAGGAAAACGCGCCCAAGGCCGTCTGTCGCGGAGGCGACTCGCGAGGGGCGAGGAGGAGGCGAGGAGGTCGCGCGCCGGCGGCAAAGTACAAAGAGTGGTGGTACTTTCCTACATCAAGGGATTTTAACGTGTCCGGAGCAGCAGCGGCGCGGCGCGGCAGTTCACAGAAAAAGGCCCTCGCCGGTGCCGGCGCTTTGGACTTTCCCCTATTATTCTAGGTCACTCTAGGTTGGGGAGCCTTCGCAAGCTGGCTCCAATACAACCGGAAGTAGATGACAACACGTCACAACATGACGTAGAGCCAGCAAAGGCGGAGCTTAGCCCCGATCACTCGGCGAACGAGTTGAGGAGGAAAGGCATGGCTAGGGAGGAGGGTAACTTAATTGTAATCGTCCGTATAGCTCTCTTAATATTAGACGCTTCACTTAAATTGTGACGCGAATGTTTTACTGCAGCTGTACCCTACGCGTCTACAAAATTAATCCGAACCCTTTCAGGGACCCCTTAAAGAACCCCAGGTGGTTGAAATTATTCCGGAGTCCCCCACTACGGCGTGGCTCATAATCAGATCGTGGTTTTGGCACGTAAAAGCCCATAATAGCACTCTTAATGCATAACTAAACGAATGAAAATTAACTGGTAACCTAAATAAACCAAGGTGAACCTTCACTAATTCAGGAGCAGGTAGCTTCACGCTTAGGTGGCTCATGAAACAGTATGCTGTGCCATAGCTCTTTATATATAGTTGAACAAGGGTGGTGACAGTCATGTGCAGTGCCTCACGGAAATGCATGCAGCAGTACGACAATACCTGCTTTCCTGTTCTTGTTCATACCATATCAACCCATCAATCGCGATTAAATTATTAATCGGAAGATCGGAGAGTTAGAATTGCTCCACACAAGGCACTACTGGTAAGAAAATGACCCCCAGCGCTTGCCGAATGGGTGCCGCAGTGCTACAGCTGAGCTGCTGAGAGGGGGGCCGAGCCCTCGTTATATCGAAATTTTGTATTGAAATTCCACCTTTTATGCACATCAGTACAGCGGCCGATCGATTTTTCTTGCCTGGAAAGGGGCCGCAATATTTTCTGAATTATCGGGCAATCGAAAAAACCGAATTAGAATGAGAAAACGATTTTGTAGAATTTTTGAGTCGGCGATGAATGATGCGGTTTCATGCCACGTCGTCGATGTCTTCACATTGGCGGTACAAATTAAGCGACGCAAGCCACGCCTTCGCGTCCACTCCAACCCCGCGGCTGATAGCGTCAGCCGAAGTGGGACGACGCTATCAGTGCCCGGAAGGCGAGTGCTAGTTTCGGTTTGAAGGAACGTGTGCGCCCTAGCGGTTGCCGGACATCCTAAGTTATTTGTTTCTGTTTTTGTCAATTTTAAATCGGGTGAAGTGCGGGATGTGGATGTGTTCGTGTGTCCGTCGAGCTTGCCTCCGCTCACCGTTGCCACTCGATCCGCGATATCACAGGTCGGATCGCGCTCGCTCACCTGCTTCGGTTGTCGTGTCAAGTATGAAGATGGGAGAGATAAGACAGGTAAGCTTGATAAGGCGTGTAAGGAACGGAAGACGCAGGAAACCAGGCAAACAAAGCAATAGACGAAGATGGCTAAATCGCGGCATCGTATGTCTTGTGTGTCTGTATGGTGTTCTAACACCGGGATTTCCAGTTATTGACTCTATTTTCTGAGCACGTATTCATTTTCCATGGGTAAGCCAGTTCTATGCAAACCTGAGTGGACTGACATAAGATAAGTGTCTCTCGACTCATTCATCATGACAGCAGCCCATCTGCTGCCGGTGAAAGATTTGTTATGAAGGGCTTGAGTGGCATGTTTTTTGGGATACACATTTTGTTCGTAATGCAAAAAGGTAAGGCGTGCAGACACGGACACAAGAGAAGTGGACAACACAAACGCCGACTATCAACTGAAGATAGCACTGAGGCGAAAAAAGAAAGAAGACACAAAACTCATCTGCGTATGCTTTGGAATGGTAGCACCACGTGTCAATCGGGTACACGTGCCGGTCTACGTGAGAGATAACTGTTAAGGCATTTGATCTCTTCGTTATGTAAGGTAGTCGAAGGCTGACTCACGCACGCATTTCCACCATTATTGATATGCCAAGCCTCGACCATAAGACACGTATCTTCATTCTTATGCCTGTGCAATATCGCGTATTCATCTAACTCAGGCGTGCAGTTACAATCTTGGCAGTCTTGACAATGCAAGGAAAGATTAGAAGGCGATCCACCGGTTAACAACCTTTTATGTTCCATTAACCTCTGATTGATACAACGCCATGTTTGCCCTACGTAGAAAATGGCCATAGCTAAAGGGAACTTTATATACCACACCCATACTACATTCATAAAAATTGTTGTTCTTGATGTGCTTCACTGCACAAATATCTGTTCTTTATTTGCCTTTCACCTGCTCATTTTTTTCTCTGCACCGCAGCGCATATCTTACCTTGCTTATTTTGAGCAGTGAAAACAACATTAACCGCATATCTACTGGCAACTTTCTTAAGCCTGTGCGATGCTGAATGAATCTAAGGAATAGCTACTACTCTTTTCTTGCTATTACTGCTTTCTGTAATCACTTCCGTCCCCCGCGAAATCGATATATATATATATATATATATATATATATATATATATATATATATATATACTGGCAACTTTCTTAAGCCTGTGCGATGCTGAATGAATCTAAGGAATAGCTACTACTCTTTTCTTGCTATTACTGCTTTCTGTGATCACTCCCGTCCCCCGCGAAATCGATATATATATATATATATATATATATATATATATATATATACGTCAGCTCGGACCAACGTTCGATACCGATTGGCACTTCCTGGCCGAATGATGGCCTAAGGTTAACAGCGTGGTTCCAATATGGGCTGTGCCGTTCTGATTCCTGGCCGAATCATGGCCTAAGATTAACAGCGTGGATCGAATATGGGCTGGACCATTCTTTTAGGGATCCAACACTGGCCCTCTTTGCACATGCAGTAAACAATATTAGCTCTGCCGTTCATTGAGGCTGGAATTATTGGACCGACATTCCTGCGGATGTGCCAACATGGGCTACTAAGTTGGCTTTCTTGGAACAACATAGGGCTTGTAGTGTGCAAGTTTTTTGTTCCCAAAATTTTAAATGTATTTTTTGTACGACTTGGTAAGCTTAACATACGTTTAAAAACGTCAAGACAAACGTAATATCTGGGGTTGTAGGCGCCTAATTCAAAGTATGATTACGATCGAGACACGTCGTAGTGGGGGACTATCCTAACCACCTGTTTTTTTTTTTTTTTTTCATGCACCCAATGCATGGTACACAGGCCTTCTTGCACTCCACTTTACCGAAATGCGCCTCCCTAAAATAGGGAAATAACGGTACGTCTTGCGCATTTGCCGGCGCATTGTACGTTTCGCATGCGCGCTCCGTGGGTTTGAAAGATCAAGATTCTGGGCAGAATCAAGAATTGCGCTGCCAGAGAGCTGATGTAGTTTTAAATTGCCTCAGGGGGGGAGATGGAATGCATGTGTTAGTGAAACTTCTATTTATTTGTTTAGCAGCTAGGAAAGGTACTTTCGTGGCATGTTGCAGTGACATTAATCATGCTCACATTTCAATCTGTTTCTTTATCGCTTCATTGCGCATGCGTGGTAAACTCCTTATATGGACGCCTCGGAGTGAAAGAAAAAATTGTTTTAAGTTAGCGCTTCTCCGTGTTAATACCCATCTCGTCCTTGCCTGTCTTTGGTGCATAATGTTTCCTTCGCTTTTTTTTCTATTTACTTTTTCGTTCTTCAACCTTGCCAACCCCCCTTTTCTCCCTCACACACCTGGTCAGCGCTATGAAGGAAGCACTCGGGTAGCTACATGCTGCTAAGTAGAATCGGCAGCACGTGCAGGCACGGCGGACTGCGGGGGGGGGGGGGGGGGGGGGCACTATTGTCCCCCTTGTCTCCCTCCGTCGCTGCCGCCCGAAGTTCGCGGTGTGTCTACGTCCTGAGGGGGAGAGTGTGGCATTTACGCCGCTTTCTTCATTCACCCTACCCTCGTACCCTTTCCTTCTATGCATAGCTAGCATACTGACGGGTGGCGTGACTGCTTGCAGACTTGCAAGCAGTCACGCAGTCACGCCACGAGAAGTGTTAGGGTACCCGAGCTATCTATATATATTGTTTTTCATGCTTTTTTAGTTTCTTGGCTAGTTTGGTAGGACGTTAGTAGGTAGCGAATAGTTCAATTTGTTAAATTTTTTTTTTGGAAGCGGGTTGTGGCGCACGTGTTGCATGGTGAAAGCAGTGTAAAGCGGCAGTTTTAAACCGCGTTAGGGAAGCTAGCGGAGGTAGCCGGATAGCGAGTTTGCCGTACGGCTTACCGTGGGGCCTTGATCAGGTATTTTATTGGGCTTTCTCGTTAGGTGGACGGGTGGACAATGGCGCGGCAGGCTAGGAAGGACAGGGGTGATGACGAGCTGGTGCAGTGCGAGGAGTGCAAACGTTGGTGTTATTTGGACGAGACGCACTTCGCCAGTTTAGCCGACGCTGAGGAGGCTAGCTTCGCGTGCAGGTCGTGTGAAGGATTTAAGGGAGCTGTGCGGCGGATGGAAGGGGAATGGGCAGCCAGTGTGGAAGAGCTCAAAGGGCAGCTGAAGGTGGAGCGAGAGCGGCGAATTGAGCTCGAAACTCGGATCGGCGAGTTGCTTAACAGGGAGGGGGCCGAGGCCGTCCTGGTAAAGCGAATAGCTGGCGAGCTACAAGAAGAACGGGAAAAGCGGGCCGTGCTGGAAGAGCGGGTGGAGGCGCTAATGGTACAGGCGGCGCGTAATCCCGGGTCAGCTCAGGCGGGCGGCGGGGACAGCGCGGAGACTCAGGCAGAGGCATGCCATGAGAGCAGGGAGGGACGCCTAGGGGCCGTTGAACAGCAGGCGAGAGCCGGCGGCAACACGGCGGTTCCACAACTCTACAGCGAGGTAGTGCGGCAGGCTTCGGGTGGGAAGGGACGAACGGCAGGGAGCACATCGTCACGTGTCAGTGGCGCAGGGCGGGTGGAGAACCAGCTAGCGCGAACTGGAGGACGACAATCGCAGGCGGGAGGCAAACGTGTAGAGCGAAGGGTCCTAGTGGTGGGGGACTCCAACGTAGCTAGGGTTAAGGAGGGCGTCCTTACAACAGTGAAGGCAGACGGGCGGGTGAGGGTGGAGGCCCAGTCAGGGAAGTGCATGGTTGACGCAATGGCAGAAGCTCAGAAGGTGGTATCGGACAACCTCGAGCATGAACATCTGGTCGTTATCCATGCTGGTCTCAACGATGTGCTGAAGGGAAGGAGCCAGAACCTAAACGGACAGTTAGAGGTTGGGTTGCGTAAACTCAGAGAAACCTCTGTGAAAGTGCATGTGACCATATGCACAATCCCACATGTCCGGGGCCAGGCTAGCGCGATGGAATGGAGGGTGCGTGAGGCTAACCGGGTCATTAGGGGTCTGAGCAGACCACTTGGGTACGGTGTAATGGAGGTAAACCGGGAAGTGTACGAGTCTGGCTCCCAGCCTTTTGCACAGGATGGCATTCACTACAGTGGTGCCACGGGCGGGAGCGTAGGTAGTAGGATAGGGCGCCAAGCTACGGCTTTTTTGGGGGGACCCAGAGCCCTAAGACCACCAGTGTAGACGAAGACGGACCCAGAGAGGCTCCAAGATTCAAGAAACGTAGAATCGGTAGAAGAAATAGACGTAAGCACCAGGGGCAAGGTCATTCTGACATAGGTTACATTAACATGCAAGGTGGCAGGAATAGGCTGAAGTGGGAGGAGATAGACGAGCAACTAAGGCAAGAAAAGCTGATGGTATACGGGTTTGTGGAGACACATCTTAGGGACATGGAGCAACCTCCCTGTAACCCTGACTATGCATGGGAATATTGCAATAGAACAGAGGGCAGCAGAAAAGGGGGTGGAATTGGTGCATTTATTCATAAAAGTATGAACTGGCAAAGGGTCAAACAGGAATGCAAGGAGCATTTATGGCTAAAAGGGAAAGTTGCAGGAGAGCAGACACTCCTTGGCTTTGTATACCTGTGGACAGGAGCAAATGCCAAAGAGGAAAACAAAAAAATGCTGGAATGCATATCAAGTGACATTAATGAGCTAGGAGAAGGGTGCGAGATTATTATACTAGGAGATATGAACGCACACATAGAAGACATGGACGGGTACACAGACTCAACAGGCAACATGATGCTGGATATGTGTGAAATGCATGACTTAGTTGTATGCAACAGTACTGAGAAGTGTGAAGGGCACATAACATGGGAGGTAGGGAGCCTGCAGTCGACGATAGATTATGCACTAATGTCACATAGGATGCACGATAGGCTAAATGTAATGAGCATAGATGAATATGGCTCCAGAAGTCTAGGTAGTGATCACAAACGTATTAAGGTGAGTTTTAGAAGGGAAATGAAAGTAGGTAGGAGGCAAGATGAACAACCAGGTGGGATATTTTACTCGGAAAAGCAGCTTGAAATAGCAACCCAGCAAATTGAGGAAGTAATTTCAGAGGATACAAAAACAGAATGGACATATGCAAATTTAACAGGACTATTTGAGCTAGAGCTTACTAAGGTACGAGTCAGGACAAAAGGGAACAGAAGACGTAAACCCAAGAGCTGGTGGGATGAGGAGGTTAAGAAGGCCATAGAGAAACGCCAGGAAGCATCCAGGGAACACAGATATTCAAAGCAGAGGGGTGAACCAGAAGCTGATGTAGGCAGAAAATGGAACAACTTCTTAAGCTGTAGAAGGGAAGCATCCAATTTGATCAATGAGAAGATCAGAAGAAAGGGGAGCCAATGGTTGTCAGAAGTAAACAAAAAGGATAGAAAAGCAGCGAAGAAATTTTGGCAACATCTCAACTCCTTGAGTAATAAGACTAGCCTAGAGCAGAGGTTTATAGTTACAGCTCAAGGTGTTCGACTAGAGGGAGATGAGGCAATGGAACATATAAGAACAATGATGACAGAAAAATTTAAAGAACGAAACATAGCATGTGCTCAATCAGGTGAGGATGGACTAGTCAGTGCAGTGGCTCCACTGGCACAAAGCGAGTGGGAAAGGGCAGAGAAGAGGGTTCCTAGTAGCACGTCGACAGGTCCTGATGGCATCCCAATTATGTTGATAAAGACATTGGGCCCAAAATCTAAGAAAGCATTAAGAGAGGCAGTGAGCAAAATGATAATGGACGGTAAAGCCCCCGACGGGTGGAGACTGAGCAGGATGAGCATGATATATAAGGGAAAGGGGGACAAAGCCGACATAAACAACTACCGTCCCATAACAGTGACGTCAGTGGTTTACAGGGTGGTGATGCAGATTATAAAGGACAGACTGCAGGCATGGGTGGAGAGCGAGGAGGTGCTGGGGGAACTACAAAATGGGTTCCGGAAACAAAGAAGGTTAGAAGATAATCTGTTCTCATTGACACAGTGTATTGAAATAGCAGAAAAGGAACACAGGCCCCTATGGCTTGCCTTTCTGGATATCAAGGGAGCCTATGACAGTGTAATCCAAAAGGATTTGTGGGACATACTGGGCACTCTAGAGGTGGAAGATGGAGTAAGAAATCTTTTAAAAGATATCTATAAAAGTAACAGGGTGCTTATAAAATGGGAAAACAAGGTATCTGGGCCTATAGAGATACAGCAGGGGCTTAGGCAGGGGTGCCCTCTGTCACCTCTGTTGTTCATGCTGTATTTACAAGGATTAGAGAAAAAATTAGAGAGGAGCGGACTTGGCTTCAACCTTTCCTATTTCAAGCAGGGAGAATGGATTAAACAGTCATTACCAGGACTGATGTATGCAGATGACATTGTACTTATGGCTGACAGCAAGGAAGACTTGCAGAGATTAATGGACATCTGTGGTAAAGAGGGAGATAGCTTAGGTTTGAAGTTTAGTAAAGAAAAATCGGCAGTCATGACTTTTAATGATAATCAGGGCAGCGAGCATAGGATACAGGAGGTTACGCTGGAGGTGGTGGATAAGTACAAATATCTTGGAGTGTGGATAAACAATGGGGCTGAGTACCTAACAGAACATGAAAAATATGTGACGGCTAAAGGTAGCAGAAATGCAGCTGTGATGAAAAATAGGGCACTGTGGAATTACAATAGGTACGAAGTGGTGAGAGGGATTTGGAAAGGGGTGATGGTCCCTAGTTTGACTTTCGGCAATGCGGTCCTGTGCATGAGATCAGAGGTTCGAGCAAGGTTGGAAGTTAAGCAGCGAGGGGTAGGTAGACTGGCTCTGGGAGCACACGGAAATACACCAAATCAGGGGGTACAGGGTGACATGGGATGGACGTCATTCGAGTGCAGGGAAGCCAGCAGCAAGATAGAATTTGAGGAGCGATTGAGAGAGATGGCAGAAAAGCGGTGGGCAAGGAGAGTTTTCAGTTATTTGTACATGATGAATGTTGATACAAAATGGAGGAAGCTGACCAGAAAACTGTCAATCAAATATTTGGACTGCAGGAGGGGTGCAAACCAGGAAACAGCGGTTAAGAAAAAGGTTAAGGAAACAGAGAGGGGTCTGTGGAAAACAGGGATGCAGACGAAATCAGCACTGGGCACATACCGAACTTTCAAGCAAGAAATTACCAAAGAAAATATCTACGATAATTCTAGGGGAAGCTCTTTGTTGTTTGAAGCCAGGACGGGAGTATTACGGACTAAGATGTACCGAGTCAAGTACCAAGGTATAGACACGTTGTGCTGTGCGTGTGGAGAAGAAGAGGAAACGGCTGAACACCTCATACTTTTCTGTAAGGGGCTTAACCCTACAGTGCAAGGCAACGGGGCTGATTTTTTCAAAGCATTGGGGTTTAGGGACAGTGAAGGCAAAATAGACTTTAAGCGGGTAGAAATAACCAAACAGAGGTTATCTGATTGGTGGATAAAATTAAGGCAGGGGTGAAATTTCACCCACCACAAAGTACAAATTATGTTAATAGCCATGGCTAGGTGGCGTATGCCACCGCCCGATTTAAAGGGTTCAGCCTCATCCATCCATCCATCCATCCATTGCCCGTACTTGTCAGCGCGCTGGTATCATGAAAAAATGCTCGTTTGCGGTCGTCTTTCCTACTGCAAAGCTTACATCTTAAAATATGCAGCAAAGTTGCCGCGGAGTTTTGCGAGTATTACAACTAATGAAACAAGAAAAAAAAAAAAAAGTCGGCGCTGGCGGCAACAGTCTTCGATTTGGGATCAACTCGGAAACGCAGGAACGTGGATCGTACAGCGGTGAGTGCATTTATTTTGCGCATGTTGCTAATTTTCTAAGGTGCTAGATGGAGTAAATTAGGAAATGGCGCATTGAGTTCTGTGTTTTACAAACGAGATTGTTTCAATGAAGTAAATTTCAGGATACTACATGTTGCCTTAAAAATTATGTCCGGCTACCTAAGCGCTTTTTCTTGGCGCTTTCGATTCGGGTGCATATTACTGTTGAAGTTTTACCATTTATTATAGCTTTGTTGCTTCCTTAACGTTGCAATTTTTTTCCATTCACGTTGCTCTGCACTGCATCGATTTGTCGATTTGGGACGGCCTGGAGCACGGTGTGTCATGGCGATTACAATGTTATGTTGCGTTTGCCTGCTATAATCTTGGGGCAGTGGTGTATGGATTATAAATTTAGGTTAACTAAAAATTTAAAACGGCTATTTATGTGTAATGATTACATTTCACATGTGATTATATATTTTCCAATGCCATTTATTTATACGAATACATTTTCATATAACTGCTAGACCGTTGTCGAGCTCCCCGTAGTGGGGGAACGCAATTATTTCAGAAAAAAAGCTGACAATTGAAAGTAAAATGGTGGTCTTCACTGCTACAAAATGCTGCTATCGCAGTAAGTGAGCGCAGAGCCAAAATAATAATTTAAATGTGCTATCTTGTTTTATTTATTTTTTTGCCCACGTGAATTTAGGCGATGATACATTTATAGTGTATATCAATCAACGTTTACTGAACAGAAACGCTGTGAGCTGGATTGATAATTCTTTTATACTGTATTACGATGAATGCTATAAACTGCTGCCAACCCAAGCATTATCACGCGATATATATTCTACTGAAACAGCCCTCACTAAGGTAGAGTGCCTGTAATTGCCTAACTTATTTTATTAACAGCCTTTGAACAGTGCCCAGCGTAGAACATGTGTTAATCCCTGTTTGTAAATTTCACCCAAATTCCAGGACTTTGATTTTATCATGCTGCGGCTGCTGCCTGATCCTGCTAGTCAATCCAAGGAACTGGGCTTGTTCTCAGTGTTCTCGGTAAGTGTCATTTCCCGCAAGCGAACGCGGCAGTATTTTTTTTTTCTTTCCGTGCAATAAATTCCTATTTTCTCTAGTGCTTCCTTACGCAACTTGTCAAATTTCGCATGTAAAATTTTGCACGAAGGCCGCATTGTATCTACACTATTTTAAACTAGGAATTTTACGCTGTAATAAGTTTTGTTGCACTTTAATTTTGAAGTGCTACGTAGACTATGTGTGGGGTGTAAACAAGACGGACGGATCCTGAGTATTTTGTTTGTTGTAAATCTTTTCTCGTAACATATTATGCGAAAGATACCATATATGTTGGAATATTAAATAATGTTGCCTCAATTTTTTGCCACAAAATTATTAACTCCTTCGAACTCTCTGCTCAAACTTCAGTCCCCCCCCCCCCCCCTTCTACGGCATTCCCGGGGGTCAAGCGCCCCACGCATCAGTCATCCCCGCCAGCAACGCCATCGCCACCCCACCCGTCTGTCAAGGTGCCCTGTCAAGTGTCTCCCCACCGTCCGCACCCCCCCCCCCCTCCTTTTTTTACAAAGGATAGTTTTTTGTAAAGCTACACACTGCCAGCTCCGAAGAATACCCCCTGAAGAAGCCGAATGGACCCCGAAACATCGGGATAATAAATTATCTTATTTGGTTGGAGTCACTCTCAAAGTCCTAATTATTGTCCTAACCAGACAGGTAATTGTGTCGAAATGCTTAGCTTCAATTCTATTCTTGCAGTATGGTGATTTGCCAACAAGAAAACATTGCCACATACATTTGTCATTCCGTCATCCCCTTGATAATATTTGTTTTTATTTTCCAGCGCAAGCATCTGCTCCAAATAATGGGGAAGTCGTTGTGGGAGGCGGCAGCAAATGCAATGAAACCACTGCATTATCGCGGTCCTCAGGGGCCTGACCAGCCCGCCGTCTTCCGAGCGCCGACCAACAAGCCTACCCACGTCAGCTCCCTGCCCTGAAAGCCCTGAAAGCCCTGGCCAGCCCGCCGTCCACGGCACCTTGCCTAATTCCTATCCTCAGGGCCTTGCCTAATCCACCGTCATCCACCTAGCTTCACGAGAGATGGCTATTTGGCACTTGTTTGCAAATAAACTGTTTTAACACAACCTAGCGTCACCCATTTAGGTCGACGGAAAATGGCTGTTTATTTGTAAATAAACAGTTATAAAATTGTCTTTCAGTATTCTTTTACGATTATTTGCATGTGTAGAGCACTTCTGATTCTTGACCTAATATACTTTTATCGCGTTTTCCTAGCGTCAATTGATATAGCCAGTATGGGGACAATTGCTCTAAAAAATGCCACTAGCAAAACGCTCGCGGTAGTGGCTGCAATGTCTAGAGCCAGCATATTTACGAGATTCGTCATGCAAGGGGGAGTGGCCGAAAGCTGGCATTAATAATGGCAACGAAATGGCTCATCGCTGGTACTACGCTAGCAAAACAATGGCTGCTGCATTGGCAAAATATTCGGCCTATCTTGGTTTCAAGTCAGGGCCAGCCTTGGACTGGGTTGCACTTTGCCAATATGCCAGCATTGGTTAAAGACTGGTACCAATTTCTGCGAGAATTGGACCATGCTTGGACCATTGCTGGTGTGCTGCCTGGCGACTTCTTTAGGCGTTCAGCTGCTGTGGCCACTGCTACCCTAGCATAACCTGTTTATAATAGGTGCCGGACCTGTGCATTAAAACTGGCGCTTATTTTGTGCATGCACGATCTCGTGAGAGAAGACTTAAGGCACGACATGGCAATTCCTTTTTTTTACTACTTTGGAATGCTTGGATTGAAAGTTTAACAATGGCTGCGAAGATCTAGGGGAGTACTGCCAACACACTTCATTTGTTTGAAGACCAAGGAAATGTCTAGAAACTGTATGAGGAAATTCCTTGGTAAACTTTAATCCTCCTTCATTAAGTTTAAATTGCTCACTTACGGAGGTAGTAGCGGAATAAAATTCGTCCCTATTGCAGAAAATCAGGTAATCATCAGCGTAACGAAATACCTTAATAGCACAATCGCCCAAGGCCTTCTCTAAGCAGCTGTCAATCTTGCTCAGGTAAATATCACTAAGAATAGGGGCAACCTTTGAACCAATGCAAATTCCTGATTTCTGCAGAAACACGCTATATCTCCATCCAACCAGCGTCGCCTTTAAGTACATTGAAATAATTTCTATAAAAGCACCCGTGGAAACGCCGCATATGTCTATAAAAACCGACTCTTGCACTTCTTCTTTAATGCACTAATTCAAAGAATTTAACAACCCGTCAAGCCGTACTGAAAGCCGTACAATCACCGGGATTTTTCTCTGTCAAAAACTTAACTAATGCCTGAGAATTACACAAGCGAAAGGGGTCTGAAAAAAACTAGTGAAGCTAAGCAGTTCTGCAGGTAACTAGCCACACAGACCTGCCATGTCCCTTTCTCTGACACTATAGCACGAAAAGGAATCTCTTGCTTATGGGTCTTCGCAGAGAAAAACAGTTCTAAGGTGAGCAATTTTGCTTTCTGGACGTTAAAGACAATCCTATCTAGATTATGTCTAGACAGGAGGTCGACCGCACGTTGCTTCACTGCCGAAGGCTTGAGTTTTACTGGCTGAAAATTCTTTTCTATAGCTGATATCGCTTTAAATGAAAACATGCCATCTGACATAATTATGAAATAACCTTCCTTGACTGATATTACTGGTCTAAGTTTACGCTCCACAAAGTAATTAACCAACGGTCAGACAGGGTCAGACGTCTTAATAGGAATATTAGATTGTTTAATGCTTACAATACACTCTGAAATACAGCGTGAGCGTTCTTCTTCCGGGACAAGTCTGGTTACGCAGCGCGGTATGCTTAAAACGTCAACGGGCTTTACGTTAGGCTTAAAACAGTGCTTAGGACCTAAAGCTAGGGTTATGGAATGGGTATCGCTTACGATGGCGTCTCCGAGAACCAGTACGTTATTCGACGGTGAATTATTAGAAAAGGGTTTCCTCTTACTTTGTTGAAGCTCTGGAAATTTCATTCTCGACAAGAAGTCTGCGTGTTGCTTGGCTAACCTGTTCCAATCGGCGTAATGGCGGTTCCAATGGCGAACGTCTTCCGGGGCAGCGCAACAGACCTTTAAACACTCCCGGTGAAACTTAACTTGGCGCCATGATTCAGCGGAAAGAATAGCACAAATCCTCCTGGCATGTCCAGGTGATGGTTGAAGGAAGCCGCACATCATTTGAACTTGTAATGGGAGACACGACACGATTACGAGTGAACCACGACATAATTCTAGCGCGGAAGATACATATCGCAATTAAGGAAGCGAAAGAAGCAGGATTGTGCAGATAAGTAGGAGAACAAGGAAACTGGCTCAAAGGACTAGAAATGAATGGTATATTTTAACTGCGCTAACCCACACGGACAAGAACGAGGCAGACAATACGTGCGCACGTCTTGTACCCTCGTCCTTGTCCGTGTGGGTTTGCGCAGTTAAAATATACCATGCATGTCAACCAACTAGCCCGACTTGGAGCTCTACTAGAAATGAAACTCAGAACGACAGAAAGCTGAGCTAGTTGGTAAGGATTCATAATGCAAAAAGGTAAGGCGTGCAGACACGGACACAAGAGAAGTTCTACTGTGTCCGTGTCTGCACGCCTTACCTTTTTGCATTATGAATCCTTACCAACTGGCTCAGCTTTCTGTCGTTCTAAATATTTTGTTCACTCTTTGTCGACATGCACAGCCAAGGTTAAATAAAGAAAAGAAATACGTAGCCGGGATGGTTAATAATTTTCACATTGGTTTGGATATTCTGCAATCTATGTTCGCTCATTATGTACAAATTTCCGTTGTCAATGAAAATTGCATCTGTAGATTGACACTTTCGCACTGCGTGGAGGTCAGTCTTTTTCCAGTGCGAAATGTGTGAATAAAATTAAAACGTTCGACTTTTACTTGTCTTGAGTTTTGGCTGACTGAGAAATCGGCCAGCTTTTGTTAATCCACTTCACAACACACGAACAAAATTAATAAATGATGGTGCCAGGAAGCTTTCTTTTATTGCGATAGCAATTATATGGACACACGCCCACTGAACACAAGACGTTTTGTAGCCGTCTTGGACCAGCCAGAATGGACTAGAACATCTACAACTATTCAAGACGGCTACAAAACGTCTTTCAATGTACGTCTTTAGGATGTCCTGGGAAAGACGCCAGGCGTCTTGTTAAGCTGATTTAAGTTATTATCTTGCTAAGATGGCTAGGAAATGTTTTGTAAGAACGTCTGGAAGATATCTGTGCGGATCCTTATCCACATATATGCATAAAATATACATGTTTTAGCCACACATGTGACGTTGTGCTGTATGTCGAATCGTAGCGTCTATACGTATTTCACGAAGACAAAAACATGAACCAAACACAAAAAATAGCCCTAGATTGACGTCAGCATACATACAAGACCTGAGAAAACAGAAAAAGTCAAAAATAAATCCAAGGGTTGTACGTGCCTAAACTATGAAGCAGACCGTAGGTGGAGACCCCGGGTTAATTTTGACTACCTGGGGTCTTTAAAGGGACACTAAAGAGAAACAGGAAGTTCAGCTGGAATAAAAGAGGGACCTTCAGGAATGCATGCAGTTTTTGTTGGGTGCAAAAATATGAGTTATTAGCGGAGAAATTCGTAAACAAAGACCAAATATCTCTTCCTCAATTTCTCTCACCCCAGATTTGGCGCTGAAGCACTGTCGTCACAGATTTCATTGCTCTCAGCGAATCAGAATGCGCCATGATACGTCACCGCTTGCGTAAACGGCCGAGGCACTGGATGCATCATGGCTGCATGCATGGTCGCTGCGTTTGCGTTCGCCGCGATGGATACCGATGCTGCCGCTGAACCTTGCAACGAAGAGCTCGCCAGGGAAGCAGGACTGCATTTCAGCGATATTCAGTGAAACGGAGCGCGAAATGTGCTCGAGCGGTAGGTGTTTCCGCGTGCGATGGCGGTGAGCCGCCGGCCGCACCGGCGGAAAGCAGAGCTTCGTTTTCGTCGACGGAAGGCGAAGCGTCCGGCCCGCCAGGCGACGATGTTCCCGACAGAACAAGCGTAGAAAGTTGCGCACGTACTCGGTATGGTTATTTCGTGGCTCTATTTAATGACATTCAGCACTTACCGAGCCGCCAGTTTGCTGCTGCAGGGGCACCGGTAGGGGGTTCGATGAAGGCCGCATTGAGGGAACAGCTGCTCGAGAAAGGACTGCCTCTGGGCACGCCAAGATACTTTCCGAGGACAGGATTATAGACATAATCCGAGGGCGAGAAATGCAGAGAGCACACCATCGGTTTCTCTGGCTCTTCTGCCGTTTTATCATCGGCAGATCAGTGAGCCATTGCGAACGCCGAGGAGCCGGGGCTCACCGCGCGACGCCACATGAAAGGACACAATCGAGTCAACACTGCCGCTGCCCCTGAGCAAGCGCATTGGGCCATTTATACAGCCCTCAACACTACACACACGAGCATTTTCTGGCTGTTTCCCGCGAAGTCAACGTTTTTCGAGCCACGCAACACGCAACCAAACACCGTAGAGCGGAACAGGCGCGCGCGACGATGCATTGACTAAAAACGAAACTACGAAACTATCACGACCGGATGTATCGCCATGCCATTTTTTCTTATTTATTTAATTTTGTGCTAAACTTGTACTGCCTTTCTTGAAACGGTTTAAAAAGTTGGCAAATGCTGTTTATGTACGGTTAAGGTGTATTTCATTTTGCGTTTTATTAACAGCGATAAATCGCTCTGGACCAATCGCGAATATATATATTTCGCGAAGAATATATTTTGTTGTGTTTTGACAACTCTGGGCTCTGACTCGGTCTTTGGACAGCAACCGGCGTTCGCTGGTGCACCAGAGGGCTCATTCTTAATTGTCCTTGCTTTCGTGGGATTATTTTCGGAAGCTGATAAATCGGCTTTAGAATTTGGTCCGGCGTCTGCGCCTCGTTTACGGGGTCTGTGACAGGGCCATAGATGTCGATGCTCACGCGGTTGAACGGTCGAGCAGGACACGGTAGCGGCTGTAGTGGGCCAGTAGGGCGCAGTGGAGTTTTGCTTTGTTGGCAGGAGGTGCACGATCGAACATACTGCTGGACAAACCGATACATTCCACGCCAATAATATCGTTGACGCAGCCTTGTGAAGGTCTTTAGGACGCCGGCATGGGCGCTTTGGGGGTCGGCATGGAGATACGCGCAGATATTGGAGCGCATATGATGAGGGATAGCCAGAAGCCATTTACGACCGTCACGCATATAGTTGTGGCGGTAGAGGGAGTTGTCTCGCACGGTGAAGTGGGCTGTTGGACGGCGTAGCGTCCGCGTTGAAGGAACGACCAATGGAGTGTCAGGATAGTCGAGCAGCAGGGCAAGCGATGGGTCTTTGCGTTGCTCGGAGAGCATATCAATAGCGGCCAGTACCCACGAAACACACAAGCAGCTGTTTGATGTCTAAAATATGTCTTGAACGGATAATTCAAAAGTCTAATAGCTGTTCTGGTCAAGACATTTTTTAGCCGTCGACGTCTACAGGTACTTCAGTAAGCCCTGCTAACGTTAGGCTAAAAGTTGGCTAATAAACATCTCGACTTCAAGAATTTAAGAACTTCAAGAATTGTATTAGACGTTCCCAGAATTCTGTAATTATGGCTTCGGAAACAGCCATAACTATAATGGCCTCAGAAACTATATGCAAGCTTTTATAGCTGTCTTTAAAGCAGAACTTAGATTGTCATCCTACAGTGACGTGGTAAGCAAAATTAATGCCCACTTCTTCAACATACCATGCATCCGTATGCGAGCTTCATAGTACATATGTTACTATATAGAACTGAAAAATTACATTATAATAGCTTGCATGAAATTTTTTAACATATATCAAATGTGCAATACACATCCAAAGCGAATATGCATAACAACATGTAGAAAAAAATTACAACCTGCCCTTGTGAGAAAGTGGCTTTATTGACTAATAAATTAAAGGACATGCAGAATGACTTTAAAGAAATTTTAAATACAGTAGAAAAGGTGCACCACATAAAATAAGACGTAGCTGCTGTAACCACAGCAATCCAGGTCCCTTGCTCTGCAATACAACAGTGAAGAAAAAAAGTGAGTAAGCCACACTTCATTTACAATAAAGATGTGCAATTCGGTATTTCAAAGAGCAAAATATGTGTCGTTGTTTTACCTCGGTCACATTCAATTTATAAATTTAAGCAATACTTTCTCTCAATCTTATGCTGTACGATGACGTTCAGAATTATGTTGCAGATTTGATATGAAAAAGCTACTGTATAGTGAAATTAAACTGGCAAATGGTTTAATTCACACACGACTTGCAGTAGGTCATTAGCAGTTAGATGGTTTGCAAACAAATCTCTTACAAGAGTACGTTACTTTTATTTAGGTAGTGGTGTTGGTGGGTTTTAGCAACAAGCGGGCTTTGCCTGGCAATCAAGGCCGGCAACTGCTCCTTCCGAGTGTCTCTTACAGTATCACTGCAGTATTGTACCACATGCCAATAAAACCATTCTCTTCCGAAAGAATCCCTGAAACACTTAACCAGTCATAGAATGGCCTCACTATTAAAGGACGTCGTCTCACGAACCTCATGCCGCAAAAAGTTTTCCAATCCTCCAACTATAAGTGAAGCTACCACACCCATGCAAGACTATTTTCCTGCCTGCTAGCGTGCTGGAAGCTACACAGAGAAGCCAAGAGAGCAAAGCCCCGGTATACTACGCAATGCAGCACGCCGCTGCCATCTTAAAGGCCACACGCAGCTGATGCAGCTATGTCCAGTGCAAATATGAAATGATTTTTGCCCTTTTTCTATTGCATTAACCCAAAATTAGGAATTGTGTATTACTGAGAATGCTCTCGTGATTACGAAACCAGCCAATAGCTTGGTAGGCCAGCTGCTTTCAATGTGACTACACTGTGGAAGCGAGCGCAAGCAATTTTTCATTGTGTTTGACACGAGATTGTGAATTCACTGCTGCATGCAGTGCAGTAATATTTGGCTCAGATGTTCACAACAACTGCTACGACAGATCGTCAACATTTTCTTACCATTTCAAGAAATGTTTCAGGGACACTTTAAGAATGCAATAAGAAGACAATAAGCTTCTTTGAGTGCTATAACTGATCCTTCTAGGAACACGAAGGTCGAAGGCATGCCTGCGGAAGGTCCCTTTTTTGCAGATTCTCCAGAAGAATGTCCCTTTCATCTCAGTACCTTGGGCACGACCACAGAAAGTGTTCAATGTCTCATGTCTCGCCGCACGTACTACAGTTTGGAAAATCGATACACCCCGTCTTAAATAACCATGCTGGTGTACGAGCAGATCCTACTCATATTCGATATAGAAGTGATGCTTCCTCTCAACATGGCATATATTGAAAGCACAAGAATGCACTAGCTGTTTCTCTGAAGTGAGTGTGCAACTTTATTATATACCTGTTTAAAATATGCAGAATAGCTATTGTTTGATATATATATATATATATATATATATATATATATATATATATTGTAGCGAAGAAGACTGGCGCCCTGTGTGACTGGCGCGCCCTGTGGACGCACTATCACCATCGGCCCGCCGACGAAGACGGGCTCGCGCTCTTGGTGTCCGACGCTCAACTGAGACGGTCGCGTTTCTGAGTAGTCAATAAACCCCATTACATATTTGGTGGAGCTGTGCTGGGTTCTACTTCCCCAACCCTGGAACTACGCAATCGGACGCTGCCGGCCATCATGCCTGACGACGCCAGCCAAACAACACCTCCGGCACCGCCAACATTGATTTGTCCTGGCTCTGTGCGTCAACGCGATCCCCCCATCTTCAGCGGCTCCGACGAATACGACGTCGAAGATTGGCTCTCGATCTACGAGCGGGTGAGTGCCCCCAATAAATGGGACGATGCTACGAAGCTCAGCTACGCCAACTTCTTTCCCACGGGTGTCGCCAGCGTGTGGTACCACAACCACGAATCCGACCTTCGCACCTGGTCAGATTTCAAAGCGCGCATTACGCAGGTGTTCGGTCGCCCTGCGGTGCGGAAGCTCCGTGCCGAAGAGCGCTTGCGCAGCCGTTCCCAGCAACCCGGTAAGAACTTCACCAAGTACATAGAAGATGTTGTAGACCTTTGTAAGCGCGTCGATCCATCGATGACTGAGTCTGACAAGATCCGTCACGTGATGAAGGGAATCGAAGACGACGCATTCCAAATGCTCCTCTCGAAAAGCCCGCGGACCGTGGTCGAGGTCGCTGAGCTTTGTCGGAGTTACGACGAACTCAGGCGGCAACGTCTGCTCACTCGACGTTCTTCTGTTCCCGATGCTTCCGTTGCAAGTTTAGCCGCTGTCACTAACAACGACTATCTGCTCGGCGAAATCAAGGACTTTATACGCTCCGAAGTCGCCCGCCAGCTATCCCTACTCACCGCCGTCCCCGGACCTACGCCGTCCTTGGCTCCTCCGTTGCGTCAAATGCTCCAAGAACAAGTGTCCGAAGCCATACAGTCTCCTCGTGCAGCGCCACCATTGTCTGTACCTCTCAGCTACGCCGAGGTTGCAGCACGGCCACCCCCATCGACTTTTTCAGCGCCACCGTTTGCTGCACCGCCACGCCCAATCCCTCCAGTGTACACCACCAGATCACCAGCTAGCACGGGACCCTGGCGTACACCCGACAATCGCCCCGTGTGCTTCTTCTGTGGTATCTCTGGTCACGTGGCACGGCTCTGTCGCCGTCGCTTATGGCTTCAAGGTCCTGACCAACCTGTCTCCTCCTACGTTTCGCCAGCTTCGTCCTTCTCACCGCCACGTGATTCGCACTTGCCGTCTACGCGCAACGTCATTCCTTCTGCCCGTGATCGTCGCTCGCCATCCCCTCGTCGCCGCTCACTTTCCCCCATGCGGCGGCGTCCGGCCCCATCGGAGCAGGAAAACTAGCTACCGCAGTTCAAGAGGCGAGAACTGCGTTCCAGTCGAACCACACAAGGCCTCGCTCTCTTCCGCCAAACGTAATCGAAGTATCTGTTGAAGGAGTCGTCACACTGGCATTAGTCGACACAGGCGCCGCCGTTTCAGTAGTTACGGAAGAACTTTGCCGCAAGCTTCGAAAAGTAATGACGCCCTTATCTGCGCTGTCACTCCGGACTGCAAGTTCCCAGTGCATTACCCCTGTTGCCGCATGTACCGCCCGCATCGTCATTCAAGGATACACGTATACAGTCGAGTTCGTCGTCCTCTCATCCTGTTCATACGACGTCATCTTGGTGTGGGACTTCCTTTCCGATCACCAGGCAGTCATTAATTGTTCTCGCGCCGAAATTGAATTTTCTCCGCTTCCCGACACCCGCTCACATGACCTTGACGATCTCGGCGACAAACTGGTCGTTACAGAAGACACTACGATCCCTCCGCACTCTTCGGTGATTGCGCATGCCTGCTCTACTTTCGCCACTGACACTACTGCCCTGTTTGTCCCATCGGACCTTTTTGTTCGCCGACAATGTTCCCTTCCCTTCGCTGTCCTAACTGTCAGTGGTGGCTGCACGAGACTGCTCGTTTCCAACGCTAAGGCCACGCCCCTCTTCTTACGTCGTGGCGAGTGCCTTGGACGTCTTCAGTCTGCCGACTCGGTTACCATCTTTGACGCGCCTCTTGACGACACCTGTTCAGACGTGAACTCGTTGACTTATAGCTTGCATTGTTCCCAGCCGAGGCACGACGTCTTCCATAGTTCAGTGGATGCCCTCTTGAGCCCTACGCAGCGTTCGCAGCTTCTCAGCCTTCTACGGAAATACCAATCTACGTTCGACTGTCAACACGCCCCATTAGGCCGCACATCGACTGTACGTCACGAGATCGACACCGGCACCCACGCACCACTGCGACAGAGGCCTTATCGTGTATCACCCGCGGAGCGCCATGTTATTGAAAACCAAGTAAGCGAAATGCTTGAGCGTGGAGTGGTTCAACCTTCTAACAGTCCCTGGGCGTCGCCTGTAGTCCTGGTTAAGAAAAAAGATGGCTCAATTCGATTTTGCGTTGACTACCGCCGTCTTAATAAGATAACTTGCAAAGACGTCTACCCTTTACCGCGCATCGACGATGCTCTGGATTGTTTGCAAGGCGCGGAGTATTTTTCTTCGCTCGATTTACGCTCAGGCTATTGGCAAGTGCCTATGGATCCTGCCGATCGCCCGAAGACAGCCTTCGTGACCCCAGATGGCCTATATGAATTTAATGTTATGCCGTTTGGGCTTTGCAATGCCCCTGCTACATTCGAACGAATGATGGACAATCTGCTTCGTGGGCTCAAATGGAAGACATGCCTATGTTACCTTGATGATGTCGTCGTCTTTTCTCCAGATTTTCCCACACATCTGTACCGTCTCGAACAAGTCCTGCAGTGCATCACCGAGGCAGGCCTCCAACTCAACTTGAAGAAATGTCGCTTTGGAGCCCAGCAACTTGCTATACTCGGACACGTCGTATCGAAAGATGGCATACTCCCTGATCCTTCGAAACTTCATGCCGTGGCCGAGTTCCCGAAACCCACGTCCCTGAAAGTACTTCGGAGCTTTATCGGGCTCTGCTCCTACTTTCGTCGTTTTATCCGGAATTTCGCTTCCATCATTGCTCCGTTGACTCAGCTGCTTCGCGGCGACACACGACTTTCTACTTGGACCACAGCTTGCGACGATGCGTTTGAAACCATGCGGCGTTTGCTCACTTCGCCTTCCGTACTGCGCCATTTCGTTATTATATTACGAACCCCATTACAATATATATATATATATATATATATATATATATATATATATATATGTAAAATACAGCTGTACACTCACTTCAGAGAAAAAACTAGTGCACTCTTATGCTTCAATCAGTGATATGTGCTAGAAGCTAGATAATTGGGTGTAAATTATTATTAGTGTGCTCTCCTGAGGAGAAAAAGATCCCCGGAACAAAAAGCATGTAAACCATATGTCAACACCACAGTTGTCAGTAAACAGCATGCATTTTTAACAGCAATACAATTAGTTGAGCTTACCATTACTAGCTTACCAATTAGCTTACCATGACTAACAGAAATGGCAGCCAGGCAGCCAAATAAGAAATAACAGTACACAAAAGAGGTGCATAGAAATCAAAAGAAGGCACTTAACATAACAGTCAAGCCTTGCATGGTCCTACAGGTTTACCTTAAGATTAATTAGGTATGCATGAAACTGTGCGAAAGAAACACCGTTTGGCCCCTGTTCACCTGTTTGCGGAACATATGCCATACAGCAAGATACACAAATTTGTAGCAGCATACACAAATGGTCAAATACCAAAAGTATGGAAACAATGCAGAGATTGTGCACGCACATAAACAAAGTGACCGAATAAGCATACATTCAGGCTCTGGCTTGCAACCATGCGACTTACCATATCTAGACAAAAACAATGGAAACCAGCAGGCCTTGTGGTTCTGTGAGAGTAAAATTGCTGCATAGGAATTAAAAAGAGAGTCAACAAAACAGCCAAGCCTAGCATTATTCTATATGTTTACCTAACGTTTGATAGGTGAGCACACAATTGTTCAAAAAATATGGCTTCTTAGCCACCGTTGAAGTCTTTATTGTTCTGTTCCAACATGTGCCCTACAGCAAGATAAAAAACAAATTTATAACAGCATACAAACCTTGACAACGATATATGGGTGACAAGAATGTAAGAAAATTACAATTCATGACCTGCTTCACGCTTCAAAAGATGCTAAGCAGTCTGTTAAGTTGCAGCCTCATGTTTATTTTACGTGTAATTACGCGCATTAATTTGTAATTGCACAAAATCTTCATAACACTATTCAAAATATATCTGCCCTGGACACACAAAAGATGCACGGGCCCCCCAAAACAAAAGTGGCGTGCAAGTTGTAGCAGGTAAACGTATACGTACCGTAAGGAACTGCACCGTATCTGCAGGCGCTGGTCAAGGCTTGAACGTAACCAAAAGAGCCACGAGCGGTGCACACGCTATATAGACCCGATAGAACTTGGGAAGAGAACCATGAACACCGGCGAGCGAACGCTTGCGAGCATGAGCACGGCCCTTTGAATCGCTCGCGGTTAGGGCAAGGTCGATCCACACAGATGGCGAAGCTTCGGGCGAAAGCGGTTCAGAACCAATTGTCACCGACATCAGCAAGGGTAGTTATGGGGTGCGACTGTTTTCACAACAAATCCGTCTAGGGGCGGATAATATGGCCCGACATGATGACGGAGTAAAGCCGCGCGACTTCCGGCGTCACTTGGCTTCACAAAGCGTGACGTCAGGGTCCCTCCTCAGTTTTTTCCTTCCTCCATGCATACTGCGGATGTGGAAACCGCTGGATTATTGTTGGCGTTGATCACCTGACGCGCTACGCCGAGACCGCGGCTTTCCCCGCCGCGACGTTGCGATGTTCATTCTTCGCAACTTCGTCGTTCGCCACGGTGGTCCTAGAGAGCTACTCAGCGATGGGGGTCGTGTCTTCTTGTCAGAAGTGATAGAATCCCTCCTTCGCGAGTGCCAGATCATTCACCGGAAATCGTCCGCGTATCACCCCCAAACGAACGGTCTCACGGAGCGCTTCAACCGAACACTCGGCGGCATGTTGAGGATGTACGTCTCGTCCGACCGTTCGCCTATAACAGCGCGACACAAGCGACCACCGGTCTTTCACCTATTTTTTCTTCTGTACGGACGTGAGCCTCCGTGTCCCCTGGATGCCCTACCAACCCGACGCCACTGAGTGCACTACAATTTCAGAACTCGCCCGGTGCACCCAAGATTGCCGCCAGCTGGCTCGTTCGCTGACCAGCGAGGATCAAGGGCGTCAGAAGACGTGACAGTCATCAGGCCACGCCTACCTTCCCTGCCGGTTCCCTTGTTTGGCTGTGGATACCGCCTCACACTCCTGGTCTTTCTTCTAAACTACTTGCGCGATACTACGGTCCGTACCGGATCATGGAAGCCTCGTCACCTGTGAACTATGTCGTTGAGCCCGTCACACCATCGCCGGACCTTCGTTGTCGGGGTCGCGAGACAGTGCATGTTAGCCGCCTGAAGCCATATTATGACCCCCTCATCTTGTCTGCTCCCTGAGTCGCCAGGATGGCTCCGTTTCACACCCGGGGCCAATGTAATGAAGCAGACGCCCCTCGTGTTTTCGGCAGGGGCCCGAAGATGACGACGACGACCCGTTCCGTGTTTATACTGACGTTATTCAAACCAGAGAAAGGTATTACTCGAAGCTCCACTCTGCAAAATTGGATTAAGATTAAGTACACCAGTATTATTATCATTTGGGGCCTCCACCCTCGGCTATTGTCACAGAGACGTTTGTTGCGCAGTTTGAATTTTTAACGAAAACAAGACGATTACCTTAATAATTATTGTATCTTTATTCTGCCTATCAGATCAGTATCATTTCACTGAAATTTGTTTCTCCAAATTCGTTAGTAACATTGTATTTATTCTGACCTTGATTGTAACTTCAGTCAAAACTCACCCTTCAGTTAGTCTGACAGCTCGTTAGCACACTAGTCTAGTTATTCCAAATTCTTTGTTTTTGTTATTGCTTTCTTTTACTTTGCGTTTCTCATTTTCAAAAAGAATTTTCTTTAGCTACCTACTGCCGCTCGTTTCTTGGCCTATGCCCCTCAGTGGTTGCGAGCCATAATAAAGGATCATCATCATCATCACCACCACAGAGCTCGGACTGTTCGCTCTGCTGCTAGCTGCGGCTAGACTGGACTGATAAATACTTAATTAAATCTCATTACACATGTAATTTCACTGATAAAATACTACTTGCTTTTTTCACATTGTGAATGACTATTTCTCACGTTTTCGTGCTTTTCTCCGTGATCCTGACAAGCGTGCGAGATATAGTGCTACACAGACAAATCTAATTCCTATTTATATTGCCAAGCCAAGCCAAGCCAATCAACTTGCATGAGCGCAATTCAGCTCCGTGTTTCTTTTGAAATTTACGACGAGGCAGGGACTCAGGACCCAGAGGAACCTCCAAAACAGCCACCGGAAGTCTAGAGGCAGCTAACGAGACTATCTGTGCCCCCAAGGGGGCATGGATAATCGACCAGGCGCTCTGGATATCACCACCAGCGATGCGGCAGGTAGCAGCCATGTTGGGCCTACAATCCCTGACCCAACATTGACGACTCAGTGGCCCCCGCTCACGCCGCGTTCCTGGGCTGACGCTGTCGAAATGACTCAACTGCAAAGGCAAGCAGAAAACCCTTTTTCTATTCTCGCTGATGACTCCAACGACCCTGCCGATTGGGACATGGAACAGCAAACGCGGAGGCAAGGAAAACGGCCGCGACCGCGGGACGCTGATAAGCACGTGCGCGATCGGCACTGGAAGCGTGGCTTTGCAGAGGACGCTCTGCAATGCGGCTCAGATTCGGATCAAGAAATTGAGATTACCAGCCAAACGCGCACTGAAAAGGACCCTGCGCAGGCCAAGAAAGCCACAGAAACAGCGAACCTTTATCCGAATGAAGTTTTGCAGGACACCACCACTATAATAGTTAGACCTAAGACCGCAGCGTCTATTTTGTCGATTCCAGACACAGTGCTAAACGCCTGGCTCAAAGAACGCCTCCGTAGTGAAACGCCGGCCACCATCCGCAAACAGCTTCGCGCAAACGTCATTGCCGTGGATATTCCTGCAGATGTAGAAACGCAACCATTTCTAAAGATAGAGAAACTCGGCCCTGTTCCAGTGCAAGCCTACGTCACTCCTCCGAGAGACGCGATCAAAGGCGTCATATATGGCGTAAGCACAGAATTTACTGACGAAGACATTCGAGCTACAATTCGCCCCCTGCAAGGTGGGCCAAAAATTTTGAATGCCTACCGACTTGGTAAAACAAAGCAGACTGTTCTCGTGGTGTTTGCCGGAAATAAGCTCCCGCGTCACGTACGCATGGAGTATATTGCGCATCAAGTCCAACCTTTTCGCCCGACACCTATCTTGTGTTCGCACTGTCAAAGGATTGGTCACAAGGCGAACATTTGCCCACATGAAGCACGATGTGGCAGATGCGGAGGAACACACACTGCAGGCGAAATCTGCACCGCTACGAAACCACGCTGTCTACATTGCCAAGGTGAACATGTTACGGGCGATCCCAGCTGCCCACACTACAAACGCGAACTACTCATTTGTCGCAAACAAGCTGTGCAGCCGTCACTCACACGCCGCCAGGCAATTGCCAGAACTAAGACTGAGACACACGCTAACAAATCTACGTCATTCGAAGTCGCGGAACCCAAGAAAAAAGATAATACAGACGTTCAGAAATTACCAAAGGAAGTTCTTGATGCGCAGGCACACTCGAAAGTGTGCCAAAACGCCTCTACAAGGCAACCTTTGCCCAAAGGCACCTTGACACAGCTGAGAAGGAAAGATACCGAGGTCAAATGCCAGGGCACGACTAATTCACCACAGATAAAGAAAACTTTCGTCCAAGAGAACCGTATGAAAGAGCTGCAAAACACGGGTCTGCACAATAATTTGCCCACTGCCAGCTTATCACAGCTAGTGAGAGATGTTAGCGAAGCTAAGCAACAACGCGAAGCTGGATTACGCGACTCATTCGATATTCAATGGCGGCGGTTCGAAGTACTGCTGGAGCGGATGCAGAGCGCTATCATGACTATGCAGCAAACGATGGGCCAACTGGCAGCTCGTATTCTTGCACTAGAGAGACAGACACAACCTCGCATGTCTACTGTAGCGAGACTCGAAGAACAGGAGGTGAACCAGGGTTAGCGGCTTCTCGGTAATCATAGTACAAGCTCAAAAATGAATCAGCCCTATGATATAATCCATCACCCAACGCATTTGTTGCAGTGGAACTGTCGGAACTTCACTCTCGCACATGCAGAACTCTCCTTACGTCTACAACGTAACCGAATTCCAGTGATCCTCCTTCAAGAAATGGACGCCCCACCAACACTGCAGTTGACTGGCTACAACAAATACCTCCAACCTTGTATACCACGCAAGCTGAAGGGCCGCCACATGGGCTCAGACCTCACCGCTAGAGGCTTAGCTGGCGTGTTCGTCGACAAACGCCTTCCGCAAGTTCAGATCGACACTCAAGATTTGTGCACACCCCACCGCGAGATCGTTCTAGTTGCTATGACATTAGAAAATTTCCGACTTACAGTTGCTTCAGTTTATATACGACCTGGTTGTCAGCCCGGAGACGACATGAGTTGGGTGTCGAGTCTAAAGCAGAGATGTCCTACTAGACATATCATTATAGCTGGCGATTTCAACGCGCCACATACCCAGTGGGGCTACCGAATAGACACACCGCGCGGCCGAGCACTTATAGATGCTATGGAGAAAAGCGACTTCAACATCGCCAATGTCCTTGGAGTCTACACGAGAGCAGCGCTACATGCAGGCCAGCAAGACAGCACGCCAGATTTGACGTGGATGTCGCAAGACTTGCGCTTACGTTGGCAACGACAAGAAAATAGAGACGGGTCTGACCATCATCCGATTCTACTTAGCATAGAGAATATCAGTCGAACCTGCGCAAAGACTAGAACGACTTACACGACAAACTGGGACCGTTTCCGCAAGTTGTACGTGGATGGCACGGGTTCCTTCCTGGACAGACTAAAAATAGCAAAGCAGAGGGCTACAAAGGCGACGCGCACGCGTTGGAAAGATCCTGCTCCGGACTTGCACATGCTGAACCTCATAGCTTCGAGGCTTAGGGCACAACAGCAAGCCAAACGTCACCCAAAAAATGTTGCATTTCGCATCATTCATAATCGTGCAAAGGCTGCAGCCCGAAGGTACGCGAAGGAGCTACGCCGTTCGCGATGGCATCGTACATGCAGTGAACTAAACCATCGTACTAATCCTTCTCGTTTATGGCACCTGGCATCTATGCTTGATCAACCCGCCCAAGCAAAACAGCCCGCGCGCAGCATTGCCCTCAAACAGGGACTATCAGAGCAAGATTTCGCCACTCAACTCGTTACCCAGTTTTTCCCTCTCGCCGTTCAAACTGCAACAGTCAACGGATCAACTATGGAGGGCCAGCTGAATACCGATGCAACGCATATGCTTGATCATCCATTCACTATTGCCGAACTACGGTACGCACTCATGAAAGTGAATTGCAGAAGTTCACCTGGACCTGATGGTTTGACATATACGACTCTCCGCAATCTCCCAGATGAAGGAATGTCAGACCTCCTCGACCTTATTAATGAAGTATGGGAAACCGGAATTGTACCGGAAGGGTGGAAGGATTCCCTGGTCATTCCTATCCCCAAACCAGGCAAGCCAGCTACGATAGCAACGAACCTTCGCCCTATTTCCTTAACATCACATTTGGGCAAAGTCATGGAAAAAATGGTGGCCGAAAGACTTCACTGGTTCCTCGAAGTTGAACGAAAGCTCCATCACACACAAACAGGCTTCCGTGCTCGCTTGTCGGCGCAAGACAGCCTCCTTATGATACATGAAGATCTAACCTCTGAGCGCTTGCAAGGCCCTCGAATACTAGCCACTGTTGATATACATAAGGCGTTTGACAACGTAGGAGTAGATGCTATGTTGCAAGAAATGCACGCAGTAGGACTAGAAGGTCGCATAGTGACATACATCATGTCACTATTGACAAACCGCACTCTTCGAGTCAAGATAGGAGATCGATTCTCGCCGCTTCATTACATCACACATGGCCTTCCGCAAGGCTCAGTTTTGTCCCCTGTGCTGTTTAATATAGCCATGCACCGTCTCCCGTATCACCTCGCAAAGATAGACAGGTTGCATCACTCAATATACGCCGACGACATCACAGTATGGACCACGGGAGGGTCACTTGGTGAGCAGCAAGATGCCATCCAAGCAGCTCTAGATGCAATACAGTGTCATCTTTCGGCACTCAGACTCTCTCCTTCCCCGTCAAAATCACAGTATATTGTGCTTGGTCCAAAGAAGATGAGGGAAGAAGCAGTAGCCTTAATGAATGTGCCGCAAATACAAGGAAGCCCGATCGAAAAAGTACAGGACCTCAGAATTCTTGGACTCACTATATCGGACACAGGAAACCACACGGCGTGGCTTCAGCAGACACTGAGCCGCTGCCGAGCAACACAAGGGCTCCTCCGAAGACTCACAAGTCGTAAGTGGGGCCTCAGAGAAGACACCCTGGTTATAATGACGAAAAATCTCATCACATCGAGAATTCTGTACGGCTTCCCTTACACACGAACCACGGTAACGATGCGTCGTCGCCTCGAAGCAGCTCATCGTCAAAGTATACGTATAGCGTATGGTTTGCCGAAGCATACCCCAACCCATGTGCTTTACTCAGAGGCACAAATTAACACACTTGAAGAACTAAGGGAGGACGCAAGATGTGCCCAGGTGCTGAGGCTAGCCGCTACGTCTTCAGGCCGAAGAATACTCGCCCAGGTCGGTCGGAAGCCACAAGCTCCTCTTCTCCCGACACCTTCGGCGCCGTGGCTGCCCGTGATGTCCGCCATTGTTCACCCCCTTCCAAGCAACGTGGGAGTAAATGAAATAAGTCGGAGGCGTTACCATCACCGCAGAGCCATCCTCAACGATAGTACAGCTCCATGCATTTACACAGATGCTGCTGTTTCACATAATCACGTCAGTACTGCCTGGACGAACAGCGACGGCAGCAACACAGCAACAACTACTCATAGCACACAATTAAGTACGACCGGTGCAGAACTACAAGCGATTCTAGAGGTTGCTCAGGCAGCCAGATATGGCCGCCTCAAGCATCACCGCCCTCTACACATTTACACCGATTCGCAAGACGCCATACGTGAACTTAACAAGATTGACGCACACCCACTGGCAACCGCCATCCACGAAGAAGCAACACTTCTGCGGCACAAGGGAACTGAGCTGCACATTTATTGGACACCGAGTCATATGGGCGCAGGAGGGAATGAGCGAGCGGACGCGCTCGCGCGGGGAGCATATTTACCCACCCCCTATTCTCCTTGCCCCGTTTCCGTCACAGCTCGATCGGCAGAAGATGTCGACGCTGTCGATGCTCACCTGCAGCTCCGACAGCATAGAAAGCTTGCTCTACAAGCGCTTCTGCCCGAAGGCCATGACCCCCTCCCTCCTGGGCTTCCACGCCGGGAACGCGTGGCACTCCGCCGTCTACGCACCGGCACGGCAGTCACGCCTGCGTTCAAAGCCCAATACATCGACAAGTCGCTTGGCCCCACCTGCGGAACTTGCACCACGGGTGCGCCAGCCACAGCCCACCACTTGCTATGGACATGTCCTGGCCTGTCATCACTGCGAAGAATCTGCCTTGCTGGGCTGCAGAGCTCAGTCGCCACTCTCAATGACTGGATCCTTCCTAGAGGGACCCCTCAACACCGCAAAGCTATATATGACAGCTTGCTCACCTACCTTATAAGAAGCGAAACCATTAACTTAATCTAGGCACCTCGCCGGAAAAACCACTGGGGTTGCCTTTTCATACAAGTACAATTTTCTATTTTTTTATGACTGAATAAACGTATTTCTCTCTCTATATTGCAGTCATCCATGGTCCGGTGAATGCGTTCGGGACAGTTAGTGTCCCTGTACAGGGTCATTAAGGAGATTCGACGGAGGCAAAATGCGAAAACACCCGTGTACTTAGATTTAGGCGCACGTAAGAATCCCAGGTAGTCGAAATTAATCCGGAATCCCCCACTATGGCGTGCCTCATAACCAGATCATGGTTTTGGCACGTAAAAACCCATAATTTAATTTTTAAACGTTACGGCGAGTTAATTACTAATGGCGGTACAGTGGTTGCTGTACGCATGCCGAAACTTCAGGGCTTCAGCTAGCGTCGATCGTTTGGCGATATAGAACTACGCCGCTTGCTCTTCCTGCCGAATGGTGGGCAACAATGCCCACCATTCGCGCATTGTTGGCGATCACGAAAGCGATCAGGCAAACTTGCGTAGCCAAAATAATTTGTTTTGCATGTTTACTTATTGAATACTTGGCGCCGTTCAAAAACATTCCCGCCTCGAATGTTAATCCCCTTCGTTCTCGCGCTTGCTGTTCCGGCAACGTGTTTCGTTTCAACTCGTGTTCTACAGCTTGTGTGTGACACACTTGTTTTATTCTTTTCATTTGCGTTTGGTGATGTAACTGTGTACTGCGCATTCGGTCGAGCTACAGTCACTCACGCTTCGAATCTGTTGATTGCTAGTTGGTGCTACTAAAATATTGCGATCTTTGTGGTTGCCTACTCATGGATGCAGACTCGGGAACACGCCGCCATGCGCATAAATTTCTTTCGCGCCATCCATTTGACCCACTAATTGTGGATGGCCTAAGTTAATTCGCATTGTCTTTCGTACCGCAAGTCAAGTCATGAATCTGAATATGCTAAATCTCGCGGGCTGAAAACGAAACTTTAGGCGAACTCGTAATTAAAATTAATTTAAATCTTGTGTTTTACGTGCCAGGACCGCGATATGATTACGAGGTACGCCTTAGTAGGAGACTTCGAATTAATTTTGACCACCTGTGGCTCTATAACATGAGCCCAATGCACAGCACACGGGCATTCTTGCATTTCGCCCCCATTGCAATGCGGCCAACGCAGACGGGATTTGCGCACCTACAGCACGCCCCATATCTTGTGTCCGTGTTGGTTTCTCTGGTTAAAGAAATATCGCCAGGCCATCTAGCGTTTCCACGCTGTTGTGAATTGCTGTTTTGTTTCTTGTTTACCGTTTATTATTGCGATAGTAATTATATGGACACTTCAAGCAGATTTCTGTCGTCGCCGTGAGGTTCCGTATAAAGTCCAAGGGCGATAAAATCGTCGCCGCGCGTCGTATCTGCGAGCGAAAGCGCGCGTGGGACGCGCGCTATCACGGAGAGCGAACCCACGGCGGAAAGCAAACGTGACTTCCGTGGCGCGAAACGCCGTGGTGGTATGGGAGGGAGGGGGGGGGGGGGGGCGACGCCTTGCTGCGGCTCCAAATGCGTATCTTGCAACCGGGCGCAAGGGGAACTGGCGACGCCATCTCCCACGCGAAAGGAGCAAAATTCTAGAGAACACGGGAGCTGTGACTAAACTGCATCGCTGCGCCTTCTGACAGCTGGGCGCCCAAGTTCGAGAGCGCCTATACTGCGCACATGCGTCCTTTTTATTGCGATAGCAATTATACGGACACTCAAAAACAGATTTCTGCCGTCGGCGTCGCCGTGAAGTTCCGTATGACGTCAATGGAGATGAAATCGTCGCCGCGCGCCGCCGAACGCTGTATGTGCGAGTGAAAGGGTGCGAGGGGCGCGCGCTTTCACGGGGAGTGAACGCACGGCGGAGAACAAACGCGCGTTCTGCGCCGTGCTCCCTTAAGGGCTACAGAAGTAGGCGTCTCTTTCCTCCTTTACAATCACCATATATGTAGAGCAAACGCGCCTTCTTCCGACACGCGAGAGGCCGTGGCGGAGGGGGGGGGGGGGGGTAGGGGAGGGAGGCGACGTTTAGCTGCGGCACCAAGTGCCTATTTATATCAGAGGCTCCGGCAACAGTCACCAACGCCGCACGCATTTTGAGCGAACGCGATGAAAACGCCGACGGCGTCGACAACAGTTCTGCGCGTTGCCGGTGCTGCTGCATGTCCAAGTTTATACAACTGATAAAGCTAATATCATTACTCCGTATAGCTCTCTACAAATTTGCTATCGCAATTGATGCTTCACCTTTCAGGTGAAACTGCGACAACTTTTTTTTTTTTTATCTGCCAGCCTGCTCGTTCGGTCGCTTCAACCGCGCGCGTACCGGAACGCGGGAGAGAGCGCAAGGTACCACTTCTGCAGTCAACGTTACTAGACTAGCTTCAGTTGCTCCGCCCGTGCGCTTACCGCCGCCACTCCTTGGGCAGCGGCCAGATGGCGGCGCCGTTCGATCGCGCTCCACTGCAGACGCTTCGACGCAGCCTTGAGCTCGTGCAGACTTGCAGCTTGCGCGTGTTTCACGCTTGCTGGCAGAGTTCTCCCTATAGTCCGAATTAGTGATACCATGCGAAAGCGGTATCCACCTGCAGCAATAAGATATATCGGGCTAGTTGGTTCATACTGAAAGAAGCGTAAACTGCACGATGGGAAGAAACGCATACGACGAAGCGCAGAAGCTGTGTCGTTTGTTTCTTCCTGCCGCCTAAACTTTTCACGCAGCTTACTTTTCCCATAGAGCAGCTTGGCACGTTTTCTCGCTGCGTTTACTTGCTTAACACTTTGGTCTGGAGCAGTTATACGCCAGCTAGCGAGACCAAATTTGTTATCCACAAAAATAACAGCACAACTTTCTTGTAAACCACTCAATGCTTTATGAAAGAAAACAAAGTAAAAAACAACTGTATGCCCCTATATATATATATATATATATATATATATATATATATATATATATATACGTAGCTATGACTTAAACTATCAGAAGGGACATAATCTAGGCAAATGATTTGGGCCTACGTGGAAACCAACTCCACCCACAGCAGCTTGACACGTTTCCTCGCTGCGTTTACTTCCAGACTGGATCACCACTGCTGCTCCAGGAACTTTGCCTAAGAATGCATTTTTTATGCAAGGTTCCGGCAAGGTATGCGTGTGTGCATGCGCGTGACTAAATAAAAATTAGCGTAGCTTGCACAAGTGGCGCAAGGCTAAAGAAACAGCGGAGCTGATCGGCACCTAGCTGGTCCTGGCCTTACGGGTTATGCTTTTCCGGAATTTATTGATTATTGATCGATTATCGATTACCCTATTGATTGGATATCGCAGGGTATTGGCTACGTATTTGGGCTAGACTAAGTACTACCTAGGACTTAGTCATCCCCAGCATTTTCCTGAATTGGTTGTTTATTGATCGATTAGCTATTCATTGGCTATCGCAAGGCGATGCGAGGCGCAGCTGTGCGCAGTGACGGCATCGCTAGGCGAGTTTTTGCGAACACTACGCGGGGAAGCAAAAAGCTTAAACAGCTCCGCTGTTAAAAAAATTCATGATGCGTGCACTCAGTTCCTGCAAGCGCAAGGGGCACCCAACACGGCTCTGCGTATTCTCTGACAGCTCTTCTAGCATGGCCCAGAACAGGTCACCAAACATCTCTCTTCGTTTGCTTTTTTCCCCCGGTTGGTTCGACAGATATGACGGAAGGTTCGGGAACACTTTCGCCACCGCACCCTCGGCAAGCGTCCACTTGTCTCGTGGCTCCTCAACCGTCTGTCCATTGACAATATGCACAAACACTTAAAGATGTCCTGCTCATGAAAGTGTAAATCACACACCATGGATTTCGCAGTGAGTTTCCGGTCGGCACGAGGAATCGCACTGTTCAACGCCGAGCGAAGTGTCGCATTGCTCGAGATCCGCTTGTTGCAGTCAGGAACGCAGCACGTCGGCACCGTCTGCTAATATCCTTAACAAACGCGGCGAAGGGTACAGTTTCGCGGATGACACGCTTCCTGAAATCCGCCGTCAACAAACAACCACAGAATACACCAACGTGTTTCGTCCGGCCAGTTCGCGTAGCCGGCTAGTGGGGAAGTGAAGCTGGGTTCGACGGCAGCGCCATGAAGGCGCGGGCGGGTGGCGGTTCTGCGTAACGCCGCAGAGTTTTACAACTGAAGCTAGTCTAGTAACGTTGTTCTGCTTTCGCCGTGCAATCTTGGAGCGCAAAAGACATCGCTGCTCCCTGACCTTATCACATAATTCGATTTCAGAAAAAGTGACGCAAAGCATGTGTTCCGCTCCGCGGAACGTGTAGGCGCAATGCACAGAGGGTGGCTAGAGTCACTGGAAAAAATTTTTCCAGTGACTCTAAGGGTGGCGCGCTCCCAGCGCTGCCAGTCGAGTGAAGCCGACGGGAGCGGACGTGTCGAGTTGAGGTGCCGTTTCAGCGCAGCAGGAGCAGTGTGCCAAACAGGTAAGTTTTCTTATTTTATATTTCCTCTTTGTTTTTTTAGGAGGGTTAGCCTAGCCAAGCAATCTTTATAAATTATTTTCATGCTTTTTCACTTTATTGGTCTTCTCGCTTAGGCAAAAGTAGGTAATTTTTTTGTCACATCTACGCCTTGTTAGTACGAGATGATGGTTGGTACTCGGGGAAACCCACGCATGCGTTGTTCTGAGTGCGAGCGTTCTTACGCGTTGGAAGAAACACGGTTTAAATCTGCACGCGAAGCGAACGGTGCAGATTTTATCTGTAGGATGTGTGTGCTAGGGTCGCGGCTAGACCGTCTAGAGCAAGAGAAAGATAAGTTAGCTAAGCGGGTTGGAAAGCTAGAAAAGGAACTTAGAAGCGAGCAGAAGCAGAGGAAGGAGGTAGAAGAAAAGCTAGTTAACGTAGAGATGCAGCTGGCTCCGATGTGAGTGCAGAGACAGCCGAACCCGCCACGCCGGGAGGCAGTGGCAGAACCGTCAGTGATAGTCACGAGGGGGATACCACTGACGCAGCCGCGGAAGAGAACAAAGCCAAAGGCAAGGATAAGACAGGAGAGGAGGGCATTGTGACCTCGGGGGCAGCTTTCGGCGGTGAGGGGGAAGAAAAGCGTCGAGTAGTGTTTGTTGGGGATTCCAACATGCGTAAAGTAGAACCGGCGATAACAGAGAGGGTAGGTGCAGGCGAACGAGTCCAGGTTAGCGCGCTTCCGGGAAATCCGATTAGAGAGGTGATAGCGAAGGCCAAGGAACGCGTGTGATGATGATGATGATGATGATGATGATTTATTGGCATCCCCTTTGAAACGGGGCGGCGACAAATAGTCACCTAGCCTGCTTGATTTAATCAGGTATACTATACATGTTCTTTATCTTGCATTTTTGTATACCTATCATTATTTTTCTTTTTCAAAAATTTACCTTGTACCGCTGCCTATGATTTTAAGAGATCAGGTCGCATCCATCTTTTCCCTACTTTTTTTCCACCAGTACTCTAATCGTCTCTTGCTGATCTCTACGGCTGATCTGTTTATGTTTCCTTCCACTTTAAACCCAAGCGCTTCTGGGAGTTGCACGTTACCTACGGTTCTCGCTGGGTGGATCCCGTCGCATTCCATTAGGATGTGCTGAGTGGTCTCTGGATCTTTACTGCAGCATACACATGTCTCATCTAATTCCGAATATTTGTTCCGATATGTTTTCGTCCTTAGGCAACCGGCTCGAGCCTCAAATAGCAAGGCACTGCCCTTTGTGTTATCGTACAGATTTTCCCTTCTAATTTCTTTCTTCTCATTCTTGTAAATCTCCATTGTCCTTTTCGTTTCCATTCTTTGCATCCAATTCACGGTCTCTATTTCTCTCACTTTCTTTCTGATGACCCCTGGTTGTCTATTTACAGTTTCGATTATCCTGTACTTGGTTGCCAACTTCCTTGACCTCTTCCTCCATTCTGTGTCCACGCTTTTCATGTAGAGATACTTGTGCACTTTAGCCGCCCATTTATTTTCATCCATGTTCCTGAGCCTTTCTTCAAAACTAATTTTGCTTTGTGCTTCTCTGACTTCAAAAGAGGCCCAACCCATGTCTCCATGCACTGCCTCATTTGTCGTATTACCGTGTGCTCCCAAAGCCAACCGGCCTACTGATCTTTGGTTAACTTCCAAACCCGCCAATATATCCGATTTTAAGCATATAATGGCATTTGCGAATGTTAGCGCTGGCACCATTACTCCTTTCCAGATTCCACGCACCACCTCATACTTATTGTGGCCCCACAGTGCTCTGTGTTTCATTAATGCTGCATTCCGCTTCCCCTTTATTTTCAGATTATCTTGGTGGTTGCTTGAGTAATTCTTTCCTTCGTTTATGTGTACGCCGAGGTACTTATATTGCTTCACTATGGGTATTACTTGCTGTTGAATTGACACCACGAAGTTACTCGTGTGCTCATTAAAGATCATAATCCCTGATTTCTCTGTGCTAAACTTAAGGCCTAGATTTGTCGCTGCGTTCCCACAGATATTCGCAAGTATCTGTAAATCTTTTTTATTGTCCGCTAGTAGCACAATGTCGTCTGCGTACATCAGTCCAGGGATCTTCTGTTGCACCATTTGTCCATTACGCATGTAGGATAAATCAAAACCTAATTCGCTGTTTTCCAGTCGTCTTTCTATGCCCTTGACGTAAAGCGTGAACAACAATGGTGACAGAGGGCATCCTTGCTTCAATCCTTGGTGAATTCCCACCATTTCATTTCCTTTTCGGCCTTCCCATGCCACTTGTACTTGGTTGTCTCGATATATCTCCCTCAGCAGCTCCACGAAATCGTCATCTATGCCTTCGTATTGAAGAATATCCCACAACAATTCCCTGTCTACGTTGTCATAAGCTCCTTTAATATCTAGAAATGCTATCCATAAAGGTCTTTTCTGAGCTATTGAAATCTCTATGCACTGAGTTAGTACAAACATATTGTCTTCTAAGCGTCTGCCTGGCCTGAACCCATTCTGTAGTTCCCCCAATACACCGTTTTCCTCCACCCACTTCGACAGTTCTAATTTTATGACTTGCATTGCCATTCTATATATCACCGACGTTACTGTAACTGGCCTGTACGAGCTCGTCTTTTCCTTATCTCCTTTGCCTTTGTAGATAAGATTCATCTTGCTTTCACGCCATCCAACGGGAATATTCTTTGTTCTAATCACTTGCTCTATGGCATTAGTCAGCAGTGCCTTGCTTTTTGGACCGAGGTTTTTGATTAGCTGTATTGGGATTTCATCGGGTCCTGCTGCCGTGTTGTTAGGGACATTTTCTGCTGCCTTTTTCCAATAAAAGCTTTCTATGCTGAATTTTGATCTCTCAGGCCTCTCTGTTGTTGCTGGATCTGTTGTCTGCTGAATGCAGCTGAACGCAGTTCTGAACGCTGCTGAACGCAGCTGAATGATGAAGTGATTAGCGTGTACGCCTTGACCGAAACGCATCTAAGAGATTTGGAGCAGCCGCCTGTTATTGACAATTTTGTCTGGGAAGGGTGCAACAGAATGACCGGGACACAATGGAGGAGAGACACCTAGTGGTGATAATGGGCGGAGTGATTGACGTACTGCACGGACGAAGAGCAGGGATCACAAAGCAAATAGCCAAAGAGGTCACCGACCTGCGGAATGTTTCAAAGGAAGTGCAAATCGCGGTGTGCACGGTGCCTGAGGTTGAAAGGGCAGTTCTTGCAGTAAACAGGGAAATTGGGACTCTAGCTAAAGCAATGAATTTTACGGTCATTGACATCAACCGAGAAGTGCACCAAGCAGGCCGCGAAGGCGCTTTTGTGCGTGACGGGATACATTTTAGCGAAAGGGTAGCAACACTGGTCGGACGTCGATTCGCAGCGCGAGCTGTAGCTTTTTAAGGCGGGCCCCAGGCAATCAGGAAGCAGGATTAAGCATTGAACGTAGCGAAATACCAGTAAAGGGCAGAATTAGACGACCAGGAGTCAGGAAAAGACACAGAAAGGATAAGAATACAGAAGGTAAAATTTGCTGCATTAACATGCAGGTTGGTTGCAAGCGGGAAGAAAGGCTTGAAATTCAAACGCAGCTGAATGATGAAGTGATTAGCGTGTACGCCTTGACCGAAACGCATCTAAGAGATTTGGAGCAGCCGCCTGTTATTGACAATTTTGTCTGGGAAGGGTGCAACAGAATGACCGGGTCAAGGAAAGGCGGAGGCGTAGGCGTACTAATTAGGCGAGATCTGAAGTGGCAAAGGGTAAACGAGACATGTAAAGAGCATTTATGGATTAGTGGCACATGGCAAGGTAAAAAGACGTGGCTGGGAGTAGCTTACCTATGGACAGGTAGTGATAGCAGAGAAAAAAATAAGGAATTGGTTGATTGCATTAGAAGCGATATTAATGAGTTCAGTAAATCGGGCCAGGTGATATTAGTGGGAGATATGAACGCGCACATGGACGATTTAGACGGATATACTGATTACAACGGCTCTCTAGTGCTGGATCTGTGTGATGAACAGAACCTTATAGTAGTTAACAGGGAGAATAACTGTCATAGACAGGTAACGTGGCAATGCGGAAACAGGCAGTCATATATGGACTACGCTTTAGTCTCAGAATGGTCTACGCACAACTAGACCAAATGATAATAGACGAAAATGGAAAAAATAGCCTGGGAAGCGATCATAGACGTTTAGCATTAAAGTTTGGGCGAGATACCAGCGCAGAACATGAACCAATAGCCTCAGAGTTTTTAAAAATGAATGACGAGCAAATAACAGAGATCGCAAACAACATAGAGAAGAAAATTGAGGCTTTTCCTACAGCAGTCTGGGAATATAAGGAACTAGTGGAGGTTATGCAGCATGAAATAAGGCGCACACGGCAAAACAATTGTTGGATTGGAAAGAGGAAACCACGTACGTGGTGGAACAAGGAAATTAAGCAAGCTATAGAAGAGCGTAAAGAGGCATCTAGGGTTCATCGAGAAGCCAAAAAGTTGGGATTAGAAGAAGAAGAGGTGCTCCTTAGATGGAATACATACCGAGAAAAGAAAAGGGTTGCGAGTGAGCTCGTGCAAGAGAAAATTACATGCGCAAGTGAACGTTGGGTGCATAACATTCACAAAAGAGACAAAGGCGCCCCAAAAAGATTCTGGGGCCATATAAAAGCACTCGGAGCTCCAACTAGAAACTCGCAAACGGCTATAAGGGATGAAGACGGTAACATCTACGAAGGAGACGGTGCGCTGCGGTACATCACAGACGTTATTAGGGATAACTTCGGCACGAGAAAAAGCGTAGTTCAGACAACAGATCCAGCAACAGCAGAGAGGCCTGAGAGATCAAAATTTAGCATAGAAAGCTTTTATTGGAAAAAGGCAGCAGAAAATGTCCCTAACAATACGGCAGCAGGACCCAATAAAATCCCAATACAGCTAATCAAAAACCTCGGTCCAAAAAGCAAGGCACTGCTGACTAATGCCATAGAGCAAGTGATTAGAACAAAGAAAATTCCCGTTGGATGGCGTGAAAGCAAGATGAATCTCATCTACAAAGGCAAAGGAGATAAGGATAAGACGAGCTCGTACAGGCCAGTAACAGTAACGTCGGTGATATATAGAATCGCAATGCAAGCCATAAAATTATAACTGTCGAAGTGGGTGGAGGAAAACGGTGTATTGGGGGAACTACAGAATGGGTTCAGGCCAGGCAGACGCTTAGAATACAATATGTTTGTACTAACTCAGTGCATAGAGATTTCAGTAGCTCAGAAAAAACCTTTATGGACAGCATTTCTAGATATTAAAGGAGCTTATGACAACGTAGACAGGGAATTGTTGTGGGATATTCTTCAATACGAAGGCATAGGTGACGATTTCGTGGAGCTGCTGAGGGAGATATATAGCGGCAACCAAGTACAAGTGGCTTGGGAAGGCCGAAAAGGAAATGAAATGGTGGGAATTCATCCAGGATTGAAGCAAGGATGCCCTCTGTCACCATTGTTGTTCACGCTTTACGTCAAGGGCATAGAAAGACGACTGGAAAACAGCGAAAAGGTTTTGATTTATCCTACATGCATAATAGACTAATGGTGCAACAGAAGGTCCCTGGACTGATGTACGCAGACGACATTGTGCTACTAGCGGACAATAAAAAAGATTTACAGATACTTGCGAATATCTGTGGGAATGCAGCGACAAATCTAGGAATTAAGTTTAGCACAGAGAAATCAGGAATTATGATCTTTAATCAACACACGATTAACTTCGTGGTGTCAATTCAAGAGCAAGTAATACCCATAGTGAGGCAGTATTAGTACCTCGGCGTACACATAAACGAAGGAAAGAATTACTCAAGCAACCACCAAGATAATCTGAAAATAAAGGGGAAGCGGAATGCAGCAATAATGAAACACAAAGCACTATGGAGCCACAATAAGTATGAGGCGTGGAATCTGGAAAGGAGTAATGGTGCCAGCGCTAACACTCGCAAATGCCATTATATGCTTAAAATCGGATATATTGGCCGGTTGGCTTTGGGAGCCCACGGTAATACCACAAATGAGGCAGTGCAGGGTGACATGGGTTGGGCCTCTTTTGAAGTCAGAGAAGCACAGAGCAAAATATACTTTTGAAGAAAGGCTCAGGAACTTGGATGAAAATAAATGGGCGGCTAAATTGCACAAGTATCTCTACATGAAAAGCGTGGACACAGAATGGAGGAAGAGGTCAAGGAAGTTGGCAACCAAGTACAGGATAATCGAAACTGTAAATAGACAACCAGGGGTCATCAGAAAGAAAGTGAGAGAAATAGAGACCGTGAATTGGATGCAAAGAATGGAAACGAAAAGGACAATGGAGATTTACAAGAATGAGAAGAAAGAAATTAGAAGGGAAAATCTGTACGATAACACAAAGGGCAGTGCCTTGCTATTTGAGGCTCGAGCCGGTTGCCTAAGGACGAAAACATATCGGAACAAATATTCGGAATTAGATGAGACATGTGTATGCTGCAGTAAAGATCCAGAGACCACTCAGCACATCCTAATGGAATGCGACGGGATCCACCCAGCGAGAACCGTAGGTAACGTGCAACTCCCAGAAGCGCTTGGTTTCAAAGTGGAAGGAAACATAAACAGATCAGCAAGAGGCGATTAGAGCACTGGTGGAAAAAAAGCAGGGAAAAGATGGATACGACCTGATCTCTTAAAATCATAGGCAGCGGTACAAGGGAAATTTTTGAAAAAGAAAAATAATGAGAGGTATACAAAAATGCTAGATAAAGAACACGTATAGTATACCTGATTAAATCAAGCAGGCTAGGTGACTATTTGTCGCCGCCCCGTTTCAAAGGGGATGCCAATAAATCATCATCATCAGTACAAATGAAGTGTTTTCGTCAGGATATGACGATATCATCACTCGGGCGATTCCACGGCGACTGCAGAAGTGGCACCTTGCGCTTTCGCCCGCGCTCCGGTGCCTGTCCGGTTGAAGCGACCGAACGAGCAGGCTGGCAGGTACAAAAGGACGCGCGTGCGCAGTACGCGCTCTCGAACTTAGGCGCGCAGCCGTCAGAAGGCGCAGCGATGCAGTTAAGTCGCCGATCCCGTGGTCTCTAAAATTTTGCACTCGACTGTACTTTGCGCTTTGCGTTTGATTCTTTGTTTGCGCCGGTACGGCCTGTCGGTGTTGTCGCGAGCGCTGTATCTTGCAAGCGATCTCCACACGGCTCTGACCTTTGTATGCGCTGTGCATTCGGCCGCTCAGTTTCATTTGAAGCGATAGACCGCACGAACCTTCGCTCGCTGCGGCAGCTGCGCTTGCTGCCAGCGTTTTGACAGTCATCGAGTGTGAACTATTCATGTGTGCCTGTGCGCGCTGACACCACGCTTGTTAATTCAGTTAGTAAGTGAATGTGTCGAACTTTATGCAACCGATAAAACTACTATCCCTACTCCGAATAGCTCTCTGCTAATTTGCTATCGCAATTGATGCTTCGCCAACTGCGACATTTTTTTTTCATCACAGCTTCACGGGATCGCCGGTGAAATGTTACTCTCCCGTAGCGAATTCCTCCAACGCTCTTCTCTGGAAGGGAAGGCAAATTGAAAATTTAGAGTTGTTACTAAGAAGACACTTCGCTTCTCTCTGTGTTCTCTGGTTTCTGGCGAAATCTCCGGAATTTCCTGGTGCCTCGGCTCGCCGTCCTGTGGCCATGGACGCGGAGCCTTCCAGAGGCCCTCCTGGCCAGAGGTCATCACGGCCGTCCTTCACGAGGAAGAGAAGAAGCATGCTCAGCGACACCGAGGACAATGAGCTATACTCCGTGTCGGGTGATGACTCATCGAATGATAGCTTCATCTCTGTCCGCAGAAAGAGGGCCAAAAGGAGGACTGTCAACGCAAATGCATCAACGTAAGCGAGCATGGTGACTCTAAAGTCAAGTCCTGAACGCTGGCCTCACGCCATCGTGTTCGTGCCCGAGGAACCCTCAAGCACCTCCGATTGCTGAACAGGCAAGAACTATCTGTTTTCTTGAAAGGGGTCATGCCGAATGAAATTAAGGACATTCGGATAAATACGCGAAAAAATGTCATTGCAATCGATGTTTACAACGGGAATGCGCTCGGAAAACTGCAGCAAATCTCGGAGCTTGGACGCATCAAAGTGCGTTCCTATATCCCGATGGACGATGCATCTACAGCAGGTGTAATCTGTGACATCGATGTCGCCATTCCCAACGCGGAATTGCCCGTCCTCGTCAAACCAGCATGTGAGGGTGTTGTCATCACGCATGTGAGCCGCCTTGGAACTTCGCGCTGCGTCAAACTGATTTTCAAAGAAGATTGCATACCATCGCACGTCCTAGTCGGAAACTTCCGACACCCTGTTCGGCAATTCGTACAAAAGCCTCTTCAATGCTTCGATGTACTCTTCCGCGAATTCTAAATGATTACATTAGCAAAGGTATAGATGTGTCTCATTTAAGTGTCGCAGAATCAGCGGCTCTTTTTGTTGTATAAACTATGTAGCAGTTTATCTAAGTGCAGAAGACTGCAGCAGGTTTCTTTGTTGTATAAGCTATGTATAAACCACGTTTTCAGTTTTCCTTTATGACATGATCTTTACGTAAAACAATGTGACAGTTTAAAAAAAGTGTATGATATTGTGATGTCCTTCAGCTGCTGCCATTCTTTCACAAAGGGGGCGGAGGATCCCTCAAGCCGTCATTTGAACGGCTTTTCATTCCGCCTCCTGTTACACTGTACTGTGACGAAGCAAATAAAGCAATCAATCAATGCCATCAGTGCTTTAGGCTTGGACATGTCAAGGGGGTCTGTCCAAACTCGTTACTGTGTCCCCGTTGTGCTGAGCCTCACGCGGAGGACACTTGCCGGGCTACTGTCCTAAAGTGCAGCAACTGTAATTTGTCATGCTGCGACCTCGTCTTGATGCCCTTGCATCAAGAAAGAGGTCGCAGTTCTCAAGCAAATGGTTCGGGACAATTCGTCCCACAGGGAGGCTGCTGAAACGGTCCGGCGTCGGCGTCGGCGTCACCGAACCTCCTCAAAAAAGGCAGAGAAACAAAAGGAGAGTGGCCAGTCCATTGTAGCGCCCACAGTCTCTAGTCAGGCCACAAAGGGGCTGAAAAGCACACGAAAGTCAGCTGAAAGGAACCTTTCTCAAGAAGAATGGCCTGCGCTTCCGAGCCAGCAACTTCCCAAAGAACCACAGACTGTCAAGCCCGCTCGGGAGCCTACTCCTGCAGCTGATGACATGTCCAAAGGAGATAGTCAAGTTATTTCAATGCTGCGTCCCCTCATAGATGCCATTCGAGTGATCTTCTAGAACATTGGAACCGCGTCTGCTCGAAGTGCACTGAAAGTACTGGATGCCTTAAGCCCAGTGCTTGAATCTCTCGAATAGAGACATGGCCAACTATCACCCAGCCTTTCGAGAAGAAGTCAAGGAAGCGTCAGTCATCCAGTGGAACGCAAGAGGACTAAAGTCACGCCTTACAGACTTTCGTCAGTATATATATACTAATTTGTTCCCAATCATTGTCATATGTGAGCCTAACGTGTCAAAACCAGTCAGATTATCGGGATACGAAGCTGTTATGTCCACAACAAATGGTGCATGTAGCAAAGTCATCGTTTTTATTCGTCGAGAGCTTACCTATGTTCGCCAGCCGATTCCGCCTCACGATGGCAATCAATATGTTTGCATAACAATCAAAAAGAGCAAAGTCATGTTTACACTTGTAGGCGTCTATATATCGCCTTCAAGTAATTTTGATTCGAAAAGATTAACGAACATCTTGTCGGTGTGTCCTGTTCCATATGTCATCATCGGAGATTTTGCGCACAATATGGCATGGGGAAGCACAAGGACAAATGTAAGAGGACAAAGACTAGCAAACTTCGCCTGCAACCACGGCCTTTCACTCCTGAATGGCGGCAGCCCAACGTTTAACGAGGCGTGAATTATGGCAGCTGTCTTGACCTAGCTTTCGTCTCGAGCTCTTTTACAAGATGTGTTAAATGGTTTTTGGATATTGAGACACACGGGAGTGATCACATTCCCACGTACCTTATCATCAAAGGGATGTCCCGGTCCTTCCCACGGAACACCATTCGATTATTTGACTGGACTAGATTTACCTCTGCCATGGAAGATGCTTGTCGAGATGGCTTGTCCTCTGGATTAGAGGAAACAATCAAGTGTGCAATGCGAGACGCCACACGCATGGTCACGGTTTCGTCGAAGCACACGGATTTGGATATAGAGTTGGAGCGGCTTCGTGCACTCCGTCGTCGTGCGGAGCGGCGATATCGGCGTACAAAATCCATCGATGACCTCAGGACAGCCAGACGACTCCAAAAGAAAAGTCAACGTCGCATGGATAGATTGGCGTCACGACGTTAGAACATGTTTTGCTAATCACTAGACATCCGGAAGCCACTTTCCCACATCTGGAGAACCGTACGTGGTCTGCTTCCCTCCCTGAACAACGCTTCCCGTTCAAAGCACTGGCGCTCTTCCAGAGGCGGCTGGAGGTTGATGTTGCAGAAGAATTTTATGCAAGGATCATTGGCCAAGCAACCGGTCTAGGCTCTCCAGCCCCCAGTGACATCCCCGTTTCGCGTGACTGCCGCATGGATCTTCCTTTCATAATAGAAGAGCTTGAAGTGGCTCTTGCTCTATGCAGGCGTTCTTCATCCCCGGGACCAGATGGAATATCCTACCGCGCCTTAAAAAACCTGAGTGAATGCGCACGTAGAGAACTGTTAGATCTCTACAACGTATCCTGGCAAAATGGCACGGTTCCCGAAGAATGGAAGACAAGCCGCTTGGTTCCTCTCCTGAAGCAAGGCAAGTCCCCACTTCAACTCACCTCATACCGCCCAATAGCGCTGGCCAGCGTTGTGGGAAACAGAATGGAAAAGATGATCCTTGCCCGCTTGGAGTGGTACCTGGAACACTACAACATGTTCCCAAATTGCATGGCTGGTTTTCGTCCAGATCGCTCATCAATAGATAGTGTTGTTGATCTCGCTACGTATGTCCAACATCAAAAGTCATGCAAAAGATTATCTGCAGCTTTGTTCTTGGATGTCATGGGGGCATACGATAACGTATCTCACGAGGCTATCCTCGATGCTCTTGATACGGTTGGCTTAGGTGGTCGAGTTTTTCAAATGGATTTCTCATTACCTTTTTATGAGATCGTTCTTTGTACCGGCGATGGTCAAACCGTACGACACTACACCTACCGAGGCGTCCCTCAAGGCGGAGTACTAAGCCCCAACTCATTCAACCTCACACTCATTGGTCTCGTTGAACATCTGCCAGCAGCGATCAAGATATATCAATGTACGCAGACGACATATGTATATGGACTTCAGGTGTGAGACGCCCTCAGATACGTGCAAGACTTCAAAAAGCTGCTACACTGACAGCTATATACCTCCGCAACCAAGGTCTTGAAATCTCGTAAGACAAATGTGCACTGGTGGCATTCACCCGCAAACCAATGACACCCTACGCCATCTCTATAAATGGCCAGATAATTCCTTATGAGAAGACTCACAGATTTCTTGGCATAATCATTGATAGAGATCTCTCATGGAGCCCGCACGTGACCTACTTGAAACAGCGTTTGACAGCAATCTCCCAGGTTTTCAAGTTTCTGGGCGGAAAGACTTGGGGAATGTCAGTACATGCAATGTTGGAATTGTACAGGGCTCTTTTTCTGGGCTTCTTGAGATACAGTTTGCCCGTACTGACCAACACTTGCCAGACAAACCTTCGTAATCTACAGGCTATTCAAGCTCGGGCTCTAAGGGTTTGTCTTAGTTTGCCGAAATGCACATCAACAGCGGCGACTATTGCAATCGCCCGGGACCAACCCATGCAAACGCACATTGTGGTGGAAGTGTTGAGAGTGCACATTAGGCACTTTGCCCGGGCCCGTTCCCATCATCTGGCAACACTATCGTCGGAAAGGCCGCATCATCATTTTGCACTATGATTTCGGAGTATTACACTCGCCTTCCATCAGGCTTCTCCCCCTCAACTAAGCCATCGATTCCTCCATGGTGTTTGGATCGACCTGCAGTGCACCTCACCGTACCAGGAATCAGAAAGAAATCTGAGCTGTCATCACCTGCTCTTAAACAACTCACTCTGCTTTTTTGCACGAAAGGTACGCCGACCACGTACATATTTATACTGACGGATCGGCAACTCTCCAGTGCACCTTTGGAGCCGTGGTATTCCCAGCGAAAGCCACCACCATCAGTTTCAAGACGTGTCCCCCAACGACATCGACGGCTGCGGAACTTGCAGCTCTTCGCGCTGCACTTTGTCTCGTCAGCCAAGAAGAACCTCGAAGCTGGTCAATATTCAGTGACTCGAAGGCAGCACTGCAATCTTTTCTATCAGCACTGCGACGTGGACCACACGAACAACTGGTATTCGAGATTAGAGAACTAATCCATACCTTGACTGAAAAAGGACACCAGTTGACATTTCAGTGGCTTCCAAGTCACTGCGGCGTCATAGGAAACGAACACGCCGATAACGCTGCTCTGTCGGCTCTTCAAGGCGACAAAGAGGAACCAATACCATTATCAAGGACAGATGCCGCTCGAAAAATTCGAATGCTCACCCGTGATATCACGTTCTCCCTGTGGAATGCAGGAAGTTTTCAAAGCAACCGGCTACACAACTTAGACTCCTCGCTACGGCCTTGCATCCCAGCTGGACTCTGCCGTCGAGAAGCTACCCTACTTTTTCGAATATGGCTAGGAGTGGCCTTTACTAAGTCTTTTGCGTTCAGAATCGGATGGGCCGACGACGCCTCGTGTGATGACTGTGGTAGCGAGGAGACTCTTCAGCACCTTCTTTGTGACTGTTCTCGCTACAATTTACAGAGACGATCGCTCGTACACGCGATAGCGCGTTTCGACCAAAGACCTCTCACAGAGGAACTTATTTTAGAATGCCGCCATCACAAGCCATCGCAGCGGAGGGCGACGAGGGCACTGTTGCAGTTTTTAAGGGCAACAGACTTGGACAAGCGGCTGTAGCCCGGACAGATGTTTATAGTGCTGCAAGTGCTACTGTGCTGTGCCACCTGTGACCGATTGTGATTGTGTATCTGTGCTCCTTTCTTTCTCTATCTCTACTTTCCTGTCACTTCACCTCCCCCTCCCCTCTCTCCCCAGCGCAGGGTAGCAAACCGGATCCTCCCATCTGGTTAACCTCCCTGCCTTTCCCCTTTCTTCTGTCTCTCTCTCTCTCTCTCTTAGGGTTGTTACAAACGTTTAACATAGCGCTATACAGGGTGCTCATTTTGATGTTTTACGGATTTTTTGAAAATCGCCTGTGGCAGGTAGCATAATTTTTATCGTTGAGCTGGGTTATTCGAAGAGGCGGACATCAGTAGCACGAGAAATCGAAACACATATTCAACTAAAACAAAAATCGAGGAATGAACTTCTTAGTTAATTTCTTTACGACACATATTGCAATTTACGAATTGTATGTAGCCTGTGAGCTTGCAAGACGCATCCACTTGAAATGAATTTCCAGGATGACACCAATTTCGAGATATTTCCAAAGTGTGGGACAAAATGCATGGGCGTTCCAGTTACTTTTGCGCTCTAGTGTATAAAACAGCATTTTGGTAAAAAAGTAAGTGGAATAACAGTGGAACAACATTTTTACGGCGAGTTTGATGGCGCATATCTCCAAACTGGTGTCATTCTGGAAACTCATTCCAAGTGGATACGCCTGACAAGCTCACCGGCTACTATTCAATTCGTAAATTGCAATATGTGTCGTAAAGTAATCAGTAATTAAATGTTTCGATTTCTCGTGCTGCTAATCTCCGCCTCATTGAATAACCCAGATAAATGATAACAATTATGCTATCTGCCACAGACGATTTCTAAAAATTTCGTAAACTTGAAATAAAAATGAACGTGCACCCTGTATATCGCTGCATACCGTTGCTGTGACGGTCTCGGGCACAAGTCTGGTTGGCGCTGCTCGCTAAGCTGTGCCAGTTGCACGCGTGGCGTGGTTTAGGCAATGCAAGTAAACCAACTGGTAGCTGGTGGATACGGTAGCGGAAATGGTAGAGGATAGGATAGAAATAAACTTTATATGTCCAACGGTTATGGCTGTTGGTGCCCGGGGCCAGGCTGCCAGGGGTTCATCGCCGGAGAAAAATCTGCCGAGGTCCTCGGCAATAGCCCTGGCCCGCTGGACGGCCCACTCCTGGTCCTCGGGTGCCTCGCTGAGGAGGGCGGCTTGCCATCTTTCAGCGAGGCGCCCGCCTTCAGAGGCTTGTTCATTTAATGTTCCAGTGGGAACCTGTCAGGTACCTGGATAATTAAATAAATTGAGGTATGTGTACCTACTCGCACGTAGCGTCAAACATTGAGCAAAATCAGACACTTGCAGCGTTCTATCAGCAAGCTGAAGCGCTGGTAAACAGAACGATGCATGTGAGTGAGGTTTCCTGTGATCCACATAACGATGGGCCTTTGTTATCGCAAGACAAATTATTTGCAACGCAGAAGAGGTCATTTCTTATTCCTCTTGTGCCATAGACATGCGGAAATATAGTTTACAAGTCAGGCCGCATTATTGTTCCAGAGTGGATTATGTGTTGCGATATTCGTGGTCTTTTTAGCTCCACCAAAATTTTTTTAGATTGCCTCTGGCAGACAGCACAATTCTAAACTTTGATCAAAATTACTCGATAAGGCGGCCATTACCTTACGAGAAATCAAAATGCTTTTTTGAATAATTTACGCTAATAAACGTTTTCACTACTTTGCAGCACATATTGTAATCTACGAATTGTAGCTAGTGGGTATGCTGTGAGGTACCTCCGAGACTTCCACGTCCACTTCGCCAGCCGCCCGACAGATGGGAGCACTTGTATGGCATTCTCCCCTGTTTTTCCCGCCTTTGGCTTCGAGCGCGCGCGCCAGTCAAGCCCGGCCGTGGTTTCGCCTATAAGACGAGAAAAAGATCGCCAGAAGGCGCTACTGCGCCTTCGCCTTCTGACAGCGCCCCAATGTGGAAATGTCAAGTAGCGCCGTGGCGCAGTCTCCGCTTTGTTTACGTTGTTTCGCCCGCGCTTTGCTTCGCTGCTCGTGCCACGGCCGCTGGATAAACAAATTACACCATCTTCCCGTAGGGGAACCCTGAGTAGTATGCGAAGCAGCCATGGGGTCGACTCAAGGTAGTTTTATCAGCTCTATAAACTTGGACATGCAGCAGCACCAGCAACGCGCAGAACTGTTGTCGACGCCGTCGGCGTTTTGCCCGCGTTCGCACCGAACGCGCGCGGCGTTGGTGACTGTTGCCGGTGCCTCTGGGGCGCCTACCGTCGCGCCTCTAACCTAAGCTGCTTCGCATTATCGCGCGCGGAGCTGCAGGTGTTGCCATTCGTTGCGCGATCCGGAGAGGAGAGGAGCATTGGAGAGAGGAGGAATGCCGAGAGATGAGACAAGGAGAGGAGGGGGAGGTAAATGCGCATGCGCAGTAGGGGTGTGGACGCCGCACGGCGGAGGGAGGGAGGGAGTGACATAGTCCGACCATAAGATGCTTCGCATCTGAAAGGGGAGCGTCTGCTACCACACGTGTATGGCGTTGAACAAATTGTGGGTGGTGATGTGACAGTGAAATCCAAGTGCGTGTCGGAGGTGTCCGACAAGATTGTAAACGACATTGAGTTAAAAGTACACACCGAGTTGAATAATTTAGTCACTTTTATTTCTCTATGATGCAGTCATAAAGCGATGGTCATACATGCTTGTACGGAGACGGTGACGATTGCGGTTGGTTTCGTTGGTCGCTGGGCGCGCACACACGCTACTCGGAGACGCCGCGTAGGGGCCAACGCGAGCGGATGCCTGCAACGTCGGCTCCGGCAAACGGTATGTGCTGCTCCTACCCAATTTCTTCTACGGCCACTAATCTGCTCGAGAAGCCAAGGAAGTGCCTAAGGAAGACAGGGAAACCGCCCATTGCGGGCGAAATCCGACCTTTTTTGTGCTGAGAACGATTATTGGACCGAGACGCTCAGCTGCCCAGTTAAGCCTCACCCGGACTTTGCCTCTCCGCCGACATTGCCCGCAACGCCAGCCGTTATGATGGAAGTAACGGTTGAAGGCCACACCGTAACCGCACAAGAGCTCCAGTCAGACGATTGGACATCAGTGCTGTGTAAGGCCTACGCCTCCCGACCAGCCAGTTCGCCGAAACCACCTCACAACTCCGGCAACGCTACCTCCGAGGCAGCTAACCCGAACGCCAGGAACGCGGCGCACGACGCAGCAGCCGCCAACCGCAGCGGCAAGACGCCGGCCCGCCTACCACCTGCGACTAAGGAGACGTGCCTCACAGTGCAGCGTAGCAAGCAGCTGCCACCATGCTCCCATCCAACGCTATTCGAGTAGTCGTTAGCCCGCGAGGTGAACTACGACTTCTAGACGTCCCAACACCTCGACTCAGGAAGGCAGTGCAGACTCAGCTCCGAATCACTCTACCGGACGACTTCTGCCTGCGCAACCACCCGATCAACAATACTTTCACCATGGCAACAACACACTTCCGAACAGCCGAGACTCTCAGGACGCTAACCTCCCTCGCAATTGGAGACCAAACCTCCATTGCGTGGCTTACGTGGCATCCCCACCGGGGGCTACTAGAGGAGTCATCACAAACGCCTATGACGACGAGACCCCAAAGCAACTCTACCCAGACTTGGTCAGAAGAAATACAGAGTACACCATACTAGCAGCCCGACGCATGGGAAAGACGCACTCAATCCTAACCACCTTCGACGCAAACGCAGTCCCGCACTCCATCAAGTACATGGAAGCCATCCACCGCTGCACCTTATACCGCGGCAGTCTTGATGCCTGCATCAATTGAAAACAGCCGGGTCACCGTCACGATGTATGCCCAAGCCCCAAGACCAATCTTTGCCCCCGCTGTGGAACACAGCATTCGCAAAAAGACCCTCCTTGTACTCCCAAGTGCATTCTGTGTGAGGGCCCTCATCTTGCCCGCACGGGATCGTGAAAAGGACGACACCTTCACCAGCCACGGAAAGAGTTAAGCCACCCAGAAACGCAGCAGCACGAATCGGTCCCACCCAGGGACAGTTTTCCCCAATTGTCATCCGGACCCACCCAGCCCAACCAACACAAGCAAGCCTGGACAGAGCCATTGAAACAAGCCTGGGACACGCCCTTCTCTTCTCACAAGCACACGATACCCATGACAGTGAATCCCAGTTTACAACACGCCCTGGCGAAATCACAGGAGGAGGCAGCGGCGGCCAGAGCAGAAGCTACAGCAGACCGAGCAGAAGCCTCCGTTCTTCGGCAATGTATCGCCAAACTGGAAGCCCAGATAAGTGCTGTTGCCACTGGATCTCCCATTTCACCTACCCCCGCTCCAACCGCACCTCAACCTCCTCCCCTTAATCCACCCACCGACCATACCTTGCCCAGCCACTCCAACCCTACTTCCTCTCCTGATTCGCTAGCAATGGAGGCTGACATGGAACCCTCTACAAATTCAACTACGTGCACAACGCCCCCTCCCTCCACCCCCATCTCACTAGACGACATACCAACCCTGCTTGAGTCCTTTGCTGCTCGCTTTGAAGCAAAATTGCAGGACGCTATCACTCACATCAACCAGGAATGTGCAACCCTCAAACACGCGGTTATCCACATAACACAAGAGAACGCTGCTCTTAATCACCGATTCGACGTGCTAACCCAAGGATTTTCTGACCGCTATAGCGATCTTGAGTCCCGGCTCAATTCTTACGCAACCCGCCTCCCAAAGCGGGACTCCACTCCAAGTAGACGTAAGAAGCCTAAAGCAGCTGAAGGACAGGACAACCCTATCCATACCACAGCTCACGACTCCCCCCCCCCCCCCCCCCCCCCGTTATCGCGACTCCCAACCCCCCAATCGACTCCCATGATGACAGCTCCAAACCGTAATCTTACACTCTGGCAGTGGAACTGCCGGGGCTTTGGCCAGAAGGGTCATGTGGTCCACCAACTGCTGTCCTGCGCTACGGGACCCGACATCCTTGCCCTGCAGGAGCCCTCCAACCCACTCACCCTCCCAGGCTATACTCCTATTCTGCCCCCCCCCCCGCCCACTCGGGTAGCGTTTCTAGTTAGCCGCTCAATCACCACCATATCCCATTCCCTAGCGATTCAAGACATTGATCACCTTCTAATTAAGCTTGTGCCACAACACGCTCGAGCGAATAGTCTCTTCGTCCTAAATGTATATAGCCACCCTAAATGCCTACAAAGCAACTTCAAACGCCTTTTTACACTTGCGAAGCGCATAGCAAACAAGTGCCCCTTACTCGTCGTAGGAAACTTTAACACCCAGCATATGGCATGGAGTTACAGGCACGACACACCGAAAGGATGTCGGGTGTGGTTAGCAGCGCAACAGACCGGTCTCTCCCTACTTACCGATCCTACCTCTCCTACACGCAGGGGAAACAGTGTCTGTAAAGACACTACACCAGACCTGACATACGCACATCGCTTCCCTCACGCCACATGGTGCAACACACAAGAGAATCTAGGTACTGATCATAGCATCATCGAAATTCTCTTAACTGTTCAACTACCCCGCAGACCTCCAGAGGCTCCACTTTCACGAAGTGGGACTCTTTCCGATCATGTAGAGCAGTCCGCACTGTCGTCTCTATCACAGACATCAGCGACTGGTCCAAACAATTAAAAAATGATGTGCGATCCGTAACTCGTCCCCTACGCGAGGACTGCCCAAGCGACACAGTTGACTCCCGCCTCCTGCCAACCAACATATGCGCAGTGGGAGGCGATCCTCCGTCACTCCGAGCCTCAGGCCTGGCTGGCCCTGATACGACGAGCAAGAGCGGTGGCGGCAGCCATTGGGGCCCTGGACTAAGGGCCCCAACCAAATTAATCCTTTCACGTTATAATAAAGTTTATTTCTTCTTCTTCTTCCCGCCTCCTGCATTTATGGGAAGCTAAAGGAGGCCTAGAACGACGCTGGCAAAGGCAGCGCTGGAACCGAACACTTAGACGCCGCCTCGCCCGTCTCAATAAAGAGATAGAGACGCACGCGGCGAATCTTTCACGACAAAACTGGGAATCACTCTGCAACAAGCTAGATGGCAATATGAGTCTACCTCAGACCTGGAACCTCTTTAAACACTTAATAGACTCCACTCAATCTAAGACCACATAAAGACACAACCTCACCAAACTCATACATACTTCCGATACACTTCCACCGGAATTCCAAGAACTTCGAAATCAGCACTTCCCCACATACCCTCCTGTAACATAACCTGACTATGCAGGCCCCGCTAACGACCTCCTTGACCAACCCATTACAGGAGCAGATGTTTAGGCTGAACTCCAGAGACTTGCACGTCCTCAGCCCCCAGCCCAGACGGGGTACATAACAAGGCACTCCGGAATCTAGACGCCCAATCCATTGCCGCCCCTACCGAATAGTTCAACGGGTGCTGGCAAAAGGGCACCCTCCCACCGCAATGGAAAGAGGCCAAAGTCGTGTTCTTACCGAAACCTGGGAAACCTCTGCTTACCTCTAACCTCAGACGGATCTCCCTCACTTCTTCTGTCGGCAAACTCATGGAGCATGTACTCCAGACCAGGCTCTGCAAATACTTAGAAGGCAACAATCTCATGCCCACCTGTATGTTTGGATTTTGTCCTGGGCTTTCCACACAGGGACGTCTTCCTACAGCTAAAACAACACATTTTAGATTACCAAACCTACGACACCAAAGCTATCCTAGGTGTGGATCTCACGAAGGCATTCGATAACGTTAGACACTCAGCTATCCTACAGAACCTTACAACCCTGGCAGTGGGCACCAGGATGTACAACTACATCCGAGACTTCCTCAGCCACCGCACAGCTACACTTCGGCGACCACCGCCTCCCAGGCATAACACTGGAAGCACGAGGTACGCCCCAGGGAGCCGTCCTCTCCCCTATTCTATTCAACATAGCACTTCTTCACATACCCCAACAACTGGCTCAAATCTCCGACATCCATTTCAGTCTTTACGCCGACGACATCACTGTCTGCGCAAACCGCGGCAGTGACACCGAAATAGATCAACATCTACAATTTTTCTTGAACAGTCCGCACGGATTCAGGCGAGGCCTTTCAACAGTGACACAGTTACTTCACATTACTTATGATTTGTTTGCAGTTCTTGATAACAGTGGCCAGGTCGACATAATCTTTCTAGACTTTGAAAAAGCCTTTGACCGCGTGTCGCATTCCAAAATGATATTAAAACTAAAGCGTCTCTTTAGAAACGAGCGTATTCTCCAGTGGCTGGACTCTTACCTAACGCAACGCCAACAATATGTTCAAATAGGTGACTCTAAATCATCAATGGCTCCAGTCCTTTCAGGCGTTCCTCAAGGGTCCGTCCTTGGACCATTACTTTTTCTTGTATATCTGAATGATCTCTCGTTTGACACTGCCGTACAATGTCGATTTTTCGCGGATGACTGCGTTGTTTATCATGCCATTCAAACTAAAGATGACCAATTACTCTTAAGCAATTCTCTAACATCAATTTCTAACTGGTGCCAGACCTGGAAAATGAGCCTAAATATCCCTAAGTGCTCCCAAATGGCCGTAACAAAAAAGAAGAGTCCACTATCGCACGCATACAAAATTAACGACGTTGGCATTACGCTTGTCGATACGTTTAATTATCTGGGGATTGAAATATCTCGCGATTTAAGATGGAGTGCGCACATTCAAAACATGGTTTTGTCAGCCTCAAAAAGACTATGGTTACTTCGGCAACGTCTGAAGCACTGTACGAGCAAAACAAAACTAGTTGGTTATACTTCACTGGTGCGTCCACTACGTGAATATGGTGATCTCGTTTCGGACCCGCACACTAAGACTGATACAGATAAGCTAGAAAAAGTACAAAAAAGAGCACTTAGGTTCATTTTTAATGCCAACGGAAGACAGGTGTCACTATCCGATCTCCGTTCAAGGGCTGGTCTTCCAACACTGGAGGAACGCCGTAAGTTACACCGTCTGAAGATGCTTTACACGATAGTCAACGGCCAAACTAAAATGAATTTTGACAAATACTTACAGTCTAACACGTGTAGAAGTACCCGCAGAAAGCACGAACTTACCCTTATTGTACCACAGGCTAGAACTGTCGCTGATCAATTTTCATTTTTTCCTAGAACGATAAGAGACTGGAACAGGCTTCCACAAGAGGTAACGAACAAGCGTACTGTCGACTCTTTCTTATCAGCTATTTCTCAGATGTGAGCGAAGCACACAATTCCTTTCGTACCGAATTTTTATTTAAATCGTGTCTTTAGTTTCGCAGATATTGTTCTGCGCAGTAGCGTACAAGTATGATCTGTGTTGCACTGTGTATGATCTTGCTGTGTTCGAATTTTATTTCGACATTTTCTTTGCTTGTACAGTGTCTCTTTTTATTTTCTATGTACCACTCCTGCTTTGGCTGCCAAAAAGCAGCTGGCAGTATTGTCAAATAAATAAATAAATAAATAAATAAATAAATAAATAAATAAATAAATAAATAAATAAATAAATAAATAAATTGGCACTAAATACCATCGACACATATGTACAGGAGCGCGGCCTGACCTGCTCACCTTCCAAATCAGAGCTCTTTCTCTACCGCCCCAAGCAACACGATTCAGTCATTCATTCCATGTCCGTTACGCTAGGTACCCATCCTATCCCGCTAGTATCCAAAATCCACGTGCTAGGACTAGTTCTACACTCCCACGGCGCGCACGGAGAAGTCATAAAGACTCTCCAAAAACACACGCTCAACAGACCACCCGACTTATTCGCCGCATAGCGAACCGCCGGGCTGGCCTACGTGAGCGAAACGCACTTCGCCTTACCCAGGCGTACATCATAAGCCGCACCACATATGCCCTTCCATACCTACCCCTCCGACAGAAGGAGAGAGACCGGGTAAACTCGCTCCTATGGCACGAAAATGGCTCTACGCCTACCCCCCAGCACATCCAACGACCGATTCCTCAATCTCGGTGTCCGCAACACCTTTGAGGAACTCACAGAAGCCACCTTTACGGCACAAATATGCCGTCTATCTAACTCTGCCGCTGGCCGCGCTCTATTATCGCAATTAAGCCTAACCGCAATTACACACCCTACCGAGGGGGTCCCCCTTTCTTCTATCCTCCGCTCTAACCTCAACATACCTCCGATCCCCAAGAACATCATGCACCCTGAGCGAGATGGGAACCGCAGAATAGCAAGGGCTCTGGCCCTCCACGAACAGTACAGCGAGGACCATGAGGTGGTCTACGTGGATGCAGCAGAATATACGTCAGGCTCCCGTATGGCCCTGGCGGTAGCTGATAATCAGGCAAAGCTTCTAACCTCCAGCTCAATCATCATCAAAAGTGCCCAGCTTGAGGCTACCCTTTTAAGTTACGATCCACATGTTGTGATTACTGAGACTTGGCTGCGCGATGACATTGATAGCACAAGCGTTTTCCCACCTTCTTATCAAGTATTTCGGCGTGACAGGCCTTCCAGAGGAGGTGGTGTAGCTGTACTAGTCAAACATAGCATACCTGCTTTTCTACTTCGGCAGATTGAAAATCACGAAAGTATCGGCATAAACCTTGGCTGTTGGGGGCGATCCTTTTTATTATTCGCTGTTTATCGCGCACCTCAGTCACCTACCCAGTTCCTAAATAACATTTATGAGCATATGTCGGCTTTTTCTCAGGATCAAATACTTCTCGTTGGTGACTTCAATCTGCCTGGTGTTAACTGGGATTATGCTGCTTACAGTTACGATCAGAATGTCGATTACTTGATTGATATTATGCTAACTAATAACTTGCAACAAATTGTGACACAGCCGACGCGCTTACAAGGAGATAGTGAAACTAACCACCTGCCCTCTTCGATGCATCTCTGTATGCCAACTCGACTCCACCGAACAGAGGATGCTTGATCTTATTTTTATTAGTCACTCTATTGAAAATGTTGTCACCTCTGTAGAAAAAGGTATTTCAGATCATGAACTTGTCTACTTTTCATGTCCCATGGAACGTTGTGATACTGCCCTAGATAAAACAGTGATTGTGAAGGACTTTTACCGTGCCAGAGATGAAAGTGTTTTGGACTACTTAGATCACTGCCTGAGCGAATTTGACGGGAATGACGTCATGGTGCTGTGGAATAAGTTCAAAGAAATGTGCCATATCTGTATCGATAATTTTATTCCAAACAAAGTTAAAAAGAAGTCCAAACGTAATCCGTGGATTACACGAAATGTACTGCAACTTAAACGAAAACTAAAAAGACTAAAGCGATGGCATGCCCTTTGCACTGAAATCCAGAACCCTCAAGAAGCCTTGAATCAGGCGGTATCCGAGGCTAAGCAACGGTATTTTCAATATACCCTGCCAGGCTTTATGCGCAGTGCACCAGAAAAATTCTGGAACCATCCTGCTAGCACAAAGAAACCCATTGATTCCATTGTGCACAACGGCGTAACTGTTACTGAGAAGCGATGTATAGCGGAACATTTTAATCAATTTTTTCACAGCGTATTTTCAAGTGTCTCGAACCATGTACCCTTCAGCCGTACCCCTTGTTATGTTGACCCTGCTGTTATATAGACGCCGGGTGTGGTTTCTATGCTGCTAAATTTAAAAACGAAATCATCACCAGGACCGGATAACATCCCAAATGCCTTTTTGCGCTGCTATGCAGAGATGATTGCACGTTTTCTAGTGCGCATTTTTAGTGTATCTTTATCTTCCGCCACCCTTCCCAAAGATTGGCGAACCACTCGGGTTGTACCGGTGCTTAAGAATGGCGAAGCGACATTAATAACGAACTATGGACCGATCTCCCTTACTTCATCTTGCTGCAAACTATTGGAACATATTATAGCTAACCAGATAAAAGAATTCTTAAATGACAACAGCATCCTCACACCGGTACAGCATGGCTTTAGGAAGGGGTTTTCCACCGTCACCCAGTTGGCCTCAGTCATCCACAGCTTTGCTAGCATTCTTGATAAACCTGGTCAGATTGATGTTATATTCCTGGATTACAGAAAAGCATTTGATCTTGTTTGTCACCATAAACTAATTGAAAAGCTCGAAATCATAAAACTACCGCCATACTAAATTAGCTGGATCTCTGCATACTTAACTAAGCGCACACAATTCGTCAGCATAAGCGACTGCCCTTCAGATGAAGCACCAGTTACTTCCGGTGTTCCTCAAGGCAGCGTGCTTGGCCCCTTGTTATTTTTAATATATATTAATGATATTGTAGAACTAATCGCTCACCCCGTTCAATTAAGATTGTTTGCTGATGACTGTGTTTTATATAATGAAATTAAATGCCACGAAGACCAAGTCCTCTTAAATTCTACCCTTCAGCGCATTCATTACTGGTGCCAGCAGTGAAACATGGACCTCAACACTAATAAAACAGTTTCTATGAGAATTACTAAAAAAAAAGCACCCTTTACCCTTTACTTATGATCTTGCATCTCAACCCTTATCCGAAGTCGATGAATATAGGTACCTGGGGGTTATCATAACGCATGATCTTTCCTGCAACAAGCATTGCACATGTGCTTCAGCTTTAAGAAAACTTGGTCTGCTCAGGCATAAATTAAAAATGGCACCTCTGGAAACCAAGCTGTTGGCTTACAACTGTATTATAAGGCCTACACTAGAATATGCGGCAATTGTTTGGGACCCGTACACGAAACGCAACATCGATGTATTAGAAAAAATTCAACGAAAAGCTGTACGCTTCATATTTTCTAAATACCATCCAACTGACTCTCCCTCAAATTTAATGCAAATGAATAATATACAAACACTAAAATTGCGAAGGAAAATTCAAAGGATTAAGTTCATCTATCTGCTTCAGAATAATCAGCTAATCAGCTTCAGAATAACCCGCAACGATATATACAACCGCTAGCAGGACGATTTACAAGGCACCGGCATGCTAAGTCATTAACTCCGTATTTTACAGGACCAACATCTTTAAATATTCCTTGTTTCCTCGCACTATAACCGAATGGAATAACTTGCCCATATCGCTTCTTATAAACCCTGAAAGCATTGAATGTGTCGACAACTGAACATGCGACAGTTGAAAAATGTTGTTTGCTTCTTGTTTATCTTGTTTTGGTGCAGTGTTTCTGAAATTGTTATTTTTTATTTTCCTGCATTCATTCCATTCTAATTAATTCTTGTTATTTTGTTTCGCTACTCACGTACTCTTGCATTTCCTTGTTGTTTTTTTTTCTTTCCTGTACTTCTACCCCTCCTGTTAGGGCCCCTATAAGGCCTGCAGTATTTTCTAACTAAAATAAAATAAATAAATAAATCACCAATTCCACCACAGAGGCAGAAGAGGCAGCCATCGCGCTTGCTCTCATCTCTACATCTGCCACCAAAATTAACACTGACTCCAAATCTGCCATTCTCAACTATGCCAACGGCTACATATCCCGCATCGCTTCTGGCAGCCCCGGCGCCTCATAACCCTAATCTGGACGCCGGCACATGCCGGCCTCGCTGGCAATGAGGAGGCTCATTCCCTAACCCGAGGTCTCACATTCCGGGTAGGAGGAGTCGAGCCCCCTCTACGGGCCGGGGAGCGCCTGCTTTCTTTCAGTGATATCCTTTCGTATGCCGAGACGAACGAAGGGAATACACACCCCCAGCCCCATCCCTCACAATAGCGCAGGCCGCACACTGGCGACGACTACAAACTCAGACTGCCCCATACCCCATACTGCTACATGCACGATACCCAGACCAATTCCCCTCCTCATGCAAACTTTGCGGTAAACCAGTAGACTTCTTACACGCCCTCCTCACATGCCCCACCTTCCCTCATCCCCCACCACAGACCGTGGCGGAGTCTTACTGGGAGACTCTTTTGACCTGCACTTCCCCTCAAGACCAGTGCCGGATCATCACCAGTGCTATGAGAAGGATTGCGCTCCAAGGGCCCTCCTTCGCTTTGTAAGGGTGCGTCCTCACAGTAAAGAAGCACCCAAGTGCCATGTAGGGGGCTTCGCCCCCACCATCAATGGCAATAAAAGTTTCTACCACCACCACACGCTACTCTCATTTTGGCTCCCAGGGAGTGGAATCCGCACTGTCAGCACAGAAAGACCACATGCATTAGGCAGCAATAAGCCAATAAAATTAATTAACGATATAAGTAGTATATATGCGCATAATGCCTTATATCATGCTGTACAAATATTAATTGTATATCTTGCGTCATTCAATGCAGATGTTAGAGTCATGGCAACTCATTGCATTAGTGAGCAAGGTATCTTTTCACTGCTCATGAGGAATCGCTCGTTCAAACTGCTCCGCGAAATGAACCCAGATCATGGTAACCGGCGATTACCTTGGGACCATAGCAGGAACGCGAGAATTAGCGATACATGCCTCATCAAAGCGAATCTAGTTTTTCGTCGGGCGAATGCCCTGCCACACCGATGGCCGGCTACTACACGAAACCAAGATTCTTGGCAGGAAGAGTGAAGCAGGAAGAATGTACAAGGTGGCAATTACTTTAAAGCATGCTTGGATATTGTAAACCTAGAAAGCATGACCAAGCAACAAACGTAACGCGCACGTCTCGGGCAGCTGCTTTCCGATCTGCCGCTTACCGACGCACGCGATGACCGCAGCTTGCATTAAAAGCTTGCGGACCCTTTTGTCGCCTGCACAACCAGCAATTTAGGTTGCAGCATTTGGAAAAGGGATATAATTGTCTTGCGCTCGCCCTTGCCGATCGCGAGTGAACGAACAGTACAATCAATTAAATTTGGGGGTTTTACGCGCCAAAGCCACGATATCATTATGGGGCACACTGTAATGGAGGGTCTCAAGAATAACTTTGACAACCGGTTCTTTAACAATCAAAGTAAACGGTAACAAGTGTATTCTTGCATTTCGTCCCCATCGAAACGGCGGATGTCACTGTACGATTCAACTACGCGACACGTCTAAACAAACGGCCATGCGCTAAATACAGGCATATTACTATTGCGTTTTTATCGAGCGATCGTGATATTGCACGTGAATGCGAAAGTACGTGACTTGCTTTACTCGGCGCACTGCATGCAGTTAGCCACGCTTATCGTCTGTCCTCGTACCACCTCCTCGGAATTCTGCAGGACTTCACGGGCGGCTTTCGACCTTTTGAGGCTGTTGTGGCAATGAACAACACCGCAGTATTGTGTGCCACTTTTCCGGGTTGATGAGGTCGCGCGCGCCGTCGCGAAAAGAACGTGCACGATCGCTCGCGCCGTAGAGAACACGGGCGCGCTCTAGCCCGGAGACGACCTTCGACACTTCCATCCTTCCGCCAGGGGAGTATTCGGCACTGGTGCTGCGCGGGCAAACTTTAGGTTGCCTCGTCTATACAGCTTTCGCTGTAAAACGCCAAACTAAAACACATTAATGTGCTCGCGTCCACAAGCGTGACGTCCAGGGAGAGACGCACGCTCTTTCGGGCGCCTCCGGTTGGTGACCGCGTAGCGTCGCAGACAGCCTTTGAAACCTTATGTGTGGTGTTGGGCCGAGCCAGCGGAGCGAAAGTAGGTAGCCTGCGGCTGCGTCGGCGTCTGCATTTGGTCCGAGCCGCGTGACGTCACGCCGGTGTCACGAAGGAGAGACATGGGTGAGGAGAGTGGCGCCTCTGATTGGCCCGCTTCCTTTGACTTAGCTGGTGGCCGCTCCTCGACAATCGCGGCGGCGAGCAACGAGGCGCTAAAGATGCCACGACAACAGATCCTCAGCAAAGAATAGTTGGCAGAGCGACGTCGTGTGCGTGTCGAAAAGGCTGGACAACGTCGAACCAGGTTATATTGCCCAGATAGGTGCGGAAAGACTGGGCCAAGATAAGAAAGTTTAGCGCTCAGCGCAGAGAAGCGAAACGTGAGCAGCATTCTTCGACTGCGGCGCTAACAATTACTCCAAGAAGCACTTTGCTAATGACTTTTCTGGCGTGGTGTGTGAGATCGGCTGTGGCTCCAGATGAACAGTCAGTAAATGACAGCATGAAGTGCTTTACAGAAAGCTTTGCCTTTACTCGTCGTAAGTTCATCACGTGAGTTCATCGAAACTTTAAGAGGAATGCCGAGGGAAGTGCAGTAGAGTGTTTCTGCGAATCTTAAGTGGAGTTTGGGAAGTGGGAAATGTCAACCTTGTGCAGTGGTGGAACGAGCCGCTCCCTTTAGGGGGGGGGGGGGGGGTGGTCGACGTCAGACCAGGGACGCGGTCGTCTCTTTTATGGAGTTACTGTTAGCACAAGCCTACCACAATATAAATACTGTTAATTTTTGTTAGCAGACATCCCACTGGTTTCTTCTTATTGGTTATCGCGCTCGTAAAGAATTCTGGAAGTTACAACTTTCCGAGCCTCAACGGTTCAGATATCCCGATAACTTACTGCACTAAGTCCCCTAATCAGAAAAATTGGTTGTCGACATTTTCTGGGGAAAACAAACACAATACCATTGCTTGAATGAGTTATTACTCATCTTGGTGCCTTAATAGATGCGAATTTAAACTTATAATTGCACTGAGTGGAGTGCGACATCATCACATAACAGGCATAGTGTGTTACAGTTCTGTAGGTTATTTTATATTTGCACAAAATAATCTGAGTATTTCCAAGCTACGTGGAATTTATTCAGCTACGTGGCATTTGCATATTTTTAAATCTTGGTGCATGATAGTTGCGACACCCTGTATATAGGGTACACTGTAGTAGGGTGTCAAAACATTTATTGATGTGATTTATTTCACGTACTTTCAAGGCCAGAAGGTGTTACAGAAAGGAGTGGAGTCGAAAACAAAAGTAATGCAGTAAAAGTACAAACAAAAATATTAACAAAAGGCATTTTGAACAGCGGTCTTGAAGTCGGTTTGTACGGCACAATGGCACCCCGACTTTAACGCTGTGGTCAGTGCGGGCCGAAATATAAGACGGAGTGGCAAGAAGGGTTTCTTTTAAAAGGGGGTTCAAATGAAAAAAATCACAGCATATCCACGGGGTGAATGATGATGAGTGGGCGAAGCTCCGGAGGGAATCATCGGATCTCCCGCTTAAGGGGACGCTAGCACAAACGCGTTAGAGACGTGCAGTACTCTCTAGTAAGGGGGAGCGGCCACAGCGTCTTACGCAGACATTTACACATGCCGGAACGTGCACCGCGTTTGCCGACGCCATCACATGACTGCTGAGAGAGTATACCCCCCGTATTCATAAACGCTCCTCGACTTGAACTTGACTTGCCACCGCCTTGGGCAGCGCGTTCGAAACGCGTTGAAGGTAAGGCGGAGAGGCCACAGCGTCTTACACCAGCTTCTTACACGGGCCGTAACGTGCTAGCACAAACGCGTTAGAAACGCGCTAGGAACGCGGCCTTTCGTTAATGTTGGGTATTTATTGCCATCGTGGTGCTTGTGTCTATAGCAGCGTTTACATGAATGCGACAGTAGCGCATCACATTTCCAAGCGCATCACGTGTAATGCGATGCGCTAGCGTTTACATGTAGCGCATCACCCCTGGTGCGCTGGTGGCGGCACACGCACATTGAACGCAAAGCAGCGCTTGCAGACGCTTCCGGCGTCACGCCACGAAGCAGCTCGGCGAGCGCCCAGCAGATCCACAGCAAATTGTATTTCCTATAATTCCTAATGCGCTGTAATCGCGTTTACATGCATTGCGAAAGTCGACTTACGCGTCTCAATCCACCCCTGCCTGACGCATTAATGCGACGCGCTTTCCTAGCGCATTATCCCCGTTTACATGGATGCGATGCACTAGAAAATTAATGTGATGCGATGCGATGCGCCAGTTGTCGCGTTCATGTAAACGCGGCTTATGTGTGCTTCGTGGCGTAGTGGGCTAACGCCGCGCGCTCGGAAGCGAGGGGTCCCTGGTTCGATTCCGCGCTACGGACACAACTTCGGAATTTTTTTTCTCATTTTTCTCAGACTGGTTACACACTACTACTACGACGAGGGACGAACGGGTGCCGCTTTAAGGAGCTTCGCCCCTAAAACTTCGCGAAAAAGGGAGAGACGGGAACATGTGCGGCGTGACGGTATATCAAGTAGGTTAAGAGTTCGTTTCATTGAAGACATACTTGCATAGCGAGAATAATTAGATAAGACAAAGTGTCACCGCTTTCTATACTTTCTAGAGTAGAAACTAATGAAGGCTGAGTCGGATCGCAAATGGCTGAAGCATACTCCAACTTGGAGCGAACTAAAATTTTGTGAAGAGTTAGCTTCAGGGAAGAAGGGGTGGAGCTGAAATTACGGCGCAAGTAACCAAGCATGTGGTGAGCGTTATTAGTAACATTGTCAATATGCGAGTGCCAAGAAAGGTTATTTGATATGTGAAGGCCGAGATACTTGTAAGAGGTAACTGACGTCACAGGTGCACCATTAATACAGTACGTGTGCGTGGCAGTGTTACGAGATATTCGCATGGCCTTGCATTTATTTGAATTTAGTTGCATGCACTTATTAGAACACCACTCAGTTACGCGGTTAAGGTCGTCCTGCAGCTCTTTGGAATCGGGAGGATTAGTAATTTTACGGTAAAGAACACAGTTATCCGCGAAATGCTTTGTGGAAGAAGAAAGAACGCAGTTTGGAAGATCGTTAATATAGATTAGAAATAGAAGTGAACCCAGGACTGACCCTTGAGGAACACCTGCTGGTACACTAGAAAACCGAGAACTACAGTTATTAGCGTTTACGAACTGCGTCCGGTTAGAAAGAAAATTTTGTATCCACTCGAGTAATTTTTTTTTTGTCTAAGTTAGGTTCAGTCAGCTTAAGCAGATGTAAATTATGGGTCACAGAGTCAAAGGCTTTGGCAAAATCAAGAAATACGCAGTCAATGTCGGTACCTAGATCAGAAATTGCAAAAAAGATCGTTAGTAAATGATAAGAGCTGTGTTTCATAGGAAAAGAACTTACCGAAACCATGTTGACATTGGTTCTTTTTCTTCTTTTTTGGGGTTTTACGTGCCAAAACCAGTTCTGATTATGAGGCACGCCGTAGTGGAGGGCTCCGGATTAATTTCGACCACCTGGGGTTCTTTAACGTGCACTACAACGCAAGCACACGGGCGTATTTGCATTCCGTCTCCATCGAAATGCGGCCGCCGGGGCCGGGATTCGATCCCGCGACCTCGTGCTCAGCAACGCAACGCCTTAGCTGACTGAGCCACCGCGGCGGGTATTGACAGGGGTTGAAAAAGGAGTTTGATTCTAAAAATATCGCAGTTTCACCCGAAAGGCGAAGCGTCAATTGCGATAACAAATTAACAGAGCGGCTAACAAATTGCGATAACAGAGACATACGGAGCAAGGATAGTAATTTTATCAGCTGTATAAACTTGCACATGCAGCAGCACCAGCAACGCGCAGAACTGTTGTCGACACCGTCGGCGTTTTGCCCGCGTTCGCACCGAACGCGCGCGGCGTTGGTGACTGTTGCCGGTGCCTCTGGGGGCGGCTCGGAGGTTTTCGACGAGATCAGAATGGGACACTCGTCGAGCAGCGTTGGAAATCTTAACCACCTTTTCGCCTCGCAACGTTTTTATATAAATACGCATTTGGTGCCGCAGCTAATGGTGCATCCAGACGAAGGACCGAATCCGGATTTTTAGCGGGCGCGGACGACTATGCCACGGACCGTCCGGCTGCAGGCGCATCCACACGGCGGACGAAGCCCTAGCAGACGACAGCGTAAACCGAGCCGGATTACTCTCGGCCGCAGCCTCTGCGCTGGCTAGCTGCAGACTAGTTTGAGAGTTTCTTCCTACAAAATGGAGGCCAGCAAAAAGCGGCGTTTGGCTAGTTTGGCCGCGATGGCTGTTGTTCTGTTCGAGATTGACGAGGTCTTTAATTTGTTTCCACGAAAACGGCGTTGTTGGCGGAAAGACCGGATGGGAAGGAAATGATTGGGGGTCCAAAACCTGCTCTACGAAGAGCTCCTGAAGACTGACCTCGACGAATACGAGGTCTTTAATTTGTTTCCACGAAAACGGCGTTGTTGGCGGAAAGACTGGATGGGAAGGAAATGATTGGGGGTCCAAAACCTGCTCTACGAAGAGCTCCTGAAGACTGACCTCGACGAATACCGGAGGCTGCTTCGTGTAAGCAGAGAGCAGTTTCTGCAACTGCTGTCGCCCGTGGGGCCCTGCATACGAAGGGAGGATACCGTTATGCGCCGTTCTGTATCAGCGGAAACCACGGTGTAAGAAATATACTCTTACACCGTGCCGCAGGTCACACTGCGGCACCTTGCTTCAGGTAAGTATCACACGTTTCCAAGTTATTACAGAGATCGCGTGGTAAATGTATATCGGTTGAAAACTGAGCTTGGTGCTGATCGAAGGCCGCTACGCAAGTGTCTTTAACTGCGTTCGTGTGGTAGTGTACAAGCTCAATCGCGCCTGAAATATTCAATGCAGATCCAGAGGGTTCACGTGGAAGTGGTATCACGAGTGCGCACAAGTTTTGTATGCCCGTGCTGTCGGCACCGACTTTCTGCATAAACATGCATGAGATAATATTGATCTGCTTACACTTAACTACACCACTGAGTGTGATTGGTTTTCGCTGATACTCTATTCATTTACTACTCTGAAACAATCATATATCAGATCTATTTGTACACGTCCTACTTTTTTGTAGTCTGCTAGCGAGTAGTTCACTGAGATTTTTTTTCTTTGCAGGAGAGTCACTAATCCCTGATTGTGACGGTGTCCGCATAATCTGCACGGCTGAGGTCCCACAAAGTGGGAAACCCTTCCACGATGTGGTTGAAATAAAAGGCGGCATCATCGCACAAATTCATTGTTCATAGAAGTGAACGAAACCAGGAGCTATGAAGCATTGAAACCAGGCGCCAGCAAACAAAGTACTGATGCTGACTGCAATGCGGCTGTCCTCGAGCAAGAGAGAAGTGTACTGGTTGCCAGACACTGCGTGTTTATAAGTTAAAGCTGTGGCTTTACCCCGCCAATCCGGATGTGAGAAACCGCTTGGCGTTATCCGTCCGCGCGGCTCCCGGACGAGGCGCGGACGAGGCAAATTGCTGATGTGAGGTCACGTGACGCGCCGTCCAGCCCTGCAAATCCGGATTCGGTCCTTCGTCTGGATGCACCATAAACGTCGCCTCCCCTCCCTCCCTCCCGTCCCCCCACAGCCTTTCGCCCGACGGAAGAAGCCGCGTTTGCTCTCTATATATGGTGATTGTAAAGGAGGAAAGAGACGCTTAATTCTTCAGCCCTTCAGGGAACATGGCGCAGAACGCGCGTTTGCTCGCCGACGTGCGTTCGCTCCCCGTGAAAGCGCGCGTCCCTCGCGCCTTTTCACTCCCACATACAGCGTTCGGGGCGCGGCGACGATTTCATCGCCGTTGACGTCATACGGAACCTCACGGCGACGGCAACGACGATGACGACGCCGACGGCAGAAATCCGCTTTGCAGTGTCCATATAATTGCTATCGCAATAAAACTCAGCCAAATGTGAATATATTATATTGCCGCAAGTTTGCTCCTAAGCATGTTTTCTACGACGGTAGCCAGCGAGACACTCTGTCAGAAGAGCGTCTGCTACGTCTCGCGCGCCTGCTTGGTTTCGTGGGGTGGCGCAACGTATGCCGCTCGTGTACGCGCACGAGGCAGTGACCATCACTGGAGAAGAGGAAGAAGTGCGTTCGGCGCAGAGACGCTCGTGTGGAACGTTCTTTCCCTTGTATTTATGCACCAAATATAACCACCCGATTCATGGCCAATCCCCCACTGTGGGTATGCGCCACAACCTCTCAGGTCAACAACAACGACAACAACAACAACGTTCTTGTAAACTCTTCGTGTACATAGTTTCAGGGCACAGGTTTGCCCTTAAGGAGGAGGAAACAACTTTATTTTGTTAATTTGCTTAGTGAGGGGTGGCTACCAGGTGGTGCCTTACAGCCACCTCCTCGGCTCTTTTGATGGCCCGAAGTTGAACATCCAGGTTCGGGTTCATGAGTATCGCTTTCCACGCTTCAGGCGAGGGAGCGGCCAGGAGATCTGGTAGGGGGAGATCTTCTCTGCAGTCCCAGAGCATATGATTTAAGGAGGCTATGGACCCACATAATGAGCAGTGTGGGTCTGTCAAGTCAGGGTGAAAGTGTGCGTATATTTGTGGGCTGGGAAAGGAGTGCGTTTGGAGTCGGCGCCAGGTGACTTCTTGTCCCTTGGTGAGCTTGGGATGAGGTGGGGGTTTTGTCCGTCTTGCGAGGCGGTAGTATTGGGCAATTTCGTAGTATGTGGTCAGTGGCTCGCTGACCAGGTCCCCTGGGTCAGAGACGGGACCCACCGCTCGGCTGACGAATCCTCGAGCACGCTGGTGGGCCGCCTCGTTCCCCGGGTTCCCTGCGTGAGCCGGGACCCATATCAATTCAATTGGGGTGGGTTCTTCTTCACTATCTTGTTGTTTATGGGAGAGTATGGGATGCAGTAGTCGTAGTGTGGCTGGGGCCACGATTCCACGTGCAAAGTTGGATATGGCGGTCTTTGAGTCGCTGATTATAGTTGTAAATCCGGCTGCTGCAGCGAGGGCAATGGCCGCCTCTTCTGCCTCCGCCGAGTTGAGGGCACGCACAGAACAGGCCGTCCGTATTGGTGTTCTCGGGGAGTAAATTGGCTGTTGTTATTGTTGTTGATTATCTTGGGGAGGCTAATTACGCTAATTGCCTACGTGTTATGTGGCAAGGAATATTGAGCAGCGTCAACGTATGCTGCTTCGGAGTTGGACCCGTGGGTTTTGTGCAGGGCTTGAGCTCTCGCTTTTCGTCTGCCGTCGTGATGACCTGCCAGCATGTTCTTTGGCAGTGGCTTGATGATGAACCTCTTCCTGATGTTGGGGGGAACGGTGGCAGGATCGTTGTGCGTTGGAGACACTCTGTGCCTGATGCGGTCCAGGATCCAACGGCCTGTCTTGCTTCCCTGTAGTCGCCCTTAATAAACCAGTTATTAGATGCGAAGCAGCTTATGCTCGGGGCTATGTCACTCCCTCCCTCCCTCCGCCGTTCGGCGTCCACACCCCTACTGCGCATGTACGCCAAGCTCCGGCTTCCGGAGAACGCTTCCGGCGTTTTGCCCGAATGATCCCCCGGTGCTTCACCCACTCATCATCATTCACTTCGTGGATATCCGGTGTTGAGAAGAGGGCTTGAGCCGCTGCCACGAAACGGCCGCTGCGACCGGCCGATCCCGAACTTCGGGCTCGCGAAGCCGAAAGGAAACGTCAAGGCCGCCGAGAAGCTGCTACTGATGCAACGAGTGCTCGCGTAATGGAAATTTGAGTCGACCCCATGGCTGCTTCGCATACTACTCAGGGTTCCTCTACGGGAAGATGGTGTAATTCTTTTGTATTTTGCTCCTCGAAATACCGTTACAATATGCTCGAGAATTTTACATGAAATGCTTGTTAGTGAGATAGGCCTGTAATTGCTGGGTAAGTGTGTGTTACCTGATTTGCGAACTGGAATCACCTTTCCCACGCACCAGTCGTGTGGAAGTACTGAGTGAAATGACTGAGTGAAAATGTGCGACAAAATAACATTAGACCACAAATTCAAGCTGTACGATGGTATGATAAAACTTTATTACGGTCCCTCGGAACGCGCGTCAGCACGTAGTGAGCCGCTCCCACGTCGGTACAGAAAGGCCGAGCCTCTCTGCTGCGTCGCGGGCCCGATGGACAGCCCATAGCTGTGCTTCAAGATCAGGGCTGCTTAGGGCAGCCTCCCATTTGGACGACGTGACACCGTCGCCGTCGCGTAACACCGCCAGAGCATATGTTCCAGTCAGACCTAGTTCAAGCTGTATCATGAAAAAAATAAATAAAGCATTAAGCAGGATGTCTTCAGAGTCTTGTTACTAGTGCATCCATTGCATTTCTGTGATCTATGGACCATTAAGCGGGATTCGAAATCCCTTAGCCTACTTAGGTAATCGTCTTCGATGGTACCTGCATAATTTTTTTAGAGCTTTAACAACAACAACAGCTTCATTTTGGACAGAAGCCCTTAATAAATTACCACATACGGGCTACTGAAAGGAAATTTGTTTTATAAAATTTCAGCGCAAAAGTGGTTCGAATACGTTTTGAGGTAAGCACCCACTCCGATTTCTAAAGCCGTAGCAACATATCGTTGGCTCTCCATCCCATCTATGTCGTTCAGCGCCCGAAAGATGTCAGCTGCTGTGAAAGAGCACATCTGCTCTACGACCCGCTTTTCCTTTACATTTGGCTATAGCGCTGCGAGATGACTTGTGGCTACAGCAATGTATGTTCAATCGAGGAGTTTGTATTTGCTGCAGTCAAGCGTGAAACCATGAAAGAGCAGAAAGCGATGAGCAAACACCGTTTTACTTAACTTCGTATCGCCTGGGCATAGGCTAAATAAGTGCGGGGTGTTTGACTTAGAATCTGCTCTAAATGTAGCTTGTTGTTTCGTTTCGGAATTAATTTTTATTACACCCAGGGTAAGCGTTTTCGCCTACGTCTCCGAGCAGCAAGTGCCATAGCAATCGGCGGCCAGCCATCTTCTATTCATTTCGGAATGCCCCCTCTCCCCAACCTCCGGCAGTTCCAGAAAAAGTTCCAGTTTTGTTCGGAATAATAATTCATCTTTAAGTGCGTGGTGAGTCAGTGCTTAATAATCAGCATGCACATGTCATATTGAGATGGCAAGTGTTTGTGGTTTTATGACTTCGCGTGACTTCGCAACTCGAGCAGACGGCGCGCTGCGCTTACCGCTGCTCGCCGCGTCGGAGTCAATCGGAATGTCGGCAGAAATATAAAGAGACGTTCCTCCAACCAAGTAGAGTCGTTTTAAGCAAGCGAACGACATATATTCATCGAAATAATGCACTTCTGCCGCGCGTGCGCATAAAAGTGCCAGCAAAGCGAACAAAAAGTGGCCCCCAGAATATGTGCTGCCCAGGCGCGTAGCCAGGGGGGGGGGCTGATGGGGCTTCAGCCCCCCCCGAAATTTTTTCGTGCTGTCATGCACCGCCGACCAAAACAACCACCGGCGCCGGAAATTATTGTGGATTTTGTCTACAATGTCTTTTTGACACTCGAAAGGACATTTCGGCGCGAAAATTGCGAACTCGGGCTGGATTTCGTGCAAACGCCCATGCAACTAGAGCCACATAACGTAAGGAGCCCCAGCCGAGCACAAAGTTTCAAGGGATTTTCGATAGCGAGCGGGCGCGTCGCGGCATCTCGCAGCGGCACCGGAATCTACGGAGCGCATGGATTTCAATTCCGAAACTTCATGAGTATAAAGTTCTCATACACTTTTGACGCGAAAGTGCACTGACATTTCCAAAGGCGTGCTTCTGATTTTTAATTCTGGAACTTTCTGGGTTTAGTGTTTTTATAATCTTGGGCCAACATGAACGCACTCGAACGCGCGTGTCTAAGCCGTTCCAGAAATGGAAGCACGTGGAAATGGAAGCATCTTCCACGCACAGGAAAATATTAAATATCACCGCGACTGTCAGCTGGCATCTGATAATTTTCTCCAAACATTTTCAGAAAGCGCGTCCAATGTGATCGATAAGCTGGACCAGGGCGGGCAAAGTAAAATAAGAGAAAACAGAAGAAACTCAACGGCCTATTTAATTTGAGACAGTTCTTTTTTGCGGGCGGCAAGGTCTTGCTCTCCGTGGCGATAGGGACACTGGTCCTATGGATTTAAGTAAAGCCCCCGCTGAAATTACTGGTATTTCCAGAACGCTTCTTCGCATGCAAGCTGATTGTGGAGGTACACATCTGAAGAACCATTTGGAAAGTTGCCCCAGTAATGCCTCGTATTTAAACCAGATGTACCAATCCAAATTATAGAAATTTGTGGTGAAATTACCAAAGAAAGCCTAGATGCAAAAGTGAACGCTGCAGGCTGCTTCTCCGTACTTGCTGACGAAACGACGGATATTGCTGGAATCGAACAGCTTACTGTTTGTGCAAGGTACGTAAACAAGGATGTCAACGATATCGAATGAAGAAAGGAAGGAAAATAAGAGGTGAAAGGCAAAGAGGTTAATCAGGTTAAGTGTCCGATTGGCTACTCTGCACAGGGGGATGGGGTAAGGGCAGAAAATATTAGAAAACAAAAGAAGATTAAAAGAAAACTAAAAGAAACGTATCAGTCCGCACAGTCTATAGTTTTTCACTAAGTCCTGTTTCTTTTAAAAAGCGTAATAGCGCTTTTAAAGCAGTTCGTTCCGACGTCGGCTGGGACCAGGGACTAAGAATTGTGGCTTCCGTAAGAGGACGGCTGTCTACCTTGTCGAGCGTGGTGCTGAGGAAACGATATCGAAGTGTTTTTAGGTTTCAGCACAGGAATAGATGCCCTCTCTCATGGAGACTGCAGGTTATATGTACATGTGTACAAACTAGAGCACTGCACGGGCTCGGGCTTACCCGAAAGCCCGGGCCCGGCCCGGCCCGGCCCACGGGCCGGGCCGGGTAGAGCAGTTTTTTCACGGGCTCGGGCCGGGCTCGGGCACGGCGTGTGCTTTTTGACCCGGGCCCGGGCCGGGCTTTCTCGTGGTGTGCATGTAACGTGCAGCGAGTTATTCTCGGGCGTCTGAACACTGACAAACATGTATTTTTCGGTATCGGGCCGGGTTCGGGCCTGAGGTAAAGGGGTGGCGGGCCGGGCCGGGCGGGTAACGTAGATTATTTCCGGGTCCGGGCCGGGCCCGGGTCTCGCCATGAAAGTTTTGTTCGGGCTCGGGCGGGCAGCCCAACGTAAAAACGGGCCCGGGCCGGGTCCGGGCTGAAAAAATCGGCCCGTGCAGTGCTCTAGTACAAACTGCTGCATATTCTAGTCGCCCTTCCAGTGCCACTGCCAGCGCAGAGAGATTTTCAAACATGAGATTACTAAAAAAACCACTTGCGCTTTACAATTAGGAACGCATGGTTATGCTGGCGCTTCTATACGCCGACAGAGACGTCGCCGTCAACGTGTCGGAAGTTACTGAACGCTTTACTAAACCTCCCCGCCGAGTAAAGTTTATCGTTTAGATAGCGAAGCAGCAAAAATCAATGCCTGTAAAAATATGTGTTCCTTCACGTTCCTATATAAGCTCGTAATTATGAAAACGTATGACTGTTCATTAGCTTTTAAAACCACAGAAATTTTCACCGTTTGTTGTAACAGTTAGCATGATAATCAAAATTATCCTGGGAATACAAAAATTACGGGGACATCAATAACCAATTTTGACAAACCTTGCTCATTGAAAGCCCAGCACACGCGGCGTTTCCCAAAAACGCACTCGGATGTTGGGTAAATCAACTTGCCGCATCATCTGTGGCTTTCGTTTGTCCTTTTCTTTCCTTTTTAGCTACATGGATTTACTTCTTTTTTTAAACGAAGCAATAGCCTTCTTTGACTTGGGGTGCAGAATAATTGTTGCCGCTGTGCAGGCAGTTAAAATACGCATTTTCATATTGATTTCTGCATTCTTTTTCTCTTATTCTAGCCACATGGTGCTGTCGCGATCGCAGCATGGCCCAAATGCATATCACAATTTCTGAGATCATAGTTTTGTTCTTGTCTGGATCAGAATCAGAATCAGAATTTGATTATTAAAGGTTGGGATCGTCTGTCTTTATACTCCTATGCGTGAAGTTTACTGTCTGTGACTGCGCAACATGTTTATTTGTCTTGTTTGACGCATTATATACAATGACGTTTCCTTAGATACGTAGATTTATTGCAGACTTATACGTATATTTAAATATCTTGTTGCGAGGTTTTGTGTATACAAGCAGTGAACTTGGTTTCACGCGACACTTTCTTGCCATTTGTATATTCCATTCTATCTTCGCATTTCTAATGTATATTTTGCGGAACTTCTGCTTTTTATATGTACTCGTTGTTGCAACTATAATTTCGGTGCAATTACAATATACGTGCGGTAACACCTGCTGCTGCGCAATCAGTTGCAACGAAGGACAGCGTCATAGAGGTTTTTCCCTGACCGTTGCATATGTACAAAAATGTAAACGAGGTTGTTAAATGACAAAGATTCATCAAAATATTTGTCAACTTGTTCATTTTATGGCCTTTACGTTTTTCATACCAGCTGCATGCACTGCTTTGCTGGTTTCGAACTGATATAGTTCTAAAGTTCACGTGATATTTTCTTTGCTTATTCGATAAACCAGAAACAAAAAAAAAAAAAAAACGCGGAAGCACTGATATCAGCTATTACTGCCACAATTTTCGGGACATAGGAAGCTATTCTTTTACGAAACAAACACATAATTTACTTGTCTTGACTGTGCGTAGCGTTAAATAACTCGTTTTCAGCACCGAATATACAATGGCATTGGCAATGGCAATGCAGTTATTATTGATGTATTTGATGCCTCGACAACTTTTATAAGGAGGAGGCCGCGTTGCAACTTGAGCCCCCCCCGAAAAAAATTTCTGGCTACGCCACTGGTGCTGCCCCTAGCGGCAGCGGCGTGCGTAGAGTCACACTAAGTGGCCGCGCCTCGCGCCGCCGTCCGATCACCTTCCTTTTTACACCGTGGTTCATAGTATAGCTCGGCGAGGTTTTGCGACAGCAGACGCCACTTTTATTGCGATAGCAATCATAAGGACACTTCTACCGGATTTCTGCCGTCGCCGTCGTCGTCCCCGTCGCCGTGAGGTTCCCTATAGATAAAATCTTCGCCGCGCGCCGTATGCCCGAGCGGAAGCGTGCGGGGACGCGCGCTACCACGGAGAGCGAACGCACTCAATCACCCACGCGCAAGCAAGGTTGCGGGAAGCCAGCGCCGGAGGGAGCGCGGGGGGGGGGGGGGGGGCACTTCTACGCTGCCAACGACCGCGCTCGTCGCTCGTCCGCACCGTATCTTATCTCCACACGGCTCTGACCTTTATGCGCCGTGCATTCGCCGCTCAGTTTCCGTTGAAGCGATAGTCCGCACGTATACCTTCACCCGTTGCGGCGTATGGGCTCGCTGCCAGCGTTTTTACAGTCGTTGTCTGCAGTCATTCAGTGTGATCTATTCATGTTTGTTTGTGCGCGCTCACACCACGCTTGTTCATTCAGTTAGCAATAGCCGGGCCACATTTTCCAAAGCACGCTACACATGCAATGCTGCCCGGATCGGCAGTGCAGCAACACAGGTGTGTCCCTTCGCACTCGCTGCCCACAGGAAGCGCTTCTCATCAACCCCACCGTTTCATACGCGCCTTCTCGTGGTCATCGAGTCTCTCTTCATGTCGGTCTACTTACGTCGCAGCACACCTGCTTACTTAATCAGCTCATGTTTACTACAATTCATATTGCTACCAAACCCAGCTAGCACAAAAGAGATATAATCATTCTTATTCATAGATATTTCGCCTTGACCGTCAAAAATCTAAATTGAAGAAGTCAACATCGAGAAGGATTCAATTGGGATGGAAAAATCTTGCTATAAGGCGGATTTTAGAAGACGTTTAAAATCGCTTGTTCTAGCGGCCTACAATTATTGATTTTTTTGTTGTTGTTTTCTTCCGCTTTTTGGCGGGAAAAACGGACATTGGTTTTTGTTTTTGCTTCGCCCTGTTAGAAGAGAGTGCAATCAACCCTGGCGCGGGTGTTTGCATTGTGGTGAGTGAGCACTGAAGGGGCAGCTGCTTGCTCTTTATGCTCATAATGAAGTCCACAATAAAGAAGAAAAGTTACGCTGACCTTTCAGACCGTCAGAAGAGGCGTAGAGTTAATGACGAACCGATATCTGCCAGTCCTGTTGCCACGAGTACCGTCCAATAAGTATCATGGTAGGTTAATGAAAGTAGTAACCATGCTTCTAGTGAAGTATCCTCGCCACATGAGGATGCTCAATCCGAGGACAGTTTTCACGAAAGTGACCTTGCCTTGAAAGGAGAAAATGCAGAAGCACACACGCAAGACATTTTTAGATAATATTTTGTTCCACAAAACGACCCTCCTATGAGCGCGGGCATCGAAAATGGAGGTTCTTCGGACTATGCATCATCATCTGCAGAAAATCAGGCAAGTCTTTGTCCACGTAAATCTGTGGAATTTCAAGGATGGCTATGATGGGTTACAAGTCACCGAATTCCGCTTGTCCCAGTTTCTGAACTTCTCCGGAAACTAAGCACCACTTTCGACGTTGATTTTGTCATCGACGCGAGGACATTGTTGAACAGTCCTCGATACACTTCAACGCGATCTGTCCCTCCTGGCGAATATTGCCATTTTTCTGTCAAGGAAAATTTAGAACGCATGATTGCTGTGTTCCTGAGTGGCTGTCGAGGGCTGTGAGTGGCTGTCCCTTGACAACGCTCAGAGAATGTTAAATGACAATGTCAGCCAAGTTGGACTGACGGTTCAAACTGTAAAATGTTTTGATATTGTTTGTCGCAGTTTTCGTTTTGTCTGTTTGGTTAACCTGTTTTACTTTGACCGAAAGGAAGAAAAAGACACCGTAGTCTAGTTGCTAGAGAACCGGCTGCTGTGACCCACGGCAGAAGTTCGATTCCATTATAGGTTGCACATCACTTGTTTGTATTATAAAGCGAGTTAGGAACCTACCTACCTACCGCAAAGTGCCAAGAATGAGGCATTAAAAAGTTCGACTTTTGTTATTTCAAATTATCTTTGTAAGGTGGCGCTAGCATTATGGTAGCAGCCGCATTTTGTATTTTCTTAGTTAAATTAGCTAGCATTTCTGTGCTTCAGGTACCGAGTACGAAGCCACACTGAGTATTTTTCTGCATTGCAGCAGCGTGTGTCGCAAGAGGATGCAGCGCCGTGACGTGTCATAGCGGCTACCTGACAAAGCGAGGAGTGGCGCGACGGCTCATCGGCGTCATCGCTTGCGCCGACGCAGTCTGAGCAGCCAAGCGGACTGCGCTCTCCGCGCAGCTTCCCTCCAGATTGCGTAACTTTTGAACCCGCCGTTACATTGACCGTTATTTTTGTCAGGACCAGCCGTTAAGTTCCTGACGCGTATTCGTTCATGAACTGCGGAGCGCCAGACTGCCTTCCACATCTTCTTTGCTCACGTAAGTAGTCACGGCCACTTTGACACCTGTCGTGTTTAATTATTTACGGTTTTCAGGCGGGAGTTTTAGGTGGAAGTTTTAGGCGGTAATGAAGTTTTTCTATGAAAGCGCCTTGATTTTAACTGCAATCTCTAATATTGTTTAAGAGGCATGTTTACGTCTGCGTACGTTTCTTTTATTGTATGCGTATTCAGGTTTGCCAAAGCTGTCTAAAATTACCTCTGCGACGTTTCGTTGACCATTGATCGTTAGGAAGACGATGGCATTCCCGTTTGGCGCAGAATGATTAGACGTGCTACGATCTTCGCGTAGCCACAGCATTCTTCCGTCAACGCTCTTGTGCGAGATCACTCGTGTGTTTTTCCGAGCGTGAAAGGTGCCCGCGAATACACGCAAAACTGCCGAACGACTGGCCGCTCGAGGCAGTTTGCGTGTATTGGCAGGCACCTTTCACACTTGTAAAAACACTTTATGTAGCTCATATTGAGAAACAGAAAGCGGTATCAGGGGTTTCTCATGTTGCTTTACAATCTTCTCATTGACACTTTTGATCTAACTATAGTAATTGAGAAGTTAATTAATTAATTAGAACTAATTATCTAACTAGGCGGAATGCAAAAAATAATCTGAGTATCTCCAACATTACCTTGGTTCTGTCCTGGTACGTGGCACTTGCATATTTTTAATGTTTGGCTAAAGTTAAATGAAACACCCTGCATGTAGTGCACTGTTGCCTTGTTTTTTGTAACATAATCCGACAGTGTAGCTATTTACAGCATCTTTTTTTAGGATACCTAACATTTTTTGGCTTCACTCATGCAACAAATAAATTTTGAGGTCGCACTGGCGTTTTCTTTTTCTGTTAAAAAATTCTGTTAAAAAAAGAAAAATTCCAATATACAGTTGTAATAGGCACTGCTGTTACATTATAAACATAGATACTCCGAGTTTATCAGCATAACAATAAAGAGTTTTTTTGTAACTTACTATGCAGGCACATACCTACGTGCAAGAGAGAAGGCGCGTGAGGGTGAAGACACCGATCATGTACCCTCTACAGGTGCCAAATGGGCAGACGAAAACGCCGCCGCCCAAAGGGCCACCACGAAACTCCTGAACTCCAAGAACCCAGGTAACTGTTATTTCATATTAAAGTCGTACGAATTAAATTTTCAGCGTGATACATATACACAGTCGTATCTCGATAATTCGAACTCGAAGGAGCCCGAAAGTTTGTTCTAATTAAAGGAAAGACTTATTTCTGAAGTATTCGTGCACCACAGCACGACGTACGAATGGAGTCGTTAGATATCACGGCGCGCAAGCAGATGGCGAGTAGGGGCCACGAGACTGCCCACGTCGAGCAACGCTCGCAGAAAACGATGCTGTAGGGAGCGGGCGGCGCCAGCACGGCGTCGCCGGGCGCGCGCGGACACGTCAAAGGTGAGGGAGGAGGGCGTCAGGGAAGCGGATTTGGCTGAGCAGAGGTGACCCCGTCGCTTCGGTGGCTCCCCTCACTCTCCCTCTCAACTCCCTCGTAGCTCCCCCACCTTCGACTGTCTCCGTGCGCGCCCGCCGCCGGCCCGGCGCCAGCTTAACCCTCTCCCTTTGTTTTCCTGTCGTTGAAGCGAGCGTTGGCCGGTTGTGAGCAGTTTCGTTGGCGGGACTGGGCCTCCGTCGTAGCTCCTCTGCGTCGCAGCCGCAGCGTTGAGACATCGACTCGAACACGCGTGTTACGGCGCGACGACGTAACGGCGACCATGCCATTTAAGAGAGAGAAATTTACGCCGCGGTTCTTTTTCTTTTATTGCGATAGAAATTATATGGGCACTCCAAGCGCATTTTTGCCGCCGTCGTCGTCGCCGTGATAATCCGTATAAAGTGCAACGGCGATGAAATCGTCGCCGCGCGCCATGTGTGGGTTTTAGTGTGTGGGCTCATTTCGGTGTAAGCAATAAATTGCATATGCAAGCACTCTAGATCATAATTGATATATAAACTGCACGAGCTTAACCTTTAACCCATTGCGTAACTATAATTATGTCACCAAGGTCAAAGTTAGTGAAACTGGGTGGAAAATTACGGCTTATGTTCCCACCTTGTGTGTGGATGACTCACTGTTTTTGTAAAAAAAATTCTTTACAAGTGCTTGGCAATGTTATTGTGTGGAGGTTTTCAAACAGGCAAGTCATAGGCGTGCAACATTTTAATGGTTTAATTACAGCAACTGAAGTTCTTACTGTATATGCTTGAAGCAGCCGTTCTGCAAATAGTCGCTGTTACTTAAGGTTGCGCTCGTCTGCTGTCTTTTATTTTTTAAGGAATCGCAATATATTTGCTCAAATTTGAAGTATGCGATGTGTTTGATAGACTGGTGTTTAGGTATATGCTCAAGCCTGCGCCATTTCTGAGTTGGCTATGTCATCTGTGGCAAATAAAATTGCGGTGGTGTAACAATGCTGTCACACTGAAGCTGTGCCTTTGCAGAGCCACACTTACCTCTTTTCTCGTACAACATTATCAGAAATGCATTATCTATTCCTTTCTTTGAATGCTAATTGGCACCTACTTCGCACGTGTTTAGGAGGCTGCTGTCATCTACGAGTCGCCAACTAGTCAAGACAACAGCCTCCTGAAAGCTAGCAAAATAGCCGACACTTACACTGGTTGGCGATTGTACATGCAACACCTTCAGTTAGATGTAAAGTTGTCTTCAAGGCAACAGAAGGGAATTTCACTTGTGATCGGTTAATGTTAGAACCATGTTAATAAAGGTGGAATGCTCGAAAACTGTGTGCTTGGACCAATATATTGTAGTGCTGCCCATTGCCAAGATATATTGCAGTGCTTATTGCCAATGCATTGAAAAACTATATGTTCACTAAGAAAAGTGTGCTTCAATTAATATACGTTTTACACATGCCTAATGTTTTTGCAGTAAGAAGACCTGCTGAATTAAGGAGCTACAGCCCAGCAGCCTGTTCGAAACCAGGTTTATCAAGGTCGATACCTGTAATGGACGTTACCCGGAGGCACTCATATTTAATGTTGATTGCTAGTTTGTCTAGTCGTGTTTACTTTTTGCAATAAAAAATGTTATTGCTGTATGTGTTTCGTGTATTGCACAAGCGCAAACCTGCATGCCGCCGGCCGGCGAAACGCCGCAGGGGCATGGGGAGAGGGAAGGAAAGGGAGACGAGGGGGGCGCTAGAGGGGAGGGTGAAAAAAAACGGATGTCAAAATCCTGATTGTAGCAGGATTCAATCTCTATTTTTTAAATGCTTCTAATGGTCTTACAAAATCCCATTTCAAGACAGGATTTTTCAAAACTACTTTAAGCAGGATTCTAGAACTTCTTGCAATAGTCATATCCGCCGGACATTAGCAACGATATACGACCGTTTATCACCTTCTAAACGGACTGCACGGATTTTTTAGTGCGTCTTTCAGACGTTCATTTAGTCTTGGCGAATCGGTATGGAAGCAGTTTTCTATCGCTTTTGTGCTAGCTGGGAAGCCGCTCACCTTACTTCGTATGACATTGCTGTGTTGCTATCGCATTCATTGCTTCGCCCTTAGGGCGAAACTGTGACATTTTTTTACGGTTAGCTAGAACAGCGTCGCTGCTAAAAAAATCACTAATCGCGGGAGGCTAGTGGTGGAAATGAAATAGAAACAGGTTAGGATACTTTTAAGTTATAGGGGCTTAGCATATGATAGTATAGAACGCAGATATATCCGTCATAAGCGAGTGAGTGAAACCACTTTATTGAAAACAGCTGATTGAGGCCTAGGCCGCGCCAGGAGCGGTAGAGAGACTCCCAGCCGCCTCTCGAGCTCGCTGGATGGCCCATAGTTGGTCTTGCAGATCTGAGCTCATCAGCGCGGCTTTCCACAGCGCCACAAGCTGTTCTCAGGAGAGTGCATTTTTATCTTGTACAGTCTGTTTCACACTTAGGGCAAATCTCGGAGCGCATTGCATCGCGATGCGGCGAGCGCTGGAGTCAGGCGCCGGAAGCAGCTCACGCAGGCGCAGATGCTCAAGGCGCATTATCTTGCGTCGAGCTGTCGACGCGGTTCAAGATCTCCAGCGCTCGCCGCATCGCGATGCAATGCGCTCCGAGATTTCCCCTAAGTGTGAAACAGACTGCACATGTGCGCAATCCCATAGAATGTGTTCTAAGGTGGCGTGTTCTGTCCTACATAATTTACACAAGTCATCTGGGTACAGTTCGGGGTAGATACGATGTTGGTGCACATAAGCGATTGCCAATTATATCATAGTGGTGAAACTAATCCCGGCATTGCGTGTGTTTTGCAGACACCGAATAGGATAATAAGTGATTACCTAGCGCTTATATCGATTACTTAACCATTTTAGGTGCGATTGGAAAATTTGTGTGAATGATCCAAGATTAGGTCATTGACTCGATCGCTCTTGCTAGATATGTGTACCGAGCTGACGGTCACCTAAGCTACTAGTCATTATGCGTGATTGAAAAAAAAAACGATTGTTTATGCCTGTATTTGGGTGTAAAATAATGATTATCTATTACTACTAATAACTCATAACTGAAGGATTTTTCAATAGTAGGTACGATCCATAAAAAATTGCAGGTATAAGTGCAAATATTCTAAAATGAGAACGCGACTCGAATAGTCATTGCTATTGGATTTGTATTGGAGCCTAGGATTCACTGTTCAGAATTGTCCAATATTCGTTTCTGGTCGTATATAAAGTCGCTTATAGAGCTCGAGGGAGAGAGAAGGATGCAAATGAGGCAGGAGAGCCTGCGCAGAGGCACGGCAGTTCCGGCTCTGGGAGGAAATAAGTTATGCTAAACAGCTTCCAGTCATTTAATACGAGTGCTTCGCATTTAGGTAGTCTATATACGAAATCTTTTTCTAAAATTGTGCAAAGTAAGTTGATATTTGGCCAGTCTCACCATGTTGACATCCAATTAAAGCATTGTGTGGTGCTGTAACAGACTTCCTTTCTTCAACGAACACAAAGTGCACTCTGTATACCTTCATATGGCAACGTGCTGTTCTCTTGTTGCATTACTGTCATTGTCATGGTGCACTAGATAATTGAAAACACTTATCGGCCCTACACGCACGTGTCGAATAATGCAAGTTAATATCGCTGCTGTTGTCTGCTGGCTTGATCGATGTATGAGTGGATATATATATATATATATATATATATATATATATATGCATACAAGAGTTTCGCGTCAGACCCGAATGTATAACATTAACAAAAGTTATCAAACCAGCCGATAAAGGAGGACTATATCAATGCAGCCAATAGACAGTTATCTAAGAGTGTGTTTTATCAAGCTCTTGCCAATGATCCAGCCAGTGACTTCAAGGTCAAGGTTGGAGAAACGCTGTCGGAGCTTCTTCAACAAGAATTGATAGACGAAAACAAGTTCCCGTCTCCCATGTCACTCAGTCCAGTAGCAGGCCGCTTTTATCTATTACCGAAAATTCACAATCCAGGACGTGCAATTCTTTCAGGCATACAGACTGTTACCGAGAACCTTTCTCGGTATGTAGACCGGCTAATCAAACCAATTCCCCCAACCTTCACCTCTAACTGAAAAGACACTAAGCCTTCTTCTTTCTTTCTTTCTGGAGTTTTACGTGCCAAAACCAGTTCTGATTATGAGGCACGCCGTAGTGGAGGGCTCCGGATCAATTTTGACTACCTGGGGTTCTTTAACGTGCACTACAACGCAAGCTACGGGCGTTTTTGCATTTCGCCTCCATCGAAATGCGGCCGCCGCGGCCGGGATTCGATCCCGCGACCTCGTGCTCAGCAGCGCAACGCCTTAGCTGACTGAGCCACCGCGCTAACCCTTTCTTAAGCGAAATAGTAGACCTACGCATTCCCTCTGGTTCACTGCTTGTGACGATGGATGTCGGGTCCTTTTTACAAATATCCCACATCAAGACGGCATTCGCGCTTTATCCCTTGTCCAGAGGGCCTGCGACAGGGCGGAGGACCACGATCTTCCGACCCCGACGTGGGTGCGGCCCGCGACGGCTACGGGGACTCCCTGAAAAGGGAGGTACCCTAAAGCGGTTCCTCAGGACCACAAATAAAGTTCTTTGTCTGTCTGTCTGTCCCTTGCCTATGGACAATCCGCCATTGATAAGCCCATTAGCGTTCTCACACTGGGCACCCTATTAAAGCTCATTCTGAAATTAAATAATTTCTAATTTAATGGCAGCCATTATGTACAGGTCAGTGGCACTTCTATGGGAACATGGTTTGGGCCGAATTATGCCAATATTTTTATGGGCATACTGGAAAGTGAATTTTTTGAAAACTGCACCCTAAACCTTTATACTTCAGTCAACACAGGTTTACAAAAATAAACTATTTATTAAGGGGCGAACTTGTACCCAGAGCTAACGAGGATCACTCTGTTGCCTGCGCAGCGAAAGTCTCCGAAAAACGCTCTCTGTCGCGTGCCACTGTTTTCGAACGCCGCTTGCGACCACCCTCGATGAAACCACACGCTGTCGTTTTCCATTGGTGGGGCAGCTTCTCGGTTGGAGCTCGTGCGCCCGCAGGCTGGTAGACAGGTGCACCCCGAATGTCGTGATGGACGCTGTTGGCGTTCAAAGCGATCTACGTGGTCCGTGAATGCAGGCTACGTGGCACTATCCCCCCTCCTAGTGCGCATCGACCCGATGCGCAAGAAAGCGACATAATATGTACGTGTTGTAGATAAACTAACTTGTATCATGGTCGTCTTGCTGGTTGCTCCTTCAATCTATCTGTCATAATAAGGTTTCATGCGCACAACATGTATGCGCTCCGTGGGGTTGCGTTGCCTTGAACGCTCGTGTCCAGCAGACTTTACTTCATAAGTTAGGTCACTAAGGTGGCGAACTACTTCATAGGGCCCAAAATATCGAGAAAGAAGTTTTTCAGGGAGCCCACAACGTCGTATTGGGGTCCATACCCAAACTTTGTCACCAGGTTCATATCGCGTTTCGCGATGTCGCCGGTTGTAGTGCCTTGCATCGATCTGTTGTTGGCGACGTTTTATATGGTTGTCTTCGAATTCTTTCCATAATCGTAGACAGTCTGCTTTGACGTCTACGAAGACAGCCAAGACAGCTTCGAGGACAAGTAATGGAACGCGTTTCGAGCCGTCTGGAAGACGCTTCTGCGACGTGACGCCACCTCGCGGCGACAAAAAAAAGTTGAGAAAAGCACACATTAGTTCTGTATTTTAAGTATTTTCGCCTGCAAACCTATGAAAAACATGATGTGACTTACATTAAGGGTATAGAAAAGCGTGTCTACGTTTTTGTGTGCGCAGACAACTTTCCCATCGAGTTTCTAAGCGCCATGCTCAGTCGCCATCTTGTTTAGACAGGAAAGTAGCCTGCATCGCTCTTGACTTCGATGCTGTCTACTTTGACATCTTCGTGAGAATTGGAACCAGACTTAAGATAGCCGCCGTCCACTTAGCTGTCTATTTAGCCGTCTAAGGCGAGTATTGGAACACACCCTATATCTTGACAATTGGCGGGCTTCCTCGGCTCTTTGTAAGAAGTCATCTAACTCCGGAGGGTAATCGTAATCATCTATCGGCAGCATAGCGTCCAATGTTGCGGTAACTGCACGACCGTATACAAGCTGGAATGGTGTAACTCTCGTTGTCTCTCGTACGGCCGTGTTATAGGCAAAGGTGACGTAGAGCTAAATTTCATCCCACATCTGATGCTCAACATCTACATACATAGAGAGCATGTCAGTGAGGGTTCTGTTCAGGCGTTCAGTTAGACCATTTCTTTGAGGATAATAGGCAGTAGTTTTCGTATGGTCAGTATGGGTCATCCTCATCAAGCATTGCATAAGTTCCGCTGTGAAGGCTGTTCCACGATCAGTAATGACGACGGTTGGAGCGCCATGCCGGGGGACTATGTTGTTCATGAAGAACTTGGCAACTTCAGCGGCCGTTCCTCGGTATAGGGAGTCAGTTTCAGCGTACCTGGTTAAGTAGTCTGTAGCCACCACGATCCACTTTTTCCCAAGATGTAGGCAAGGGTCCAAGAAGGTCCATTTTAACTTGTTGAAATGGAGCTTGCGGTGGATCTATAGACTGTTATGGCCTGCCGGTTTCACAGACGGCGATTTCCGCCTTTGACACTCGCAGTAAGTCTTAAGATATTGCTGCACTGAAGTTAACAATTTGGGACAATAATAATTCAAACTAATCCTAGTGAACGCTTGACTAACGCCCAAATATTCAGATGTAGGTTCATCGTGACATGCTTGTAGAATTTCTTGAAGCATAGTTGCAGGGACTACAAGCAAAAACTTTTCGCGGTTTGGCTTAAAGTTTCTCTTGTATAGGACATTTCCTCTGAGGCAGAACGATAACAGGCCTCTGGAAAAAATACGTGGTACTTGGATGCTGAATCCTTCAAGGTGCTTAATGAGTGGTAGTAATTCTTCGTCAGCGCGTTGACGTTCCGCGATTTGAGTTGCTTCGACAATGATTAGGTGCTGAAAGTCCTCTTCCTCTGATGGTGCTGCGTCTACTGGTGCGCGCGACAAACAGTCGGCATCGTTGTGCTTTCTTCCAGATCTGCATACCACCGTAATGTCATACTCTTGTAATCGGATGCTCCATCTTGCTAGTTTTCCAGATGGATCCTTGAGGTTCGCCAGCCAGCAAAGGGAATGGTGATCGCTGACTGCTTTGTATGGTCTGCCATACATGTATGGACGAAATTTACTTATGGCCCAGATCACGGCGGTACATTCTTTTTGGGTTGCTGAATAGTTGGTCTCTGCTTTCGATTAGGTCCGGCTAGCGTATGCTGTAACCTTTTCTTCGCCATTTTGCCACTGGACCAGGATGGCACCAAGACCGACATTACTGGCATCCGTATGTATTGCTGTCTCAGCTGTTTCGTCAAAATGACCAAGGATTAGGGGCGCTTGCAGGCGTTTTCTCAACTCATTAAACGCGCTCTATTGCTCGCTTTGCCACACAAAGGGTACATCATCTCTTGTAAGTTTTGTTAGCAGCTCTGATATTTTTGAAAAGTTATTGACGGATCGTCTATAGTAAGAACATAGACCCAAAAAGCGTCGTACTGACTTTTTGTCCACCGGCGTCGAGAACATTGCGACGGCCGCTGTTTTTTCGGGATCTGGTCGAACACCTTGAGCGCTGATGACATGTCCAAGGAATCGAAGTTATTCAAATGCGAACTGACACTTCTCTGGTTTAATTGTTAGGTTTTCCGAATGGATTGCCTCCAACAGTAAGCACAGTCGCTATATATGCTGCTCGAACGTTGCGGAAAAGATGACGACATCGTCTAGGTATACTAGGCCGGAAAGTACAGTATCCATCATGCGCTGAAACGTTGCCGTCTCAGAACAGAGACAAATGGGAGAGCTTTAAATTCATATAGTCCATCCAGGGTGACAAATGCTGTCTTCTCGCGGTCTCGCTCATCCACTTCAATTTTCCAATATCTGCTTTTCAGATCGAGGGAGGAGAAACATTTTGCACACCGTAGCCGATATAACGTGCCATCGACGCGTGGGAGGGGGTATACATCCCGCTTAGTCACACTGTTCAATTTACGGTAGTCTACACAGAACCGCAGTGTGTTGTCTTTTTTTTCTTAGCAAGCACTACGGGAGATGCCCACGGACTGTTGGAAGGCTGAATGACATCGTCTTCGAGCATTTCGCGTACTTGGTTCTTGATAATCTCTCTTTCCTTCGGCGAGACTCGATACGGATGTTAGCATACCGGTCTCGTTGTCTCCTCTGTTATAATTCTGTGCTTTGTAATGGTCGTGCGCCGTACTTTCGAAGAACTTGATAAACATTCAGCAAAATACTGTATCAGGCTGTGTAACTGTTGCTTTTGAAGCACTGAAAGGTTCGGATTGATGACAATTACTTCGCTGACGTCGCGGGTCGTTGGCACAGCCGCGGATGCTAGCTCTAGGCTGCCTAATTCTGTCGGCTCAGAAAACTAATGTAAGAAGGCGATAGTTGTTCCCTTCGCGATGTGCTGAAACTCGTTCCCAAAATTCGTGAGTAGGATATCTGCGCACCCCCTACGGAGGTGAACGAGTCCTCGTGCCACACACACGCTCCTGTTCGAGAAAAGTTTCGTGTTACAGTCACTGGACCGTCATCCATACCTTCGCACTCGTTGAAGGTGCCACTTTTGAAGAGAACTATTACACTGCTGCGTGGCGGTACAGCTACATCGTCATCGACGACTCGCAGTGGAGTGATATATGGTTCCCTGATTCTTCCCGGTTCGGACGAGAATGATACGCTTGACTTCTGTAAGTTGATAATGGCGCCGTTAGTCTTCAGGAAATCTATACCAAGTGTAACATGCCTCGAGCATTTTGAAAGTACTACGAATTCACCAACGTATGTAAATCCTCGTATCCGAGCTCTTGCGGCGCACCTGCCGAGGGGCATAATAAGGTGAGCACCTGCTGTGCGTATCTGAGGTCCCTTGCACTCCGTCAAAACCTTTTTAGCTTCTTCGCCAGTTCATAACTTATCACCGAATAATCCGCCCCGGTGTCAACTAACGCATTGAGCTCGTACCCATCAATAAGCAAGGGCAAGTCCGAAGCTATTTTATGATTGCTGCACTTCTTTACCTGGAACCAATCGTCGATGTCACCCTGGTACCGCGGTGGAGGATCTTGTTATTGTTATTGTGTGGATTGTTAGCGGCCCCACCTCCACAAGTCGCTCGCTTCAGTTTTCCGGCTTTGGGCTAGGCGAACGATGCCTAGTCGTGCTTGAAGAGGCACGCGGGCTTGACGATCGGTAACGCATAGGGTATGGCGACCTAGGTTGGTGATGGCGAGGTGCGCTAAAACTCTGCCGCGTACATAAGTACTCTTCGATGTCAGATGGTCTTTCGCCATTTCGGTGGCATGGTGCATTCATAGGAAATCCTCTAAGACCGGCTTGACGGTATGGGCAAAATTGGCACAGATGACCAGCCTCTCCGCAGTGAAAACACGGCCTACGGTCGGCGTGACGCGCCACACGTCACTTTTCCTGGGCCTTGTCTCAGCCATACGGGGCGTATTGTGCGCTATTGGCACGTAGTTAATCGGCCTCGTGATGGGCGCACTGTGAACGATGGATGCACTGTGAACGATCGGTGCACTTTGAAAGATGGGTGCACTTTGAAAGATGGGTGCACTGTGTACGGCGGGTCGCCTGAGCATCTCGGAGTACGTTGGCGTCGGTCGTGCCGGTGCTGGCTCACACTGTGGTTCCCGTATGGCTTGCCTGACTTCGCTTCTGACGATATCGACGACAGACGGTTCCGGTGGAACTTCGTGAGACTGCATCTTGCGTAGCTCTTCCGTGACTACAGACCTGACGAGTTCCCGCAGTGTGTGCAGATTATTGTCAGTGCACGCAGAAAAGACATCTGCGGACGCGCAGCTAAAATCGCGGTTGTATTGCCGGGATCGCTGCTGAAGCGGCATTTCAATCGTTGTTGCTTCCGATCGAAACTGCGCAACGGTGCGTAGCGGAGTGCGAACGAGACCCGCGAAAAGCTCTTGCTTCACCCCATGCATGAGATAGCTCACCTTTTTACTTTCACTCATGTTGGGGTCAGCGCGCTTGAAAAGGCGGGGCATGTCTATGTACAGGGTCGTCCACTCTTAGTACGAACACGGCGCCGCGTGGCCGCGCTCCGCGGAGCGCCAGCGCACATGGCGCGGCCGCGCATCGAAGCTAAGCGGCGCAGGCGCACAGGGGCTTGGAGGCGGGTTTCGTGTCGTCTGCTAAAGCGCGCGAGCGAGCTGTATTTGTTCCGTCTGTGTCTGCTGAAGCACAGCGCGCTCGCGCACTTTAGCAGACGACACGAAGCCCCACCTCAAAGCCCCTGTGCGCCTGCGCCGTTTAGCTTCGATGCGCGGCCGCGCCTTGTGCGCTGGCGCTCCGCGGAGCATGGATACGCGGCGCCGTGTTCGTACTAAGAGTGGACGACCCTGTACATGGCTACGCTTTCATTCGTGCGCTGATTCCGTGCCCGAAGAGCAGCTTCTGCCTTCTCCCTGCGATCGTTGCTACCATACGTAGCCAGCAGCTGCTGCCGTAACTCTTCCCAAGACGACAGAGAAGCCTCGTGGTTTTCGAACCACGTTCGCGCAGAGTCTTCTAAAGCAAAAAAATTAAACCATGTTCCCGTAGGGGAACCCTGAGTAGTATGCGAAGCAGCCATGGGGTCGACTCAAGGTAGTTTTATCAGCTGTATAAACTTGGACATGCAGCAGCACCAGCAACGCGCCGAACTGTTGTCGACGCCGTCAGCGTTTTGCCCGCGTTCGCTCCGAACGCGCGCGGCGTTGGTGACTGTTGCCGGTACCTCTGGGGCGCCTACCGTCGCGCCTCTAACCTAAACTGCTTCGCATTATCGCGCGCGGAGCCGCAGGTGTTGCCAATCGTTGCGCAATCCGGAGAGGAGAGGAGCGTCGGAGAGGAGGAATGCCGAGAGGAGAGGAGATGAGACAAGGAGAGGAGGGGAGGAGTATGCGCATGCGCAGTGCGGGTGTGGACGTCGCACGGCGGATTCAGGGAGGGACATAGCCCCGAGCATAAGATGCTTCGCATCTAATGACGAATTCCATTGGGAGAACAGGAGCACTCAAAAGCACGCTGAAAGTGCTCGTTCCAGAAGCGACGTGTTTCGGTGATCGAACAGGAGTGAGAGAGCCGTCATCCAGTCGTAGAACAAGAGCAGTTTCGCTGCGCCGAAAGGTAGTGTTGCCAGATGGCCCCAACAAGAAATAGCCAAATGATCCCAAAATGTAGCCCAAAGATAGCCAGACCCAAATTTTTTGTGACCCAAAAGTAGCCAAAAACATAGCCAAAAGTTTGATGATGTTCTGCAGGTGTCTTATAGATGGTGCAGATGGTTCACCGCGTATTTCCGGCTCCAAAATTACTTCCGCCTCACGCAACCAGCACAACAGTGGCCTCAAGATCTGCGTAAAGAATTGTAGTGAGAGCTGCCACTCAGACGTGGATTTGGACACCACTTATTGTTACAACGAGCCGAAGGATTTCGTTTCCGATTGAATCATGACGCTATCAGTATTTACTGAGTCACCTTCTGAGCTAACTTTAGTTCACGCCTCGCTTTACTCGAGGCATTTTTCTATAAGTGTCGGGCAAAATACTGCCAGCTCCAGCCTCTAGGATCAGCTTCGGCTGGTCGCGATCGAATGCCCAAGAGGCGGCCCGAGCTCAATGCATTTTAGAATAGTGATGCCTTTCCTATGCTTGATTAATAAAATAATCATGTTATTTCTATCCCGCTCTCTCTCTTTCCCAATTTTGTATTTTATTGCGATAGCAATTATATGGACACTTCAACCGGATTTCTGCTGTCGGCGTCGCCTTCGCCGTCGCCGTCGCCGTGAGGTTCCGTATAGATAAAATCTTCACCGCGCGCCGTATGCCCGAGCGGAAGCGTGCTGGGACGCGCGCTATCACGGAGAGCGAACGCACTCAACCTCCCACGCGCAAGCAACGAAGCGGGAAGCCAGCGCCGGAGGGAGCGGGGGGGGGGGGCACTTCTACTGTGCCAACAACCGCGCTCGTCGCTCGACCGCACGGTCTCTTATCTCTCCCACGCGCAAGCAAGGAAGCGGGAGCCAGTGCCGGAGGGAGCGGGGGGGGGGGGGGGGGGCGAACTTTTCCTCTGCCAACAACCGCGCTCGTCGCTCGCCGCACCGTCTCTTTATCTCCACACGGCTCTGACCTTTATGCACTGTGCGTTCGCCGCTCAGTTTCTGTTGAAGCGATAGACCGCACGTACCTTCGCCCGCTGCTGCGGCGTATATTTGCGCTTGCTGCCAGCGTTTTCACAGTCGTTGTCTGCAGTCATTCAGTGTGATCTATTCATGTTTGTTTGTGCGCGCTCACACCACGCTTGTTCATTCAATTAGTAATAGTCGGGTCACATTTTCCAACGCACGCTACACATGTAATGCTGCCCGGATCGGCAGTGCAGCGCTACAGGTGTGTCCGTTCGCACGCGCGCTGCCCACGGGAAGCGCTTGTCATCAACACCACCGTTTCACACGCGCCTTCTCGTGGTCATCGAGTCTCTCTTCATGTCGGTCTACTTACGCCGCAGCACACCTGCTTACTTAATCAGCTCATGTTTACTACAATTCATATTGCTACCAAAGCCGCTCACCTTACTTCGTATGACATTGCTGTGTTGCTATCGCATTCATTGCTTCGCCCTTAGGGCGAAACTGTGACATTTTTTTTTCTCGAAAGCAGCTTGACGCTGAGTTAGCAAATGCTGCCGCTTAGAGGCACACTGGACTCTGGAGAAAACTTGAAACCTTCTCGCATTTTCTTCGTGCGAAGAAGGGACATTTGTGACTGCATTAGTGCAAAAACGAAACGACCTGCTGACCCATAGAAGAAGAGGAGAATTAAAGTTTACAGTTTCAATTGCCACCTGGATTACGGCGCTGGCAATAACCCAGATGGTATTAGTATCGAAGCGTTGAACTGCGCAATTTTTAAGCAGGGAGTCCCTAGCCAATTTCGTGCAATCTGAAGCGTAAGTTTCTGTGAATGCAGGCACGAATGCGCGTGTTGCAATATTTCCGAGAGGGGCTGTGTACCTTACCTTCAGTGTGAATTGCAAAAACAAAGAAATGTAATTCCACTAGGGAACACATACGAGCGCGGCGACGATGTTACCGTGTTTGAACTTTAGACGCAACCTCACTGCAGCGACGACCACGGTAGAAATGCGCTTGGAGTGCCCATATAATTGCTATCGCAATCAAAGCAAATACCTCTTGCTTAGTTACCTGTTATTTTGTCAGAGACAACCACTTTTGAAAGAATCACTGGTAAAAGCATTCTCACGTTCCAAAAATACTCATTTTACGGGTGGTCAGCCCGCCGGGGCAGACAACAGTAAAGGAAACGAGCCCGCGTACTCTGATAACCCGTTCTTCGCGAACACACTCGGTTCGACCAGCCTGGCGCACCTTCCGTTACCGTCACTACGTCACACTAACTGAAAATGGCGCACGTGCGTTCTTGCTTCTGCAAAAAGGGAACGCAATAAAAAATGTCACAGTTTCGCCCTAACGGCGAAGCAATGAATGCGATAGCAACACAGCAATGTCATACGAAGTAAGGTGAGCGGCTTTGGTAGCAATATAAATTGTAGTAAACATGAGCTGATTAAGTAAGCAGGTGTGCTGCGGCGTAAGTAGACCGACTTGAGAGACTCGATGACCACGAGAAGGCGCGTATGAAACGGTGGGGTTGATGAGAAGCGCTTCCTGTGGGCAGCGAGTGCGAAGGGACACACCTGTGTTGCTGCACTGCCGATCCGGGCAGCATTGCATGTGTAGCGTGCGTTGGAAAATGTGGCCCGACTATTACTAACTGAATGAACAAGCGTGGTGTGAGCGCGCACAAACAAACATGAATAGATCACACTGAATGACTGCAGACAACGACTGTGAAAACGCTGGCAGCGAGCCCATACGCCGCAACGGGCGAAGGTACGTGCGGTCTATCGCTTCAACGGAAACTGAGCGGCGAATGCACGGCGCATAAAGGTCAGAGCCGTGTGGAAATAAGAGACGGTGCGGACGAGCGACGAGCGCGGTCGTTGACAGCGTAGAAGTGCCCCCCCCCCCCCCCCCCGCGCGCTCCCTCCGGCGCTGGCTTCCCGCTTCCTTGCTTGCGCGTGGGTGATTGAGTGCGTTCGCTCTCCGTGATAGCGCGCGTCCCCGCACGCTTCCGCTCGGGCATACGGCGCGCGGCGAAGATTTTATCTATAGGGAACCTCACGGCGACGGCGACGGCAGAAATCCGGTAGAAGTGTCCATATAATTGCTATCGCAATAATATCCTATAGCGCATTCAGTTATCCTTTCTTTAATAAAGCCGGTGGGCCGGCAATATCTGTGTGTTTCCAAAGACTATAGAAGGGCAAGAGGGAACGGAACGGCAGTGGTCCTCCACGCGCACCGTGCCGTGGCTACCGATCTTGAGATAACGGCAGACGACGAGCGAGTACAAAGTGCATCCACCGCAAGTACGAAGTGCGACAGTGCGCTCGTGCCTGTGCCGGAGTTCGTGATCATGTGGGAGCCTCACGCAAGACATTGACCCTACCTTAAAACACCCTCATTCTCAATTGCAATATTTTAAATTTTGAATGGTTTTATATGCTTCGCAGATGCAATAGTTGCCTTCGAATGCGAAATGAATTTCAGACATTTTGTAATAGAGTAATAAATTTGCCGAGTTTTTTACTCCATTCCGAAACAACGCACCACCAGACGCTTTTAAAACCAAATATGCGCACAAAGTAAAATTTACCTTTGAAAGAGGGTTCCTTCTCCCATTCCTTCTTATATGCACGGCTGTAATTCGCCCACTTGCCCATGCCTAGTTTTGACAACGGTTTTCTTACTGAACCACGCGTGAAGCGGCAGCAGATGGCGCCGAAACCAAAACAGAAAGAGAGCTTAGCCTGGAAAGACGTGTGCAGCGATGACTTACGCCATCCACTCAGCGCCGACATTGCCTAAAAACACAGCCTTGCCTACATAACGTTTTAGCAGCAATGAGCTCTGGGTTTTCATAAACCGGCGTCCCCAATTTTGTCAATGCTGACGTGGTCCCCGGGACCCGGAAATCCTTAATACAAAAATAGCCCAAATATAGCCATGTAGCCAAGTCGGAATTTTCGACGCCAAGCCGCGTAAAAAGTAGCCCAATTTGGCTATTAATAGCCCAATCTGGCAACCCTAGCCGGAAGCAGTCCGGACTGCTCTCGCTTGAAAAGCGGAGTATGGGGGAAGTCACGTGACTTAAACCGTCATATCCTCCTAATTTCTTTTTATTTTGCTTTAGCCGGCGCGCGCGGCGGTAATGGCGGCAGGCAAGCGTAGTTGGTGTTTTGGTATACTGCTTAGAAGATACTGTATATTTTAGGCACTATAGTTTTGGTACCGCTGTTTTTGACGTCGGTGATACGAGCGAGCTTCGCAGCGATTTAGCGACAGATCCTGGCATTTCTAGTCCGCCTTGCTTCTCGTTGGATGCGCTGGGGACAGCGGCAGCAAAGCGTCGTCGCCTTGCTGAAGTGCTTGAGACGCTCGACGGTGACAGCAGCGAAAGCTGCTGGAGCTCAACTTCAGATTCAAGTTGCAGTTTCAGATGATCTTCGCAGGCGGACATTTTGTGGGATGCGTCGGCGCTGCACAAAAGTATGTAGTACGTGGCCGCAAACGGTGACATGGTTACGCCCGACAGATTACAAGACGATCACGCGTGTTTTGCCGCTCTCCTGCAGAGAATGGTGGGACGTCGATTCCTTTAGTCACATGGTACATTTTCCTCACACGTCCCCCTCCCACCTGCTCTCCGAATGCTCGCCGTATTCCAGTGGCGGGTCTAGTGTGCCTGCTCTCACTGCGCTGTCGCCCGACTCCGCACTGCGCGGCGCCCTGCTCCTGTTCTCCCAATGGAATTCGCCATAATACACATGGCGCAGCTTGCGTTCTTCACTCCATTCGTTAGACCTTGCCACTCTCTCGAAATTGTCCAACCCGTCCTCGGCGTCTTCGAACGAGTCGCCGTGGAAGGCCTGTGGTGCGATAGGTTGACTCACGATGAGCTGTGCCGGTGTAAGCTGGCTGGCCATGGTAGCGCGGTCGGTTGGCTCCCTTGCCGCGAATAGAAGAGGTCCGAATTCTGGTGAATCCCCTCGAAGACGACGGCTGGTCCATTGGTGCACTGGCGTCAGTTCCACGAGTTCCAATCGCCGCGGTTGTCGACACCGGGGTTCGGTGTCGACGAGAGCACTACCATGCGCTTACGTGCCGTCTTTCTGCAGATCGCGGCAGCTGGGGTACTCATGTCGGCGCTATCACCGCAACCTGACCACGCCTACCGATGCCCGGTGGAAATGGCGGGAGCATCGCTGGATCTTTCGACCATGTCGGCTGTCATAGAAAACGTCAGCGGACAGTGGGCGTCGCCAACAGACCATCAAGTACTAAAGCGGCAGCCTCACGCCATCACAACGGCGACCGGTGTCGACGAGAGCACTACCATGCGCTTACGTGCCGTCTTTCTGCAGGTTGGTGTTGCATATCATGCCAGGCCCTGGAAACTCCGCTGGTTTTTTGTCCACGCGAATTGCAGCGCCATCCATGAGATGGATGCGGAACCAAAATCGCTTTTCCTTTTTTTTTTCTTGTCAACCCTCTCTCAACTTTGTCGTTTCTCTCTCGCCTTCAACTATCGGCGGCGTGGCCCGCGCTCGTCCTCGGCCGTGCTGATAACGGCCAAAAAGGCAGAACTTTTTTTCAGGCATTATACGGTCAGTTTTTCGCCTTCCGTGCTGGCAGTGTGGTCCGCGTGGTAGCCTATCGTTGCACGTTTTTCGGCTTTTTTTCCGCCATGTCTCGCAGCTGTCGCTGTTCGTGTGTGGTTCCGTGGTGTACGAACACAGACGAAGTGAGTCATGCGACGTGAAATTCTACCGCATCCCTAAAGACAACAGGTGAGCACCGTGCTGTTTACTTCCCGGTTTTTATTTGTGATAGTAATTGTGCGCAGTCGTACATGGCTGTCCGATGGTGAGGCAGCAGTTGGCTGATTTAAATTAAATTATGGGGTTTTACGTGCCAAAACCACGATCTGATTATGAGGCACGCCGTAGTGGGGGACTCCGGAAATTTGGACCACCTGGGGTTCTTTAACGTGCACCTAAATCTAAGTACACGGGTGTTTTCGCATTTCGCCCCCATCGAAATGTGGCCGCCGTGGCCGGGATTCGAGCCCGTGACCTCGTGCTCAGCAGCCCAACACCATAAGTTGGTTGATTTGAAAACACCGCAACGATGCAGTAAATCGTTATGCCAACAAGCAGCGAACATAAAGCTCCTGATAAATATAGCACCACCTGTGCGTATCGCAAGCAACACGTGTGTAGGTGTGCGCTTTGCACTTATTTCTATGTAATTGGTCGCGATCGTTTAAAAATGCGTTTCTGGGAATTAAGGTTGACATATCACAACTAGAACTCTGCCGTGATGCGAAACGAGTTCTGTTTTGTATGTTCCAACTGCGATGTTATAATTTATCATCTTCACTGTTCTTCAGGACTGAAGCGTTTTTAACCTACGCTGGAAGGATGGACCTAATGGATTTGCCCAGAGACAAGGTCAACAACCGCAGAATATGCTCGGTGCTCTTCACGGAGGTGGATTTTATGGACCGAGCGAGAAGCAGGCCGTGAGAAGCTATTCTGCGCATTGGCCATTAGATCAATTACAATAAATGTTTTTTACATGTGCGAACATGGAACACCATCCTCGTTTTGTTGCATTCTATAGTGTCTTGCACTGTCTGCTCCAATTCTGGTTTTCGCAAACGAACACAATTAAGTGAGTCCAAAGAACTGTTGTGTTGTAAGTGCAATTATCTTTTAAATATAATTTGGGCACATGCTTGCTTGATACTAATAATGAACGTGACTGCGTGCATGAAAACGCAAAAAGAATCCACTGCGCACAAGCACGCAGCACGAATGGCACGGCCGGACAGGAGAGGAGCGCGGAGCGCGCGCTTCGGTCCGGCGGTGCGTCTGATAACGGCCGTGACAAAAAAAAAAAAAAGTGCCGCGGACAGCTAAAGAAATAATAAAAAAAAAAGAGCATTGCGCGTGGCATGAGGGGAGGATGAGGCGAGGCTTGCGAGGAGGAATAGGAAAGTCAAGAGGGAAAGGAGAAAAGAGCGGAACAACGTTATCATAAAAAAGGAAGAAAAAAAAGTGCTATAGCGAAAGGGGGAGGGTAAATAAATATCGCGCCGCTTTTCTTTCTTTTTTTCGCCACCGTAGTACCGTCATCCATCCGCTAGGGCCTTACTGAAGTGCGCCTTGGTGCTAGCGTCGACTGATCGTCTGCTATAAAATAACCAATGGATGGTATAGGAAGATTCACCCCCCTGATCATGCTACTCCTAAACCTAAGAAGCGCCGTTTTCTGTCGACACCGTGGCCCTTGTTTCTTGCTATTCGCTTTATTGGAAGTTTACCTTTCACGTGGTTTTGCATTACGAGCTTTGTAGTGCATCTGCATGTACTTTTGTCCGGAGACGTCGAGCTGAATTCTGAACCTCTGACAGAGGCTCAGGTTGCAAGGCTGATGAAAGCTGTCGATATCATTCCTGTAATTCAAGAAAACCAGCAAAAACTTCTGAATGAGGTTTCAGTTGTCCAGTCAAATCAAGTCGAATTCACGCAGAAGCTAGATTGTTTGGCAACAAAGCTATCCAAAGTAGAAGAAGGATTGAGTCCTTCAGAGGCACACAGACAGCTGTCATGGACCTTCAGTACACTGTTGAATCTCTGAGGAAACAAGTTCAAACTTTGTCAGAAAAAACCGACGACTTAGAAAACCGATCTAGGCGATGCGACCTTGTTTTTTATGGCATTACGGATACTGAAAGGGAAACCTGGGATGAGGCAGAAAAAAATGTTATCTGTTTGTGTAAGGATCTGCTCGGTGTCAGCATCAGTCACAGTGACATTGAACGCGCTCACAGGATAGGGCGATACAGCGCGCTAAAGCCACCGACCAACTTTAGTTGCTTTTTCGTCCTACAAAACTAAACAGAAGGTCTTACTTCAAGGCCGGAAGCTTAAAGAAACAAGCTACGCTATGAGTGAAGACTACTCCGCGCAGGTTCGCTTAGAAAGAAGGCATCTAATTTCATTCGACAAAAAGCAAACGCACCCCTTTAAGCTTCGGTTTAACCGTTTGAATATTGGAAACAGCACCTACGTCTTTGATAACGAGGCAAAAGAGGTGGTACAGTGTAATTCATAGCAAACCCTCGAAGCTGACCGTTCTGCGCATGTCAAACAAAGTTTGCAGCTTATAATCATCAACTGCCGCAGTATAAAAAATAAAGCAGATGAGTTCGCGCTCATAATTTCACTGTATTGTCCGGACATTATCATTGGTACTGAATCCTGGCTGGATGACACAGTTTCAAATACTGAAGTGTTCCCAATAGGCTACACAGTTTATCGCTCGGACAGGAACAGATACGGAGGGGGCGTATTCATACTTGTTTCAGATAACTTGCAAAGCTGGCCGATCGATCTTTGCAACATAGACTGCGAGCTTGTTATGTGTAAAGTTGCTTCACAAACTGGTAGGACAATTACAATAGCCTCGTTCTACAGGCCCCCAGGAAATGACAGTGCAGCTATATCTAGCCTGTCTGAAGCATTGGCGTCAGTCTATGACGTAGTTCTACTGGGGGGTGACTTCAACCTACCAGACGTGTCCTGGGGCCGCGGCTGGCCGACCAACTTATCAAACTCATCGTTACATTCTGCCTTGTTGGACCTCACAAGTAGCTTCAACCTTACTCAGTGCGTCGAGTCTCCAACCAGAGTCACTGCTCTGTCATCCAACACCCTCGATCTCCTCTTCACAGATGAAGCTGATCTGGTGTCTCCGCCTATCTGGGTTCCCGGTATCAGCGACCACGCTGTCGTTTTAACCAGCGTTTCTTATCCACACCAAAATAGAGCTCGGCTTACTCCAAAACTGATATACTTTTACGATCAGGGAAACTACCAGTCAATGAACAGTGAATTAACTAATTTTCTTCCAGCTTTCACAGAGGTTTGCGCAGTAAAAGATGTTAACACTGCTTGGAGCGTACTGAAAGATAAAATACTTGCACTAATTTCGGAACACATACCATCAACATTTCTAACTGCCAAACGTCGGAAAGATAAACCATGGATCACCCCCGAAATCCGTCAACTCCTTAGAAGAACACGCCGTCTTTTTCAGAACCTCAGAAAAAGCAAAATGCCAGTTCCTTCTGAAAAATTATTTTCTGTCCAGAAAACTTGTAAAGCGAAAATAAGTGACGCGAAGCGTCATTTTTTCAGTACTTTAGATGCAAAGATTCGAAACAATGACAAAATCATATGGAAGCTTGCCAAAAAAAAATACAGGAAAGAGAAAATTGGTATACAATGCATCACGTCTGACAATGGCATGATAACAAATGATGAATTGATAACCACTGCTTTCAACGACTATTTCAGGTCCGCCTTTTCTGCTAATTCCGCAATGAACAATATTACGTTACCGGCATGCGCCTCAGTTCTTCAGGAAATGCCCGGTATCACTTTATCAATTCATGGTATTTTTCAAATCCTTACCAGCCTAGACACAAACAAAGCGGCAGGTCCTGACGGCATACCCAATCGCGTGCTGAAAGAATGTGCTAGCTCTATTAGTAATCTTCTTCTCACAATGTATATGCGTCACTATCTGAAGGAATCATGCCGGACGAATGGAAAATTGCTCATGTGGTTCCTGTTCATAAGAAAGAACCAAAAAATAACTTGGAACAATACCGCCCAATTTCTCTCCTATGTGGCGCTTCAAAAATTATGGAACACATCGTATACAGTAACCTGATAAGGCACCTGAATTGGCAAAACTTTTTTTATGCAGAACAGCACGATTTTCGCGCCGGATTTTCTTGTGACACACAGTTAACGGAATTTTCTTGTGACATAACAACTGCATTAGATCAAGGTACTAGTGTTGACTGCTTGTTTTTAGATTTCAAAAAAGCATTTGATCGGGTACGACATGATTGTATGATACACAAACTTCAGCATTTAAAAATTCCCGCTGACCTAATGAACTGGTTAAAAAACTACTTCGTAAATCGCAGACTGATAACAGTGGTAAATGGACGTTGCTCATCAGCTGTTCCAGTCACGTCCGCAGTACCGCAAGGGTCTGTTCTGGGCCCGTTATTATTTCTTATTTTTAATAACGATATTGCTAACAACATCCAGTCGAACCTGCGATTGTACGCAGATGAGTGCGTTGTTTACCGCTCGATAAACAATCCAAGTGACATCAAAATTCTTCAACAGGACCTTAATAAAATTTCGAACTGGTGTGCTACTTGGTGCATGACCCTAAATAAAAAAAAGCAACTACGTGTGCTTTTCTAGGAAAAAAACTGACGTTTCCCATTCTTACAGAGTGAACAATTCAACCATTCCGAGCGTGACAGGGGCCAAGTACCTCGGCGTTCACTTCTCAAGCGATCTTACTTGGCAGGATCACATTGATGAGATTGCCGCAAAAGGAAATAACACACTAATGTTCTTGGCTCGAAATTTTCACCCCTGTCCTCTGGCAACTAAGAAGTTATTATACACGACATACGTGAGGCCTATTCTTGAGTATGCGTGCACGATATGGGACCCTTATCAGGACAACCTTAAATACATCCTAGAGCGCGTACAAAACCCAGCGGCATGCTTTATCACTGAGAACTATCGCAGATCTAGTAGCGTCACAAAAATGAAAATACGTCTAGAGGTTTCGACGCTAGCCGAACGCAGGCGTTGCTTGCGTCTCAAGTTTTTGCATAAGATCTTTTTCAACAATACTGGCAATAATAAATCAAAATACATGCTTAACTCACATTACATATCCCATCGCGTGAAAACACATTAAAAGTAAGGCCAATGAAGTCAAGAACGAACTTGTTAAAATATTCTTTTTTCCCCAAAACCATCAATGAATGGAATGCTCTGCCTGAGGACATCGTTTCTAAAACATCAAATTCAGCCTTTTACGGTGAACTGCTTGACATGTGATCAGTTCGTGTGTTTTGATGTTTTTTTTTTGCGGTTGCTCGCCTACTATATATATTTATGGGAGTGCATATGTGCGTATGTGTGTTTATATATTTATATGTGCACATGTATGTGTATATGTGTATATATGTACATATAGTCCTTTTCTTTCTTTTTTCTTTTTTTGTTTTGGAGATAGTTATGCTGCCTGTACTGTATTATTTGTCACCGTGTTCTTTTTGTTATGTAACCTTAATTACCACTGTTTTGCATTTGTATTATCCCCCCCCCCCACTGTAATGCTCTCTGAGCGAATGTCGGAATGTATACTAAATAAATAAATAAATAAATAAATAAATAAATAAATAAATAAATAAATAAACAAATAAACCGCGATCCCGTATAGCCAGGCACACCGTTTCAGACGTATATGCTCTGAACAAAAAGATTTTGATGCTAACTGTGCAGAACTAAAGTGGACCACCAGTACCTAACGACCTAACGAGCAAAGGTTTTAACATAAGGTTTCAGTGGACACCATCATACGCAGGAATTGATGGAAACGAGAAAGCTAGCTGACGCCCTTGCACGCCTAGCACTGACATGTGTCCCAAAAGTGAAAGCTCCAAAAGCTTTTCAGAACTCTAAGGGAACTCTAATCCACCTTCACTTTAGGGAAATCCACAAGAATCCACACGAAGCCTGGGTGACTCATGGATTTACCCGCGAAGAAGCGACGCTCTTATACCGCATCAGGACCGACTCCGCGTACACCCCAGCTTGGTTATTCAAGACTGGGCTTCGTGCTTCCCCACTATGTGCTTTCCGTGGTGACATTGGTGACATTGAACATTTAATTTGGCTATGCCCGCAGTTCGACACAGAAAGAAAAGCGATGGTCGACAGCCTCCAAAAGAGCGGTATTACGCACAAAACCTTTGAAGATGTCGTTTTCCCCGGAGGGGGCCCGCGGCAATCAGGAAGAGAGCGCAACGACTGCTGATAGCCTTCCTGCGAGACACGGGGCTCATCGACACCTGGTGACACACCCCTGATCTCAACTTGAAGGAGGATCAGGCGGAAGAGTTGCCGGCGATGTATACCAGGCTAACCCCACCTGCTTCAACATCACCACCACCACCGCCGGTACCTTAAGGAAATTATTGATGACGCAATAAAACGAGCCAATAATATCTTGAAAAGGGAAGATATTCTCGTGAAGTCAGAGCCGGCGGCGACCATTCCTGCTACTAACCTGATTTTTACGCCCTCAGCGTCAATTCCGAATGTTTCCGCCATTCGCAAACGAATCAAACATTCTACGTCAAAGTGAAAGACAGAATAATGTTCCCACCATGAGTAGTGTATCGACTCTCAAAAAAAAAAAAAAGAATTGGAGGACGCTTACGCTTCACCTTTAGGAGTGAAACGCGATAGCGTTATCGGGCCCCACTTACATCGCATTTTTGTGAGTAGGCTTCACTGCAACACAGAACGCGGGAAAGCCAGCTCGCAAAGACCAAGCTTAACCGATCCCCTAAAAGTCGGCTTCATTTTAAAACAGGAATGCATCGATGGGAAGACGTTTTTCCAGGGACAATATAAACCGTATTCTATCAAAATGTCAAGGCCCTAGGACCTTTTTTATTATTTTATTAATTGTTTGCTGTTGCCCAGATGCGCGCGTGTCCAAAACGCATTAGGCAGGCTAAGTCCCAATTTGACCTGCCATAGGGAGCCTACATGCAAGCACTGGCGCCTTTATGTAGGCTCCTTAACCTGCCAAGGATGCGAGCGCCATCTGGTTAGGATTTTCTCAAGTAGACTACCCGAGTGCGCCGCTGTTGGCATGGTTGAAATGCTAGAAAAGGGGTTTGTACTTGAGTTTCCTCCGTAACAGAATTGTTTTCTCGTTCATTCAAATTACAATCCGACGCTACCATGTCTGTAGGTTGTGGTGAAGTCGTACATGACCATTTTTCTGGTGGATTTTACTGTGAGAAATTCAATTTTTGTTCACTAACCCCTTGCGCCTCGTGGAGGGCCTGCATGGTCGGGGTAGTTCGGGATGATTTTCTCCGCCACGGACGCCGGCGCCGACACCGGATTTTCTGCGACACGGGGCGCTTAACGCTGTCGCGTTAAAAACATTCGCCATTTGATAACGTTTACTAAAGTAAAGTATCCCCACATATGCTAACCACGATAACCGCGAAAAGCTGGGCTTCAAACTTCGCGCTCCGTATTAAAGGTAGCTTCAACTGTGGCACGTCGAACGCCATTTATCTGCTTGAGTGTGTACGTGCCGGCTACAGTATATTGGTCAAACAGAAACGCCGTTTAGAATCCGATTTAATAATCATCGATCTCACGCAAAGCATCCCCCACACCTTCCGCTGTGAGAGCACAGAGCACCTGTGCACGACTAGACACTCTTTCGACGGCAATAGAATGGCTATATTGGTTTTCCTTCCCACCACGATCGTTTAGTCTGCGAATCTTACCTAATATACATGTTCAACGCTCTTTCTTGTGGTATTAACGAAAACAAACCTACATCACGAATTCAAATTGACCAGTTATATATATATATATATATATATATATATATATATATATATATATATAGTAACTGGATTTTTCAATGGGCCAAGCGTATTTAGGAAAATCAGAAGCACAACTTCGCGGTTATCTTAGGTTTATAAACCTAAGATAATAAACCTAAGATAACCGCGATGTTGTGCTTCTGATTTTCCTATATATATATATATATATATATATTCTTGTGCATGTGCTCACGGTGGCTGTTTGTACGAGGTTTTCCTGTATTGCGAGTTTGTATTTATGCCCGGTGGCTGGCAGCTACGGCTATGGCATGCTCTGCACGCGTCACATGTTGACTGATGCTACGGGCGTGACTATTGCAGAATTGAAACAATATGAAGCTTTGGTTTTTGTGAATGCATGATATACTGGTTTTTGTGCACGTATGCATTGGTAAATCTGTCCGCCGGTGCATATTTAAGTCATGCTTTCTGCCGCAGGCCGGAAGACCGCACTCGCGTTCATTTTATATACTCGTGCGCAGCTGGTACTATTTTAGCACCGCATGATTATGTGAGTACATGAAGTGATTATTCAGATGTGCTTTGATTTTTAGAACTGCCCGGTCATTTTTTACATTTTTTTCACCTTGTACTGGTTTCGCGTTTTTTTTACTAGGGCTTGATTATGCGCATGTCGTGTGGGACAAAGCAATAAGTGTCTATAGTCTCTCTATGTATAACTGTAACGCGACTACACTTGTGTTCACTCAGGCCGAAACGTCAGTAAAATGATATGCCAGAACGTTCGTCTTATTGCTTTTTTGAATGTTATATATTTATTATTATGTATTTATAAGAATCCAACAAACAAGGACACCGAGGACAACATAGGGGAAATTACTTGTACTTACTAAGTGCACTAAATAGATTATATAATAATCGAAAATAATGTGTACAAGAAAAAAACAACTTACCGCAGGTGGGGAACGAACCCACGTGTTCGAATTACGCGTGCGATGCTCTTACCATTGAGCTATCGCGGCGCCATTTTCCCATCAACTTTCTGGGGTAGTTATGTTTTTACTACTACTAGAACTAACTCCGGGAGTGTTAGCCAGCGCCACCACTCACAAACCTTGGCGGCGAATGTGGAACATCCTTTCTGCCGCAGGCGTGACGCGTACGTGATCTTTTTGGGTGATGCCAACTGGTCAATAAACCCACGTATGCTACCTGAAGGCATCAATGTTGCCGGATTCGAGACCCTCGTTATATAATAAACGAGAATAAAGGGAACCGAGGGGCCCGATTTTTATTAACCGTATAAGAAGCCAACAAACAAAGACACCAAGCACAACATAGGCGAAATTACTTGTACTTACTAATTGAATTAAAGAAATGATAAAAAATGGAAATGAAAATACAGGAAAAAGAACTGTCCGCAGATGGGGAACAATACCACGTCTTCGCATAACGCGTGCGATGCTCTTACCATTGAGCTACCGCGGAGCCGTTTTCCCATCGGCTTTCTGGGGTATTTATGTTTTACAACCAGAACTAACCCTGGGTGCGTTAGCGAGCGCCACCACTCACAAGCCTAGGCGGATGATGTGGAACATCCTGTATATATATATATATATATATATATATATATTGAAAGACGGAAGACGACCAGGACAGGCAGCACCGGCAGACCCGTTCATTCCGCAGGCGCGGCCCAGGCTCAAACACGAAGAAGACAAACAGGGATGATGATGGCTATGTACAAATGAGAACGATGAAGTACGGTAAATGTGCTTACACTAATTTACCCCCCTTCGAAGAAGCGGCCAACCTGGCCGCACTCTAAAGATCGGCTGAACGGGGAATAAAGTGCTTCATGCGGGCGACGAACAATTTCTGCACTACGACGACAGCGGTCCGCGACAGAGTGAAGCGGAGTGACTAGATTGTTATAGGACTGTGTAGGGCCCAATGTACCGGTGAAGGAATTTCTCGCAAAGCCCAGTGGTTCGAACTGGCGTCCATAGGAGGACTTGGTCTCCAGGATGGAGAGGCGATGTCGCGGCGTTTACTGTCGCAGCGACGTTTCTTTCTTCTTGGGTAGCGGCGGTGTTGCGACGAGCAATTTCACGGCAATGCGCGACTCGAGCTGCAAACTCTTCTGGGAGGGAGGTGTTAGGCGAAGCAGGAGAGAAAAAAGAATTCGGTGTCGAAGACGGAGGAGGCAGATCGTCCATACACGAGGAAGAAAGGGCTGTAACCGGTAGTTCGTTGTGTCGCAGTGTTATAAGCGAATGTAACAAAAGGAAGGATGTTGTTCCAGTTTGTGTGGTCAGGACGTAAGTACATCGAAATCATGTCAGAGAGCGTTCGGTGGAAGCGTTCAGTAAGGCCGTTGGTTTGTGGGTGATATGTCATCATCATCATCATCATCATCATCATCATCATCATCAGCCTATATTTTATGTCCACTGCAGGACGAAGGCCTCTCCCTGCGATCTCCAATTACCGCTGTCTTGCGCTAGCGTTTTCCAACTTGCGCCTGCAAATTTCCTAACTTCATCAACCCATCTGGTTTTCTGCCGACCTTGACTGCGCTTATCTTCTCTTGGTATCCATTCTGTAACCATAATGGTCCACCGGTTATCCATCCTACGCATTACATGGCCTGCCCAGCTCCATTTCTTGCGCTTAATGTCAACTAGAATATCGGCTATCCCCGTTTGTTCTCTGATACACACAGCTCTCTTCCTGTCTCTTAACGTTAGTCCTAAGATTTTTCGTTCCATCGCTCTTTCTGCGGTCCTTAACTTGTTCTGGAGCTTCATTGTTAACCTCCAAGTTTCTGCCCCATATGTTAGCACCGGTAGCACCGGTGATACCATATGTTACCATATCACCGGTGTTACCATATGTTAGTACCGATGATATGTAGCAGTGGTTTTATGCTTCGTATTAGTCTCCCGCAAGACTTCCTCGAGGACGTGGGACATGAAGGCTTTGACACGATCGGACAAAAGAACGCGAGGGGCACCATGGCGCAAAAAAAAAGTCAGCAACCTCAGAAGCAGCACCAGATTGAAGAGGCGCAGTCTCGGCGTATCTTGTTAAGTGGTCTACCGCAGTGACGATCCAGCGGTGACCGGAGGGCGTCAACGGCAAGGGACCATATAAGTCAATTCCAACGAACTCGAAAGGTTCGGTCGGACATGGCCGAGGCTGAAGAAAACCGGTAGGAGGGGATGTGGAGCGTTTACGGTGCTGACACAACGCACACGAGGCAACGTATTTGGCTACCGTTGTGGACAATCCAGGCCAGGAGCAGCAGGTCTAGATGTGATCGTAGGTCTTGTGGAAGCCTAAGTGGCCGGCGGCAAAGTCATCATGAAATGCTTCTAAAACTCGAAGACGAAGGCAGCGAGGTATGACTGGGACCCACTATGTTACCCGTGGGATGATAAATATAACGATGAAGCACCCCATCTTGAAGGCGAAATTGTCGAAGCTGGCGTCGCAAGCGGCTGTTGGGTGGTTTAGATAGGCCACGAAGGGGATCAAAGAGTTCGACAGTAGGGGTCCGTATACTGAAGGGCAGGTAAATCGGAGTGTGAGGAAAGCTGAGCTTGATCCAGTGACATTAGCGTGAGCTGGTAGGAGGCAGGCGTTGCGTCAGAGTGACGTGGTCGAGGCGGGGAGTGCGCCCGATCGATAGAACGCGAAAGCGGGCATCGAGACAGGGCGTCTTCATCATGATGACATTTGCCAGACCGGTACGTTATCGTGAAATCATGTTCTTGTAAGCGCAGTATCCAGCGTCCCAGGTGTCCTGACATGTTCTTCATCGATGACAGCCAACACAGAGCATGATGGTCGGTGACGATGGTGAAGTGGTGACCGTAGAGATACAGGCGAAACTTCTGAATGGACCAAACAATAGCCAGGCATTCCTGCTCTGTGATCGTGTAGTTCCGTTCAGATGGCGAGAGGGTCCGGCTGGCATACGCCACAACCTGCTCTTTAGACGCGGGACCCCGTTGCAGGAGCACTGCTCCGATGCCTTGTGCACTTGCGTCAGTGTGGATTATAGTGGGCGCCCTCTCATCAAAATGGCGAAGCACCGGTCCGGAAATGAGATGTTTGTTAAGGGCTTAAAATGCCGACTCACAGTCTTCGGACCATGTGAAAGAGGCGCCGGTGACCAGCAGCTTATGTAGAGGAGCTGCTATTGTAGCAAAACTGGCGAACGTAAGACGCCAGGCCGAGAAAGCTGCGCAATGTTTTTTGTTTCGATGGGCAAGGAAATTGAAGCACAGCAGCAATCTTCTCAGGGTCTGGTTGGATGCCGTCTTTTGAAACGACGTGACCCAGCACTTTGATGCTTCTGCTGGCGAATGTGCACTTTTTAGTATTAATCTGGAGGCCAGCATTTGAAAGGCATTAGAGGACTTCGTCTAATCTCTGCAGGGGTTGGCTGAAGCTGGAAGAAAAAACAACGATGTCATCCAGATAACAGAGGCAGGTCTTCCATTTTAGGCCATGAAGAACAGTGTCGATCATACGCTCAAACGTGGCTGGAGCGTTGCACAGGCCAAATGGCATTACATTAAATTCATAAAGTCCGTCCGGCGTGGCGAAACCGGTTTTCTCTTTGTCAGCCTCGTTCATGGGAATCTGCCAATATCCTGATCGCAGATCAAGGCTGGAAAAATATTCCGCTCCTTGTAGTGTATCTAAGGCGTCGTCAATTCGAGGCATGGGATACACATCCTTGCGTGTATCTCATTGAGCGCTCGATAATCAACGCAAAAGCGAACAGAACCATCCTGGTTCTTCACCAGAACGACAGGAGACGCCCAGAAACTGGATGAAGGTCGTACAATATTTCGTGCTAGCATGTCATCAACTTGTTCTTGAAGGACCTTCCGTTCCGACTGCGAAACACGATATGGGCGACGGCCTATAATTGCAGAACCGTCGGTTTCGATGCGGTGTGCAGCCACAGAAGTCTGGCCCAGTGCGGTGGCACAGCTGTCAAAGCAGGATTTGTGCTTAGCCAAAAGGGCGAGTAACGCAGCCGACTGGGCAGCGGTTAGGTCAGAACCAATTAGGGCTCGGAGGGAAGAAGAATCCAAACCTGAGGTTGGTACTGGTGACAAAGAAGGGGAAAGCGCTGCGACAGAGTTTCGTGGCGGGTCAGTGAAGGTTGCCACGGTCATCCCTTTGGGCAACAGCACAGGATCTGGGGTTGTGTTGCAGGCGAACAGAAGAGCTTGGCCACATGAAAACCGAACGAGACAAGGGGCGACTAGAATTCCTCGTGAAGTGCAGCGTGAAGATGGGGTAAACAGTGCGTCTCCATCGGTTACCTGGCTGGATGTGACAGCTACAACGTGTTCGTGACCAGGGTGCAGGACGTAGTCTGCAGCGACAGTCAAGCTCAAGATGGCGGGTGACGACTCCAAAATAGGTGCATCCGTGGTATCTGTGATGTGGACGACGTTCTCCCTACATGATATAACAGCGGAGGCAGAATGCAGGAAGTCCCAGCCGAGAATAAGTTCACGGATGGACGCGGGTAGCACAATCATCTCAATGGGATGACGAATGCTGTCGATCGAAACACGAGCCGTACATTGTCCGTCGGGGTAAATAAGTACGTCATTAGCGCCGTTTAAAACCGGTCCAAGATAAGGCGTTCTGACTTTACGGAGCCGTGAGCACAAATCACTACGCAGAACGGAAACAGTGGCACCAGTATCGACGAGAGCTTGCACAGGAACACCTTCGAGAGTAACAGATAGCATATTGGCCGGGCGCGAAGGAGGTATTTTCGATGTTCGACAGGACGCAGTTTCCCCTCCAAAAACTGCAATCCTTAGTTTTCCGAGTGTTGGCCAGCAAGGCGGCTGATTGGATGAAGCGGTGATGCAGAGCGGCGGTAGTGCGAAGGAGAACGTCGTCTGGCCGAACGGGAGCCCTGAGGCAGATGTGGAGACGCTGGAGGAGATGGAGAACGACGCTGCGTGAAAGCGGACGGACCTGGGTAGTAAGCGTCGTGTCGTCGGATCTCGTCTCGCTCGAAATCGGCATAGGCTTGGCTTGCATCCAGCTGGCGGCGACGGCAGTAACGCGATATGTGGCCCCGTATACCGCCCGCAGTAAAAGCAGACCGGACGAGGTGGACGCCACTGAGGATACGAAGGTGCAGCAGGTGCTCGGGCGCCCATAGAGGCCAAATGGCCGCAGGTGAGGTCAGGAGGCCCAGAAGGGACAGTGGCAGGTGGTATTGCAGCGACGTCAGCGTATGTGGGCATCGGGAACGCTGCTGGGGCAACAGACGTTGTCGGTGTCATCATGGCTGCCAACTCCTGCTTCACAAGGTTGCGCAGTTCGAACGTTGGGGATGGGGCGGAAACAACAGTGGATCGCCTCTGTTGCTGCTCCTGAAGTTCTTCGCGAATAATAGTGGGGATAAGAGCACGTAAATCAGAATGAGGTGGCATTGGAAGGTCGCTGTCATGGTGAAGACGGAGGGCCTGAAGCTCGTCCAAGCGCTGGCACGTCGATGTAATATCTTGAACCGAGGTAGGATTTTGAACAGCTAAGGCGTTGAATGCGATGGAACCAAGGCCTTTAAGAATGTGGCGAATGCGTTCGGCTTCCGTCATTGCAATGTTGGCGCGGCGGCATAGAGCCAGGACATCTTCGATGTACGATGTATATGATTCTTGTGGAAGTTGAACACGCGCAGCGAGCTGTTTGGTGACTTCTGAACGGCCAGATGAAGACGCGAAGATTCGCCGCAAGCTGGTAGTAAACGCTGACCAGTCGGCGAAGTCAGTTTCGTGGTTAAAATACCACGTCTTCGCAACGTGGGTCAGATAGAACGCGACATTAGTCAACTTCTGTGTGTCGGTCCACCCATTGGCTGAACTCACGCGGTTGTAATTGTCGAGCCAGTCGTCGACGTCATCCCCGCGGAGTCCCGCAAAGACTCGTGGATCACGTTGAGGGCTGGTAATGGTGCACGATGTCAGTGCAGCCGATGTCGTGGGTGTGGGAGCGTTAGGGGTAGCGAAAGTGCCAGCGGCCGACGCAGGGGTGGCCATAGCTGTAGGGGTGGCCAGGCGCCGGCGGCGATTGGAACGTAGCTCCAGGTAGGGCGGGAACGCAGGAGGACGTCGGGATTTGACGCGCTTCCACCACTTGAAAAGACGGAAGACGGCCAGGACAGGCAGCACTGGCAGACCCGTTTATTCGGATGGCTCAGGCTCAAACACGAAGAAGAAGACAAACAGGGATGATGACGGCTATGTACAAATGAGAACGATGAAGTACGTTAAATGTGCTTACAATGTGTACACACACACACACACACACACACACACACACACACACACACACACACACACACACACACACACACACACACACACACACACATATATATATATATATATATATATATATATATATATATATATATATATAACGAAGATTACCAGTGTGCCGAATGCTAGCACTAGCGAACGGGCTTTATTACCCTCGTGCGCGCTGACCGACAAAGTGGCATACGTTTGGTTTGAGCAAAACAAAACCAAAAAAGTTCTACAAGTAATTTCTGCTCACAGGTATCACGCCGATCTGTTCATGAGATGGCGCATTATATTTAACAGGTTCTTTGAACTTCGCTGATTCAGTATGTGTCCACTGTTGGCTAATCTTCCAACACTCATATGTGCCACTGCGGCACAAGTACAGAACCCCTCAGTGCTCCTCTGTGAATGCACCGGCCTTCGGCATATTCCCTCAACACACATCGTCTCCGTGACAGAGTTGCGTCTCACACAGTGCATCCGCCTGATTTGCGTGTTTTCATTTGGGTATAGCTATTGTGCGATGTAGCGCGTAAACAGAAACATTGCATGATATTAAAGTTACAACCTTCGTGATGGATCAAGATAAACGTTGTGTATTGTTGCAAGCTGTATACGATGAAAGTAAACACGACTGTACGCATCGCCGTTATCTGTATAAACTGCTCCACTGAAACTTCGCTTCACATTGATAAAAACATGCGCAATGATGCATATAAATGAAAAAAGAAAAAATAAAGTGTTCACTGCGACACTGTGCTCTAGGCGCGGTCTATTCGAACAAACAGACTTGATATTTCTATTTCAATTTGTTTAGAAATGCGAAAATATTCGGCATTCGATTCGATGTTTGAAATACATTCGTACTCGATTCGGGCATTTCGGTTTTCGCACCCCTCTATTTCTTTGCATGTGCTAGTATGTGTATAGTATAGTATATCCCGTGCTAGTATTTATATATATAAAACATAAAACGCAATGCTGGGGGATTTACAAAGTGGTGCGAGAGATGGCACCCTACGAAGCCAGCGTCCGCTCGGAGTGGAGAGTTCCCGCCCGAACGAACGTCTTTTTGCTGCGCTTATGAAAAGCGCATCGTCAAAAGTCGGCGTAAACCCGTGTAACGACTGCCAGTCATAAAAGGTCGAGATAGCAGAGAAAGTAAACGGCCCCGTAAAAGTTTCCTCACAGTTGACGCACCCCGGGCTCGCAATCGTAATTGGTGCAATCACGAGGCGAGACGCTTTTCTGCGGCGGCGAACTGCGCGTCGCATGCTTGCGGTGTCACTTCTCTGCTGCCGAGGGTTCAGCGACGGCCGGCTTTTCGCGTGCCCCCGGCGGGACAACCGGCGGCTATGGAGCGGGAGCTCGAGATTCGGCAGCCTGCCAACCCAGTGGAGACGGCCAGCTGCGTTTCCAGGCTCCTTTTCAGGTGGGAGTCCTTTTTTTAGGCGCACCCTCGGCGCGAGTCTTTCCGAACCGGCCGCGCCGCCGGGGTCGACAAGACACAACTTTCCCTGCCGTTTGCGAGAGCCGAGCGAGGCATCCGTTGTGCATAGCGGCACTACACTGCCGCCCGCGGCTCGAAACACGGCACCATTCAATGGCTTCATCGAGCGCATCATTAACACCTGCCCAAGCGCGTTTCACCCATACTTACTCTTCTAGTTGTTGGTCAGATAACGAAGCCTGCATTTTCGTGCGAACAACTTCTAGTACCATTTCAGTGAGCTAGATTGTGGGTGAATATCTATTTGAATGATCGAGCAAGTACCGAACAGGTAGTTGATGAGCTATTAGAAAAATGTCGTACTTTTGCCCGCCCCGTGACGCACAGGTACAGATATAGTTTGCTCGAAGCGCTAAGTAAATCATTTTCGTAAGGACATTTCTTTAATATGGTATTGATTACGTGAGGCGCGAAAGATGAATCGTGAGTTAAAGGTAAAGCTCGAAGGGAAATTCGAGATGCCGCACCCTGCCTGCCCACTGCGGGGAATTGCTTCTTTTTTTCTTTCTCACCCTCGCTGTATTTCGTGCACAACTACAAAGAACTTCCCTGCCTATCAATAATTGTGAAAATTCCCTACTCACATTGTCAAAGAATTACAGAATTCCTCTGTCTTTAAGCTTTCGACTTGAGCGGGTAGGTTCGATGTCACACTAGATTAACATCTTCATTGGAAGTCTCACACTGCATCGATCTGTAAAAAATAACACAAATGTTTTATTCTTTACAAATGCCGTTATTACTGTGACACAAATAAGCCAAAATGTTTTCATTATCACTGAAATAGCATTTTCATTCATTAGCATTATCTGTTTAGGGTATTCATTTTGTTGGGACATTTGTTTGTTTTTGTCGTTTCCAGTGCTAATTACTAAGTACAAATTCCTTTTTGTAGGTTTCTAGTAGCTATTAGTAGAAGCACCCTGCCTTTTTTTTATAAATGCGTTTTTATGTACAGTCGTCTTCAATATGATAGGGAACAGCGAATTTTTTTGAAACGACAATAACTTGGGTTCAAATCTAGGAACTTGATACATAACAATAAAGTTTCCTGTTGTACGTTTAGTATCAGTGAACACTTTTATGGAGGGCATTTGAGTTTAGCATCTAAGGGCGTTTGGAAAAAAAAAGTTGTATGCCCTTTCATATTTATGACGACTGTCCATGGGATTAATTTATAGTTCGCCGTATTTGCCGTTGTGATGTGAATACTAACTAGCATGGATCCCAACTAGCCTTGAGCTCCAGATGTTTTGTGCGATATATCATGTGTACTCTTCCTATTTTGAATAAGCTCGTATAACAAAGTTGTCCCATGTTGCAAGGAGTTTTCTAACACTTCCCTCGTGTCACTGGCACCGCAGTTATTAACTGTTGGAGTAAGTCCGCTTAGTGCAGCCGCGTCTGCATTATGAAACATGATAGTCATTCATGTCATTCCAACATTAAGCAATGCAGTAAGTGCACCAGGCGAATGGATAGGATAGGAATAAACTTTATTTGTCCAGCGGTTAAGGCTGTTGGTGCCCGGGGCTAGGCTGCCAGGGGTCCATCGCCGGAGAGAAATCTTTCGAGATCCTCGGCAATGGCCCTGGCCCGCTGGACGGCCCACTCCTGGTCCTCGGGTGCCTCGCTGAGGAGGGCGGCTTGCCATCTCTCAGCGAGGCGCCCCGCTTCAGAGGGTCCTGCTGTTATCTTCCCCCTTCCTCTTGGTCCTTCTTCAGGGCGTTGACATTCCCAAAGTATATGGGCCATATCAGCCCGTTCGTGCTCGCACCACGGGCAGCCGGGCGACGGGTGCAGCGCGGGCCACAGCGGTGCAGGTGATAGGGGTTGGTGAAAGTGCCCGTCTGCAACCGCCTCAGGTCGACTGCCTGGGACCTGTCCAGCCGCCCGTGGGCTTGTGGATATGTCATACGTTCTTTCCTGTAGTGTGCAAGAACCTCTCGGTACGAGGCCGGAAACTCCTCGATATCACAGTCGGCGTCTCCGTGGCCCCCAGCTCCGTCCGCCGCGATTTGGGTTTGACAATATTTCTTGGCGCACAGGCGCCTAGACCAACACCTGAAAATGAAGCTACCACAAGGCTCACGGAGGAACAACCAATCCTGTTGCATTTTACTAGCTAATGGCACAAATATGTATATTTTAAACACGGAAGTAAGAAGATAGCAAGCTTTTAGACGTTTAGGGCTATATGATTCCTGAACTGTGCAATCGTATAGAAGCTGAGGTGGGTAAGCGCCATGGGATTGTAATTTTGCGGCAACGCGAAGGCACACAAGACGAGCGCTGACTATCAACTGAAGGTTTTATTTAAGTATATCCTTTGGATTATACACGGGTTGCAATCGCCTATGTATGACCTTTTACAGCAAAGGTGGCCAGGGTTCCGTGGATATGCATCAACAAAAACTCAGGTCTACGCTCGCACCGCCTTCTCTTTGGCGTCGTTCCAAGCGCTTGCGTGCCTAGTTTCTTTTCCTTTTGCTCTCCTCGGGGCTCGTCCACGCGAATGTGCTTGCGTCTTTGCTAGGCGTTCTCCGCGCCGCGACGGTCGTTGTCTTGTCCCATTTGCCACATGCGTTTGGCGTTTTGTGCACGATCTTCATCGGTGGTGTTTGCCGCCCGCCACCGCCGCTGACATTTTCGTTGCCGTTCCCGCCGTTGCTCTTCGTAGGCGCGTTGCTCTTCGCCTACGAACATGAGCACGTCATGTTCTGTTTCGTCATGGTGACCACCGATGAAGACAATGAATGTGTTCATACCTATGTTCAAAATTCTATGTCACGTCTGTGTCTTGTGGCAAACAGCTTCCAAGGTCCTCCACCTTCACTAAGTGGAATGGCTCATGATGCTTTTACTAAAATCTTCAGTTGAGACTACAGCGCTCGTCCTGTGCATCTCGTGTACGTACTCGTACTTTCTCGCTGCGTTAAAATTATGTTACCGTACCAACTCGCCCAACTTTCGATCCTGCTGCAGGAACAATGAACCGAGAGGTGTGGCACGTGGTTGGCGATACTCTGCCCAAATAGCGGAGTCGCAGTGTCGTTCCCTCCACCTGAAGCTTCCTTTGGCGATGTCGTCAGTCCGTTGGATTCTCGGCCCTTGATGCAGCGCTTTCTCACGATGGATCCACAGCGTCTCTGCGGCTCAAATATCAGAAATCGGAACTAAAGCTTAAGGTTTATCTAGCGCCCTCGTGTTCAAGGACGTTTGCCAATAGTAGTCGTTTTTAGTAGCCGAGAAAGAGGCGCTGAAGCGTTCTCACGCATTGGTGCGTTTGTGAGCGGGAAGGTAATAACAAAGGCTGTAATAGCAAAGGCTGTAATAACAAACAGAGAATCGAAGTCCCAGAGTTAGTTAGCGCTGGTAGAAGGGCTTAAGGCGCACAACTTGAACTATTTCAGGCCGTGAGCGGCGCCGCTGTGATTGCGAAATGCCGACTGGCATGCCCTCATAGTCCAGTGCGCGAATACGTCGGATAATCCTGTCGGGTCCGTAATAGTGACACGTATACATGTTTATCTTTCACCGGTGGCCGCTTTCCACCGGCTAACAAATGTTAAACGTTATCGCTCGGCGTAGGACGCGCCTGTATAGGAAGTTTCTAGAACGTTATCGATGCTTCTTTCCGTTGCCTGTTTTCACCGACGCCTATGTTATCTAATTGTATGACCGACGCGAATTGTCTAGAACTTTCTCGAAGACACGCGGGCATCAGGGATTAATCTGGAACCTTCGATGACTCAGGTATAAAAGCCGACGCGCTTCGCCGCTGATCAGATTTTCGACGATCGCCGACTGTGTTCGCCGCTATCGTTGTGCTTTGAGTGTAGCTTGCTTTTGTGGGCACAGGTTCGCCCAATAAACAGCCAGTTTCGTCATACACAGTTTTGCGACTGTTTTCTCTACCGTCACTACTACGTGACAATAGCGTCACACAAGTTTCTCGCTCAGTCCTCGTCGGCGTCATCATCATCATCATCATCATCATCATCATCATCATCAGCCTATGTTTATGTCCACTGAATGACGAAGGCCTCTCCCTGCAATCTCCAATTACCCCTGTCTTGCGCTAGCTGATTCCAACTTGCGCCTGCAAATTTCCTAACTTCATCAACCCACCTAGTTTTCTGCCGTCCTCGACTGCGCTTCCCTTCTCTTGGTATCCATTCTGTAACTTTATTGATCCACCGGTTATCCATCCTACGCATTACATGGCCTGCCCAGCTCCATTTTGTCCTCTTAATGTCAACTAGAATATCGGCTATCCCCGTTTGTTCTCTGATCCACACCGCTCTCTTCCTGTCTCTTAACGTTAGGCCTAACATTTTTCGTTCCATCGCTCTTTGTGCGGTCCTTAAGTTGTTCTCGAGCTACTCTGTTAAGCTACAAGTTTCTGCCCCATATGTTAGCACCGGTAGAATGCAATGATTGTACACTTTTTTTTCAACGACAGTGGTAAGCTCCCAGTCAGGATTTGGTAATGCCTGCCGTACTACCCAGTTTTATTTTTCTGTAAATTTCCTTCTCATGATCAGGGTCCCCTGTGAGTAATTGACCTAGATAAACGTACCACTTTACAGACTCTAGAGGCTGACTGGCGATCCTGAATTCTTGTTCCCTTGCCAGGCTATTGAACAGTATCTTGGCCTTTTGCATATTGAACTTCAACCCCACTCTTGGACTTTCTCGGTTAAGGTCCTCAAACATTTGTTGTAATTCGTCCCCATTGTTGTTGAATAGGACAATGTCACCTGCAAACCGAAGGTTGCCGAGATATTCGCCGTTGATCCTCACTCCTAAGTGTTTCCAGTCTAAGAGCTTGAATACTTCATCTAAGCATGCAGTGAATAGCATAGGAGAGATTGTGTCTCCTTGCCTGACCCCTTTCTTGATAGGTAACTTTCTACTTTTCTTGTGGAGAACCAAGGTAGCTGTGGAATCCTTGTAGATATTTGCCAGGATATTCACGTATGCCTCCTGTACTCCTTGATTACGCAATGCCTCTGACTGCTGGTATTGCTACTGAATCAAATGCCTTTTCCTCATCTATGAAAGCCATATAGAGAGGTTGATTGTACTCCGCAGATTTCTCGATTACCTGATTGATGACATGGATATGATCTATCGTAGAATATCCTTTTATGAACCATCCTGTTCTCTTGGTTGAGGGAAGTCAAATGTTGCCCTGATTCTAGCGGAAATTATCTTGGTGAATATTTTATACAATACTGAAAGCAAGCTAATGGGTCTAGAATTCTTCAATTCCTTAGCGTCTCCCTTCTTATGGATGAGTATAACGTTGGCGTTCTTCCAGCTTTCTGGTACACGTGAAGTCATGAGGCATTGCGCATAAAGCTCTGCAAGTTTTTCAAGCATGGTATCTCCTCCACCTTTGATTAAATCGACTGTTATTCTATCTTCTCCAGCAACTTTTCCCCTGGTCATGTCTTGTAAAGCTCTTCTAACTTCATCGCTAGTTACAGAAGGATCCTCTGTATCCTGTTCATCACAACTTCGAATGAAAGTAGCTTGGCTGCTCTGGGAACTATACAGGTCAGTATAGAATTCTTCCGCTGCTTTTACTATGTCAGCGAAATTGCTGATGTAGTGAAGAAGAGGGATGATGCAGTGGGGCATCCTTACCTTTGTCCCAATTAAGTGGCAAAGGTAGATCTGAGATACACCTCAAGCAATTCCAAAAGACCACTAACGGATACTCCACAACTGTTTTGAAATGAAACCAGCACCTAACCTGTCAATGGCCTGCTCAACACACCCGGAAACCCTCGTGGTCTCCGTGGCCCAGGGCTTGTTGCAAAAAATGCGAGCAGTTCGGCAATCTGAGAAAAAAGATGTGGCAGGTTCGGACGTGCACAAGAAAGTAGCTGTTATTCCGTACATCCACCAAACTTCCCACAATCTAAAGAAGATTGGAAAACGCGTAGGCGTTGATGTCGTGTTTTCAGCTCCGCTAAAACTTTCAATCCTTTGCAAGAAAACAAACCCGTGCAATATCAAAGAGAATAAATCATGCGAGATTCAACACCAGGATCGCTTTGTCTCTTGTGAATAGGGTGTCGTATATCGCGTGCCGTTGGCTTGCGGACGCGAATACACTGGACAGACTGGCAGGTGCATAAACACCAGACTAAGAGAAAACAGCAAGAATGTAAGTGACGGTAATCAGGGCCAGCTTGGCTTACGCTGCCGTAAATGTGGTGATAAGACTACATGTCGCCGTACCAAGTCATGCATGCCTAAGTTGAAAAAAGCGGGATTGTATCTCGACACAAAGACCAGTGCGTCAGAGAGAGGTGGTTAAGATTGCTCGTGCGAGAGAGAGGTGTGCCGTCACTAACACTGACCAAGGAAGAACTACGGTGTTTAGATGGTTGGTGATTGTGTCCATGTTGGTATCACCTTGTGCCATTCAGGCTGACTGTTGTTTCTTTCCTTATTTCCTTGCTTTTCCTTTCCTGCTTAACTTAGTATGTGTACATATGGCTAGCATCCTCAGTAGAATAAACAGTTGGAAGCCAGCGCTCTTTTCACTGTCTCTATCGTCGTCCCTTCCTTGTTATTTTTCGCGCTGTTACACAAATTGCAAGCATGTCGGCGAGGGTCCTGTTCAGCCGCTCCGTAGCACCATCCGTCTTCCGGTGGCAGGCAGTTGTCCATTTGTAGCTTGTCTGGCTGCATTGCAAAATGGCTTGGGTGTGCTCTGCAGTGAAGGACGCTCCGCTGTCGGTGATGTCTGCGGCACCATGTCGCAGAAGTCCTCACGTCGATAAACGTCTGCATTGGCTCCATTCTCGGTGAGGAATTTAACTTTGGCCGCACTACCTTTAGGCAGAGCTTTTGTTCCGGCGTAGCGGGTAAGGTAGTCTTTAGCTACCGATCCACTTATTTACAGATGTTGACGTCGTAAAAGGTCCGAACAAGTTCATCCCGCTCTGCTGAAAGGGTTGGCGAGAAGGCTCGATCGGCTGTAGTAATTCCGCCGGCCTTGTCGGTGGTGTCCTGCGTCGTTGGCAGTCTCGACATGTCTTGACGTAACGGGTGACGTTGGCGGTCAGGCGCGGCTAGTAATATCTTTCTTGTAACCTCGATAGCTTCCTTGAGAATCCGAGGTGCCCAGCGGTCGGATGTTCATGTAGCGCTTGCAGTACCTCCGGACGCAGTGCTCAGGGAACAGCAGTTGTTTGGCGCAAACTGGTGAAACGTTCTTTATGAAGACGACGTTTTGCAGCGAAAACGATGACAATCATCGCCTAAATGCCCTAGGGACAACGTCGGTGTTGCCTTCCAAATAGTATGCCTAGGTTTCTAACTTTATACGACCGATAAAACTACTATCCTTAGTTTGTATAGCTGTTCACTAGTTTGCTATCTCAACCAATGCTTCGCCTTTTGGGTGAAACTGCGACTTTCTTTTTTTAACACGAGCTAGGCGCAATCACGAATGAATGAGCCGAGCTTGTTTTCAAGCCGGATAAGCAGCCTAGATTCCTAAAAGCAACAAATGTGCCCTTCCAATTGCAGGCGTCTGTACTGTCAGCACTGTCTTTCAGGTCAGTGCTGTTACTGTTTCTTTCCTCAGCGTTTTTAACACGAAAGTGTTTTATGTCGGGGTCCACCAAGACTTCACTGACGTATTTCCGTCACGGAAATACGTCATACGGAAATACGGAATGACGTTCTTACAATGTACACGAACATAATACAAAGAAAGAAACCAGAAGAAAAAGTTCCACAAACATGCAAAATTTGGAAATCGAACCCACGACCTCTCGGTCCGCGACGATAGATCGCCGAGCGTTTAACCCATTGCGCCACAAACGCATTTGCAGAGAGCTACACAGACGCGCCTTATATATCTAACACTCCTCCGTGTACCCGCGCTCTTGCTCGGGGCGGTGCCGCCGCCTACGAGCAGAAAAGAGAAGTACTGCATTATGACACTAACGCGCACCGACAGTGAACGCTTCGGTGGTCTCAGCACTACGACGCCTCGATGCCAGCATTCGAAGGGACGCTGCCATCAAGAAGCACTACCAACGCCACCTAGGTGGCGTTCACCGTACTCAGCACAGCGGAGCGTGGCCTCCGCAATTAGCTCTGAAAATGTTTCTGAAGTTGATCGCGGAGGCTGCAATTACGACGCGCTGTACGCGCTGATTTGACTCGGTGACGATTCAGTTACGTGCTTTGTCTTGCGCGTTGTATTAGTGTGTCAGTTACGTGCTTCGTCTTTCGCGTTGTGCTAGCGTGTGCAGCGTAGTGCAGCTTCCATATGCACGACGGTTGCTCATGGTCATCGACGTTGGTAGTCGTGATGGAGGAGACGTGCCACCAGGCGTCAGCGTGGGTGCATCAACGCCTAAGGGCGCTTTAGCCACAAAACACCAATAGACATTATATATCAATGTGCAATAAACATTACACTACTTCTGTGAAGACACGTTTCACTTTCGTGTTCTATACCGATTCCTATATAAGAGGGATCAACCACATTTTTTGTTGCTTTCTGCTGCTGCTGCCGAGGTGTTTGGTCATGTCGCCAGCCGAAATGGAAAAACATTTCAAAGAGCTGAAACAAGAATTTCGTGATATGCGCACTGCCCTCGAGAGAGAGCTGCGCAAGGAAATACGTGACATGAAATCAAGTCTTGACTTTTTTAATAAGAAGTTCGAAGAAATGTCGCTCCAGTGCTCGCAGCTTGCAAAAGAAAATGGTGAGCTAAAGGCTCAGAATGACGTTCTCAAAGCTGAATGCTATCAACTAAAGAAGCTGGTTCTAAACAATGAACGTAGAACTACCGCCCTAGAGCAGTATTCGCGAAACCGAAATATTGAGGAAAAAAACGTTCCTGTTGTGGAAGGTGAACAGTTGACCAAGGTCGTTCAGAAGATTGGTGAAGCTGTCGGCGAGTCCGTGAGGGAAGATGACATTGAAGTTTGCCATCGAGTGACTACAAAAGATGGCTCTTGCCCACATATTGTTGTACAATTCAACAGCCGGTCAAAGCGTGACGCAGTATTAGAGAAGGCGAAGAAGACGCGTTTAACGACAGCCAATATTGGTTGCCCAGGAAATACTTTCCTCTATGTAAATGAGCACCAATGCCCGCAGTTAAAAAAGCTACTTGGACAAACTGTTGCGCGCAGGAAGGAAGTCGAATGGAGATTTGCCTGGTCGAAGGGCGGCAAAATTTTTGCGCGAAAGGATGAGAAGTCGCGAGTGCTTCAGATAACAAGTGAAAGCGATCTAGAAAAGATCGTCTAAACTCGTTTCTTGAGTTCCATCTAAAAAAAATCAATATGGCTGCCCATTTCTAACGCCATGCGAGTTGAGTCTATCGCTGTCCGGAAAGGAACGCCACATGTCCTTCCTTCATATAAATGCACAATCAGCCAGAAACAAGGCAGACGAGATAACAATACTGCTCGAATCGTTTAAATTCTCTTTTGACGTCATCATGGTTACCGAAACCTGGTATCGCCACGAGTCTGAAGTTCTTCGCATACCTAGTTATGCTACTTATTTCTTGAACCGGGGTGATAAGATGGGTGGCGGGGTTATGCATTTAGTAAATGATCTGTTTCCGTGTGAAATAGTTGAGCCTTTTTCTATGATTACTGACGATTACGAGGTGTTGACGGTGAAATGTAGTTCGGAAATTTTTTCTGTGATATACCGCCCTCCTAAATGCAACGTGTCTACCTTCCTTATGTTTTTGGACACCCTCCTGTCGTGGGCCAATGAAAATGATTACCACCTTACTATCGGTGGAGATCTAAATATTGACATGCTAACTTCCAGCCCCCAGTGTCTTGAACTTTCAGATATCTTGGAATCTAACGCATTTACAAATGTTATAAAAGAGCCTACTCGATTCCATGCTCAATCCTCCACGCTTATTGACGTCATTATAACAAATAACATAAGTGCGCCTATTTGTGCTGGTGTCCTTAAAACACATATTAGTGACCATCTACCTGTATACGCAATTTTAAGCCAAAGGAAACTTAAATTAAAGGATGCAAAGCCACCACCTCCAAAATTCCGGCACATATGCCCAAGCACTATTGATATGTTCACTGCATGTATATCCAGGATAAAATGGGACGCCGTTTTCCGTGAAACCGATGCAGACACAGCGTATAATGTTTTTATTGAAACTTTCATAGAAACCTATAACAAGTGCTTTCCAGTCAAAACAAAAAAGCGGCCACGCAAGGCAAGGAAACCTTGGATTACTTCAGAGTGCCTTAAAGCTATAAAATTAAAAAATGCACTTTACGAGCGCTTTTTGAAATCTAGGGACAAGGAAGACTTTGAGACTTTGAGACATTTAGAAAACACAGAAATATTACAAATTCTCTCTTAAGAAAAAGCAAACTTGATTATTTCAGTAACCTCTTTGACCCTGAAAAAAAAACAAAACATCTGAAGCCGTCTGGAAAAAGTTAAATATGTTGCTTAATCCAAGCTCCGACAGCAACACATACCCGATTAAACTTACCGTGGACAACCAGATCCTCACTGGGTATGACCTTTCCGAAGCCTTTAACAAATTCTTTACCTGCATTGGAGATAGCTCACATGACAAAAATTTCGCCCGGTACATGGGCACGCAAATAAGAGAAAGTGCATTTCTGTTTCCGGTAACTACAGAGGAGGTTACGGCTCATTTCATGTCCCTAAAGAACAGCAGGTGTTGTGACGCTGACGGCCTGGAAATTGGCCAATTAAACATGTTATTCATAGTGTATCCTCTGTCTTAGAATATATCATTAATTTAATGTTTACATTAGGCACTTTTCCTAGGCGTCTTCAGATAGCCAAAGTTTCTATTATTTTCAAGGGTGGAGACAAAAATAGTATATCAAACTATAGACCCATTTCTATTCTGCCAGTTTTTTCTAAAGTAATTGAAAAACTAATACATGAACGGATAGTTTCATTCTTAACCAAGCACCACATTATGACGCCTTTCCAGTTTGGTTTCACAAAGCAGCGTTCAACCGAAACTGCTCTACTAACGCAAAAAGAAATCATACTAGATGCATTCGAAAAGGAAACATATACACTTGGAATATTCGTTGACTTTTCAAAAGCCTTCGATAGAATTAATCACATTACACTAATTAAAAAACTAGACCACTATGGTTTCCGGGGTAACTTCTTAAATGTCATAAAAATGTCACAGTTTCGCCCTAAGGGCGAAGCAATGAATGCGAGAGCAACACAGCAATGTCATACGAAGTAAGGTGAGCGGCTTTGGTAGCAACAACACGCAGAACTGTTGTCGACGCCATCGGCGTTTTGCCCGCGTTAGCTCAAAATGCGTGCGGCGTTGGTGACTGTTGCTGGAGCCTCTGATATAAATAGGCACTTGGTGCCGCAGCTAAACGTCGCCTCCCTTCCCTCCCCCTCCCCCACGGCCTTTCACGCGTCTGAAGAAGGCGCGTTTGCTCTACATATATGGTGATTGTAAAGGAGAAAAGAGACGCCTACTTCTGCAGCCCTTAAGCGAGCACGGCGCAGAACGCGCGTTTGTTCTCCGCCGTGCGTTCACTCCCCGTGAAAGACGCGCCCCTCGCGCCCTTTCACTCGCACATACAGCGTTCGGCGCGCGGCGACGATTTATTCTCCAAATGACGTCATACGGAACCTCACGGCGACGGCGACGGCGACGCCGACGGCAGAAATCTGCTTTTGAGTGTCCATATAATTGCTATCGCAATAAAATCATATTTGAAATACCGACAGCAAAAAGTTGAAATAAATGGCTACGCGTCTAATTTTAAAGAGTTGTCAAATGGCGTCCCCCAAGGTAGTATTCTGGGTCCGCTACTTTTCAATATTTATGTAAATGATTTGGTGAACATAGATAATAGTACAACGTTCATTATTTATGCAGATGATACAAGCTTGTTTTCAGGGACTGCGATTTGCATAAACTTGTGCACAAAGCAAACGATGTCTTGCAATCACTGAACGCATGGAGTATAAGGAATTCGTTAATTATAAACACTTCTAAAACAAAATCAGTGCTCTTTCGTCCCAAAAACAAGCCCATAAACTGCGATTTGACACTAACGATTGGCCCGGAAACAATTAAAATTGAACCTATAGTGAAAACCCTGGGAGTGGTTTTTCACGAAAATATGTTATGGAACAATCACGCTGATCTTGTTCACTCTAAACTTTCTCGTGTCGTAGGTGTACTATCACGTCTTCGCTTTATCTTGCCGCAAAGGATCAAACTTCTACTATATAATTCTCTATTCGTATCTACACTAACTTATTGCTATCTGGTATGGGGCACCACAACGGAAAAGAACTTAGGCAGAATATATAGGCTACAGAAAAAAGCTGTACGCATAATTACAGGTGCTCCACGCGATGCACACTCTAAACCCATATTTGAAGCCCTTAATTTACTACCAATGCCTGACATTTACAATTCGAATTTACTTACGAGATATCGTACTTGCAAAAGAAACCATGATTCTTTTCTCGTAGACTTAGCGCATTTAACACCATGCACCTGCCCGTATAGCACGCGAGCCTCTGATGATTGGAGAATCCCTTACACACGTACAAACTATGGTCGCCAAATGATGAAATATTTACTGCCACAAACACTAAACAGGTTTTCCACTAAAAATCAATGATACCATTTCTTTTTCTACAAACCTCTTTTTTTGTGCATTTCAGAACAAAAGCGATAAAATACTCAGACATGTTTACCACTGTGTTATAAGTACTTATGATTTCTTGCTGCTGTTTGCTATGTGCTAAATGGTGTGAAAGCCCTTGTCAAGCCTTGATGGCTTTTTGCTTTCACCCCACAGTATCACTGTTGTGACTGTTGTACTGTCTCATCTGATGCTGAAATAAACTGATTTGATTTGATTTGATTTGAGATAGCAAAACTCGTTGAACTAGCGATCCTGATCGCTGTCACTACAGCGGAGTATGCAACACCTGCCGTGCTTGTGATAAAGAAAGATGGCAGCACACGTCTCCGTGGTGGTTATAATACCCGTTATAAACCAGTCGAATATCCGGTGCCTAAGATAAATGATATGTCAATTGGCAGAACTAGCTCGTGGTGTGCGTTTTACAAAGATATGTTTGAAATGGGCGTACCATCAACTACTCATGTCGGAGGAGTCGAAAAAGTACTTGACCCTGAACACGCAGAAAGGATTGTTTGCAGGTTGCACCTTTCAGAATAATGTCAACGCCGGGTATTTTCCAGAAAATTAGAGGACGCTTAAGCTTTGCCTTTAAGAGTGGAACGCGATAGCGTTATCGGGACCCATTGGCATCGCATTTTACAGCGAAAGCTGTATATGGCTAGCCGAAACGAAAAACGTTTCGTCAGATGTTTCGATAAACGTCTCCATTGGCTGCGCCGTCAATTACGTCGTTCTCTACGTCGCACCCAAGCGCGCGCGCCATTGGCAGCGCCATTATATAGTGACGTTCTCTGCGTCGTTCCTGCTCTGCCCGCAACGCAGCCTCCTCGGCTCGCCGTTGTCCCATGCGTTCGATATGTCGAGTTAGCTCGGCGTCGTGGTTAGCAGCATCCGCCTGCCATTGGCGCTTGCGTTCCACTAGAAAGACAAATATGTAACCAATAATTGAGAAACGCTTCAATACAACGTCGGGATTAACCCACTGCTAAACACCGGGGCCGCACGTTTCAGCTTCGCTGGTTAACCATCTCTACGGAGTGTTTGTGTTTTTTCTTTCAGTCGGTTTCACTGCAGCACAGCACGTGGTAAAGCCAGCTTACAAAGACCGAGCTTACGCCGATCACCTTAAAGTCGGCTTCTCTTTTAAACAGAAATGTATTGCTGGGAGGACGTTTTTCCAGGGGCAATATAAGTCGCCTTATAATAAAATGTGAAGGCCCTAGGATCTTTTTGTGTTATTTTATTAATGGTTTGCTATTGCCCCGACGCGCGCACGTGTCCAAAACGCATTAGGCAGGTCAAGTCCCAGTTTGACCTGCCGAGGATGCGAGCGCCATCAGGATAAGATTTTTGCAATTAGCATACCCGAGGGCGCCGCTGATTGTATGGTAGAAATGCTGGCAAAAGGGATTTGTGTTTGAGTTTCTTCGTAACAGAATTATCTTTTCTCGTACATTCAAATAACGGTCCGACGCCACCATGTCTGTAGGTTGTGGTTATGTCGTACTTTACCATTATCCTGACGGACTTTGAGAAATTCAACAATCATGGTGTCAGGGGCGCACAAGCAAACATGACCGCATCTCAGTCGATGACCGCGGAAACTCGCTGCCAAAACGCTGTAGTGAGTAAGCACGGCACCGGCAGCGAGCGAATTTACCATCGTCCCGCCGCTCGCGTCAACGCGAACTAAGCCGCGAAAACACAGCTGCGGGAGGAAGGACTCTGCCCCTGCCGCAGGCGGCTTTCAAGATACAGCCGCCCGGGCGGGAGCGCGCGGCGTAGTACGCGTCCCCCCCTCCCTCCGGAGCCTTGCGGCCCGGCGGGCGGGCGCGCGTGGTCGCGACTTTACAATTGCTAGTAGGTATAGCGGAGACTTCCGCTTAACACGTGTTGTCATGGCAATCGCGGAGCTCCTAGATGCCTAGGAACATAATCGCTTAGGGACTTTTGAGGCACTGGTGTCCGCTGAGCGTGGCTCTCTTATCTCCGGGACCGGGCGCAGCGACCTTGCCGAGCGCACCTCCTACGTGCGTAGGGAGCCAATCGTTTAGGGCGCGTTGACTGTGTGGCGGTGTCTGGCTCACGCCGGCCGTGCTTTATTATTGTAGCGTTTGTTGTAGTGGCGGAAATCCTTGCAGTAGTGGTGTGGCATGACGGCTTTTGATCTCGGTGAACTGTGGTGGTGTAAACAAGCGGCTACTGCTCGCGTTTGTACCCCGGTGCCGCGGCGGAAGCGGCGATGCCGGGCGCTGACGCGCAGCGGGGGTCGTTGGGGTGTTGCGGAGCGCAGCGTAGCTATATCCCAAATAAAAAGAAATATTACTCCTGTCAGGTAGACTGCTCCGTCCCTAATAGTGAGATTATATTTGGATCATCAAAACAGTGATGCGTTCATTCAGGAATACCATCGTTTCTCTCTCGCACCCGCTTGTCCTCGCGCCAGAGAGAAAAAAGATGGTATTCCTGAATGAACGCATCACTGTTTTGATGATCCAAATATAATCTCACTATCAGGGAGGGAGCAGTCTACCTGACTGGAGCAGTATTTTATTTGGGGTGTTGCTACGCTGCGCTCCGGAACACCCCGACGACCGCCGCGGCACTGGGGTACAAACGCGAGCAGTATCCGCTTGTTTACACCACTACAGTTCACCGAGATCAAAAGCCGTCATGCCACACCACCACTACGACAAGGATTTCCGCCACTAGAACAAATGCTACAATAATAAAGTGCGGCCGGCGTGGCCCACACACTGCCAGACATTCAACGCGCCCTAAACGATTCGCTCCCTACGCACGTAGGAGCTACTCTCGGCAAGGTCGCTGCGCCCGGTCCCGGAGATAAGAGAACCACGCTCAGTAACCGACGCGCGGCCCCGCAGACCAGTGCCTGAAAAGTCAAAAGTCCCTAAGCGATTATGTCCCTAGGCACCTAGGAGCTCCACGATTGCCATGACAACACGCGTTAAGCGGAAGTCACGTGGCCCGCAGTGCCACGCCCCCGCTGTACCCACTAGTAATTGTAAAGTCACCGCGCGGTCGCTCGGGCGGCGCGGAGTAAAATGCGCCCTACCTCCGGAGCGTTGCGCGCGACTGGAAGACGGCGCGCTTCCTTTCCGCTTCCCGCCCTTACGTGCGCGAGATTGAGCCGCGATCGCCGGCTCACCCTTCAACTTCAGCTTCCTCGCACGCTTTCACTCGCACATGAGCATACGGCGCGCGGCGACCCTTTTATCGCCCGTGGAGTTCATACGGGACCTCACGGCGACGGAAGTGCGACTGGAGTCTCTATATAATTGATATCGCAATAAGAGTAGATTGTACTTAGCCAGTAACGCATCAAGCCTTCCTTTCTTTCGAGGAGAAAAATCCTACTCTGACATTGGGAGATGGTTTAGGCTCCAAATCATGACCCATTCCAGACATACTGTGGGCAGTATGTCTGGAATGACTCTCGTCCAAGCAGGGGTGTTCCTGATTGGTCTGTGAGGTAGAGCGGTAATTTGGCCACTGTGCTGCACCTTGACGACTGCGACGCCGTGGTCGGACGTTTTCTCCGGTATAGGCGCGCACGCAGTACGACTTCCGTCGGTATGCAGCTGGCCGAATAAAACTGCTGGAAAAACTGCTTGTGGGCATGATTGACACGAGAGCTCCTGTGTCGAGTTCAATTTTTATCAGAACACAAAAATTGGCCTTGCGACTTTCCAAAACAACTCGATCTGAAATGCCAGTAGTCGAGTGCTGCTTCACAAGTGTTCTCATACTCCGTGTTCGTGTTATCTTTTGCTTGTCACGAAACGTGCTCTTACCGCTACAACGGCCGTGCGCACTTATAGCAAGCATCCTTGATATGCAGGCACAGTGAATCAGTGTGGTTAGGGGACCCTTAGCGGAAACAAGTCTGCAGCGTCTTACCGGCCGTCGCTTGAACCTTGAGCAGATAAAGTGCCCCTGCTTCCACTAGATGCAGCTGCGTGCCCACCGATTCGACGGCTTGAGTCTCGGCGGCGTTTTTCCGGGCTGCTTCCGCAGCCAAGGCACTGTCGACTGCTTTCGGAAACGTCAGCTTGTCGCCTTGGGTAAAAAGTACTCGCTGGACCTCTTCCCGGAGGAGTCCGCAGACGAAGCGATGCCGGAGCGCTTTATCTAAACTGGTTCCAAATTGGCAGGTCAGTGTCTTCAGGTTGGACTTGGCCTGCTCACTGATTACGGACAGCTTTGGAGTGGAAAATCTAGCTGCAAATTAAGAACACTTGCTTATATATTGGAAAGATTTTAACTGCGCTTTTTGATGTCTTTTCGTCCTCCTTTGTCCCTGTTTTTAGCGCAGTTAAAATCTTTCCAATATGAACTTCAACCAACTAGCCCAACCTGGTGCACTACTTGTTTATAGGCAACCCACTTTCGAACTTCTGAGTAAGAAACAGAACATCTTTAATGAGTGTAGTAAAAGCTGCAACGTTTTTTCACAGCTTCGCCGAGAAACACTGGACACAGACGCAGCGTGGTACACTGCGCAGCGCAGGACTTTGCTTTAATTTAGAGTGTCATCAAAAGAATGGCGACCCTGGCATGTACCAAATGCTGTCCTTAAACTGTGATATATTAACGACAAAGACTCAATAAATTCGATGACAATAGAATGCCTACCACCCCTTACGTTGTTAAAGAGAAAAAACACTTCTTGCAATCCACTGCACGCAACAAGCCATTCAGAAAGTGGTGAAACACTCATGACGAGCTGCGCTTCTCAAAAAAAAAAAAAAAAATGATAGCGCATGATGGGCTGTGGCGTCAAGATCTCTTAAGGGGTTAAATGGGCTAGATGGGCAGGTCGCTCTTCAAGGGTGACAGACATAACGCTTTTACACAGTCATATCGCTATCCCAAGCGACATGGCTGCCGTAAACAAAGACATGACGCAAACGTGGGGTGCTCCTCTAGACTTTTAACTGTTCAGAAAAACTGCCCGCTATAAAGCAATGCTGGAATACGAGTGGTTCGATGGAGGAGGAGGACAGAACATTTATTTGAAACCAGAGGCTCGTGGTTTCTTCAGATGCGGGAGGCGACGGAGGTTAGTCGGCCTGGAGTCCCTGCTCCCTGGCGGCTGCCTCTGCCCGCTCCGTGACCCAGGCCTGCTCCTCTGGGTTGGAGCTGAGCAGTGTGGCCTCCCACTGCTGCATCGTGGAGGTTCATATATTGTATACACAGGCACACAAAACAAAAAACAGTATTAGATATACGTACCGTAGCTGGCAGATGTTTTGGTTGCTGCAATGTGCTTTTATTTTCGTGATAGAGAAAGGCTTATTTGATAGACGTTCCTTGTGGTGTGTGATGCATCTAATCCAGACTCTACGTAACAAATTACGTGTAACTGATTACTTGTAATCAATAAAGTTGTTGGTAATTTTGTAATTTATTGATTACATTTTTACTCGACAATGCTCTCTGTAATTAAATTATTATTTTTTTCAGTAACAATTTACACCTTTTTAGAAAACAAGCTACAGCAGGCGGCGCAGCTTTCAGCACCTATTGCTGGCGGGAACCAATGTCCAAAGAGACGAAAACATGTACATGGGTTACCTGCTTCCCACAATGCAGCTACGCATTGATCACCTGAACATGGCACGCTTGCATATTTACGCACTTCCCTTAGAAGCATGACTTCCGAGCTCTTCTCTTATAATAATGCTCTCTCGCTGCTGGAAGCGTTTTAAGCGGTATTCATAGGCGGCAAGAGCTGCTGCTTAATTCTTCTTCGCTTGGTGCAGTCTACGACTTCCCTGATATAGACAGACGGTTTTGATGATTCAACGAATATATGTCTACATGTATACATTTTATATATACGTTACTCATGTATACACGTATTCTTGTGATTGTAACACACGAACAATATTTTTAGGGCTGAATAATAGTCATATATATATATATATATATATATATATATATATATATATATTGTCGCGGTTCAACGCGAACAAGAGACAACAACGGCGGAGCAAGACGGCAGCGGAACAGCCTGTTGACAAAGACCACCAGAACAACAGTCATCTTCTTAGTCTTCGAGTTCCCCCTGTCCCACTACATGGAGCACGTTAACGCACATATCGTCATCGTAGTCTAAATGTCTACATAGAGCACGCGTCATTTGCTCTCCCTCGACAAGAGCATCGCCCCGATGCTCAACAATAAGTTCGCTTGGTGAAAACGAAACTCCCTCGTACAGTCACTCGCTGACGTAGGGCTTCATGCGCACTACGTGCACAAGTTCAGAACGTTGCTGGCGGCGCCTTGTGCAGTAAGGGCTATCTGGAACGACCTCGTATGTGACGTCACTTAGCCGACGGAGCACTTTATAGGGTCCGAAATATCGCCTCAGCAGCTTCTCGGATAGTCCCCATTTTCGTATAGGCGTCCAGACCCATACTCTGTCACCGGTGTCGTAAGTTACAGGCCTATGACGGGCATTATAGCGACCTGCATCGTATTCTTGCTGCAGGTGTATTCGCACGCGTGCGAGCTGCATGGCTTCTTCTGCACGTTGCGTAAACGCATCGGCATGGCCGTGTCAATGTCGTCAGGTTCGTGTGGCAGCATGGCGTCGAGCATCGTCCTTACTTCGTGTCCGTGGACAAGGCTGAATGGAGTCATCCGTGTAGTTTCTTGTTTAGCCGTGTTATAAGCAAACGTGATATAAGGCAGACTGTCGTCCCAATCGTTGTGCTCTATATTCACGTACATGGAAAGCATGTCTTCGAGTATTTTGTTCAGGCGCTCTGTTAGTCCGTTTGTTTGTGGATGGTAGGCTGTTGTCTTTCGATGAGTTGTGCCACTGAGCATCAGGACGTGATCTAAAAGCGCGGCTGTGAATGCGGTGCCTCGGTCTGCTATGACGATGGTTGGTGCGCCATGCCTCAGCACAGCATTCTCTATGAAAAATCGGGCCACCTCTGCTGTCGTGCCTCTCTGGATAGCTTTTGTTGCGGCGTAGCGAGTAAGATTGTCAGTTGCTACAATAACCCAGCGGTTACCAGTAGTAGAGGTAGGAAGTGGACCCAAGAGGTCCATTCCGATCTGGTCAAATGGCGTTTGCGGTACTTGAACGGGTTGTAGCAAACCGGCTGGTTTCGTTGGAGGTGACTTGCGCCGCTGACAATCTAGGCAGGTCCGAACGTGATGTTTCACGGCAGCGGGCAGTCCTGGCCAATAATATCTTTGTCGCACTCTGTTCAGTGTTCGCGTATATCCTAGATTCCCAGAAGTGACCTCGTTGTGGCATGCTTCCAGTACTTCCCTACGAAGAGCAGTAGGAACGACGAGCAAATAGCTTGATCCGCTCGATGAAAAGTTAATTTTGTATAGAACTTTGTTCCTTAAGCAAAACGATGATAATCCTCTTGCGAAAGCTTTAGGTGCTGTCTGAGTTCGTCCGTGCAAGAAATTAATCAGGCCAAGCAACGCAGAGTCGTCACGTTGTTGTTGTGCAATGGTCGACGTGTCAAGAAGACCGAGGAATGCTGTTTCCTCTTCATCGGTCGAAGGAGCTGATTCTACGGGTGACCGAGACAGGCAGTCAGCGTCGGTATGCCGTTTCCCCGACTTGTGCACGACCGTCATATCAAACTCTTGCAGTCTCAGGCTCCAACGTGCTAATCGCCCGGAAGGATCTTTCAGATCTGTGAGCCAGCAGAGTGAATGATGGTCGCTGATAACTTTGAAGTGGCGACCATACAAATAAGGGCGAAATTTTGTAACCGCCCATACCACGGCGAGGCATACTTTCTCGGTTTTAGAGTAATTTGCTTCTGCGCGTGAGAGCGTTCTGCTTGCATAGGCGATCACTCTTTCTGTGTCCTCCTGGTACTGCACAAGAACAGCTCCGGGACCAACATTGCTGGCATCAGTGTGAAGCATCGTCGGAGCTGTCTCGTGAAAGTGGGCCGGCACAGGGGGCGTTTGTAAACGGTTCCGCAAATCGTTAAATGCATCTTGCTGTTCGTCGCCCCATACAAACGCAACGTCATCTCTCGCGAGGCGAGTTAACGGCGACGCAATGCGAGCAAAGTCTGCAATAAACCGTCGATTATAGGCGCAGAGGCCCTGAAAGCGTCTGACAGCCTTTTTATCAGAAGGAACAGGAAAGTGTGCGACAGCGGCAATTTTTTTAGGATCCGGGCGGACTCCCGCGTGACTGACGACATGGCCAAGAAACTCTAGCTCCGCAAAGCAAAAGTGGCATTTCTCCGGCTTTATAAGTGAGGCCGGCGGACCGTATAGACTGCAGAACCGCTTCAAGCCGTTCAAGGTGCTCTTCAAACGTTGCGGAAAACACTATGACATCGTCGAGATAGAATAAGCAGGTTTTCCACTTCATCCCCGAAAGCACGGTATCCATAAGCGGCTGAAAAGTAGCAGGTGCAGAGCACAAGCCGAAAGGCAAGACCTTAAATTCGTATAGTACATCTGGCGTGACAAAAGCGGTTTTCTCACGGTCTCTCGGGTCTACTTCAATTTGCCAATACCCGCTCTTTAAGTCCATGGAAGAGAAATAACGAGCGTTTTGAAGCCTATCAAGTGAATCGTCAATGCGGGGAAGCGGATACACGTCTTTTTTTGTAACCTGATTTAGCTTTCGATAATCCACACAAAAACGCCGGCTGCCGTCCTTCTTTACCAAAACTACAGGTGTTGCCCACGGGCTCTTGGAAGGCTGAACCACATCGTCTTCAAGCATTTGGTTTACCTGCTGCTGTATCGCTTCACGTTCTTCTGGGGCCACACGATAAGGGTTTTGGTGAATCGGTCTCACTTCGTCCACTGTGATTATGCGGTGCTTGGTTAGGGGCGTCCGACCGACTCTTGTCGTCGTCGCAAAGCAGTCGCGGAACTCGGCCAGTAGTGCAAGAAGTCGTTCTCGCTCGTGCTGCGGTAAAGTAGCGTTTACGTCAAGCACAGGTGCTGGTTTTGGCGCATGCGCTTCTTCTAGTACTGAAAAGCACCCACGAACATCAGCGACATCGTCAAAATAAGCCACAGCCGTGCCCTTTGGTAGGTGCCGTCGCTCGGTGCTAAAATTTGTTAACAACAGGTTCGTGCGCCCATCTGTGATATTTAAGATGCCTCGTGCAACGGAGACACCGTGAGTAAATAACAAGGGGATTACTTGGTCTGCAACTCCTTCACAATCAAACGGTACGTCACATGCCACCGAAGCAAGGATACATGACCGAGGTGGGGCGACCACGTCGTTCTCGGTTAGACGAAAGGAGTTGCGTTGCGGCGTTAAGCAGGGAATTAAATCAGGGCTCTTGTGAAACGTAATCAAGCGATCCGGGATGTTGATTATGGCGCCGTATTCCCGTAGAAAATCCATGCCTATGATTAAATCTTTACAGCAAGTTGGAAGAATGACGAAAGTTGCCACGAAGGAAGAACCTCATATGGTGATTCTCGCCGTACAGCTTCCAGCAGGTGTGAGCAGTTGGTCACCCGCAGTCCTTATGTGGGGTCCCATCCAGGGCGTTTTCACTTTCTTAAGGTGAACGGCTAAGCTTTCACTCATTATCGAATAATCGGCACCAGTGTCGACTAGCGCTCGCACTTGCTGTCCGTCAACGGAAACAATAAGATCTGCGCTCACAATTTCGTCGGTATCAGAGTGTGTCGGTTTCACGGAGTCTTGCGGCGGGATTATTGGGGGTTTTTCATCGTCTTGTTGCCGGCCCGCAACCTTACCCCGAGAGGTCGCCGCCGTTAGTTTCCTCGGCGTGGGCTGGGCGACCTCCTTCCCCGGAGGTTAGCAAAGGCACGTCCATTCAGTGAAGATGAATGAGCAGGGGACGGAGAGCGTGACCGTCGGCCAAAATCGGTCTGGTGGTTAGGCAGAGAGTCATCGTTCAGAGTGCGCGCCACCGGAGGACCTTGAAAAGCAGCGTCGTCGTGGCGTGGCATGTAGTCGTCACTGGTGCGTCGACCGTCAGACCATTCAGGACTGAAGACGTCGAAATGAGGCGTCGCGGTACCAGCAATGGCGGGAAATATGACCGATGCCTCCGCAGTGATAACAGAGGGGGCGCCTATCAACCGTGCGCCATGCGTCCGTTTATCGAATTTGCGGGCGCCTCGAAGCCTCGTCTTGCGACGGTGACCAAAACGCAGCGGATGACGGCTGGCGGTAGGACGGGATCGGCACAACGGGTGGGTGTCTGAAACGTTCCTCTGGTCGTGATGACCAAGGTTTGGCTCTCGGCGGCTGATGTTGCGACCGCATGGGCATAACAGCTGGTTGACGTCGGACAGCGTCGGCATAACTTAGGCGACGCTGCTCCTAACCAGGATCGCCTGCGGGGAACGCTTGCCTAATTTTCTCACGTACGACTTCAGCGAGTGACGCCATGGGTGTGCCCATTGCCGGTATCCCGAGCTTCTGAAGTTCTTCGCGAAGAATCTCCCTAATTAGATCACGAAGGGAGTTCTGATTGCTAACGTTCATTGCGGCGGCGTTGATAGGAGTGCTGGTGGGCAAGCGACCGTACTGCCTGCATCTTAGACGGAGTGCGCGTTCAATACCAGTGGCTTCATTTATAAAATCCGCCACCGTACTCGGTGGATTGCGCACAAGTCCGGCGAACAGTTCTTTTATGCTACGCATAAGGTAGCATAATTTCTTTTCCTCAGGCATGTGAGGGTCAGCTCTACGACACAGGCGGGCCATGTCCTCGGCAAACATCGCTACAGTTTCGTTGGCTTTCTGAAAGCGCAGCTCAATTAGTTGCTGGGCATGGTCCCGTCGATCGACACTCGCAAATGTTTCAATTAGCTGATGTTGGAAATCATTCCATGTAGCGAAACTGGCTTCGCGGTTTTCAAACCACGTGCGAGCACTACCGCCAAGGGCGAAATACGCGTGGGAGAGCTTTTGTTGATCAGTCCACCACTTGACCTTGGCAACACGTTCGTACTGGTCAAGCCAGTCTTCAACATCTTCATGTGCGCCACTAAGAAAGTGATCGGGAATCAGTGGTTGCAGAAGGGTTACCTGGGACGGACTGTGAGTAGAACTGTCTTGTGGAACTCGTGGAACTTGTGGCAGGCTGGCGGTTGCCATTGGCAGAGGTAGACAGGGCTCGGACGAGCTCGGGGGCAAGGCCTAGCAACCGCCGACTGAAGCGATGCACATGAGTTGTAATTGGAGATGGGCTGGATGAACGGCTCCCAGGAGGAGTCCGGAGCATCAGGCAGGGTTGTGAACCCAGCACTTCCACCAATGTCGCGGTTCAACGCGAACAAGAGACAACAACGGCGGAGCAAGACGGCAGCGGAACAGCCTGTTGAAAAAGACCACCAGAACAACAGACGTCTTCTTCGTCTTCGAGTTCCCCCTGTCCCACTACACGGAGCACGTTAAAGCACATATCGTCATCGTAGTCTAAAGAAATGGACAAAAATTTGCTCTGCACAATCGGCTAAGTGATAACAAGGAAATCTCAATTACTGAAGAAAGAAATAAGTCACGAAAAACAAGTGCGAGCCGCTGCCGAGTTTCCCAAATCAGCCACTCTTAAAGAGCTCCGTAGCTTCATCGGCTTGTGCTCTTATTTTCGGCGTTTCATCTGTAATTTCGTCTCTATTATCGCCCCCTTGACTCAGCTACTTGCCAGCAGCGCTGACCTCTCGGCATGGAATCCCGATTGCGACGAGTCATTTACGACGCTCCGCCGGCTCCTTACGTCCCCTCCAGTACTGCGCCACTTCGATCCCAATGCGCCTACTGAAATTCACACGGACGCTAGCGGTGTCGGTCTTGGTGCCATCCTCGCCCAACGCAAAGACGGCTATGACGAGTATGTCGTTGCTTATGCCAGCCGTACCCTATCAAAGGCAGAGTCGAACTATTCTGTAACGGAAAAGGAATGTTTGGCAATTATTTGGGCAATGAGCAAACAGTCATCGTAGTCTAAATGTCTACATAGAGCACGCATCAATATATATATATTGTAATGAAGAGAAGCAGACGGGCAATCAGCCTTGCGCCAGAACGCCTAACGTACTATATGATAGCTGTTGGTATATTTAATACTGACACGTATACATGTTTATCTTTCGCCGATGGCCGCTTTCCACCGGCTAACAAATGTTAAACGTTATCGCTCGGCGCAGGACGCGCCTGTATCGGAAGTTTCTAGAACGTTATCGATGCTTCTTTCCGTTGCCTGTTTTCACCGACGCTTATGTTATCTGATTGTATGAGCGACGCGAATTGTCTAGAACTTTCTGGAAGACACGCGCGTACCAGGGATTATTCTGGAACCTTCGATACTCAGGTATAAAAGCCGACGCGTTTTGCCGCTGATCAGATTTTCGACGATCACCGACTGTGTTCGCCGCTATCGTTGTGCTTTGAGTGTAGCTTGCTTTTGTGGGCACAGGTTCGCCCAATAAACAACCAGTTTTGTCATACACAGTTTTACGACTGTTTACCGTCACTACTGCGTGACATCTGGTGGAGGTGCTAGTGCGTTCATGCAGCGAACGCCCCCGCAAAGCCGCGATCCAAGCCCCAAACCGGAGGACAACGCCAACGTCGCCAAGGACCATCGAGCAAGCCGTAGGCAGCAAGGACTTCTCCCTGAGTACGGACTTCTTCCCAAGAAGACCAGGAAGTGCACGGCCACGACGACCGCATCAACCATGACAGCCTCAGTGCCGCCTACACCGATCGTGTTACAGCACCCCCGGGAGCCACCGACGTTCCGCGGATCAACATTTGAGGATCCGGAAAGCTGGCTGGAGACGTATGAAAGGGTCGCTGTATTTAACAACTGGAACAGCGACGAGAAGCTGCGCCACGTCTTCTCTTCATTGGAAGATGCTGCCAGGACGTGGTTCGAGAATCGGGAGTCAACCTTGACAACATGGGACCTGTTCCGCCATGGCTTCCTGCAGACCTTTACAAGCGTTGTGCGCAAGGAAAGGGCCGAAGTTCTCCTAGAAGCCCGGGTACAGCTGCCCAACGAGAACATCACGATTTTCACGGAGGAGATGACTCGCCTGTTCAAGCACGCCGACCCCGACATGCCAGAAAAGAAAAAAGTTCGCTTCTTGATGAGGGGTGTCAAGCAAAAGCTCTTCGCGGGATTGATACGCAACCCGCCAAAGACTGTTGCTGAATTTATTTCCGAGGCCACAACCATTGAGAAGACGCTCGACATGCGGACAAGGCAATACAACCGCCGAACGCTGGCCGCCAACAACATCGACGTTCAAACACTTGGCAGCAACGACCTGCGTGAGACCATCAGAGCGGTCGTTCGCGAGGAACTGCAGAAGTTCTTCCCCAAGTCGCAGCTTCAAGTGGCATCTATCGCCGACATCGTTAAAGAGGAAGTTCAACGCTCATTTGGAGTTCCCGATGTGCAGCCGCAATCGCCGCAACCCCAGCCGGAAGCGCTGACCTACGCCGCCGTCGCCCGTCGTCAAGGCCCCCCTCCGCGCTCGCGCCAGGGCCCCGTAACGCCGCAGTTCCGACGTCCACCACCGCCGCTGCCAGCACGCCCGTCCGTCGTCCAGCGCAGCTACCCGAGAAAGACGGACATTTGGCGCGCCCCCTACCACCGCCCGCTCTGCTATCACTGCGGGGAAGCTGGTCATGTCTACCGCCGATGCCCATACCGCGAGATGGACCTACGAGGGTTCGCCGTCAACGCGCCACGTCCACAGCTTGGCGAGCGTCCACGTGACATCGCCGACTACCTCGCCGGAGCCCAGTGGCAACCACGACGACCCTCACGCTGGCCGTCACCAGGACGCTACTTGTCACCGCAGCGCCGACCATACACTGGCCCAGCCAGGGGCCGGTCCGTGAGCCCCTATCCGGGAAACTAAAAGCAGCAACCGATGGAGGTGCGGTTGCTGTACGACGCAATGCCGAAGATCCTCCGCCGCCATCGAAGAATATTCGCGAATCATCACGACGAGATATCAGCACGCCGCCTGGCAAGAGCCTTGACGACAACACTTCGCCGCCGAAAGAAGACCTGCCGACGCGACGTAGCAGCAGCGGAGCAAGCCGACGCAGCCGTGATCCGACGCCACGCCTTAACCGCAACGCCAGACGACGGTCTACCGAATTAGACGTGCTAATCGATGGTCATAACGTCACCGCTCTCGTCGACACTGGAGCCGACTATTCCGTCTTCAGTGGCCCGTTCGCCGCCAAGTTGAAGAAGGTGAAAACAGCCTGGCAAGGACCCGATATCCGGACAGCGGGAGGCCACCTAATAGCGCCGACTGGAATCTGCACAGCACGAGTCACGGTAAACAACCGCACTTACCCGGCGAGCTTCGTAATCCTGCAGCACTGCTCCAGGCATGTCATCCTAGGCACGGACTTTCTAAATCAACACGGTGCAGTCATCGACTTAAGGTCCAAGTCGATAACGCTTTCAACGCACAACGCGATACCACCGGATACAAGCATAAGTTACCATGCCTTGAATGTGCTTGAAGAACAAGTCACCGTTCCGCCTCGCTCCAGCGTAATGATTTCCGTCGGTACCGAAGTGCCTGCAGACATGGAGGGCGTCATCGAGGGCGATCATCACTTACTGCTCGACCGTGAAATTTGCGTCGCTAGAGGCATAGCTGAGATACGTGCAGGGAAAGCAAGGGTGATGCTCACGAACTTCAGCTCCGAATACAAGCACATTAACAAAGGCACCACGGTCGCCTACATCGACGAAATAGTACAAGCCAGCAGTGTTTTCGCCTTCACGGATTCCAGTGCACCTGCAATGACGACTATAGTACCTGAGCCAACTTTCGACGTCAATCAGAACCTTCCCAGGCATAAGAAAGAACAACTAAAAGCTCTGCTCCTGCAATACAAGGACTGCTTCTCGCCGTCGTCAAAAGTTCGACAAACCCCTGTCGCCAAGCACCGCATCATAACCGACGAAAATGTCCGCCCACTCCGTCAGAGCCCGTACCGAGTTGGTTGCTTTCCACCGGCTAACAAATGTTAAACGTTATCGCTCGGCGCAGGACGCGCCTGTATCGAAAGTTTCTAGAACGTTATCGATGCTTCTTTCCGTTGCCTGTTTTCACCGACGCTTATGTTATCTGATTGTATGAGCGACGCGAATTGTCTAGAACTTTCTGGAAGACACGCGCGTACCAGGGATTATTCTGGAACCTTCGATGACTCAGGTATAAAAGCCGACGCGTTTTGCCGCTGATCAGATTTTCGACGATCGCCGACTGTGTTCGCCGCTATCGTTGTGCTTTGAGTGTAGCTTGCTTTTGTGGGCACAGGTTCGCCCAATAAACAACCAGTTTCGTCATACACAGTTTTACGACTGTTTTCTTTACCGTCACTACTACGTGACAATACATCATGTCCGAGATGGCTGTCCCGAAAACTTACGAGGTGTAAGTACTGCATGAAGTTGGCTTGAAGGCCATTCATTAATAAGAAGAAAAAAAACGCTTATCCTTGCACTCGACCGCGCAATGCTTGAAACAGCGAATCTGGGCAATCGTAGCCCAGCATTTTCCGGAAGTTCGCGCGAACTTTTCATCTTATTACTCATGATGATGATAATTTCTTTTCGCGCGTCTCTACTTACGGACGTCACTGCGCGTTGCATAGCGCAGCTTGCTACACCGACACCGCGTTGCAATACCGACAACGCGTTCCAGCAGACCCGCTCCGTGTATGCGTCTCTCTCTCTTTCTCTCTCATAGCGCGCAAAAGTTTTGCACCTCGCAAAGCACAAGCGTGCCGAAGACGACGACGCTCGAACGAAATCATATGGTTCGCATAAATGCATGCTCTGCAATCGTGGCTGTATACCCTAGTGTTTTTTTTTCTTACATGGTATTTATTGCATCATGTATATGCGAGAAAAATACTATCTGCAAAAAAGGTGCAAGCACCAGCCAACACATCCCATATTCATGGCCTAGTGGTTAGAACGCTCGCCTTGGGACCGGCGGTACGTGGGTTTGAATCCCGCCTCGGCAAGAAAGTTTATTAATTTATTTCTTCATAGAGTCTTAATACGAGCCACAAATCACGGCTGGCTTAAACAACTTCGCTGTTAAAAAAGTGCGTGCGGAATGACGAAAATACAGGTGTTCAATGGCACAGTCACCGTCAAAAGTTTACGCGGCCGAGGTTCTGCGAATAAGTTCATTTTCAACGCAGCTGGCCCGCAGCCAGAAATACTATGCAAAATTTTTGTTTACTCTAGACCAGTATGCGCTGTAAATCCGAATACCACGATGTGTGCCGAAGGCGTAAAAATGTAAATATTTTTTCAGATTCCGCCCTCCGAAAGCTTTTGAAGCTGACTATACGTTCTGAAGGAGATGCTGCTTTTTGGCTTATAAGTGATGACAAGCGCCGAGGTCTTGATAATGGAATATTGGAGCGTAAAATTGTAGAACTTGTACAAGGTCAGGCGACTTCACGACGCAAACCTAGCAATAGACGCTCAGCATGCTTTTTGTTTGTTAACACTGATGATGAATGAACAGTCAAAGTAAATGAATGTTACTGTCTGATTCTGGACTGACTCGAGTGTAATGAATACGTTCTATATCGCTGAAGGTTCCATACTAATTCCATACTGCGCATTCCTATTCGAATTTGGCCTGTCTTACGCCTACCGAGTCTTTAGCAATGAGAAGAGGCAGGCAACTGCTTCTTGGGATGTAGCCGAGGCCATGGTAGATGTGATTAGTAATGCAGTATATGTGAGTAGGCTGACTGGCATTATTATATGAAGTACGCCAACGTACCTACGTTAAGTCACGGTGGAAATGACAGAGCCCTTTATTGTACATATATTAAAGGGACACTAAAGAGAAACAGGAAGTTCAGCTGGAATAAAAGGGGGACCTTCAGGAATGCATGCAGTTTTTGTTGGGTGCAAAAATATGAGTTATTAGCGGAGAAATTCGTAAACAAAGACCAAATATCTCTTCCTCAATTTCTCTCACCCCACATTTGGCGCTGAAGCAGTGTCGTCACAGATTTCATTGCTCTCAGAGAATCAGAATGCGCCATGATACGTCACCGCTTGCGTAAACGGCCGAGGCCCTGGATGCATCATGGGTGCATGCAAGGTCGCTGCGTTTGCGTTCGCCGCGATGGATACCGTTGATGCCGCTCAACCTTGCAACGAAGAGCTCGCCAGGGAATCAGGACTGCATTTCAGCGATATTCAGTGAAACGGAGCGCGAAATGATCCTTCGTGCTCGAGCGGTAGGTGTTTCCGCGTGCGATGGCGGTGAGCCGCCGGCCGCGCCCAAGCAGAGCTTCGTTTTCGTCGACGGAAGGCGAAGCGTCCGGTCCGCCAGGCGACGATGTTCCCGACAGTACAAGCGTAGAAAGTTGCACACGTACTCGGTATGGTTATTTCGTGGCTTTATTTAATGGCATTCAGCACTCACCGAGCCGCTACTTTGCTGCTGCAGGGGCACGGTAGGGGGTTTGATGAAGGCCGCATTGAGGGAACATCTGCTCGAGAAAGGACTGGCCTCTGGGGTACGCCAAGTTACTTTCCGAGGGCAAGATTATACACATATTCCGAGGGCGAGAACTGCAGAGAGCACACCATTAGTTTCTCTGGCTCTTTTGCCGTTTTATCATCGGCAGAGCACTGAGCCATTGCGAACGCCGGGGAGTCGGGGCTCTCCGCGCGACACCACATGAAAGGACACAATCGAGTCAACAGTGCCGCTGCCCCTGAGCAAGCGCCTTGGGCCATTAATACAGCCCTCAACACTACGCACACCAGGCATTTTCTGGCTCTTTCCCGCGAAGTTAACGTTTTTCGAGCCACGCAACACGCAACCAAACACTGTAGAGCGCAATAGGCGCGCGCGACCCTGCATGTAGCAAAAACGAAACTACGAAACTATCACGACCGCATGTAGCGCAATGCCATTTTTTCTTATTTATTTAATTTTGTGCTAAACTTGTACTTCCTCGCTTGAAACGGTTTAAAAAGTTGGCAAATGCTGTTTATGTATGTTTAAGGTGTATTTCATTTTGTTTATTAACAGTGATAAATCGCTCTCGACCAATCGCGACCGGCCTGCATTTGTAATCTCCGACGTCACGAACGTGTAGTGGGGGAATTTCGAAGGGGCGTCACCCCCTATCCTCCAGTTTTTCGCTATTTTCTCGCTTATTAAATATCTGTTTGCAGTAAGAATGGTATGGCTGTGATCGTGAAAGGATAATCTACCATTTAAGCTCCACTTCCGGTTTCTCTTTAGTGTCCCTTTAAAGTCATCTGAGAGTGTCTCTGATAACAAGTTATAACTTTAATAATATCAGGAGTGATTAGCCTTCTGTTATTGGGAAACATACGTACGAAGTTCTATTGTGGTTTATATTGCAACGTTATCAGCGCTTCCAAAAGAAAGTGACTGTACAAGTCCCTCTTTTTCTGGCGTTCATTTCACCTAGGTACCACCACCTGACTCATGACGCTTATATTTTTATATCTGCCCCGATGGCGTAAGTTACGCTGCGGAACAAAAATAAATACCCTTTCTAAAGAATGAACCATCACAGCTTCCCGACAACGCGCGGTACGTTGGCACATGTCGTCATTTGTGATAACGATAAGAACGACAACCCGTCGTTAAAAATGACTTGTCAATCCCCGGTTTTTCTTTTTTTTTCTCAAGGACGCGACTAACCCGCAGAAGGGTAATCCCGACCTTGGCATGATGCTAGCGACCTTTCTGGTTTCGGACGCGCACGTTCTTAGTGTATATTTCAGGCGCATAGCATCGAAAGGCTTAAACCTTTCATCAGGGAAAGGCTTTCGCAGTCAATTCGGTAGCTGCACGGAAAGCGCGGACAACCAGTCCACTTTCAGGACACCCGCTCTGAACCAAGACACATATTTGCGAGAAAGGATCCATAGCGATAAATGTATCCACAAATTACACCTCATTATCCCGATGTGTTGATGAGCCGCACTCTGCTGCCTGTATTCTGTGTTATGATAAAAAATATAGTTTGTACAGTGTCAGTAGCCTAAACGTAAAACAGGAAATTGAAGTCATCACATCAGCTGTCATATATCATAAATTGCAAGAAACAAAACTGCAACTGTACTTCATAATACTCGCAATGCAAACTTTGATGCATGTGATTCATTTCAATTTATTATCTGTTCCAGGGTATAAATATGCTATTCAGATGGTAAACACAGTTTATTTAGCAAAATGTCATAATACTTTTGTCCTCCAACTTGTGTTCCTATTGGTCATGCACATTTCTCTCTATCAAATATGTGGTCGAAACATCACCAAGTCGAATTGTGAATTATTTAAAAGTCAAACAGGCTTCTCCACATGTAGGGGAAATGCCGTAGGCATTTGAGAACGTAATAATATACAATCATTTGTTTGCATAAACTTCCTGACTATAGGCACGTAAAGAAAAGCTCAAATGTATTGCACGGCTTTATCTTTTCGCAGCAATTTCACCCACTGCATTTATAAAACAATGCACTTTCTTTTTAGCGCGCGAGTCCAAAATACATAGCAACTTATTTAACTTAGCTGTAAAAGTTTCAAGAGCTCGTTAGGTTGTCATTTGAGTAAAGAAGACGAGAGACTTCATGTACAGGCAAAATAAGTGGCTAAGAGCGACAACTGATTAGTTATTTCACAAGGAAAAACTGAGTTTAGCTATGTAGTGTTAAAATATGTATAGCTTTAAATAATGCACATATTTTATAGATCGCCGGACAAGGGTCTTTGGAGTTAGGTGGGAGAGGCCTTCGTCCTGCCATGGACATAAAAATAGGCTGATAATGGTGATGAAACATTGCCGGAGATGACCGACCCTCATTGAAGAAATACTTTTTGCAGTTTATTAATGTATTTATTTGGCCGTCAGCGTTCGAAGGCATTACGGAAGGAAGTGGGTTGAGAAGGCTAAACAAATGATGCAATGATTAAAAAGTAACTTTTTAATCATATAATTTTAGCTGGTGGTAAGCAGAAAAAGCTTCAGTGCGCACCAGGAAGGCAGCTTTACAATTATACCATATTACCTGATATTACAAATAATTAAAAAGGAATATAGTAAGTAATTAACAAATTCAGACTACACAACTTATACGCTAGTTGATGTTGCATGAAACTTGCGTTTATTAGTACTCTCTAGGATTTCTTTGGAGAGGCGATTCCATTCAAGGGCTGTGCGAGGCCAGAAGGAGCTTAAAGCAAGTTAATGTGACTAAATCTGATACGTATTTTGTACAGTTGATCAATATGAGACGATATATGTTGTGACGGGAATGTAGTCGGACCCGGATATATCATACCAACTAACCAACTTATAACGAATTATTCTGTATATCGAACAGCTGTAAAATCCACTTGAAAATACCATGCAGATGTATTGGGCAGGTGCACGCATACATAGAACGCCCGTTCACCAGCACATTCGATATATCGAACGCGGCGCCACGCAGAAGCCCTCATAGTGAACTTCTTTGTGCACTTTGAGGTATTCTGGCACCTGGGAAAAGAGAATGTGCAGTCAGTTGAGCCCCGTCGAGCTGTTCGGCTAGCCCGCATGCTACCGCGAACGTCAACATTTCTTCTATCCGATTTTAGAGGCGTCTTCGCGTGGGTCGAGTGCCTAGTTCACGAGTTCATTTTCCGCAAGTGATGGCCTCTGCAAGTGTAAAGAAAAGAGCCAGCTTGGACTTTGCAATGAAGTTGAAAGTGATCCAGGAATTTGTTTGCGGGTAAATAAAGTATGCTTGCATTTTTTTACCCCGAGTTGCGTGCAGTAGTTACTGCACGCAGCAGCTCTCGGACGCACCAATCGGTAAGCCACCGTTTGGCTCAGGGCCTATTATTTTATATATCGAATTACCTATATATAAAATTTTTAGTGATTCCCTTCAGAATCGATATATCTGGGTTTGACTATCAGTTTAGGGGTTACAAATTCAAGTTGAATTTTATTTGAGGTTAGAGTAGCTATTAACGCGATAGCGTTTAGGGCCCCGTGTAACAGAAAATCCGGCGTCGGCGTCGGCATTGGCGCCCGCGGCCGAGAAAATCATTCCAAACCACGTTTAGGTATTCCACACCATTCTATCATTAATGTTGCTCATACGTTGTCTTGCATTCTTGGCAAAGCTATTCCTCAGAATTTTGAGAATGACAATTCACAAACAAATGTCATGAAACGAAACACCCACAGCGCATGCCGTTTATGTTAAATCTTCTCAGCCTAAAATATTAAAAGTGCGAAGCAAATACGGAAACCTGAAAATGCTGTAATTTCTTTGGCGCGGTTGTGCACTATCTCCGGGATCGGAACACGCAAGAGGCCACGTTTCCACCAGAAAGCTCGCTTATGTGCATTGCGTTTGCCGCCAGTGTTTGCCAGTAACCATTACGGTTGCATAAGCTGCAGTCATCGGGAACCATGAGTAGCAGTCAGGGATCTTTGAATGCTTTCGCGTTCCACTCTTAAAAGCGAAGCTTAAGCGTCCTCCCAATTTTTCGATTATAAGTTGAACATATAAAACGGGTAGAGTAATATTGAGTTGTAATGAGGTAATCAACATAATGGAATTTCACACATTGGATGCATACTCAAATTTTGTTCCTATAAGTGTTTTTTATAGTAGTAACCTGAGAGAGGATGGTGGCATATTATAAATGTAGCGGAGCAAATAACCCAACGTTCGATCCGCATTGCTACTAATGTCGATATACCAGGTGAGATTAGCGCTAACCCAGTGAACCATTAATGTACCATAGATGTCCATAGAACATCATGTTTGAGGCATTGCATACATCCTATAGATATCTATATTTCTCCAAACAACATTACAAATACGTACCGTGGCCCAAGTAACACAGAACGTAGCGTAAACGTTGCCTGATTGTAACAAATGTCAGGCAACGTTAAACAGCCAACCTCAACGTTGAATGTACGTTGCCAGCTGTACGTTCAAGTGATGTCATAAATAAATGTCGAAGCAACGTCCTGACACCCACGTTGTGTCAACGTTGCATGTAAACATCAATTTAACGTGTAAATGGTATCAATGTAGCAACGTTACAAAACAGCACGTTCCCAGAACGTTGCCGGATGTCACCAATATTGACATTAATGTGATGCCAGGCTATTGTAGCATTTCGCATGTATACGTTCATGCAACTATAAGATATTTTCATTTTCAACTGAACATTCATCTTTATCATACAGTGAGGTATGGAGATGTATAGTGGTTATGCAGTAATTAATATCTTCTAAGGAACACCATGTTAAATTATGTTTATTATGCTTCTCCACAGATAAGATCTGCTATAAATTATATCAAATGGCAGAAGCATTCACATGGAAAAAAATGCTAATTGTTGCAACGGTTCACCTATAGTAGACAAAGTGACGCATAAAAGTATTCCCTTCTTCCACACCAAATGCACAAGACTTTGTGACTGCTTGCACGCCACATGCCCCTAAAAGTGGAAACATTAAGCAAGGGCCATCATGAATTAGCCCAAGCCCTATGATACGAGCTGCATAAAAATGACGAACACGTGTACACTGCACAGTGGATACACACAGATCATATCTACTTGTCCATATGAAAAACAGTGCATTTTTTTTCAGTTCACGTATGGTTTACATCATAGAAACGGCACTAGAGCAAAGGACTATAAGCCACCAATAGGGCTGCCAACACATCGTACACCAGCGAACATTTGTTTCACACACCACACAGGACACATGCACGCTGCAGACATGTTTTTTTTAGGAGGAATCTTCGCGAGCCGCACGATAAACACAGAAGGTACGGACGACAGGAGCAAAACCCGCGCACATTCAACACACCGACAAGAAAGGAAATGCGGACGATACGGCTGTAACCTGCGCCACACGAGCTATCAACCCTCGTGGATTTGATCCTTTCCGCCTGAAACAGTCACAACGCGCACGGAAACATCGAACACTGCACATCTGTACCTACGATATCGTGTCAACAATTCCTGAGGCTACAATTCATGTTGACGACATCAGAAAGTTATCTGAAACTAAGTGACGGCGTAGGAAAAGTAGGCAGCATCCCTAAACGTCATGGATTGGCTTCGAGTCAGCTTCGAGACAGCCCAAACCGTTCAAATCAGGCCACAGCGACGGCTTGATAAGGATAACGTATGCTGATCTCGAAGGCCATGCTTATGCTGGCTGCAGACGGCGGAAGCAATTCAAAGGTAAAATACTTTTTAAAACTTCCTTCTACGCTAAACTATAGTGTAAAATATAGATTGTTCTACGGTTATTTTGTCTCGCAACATCTATACGTAGTTGTGTGTAACCCGGCACAAAATTTTAGTATGCGAGTGTACTGGTTAATATTTTTGTCATCACAGAGGCCACAACATTCTCACAAGTATGCAGGTGGCGCTATTGTTTTTCCTCCGTGTTCTGTGATGGCGGTCGTATGTGCGGGGTGCTACGAGCGTCGCGTTTGCTTGATCGTGTGTTTTTGTGTTTGCTGTTATGAAGTAGGTCGCAGTTAGCGTGCACAGAAGTGCCTGAAGATACCTTGTGTCATGCTGCAAGCTCGCCGTATGCGTGGCGCGCCAGGCAAATGTGGCCCAACGATTTTATGCCGTGGAGTGCGGCCTCTTTGTTCTCGTTCTTGAAAGTTGGGTGGACGTCGCAAAGAAATAATGTGTGTTAGCGCGCCTCAGCTCGTCCACTACGCAGCGGCATGTATGCGGGGAGTAACATCGTCGACGCAGCACCGGCAACTTGGAGAGCGCTTCGCGACCGCGTCGTACCATTCAAAAGGTAAGTAATCATGCTGGCTAACTACACGCGTGTTGTGTGAGCTTCTCGTGTGTGCATAGCGTGCGCGAGCGTATGAAATAGAAGTCCCGCGACAACAGTAATACCTGTGCTGATGCTTGCTGAACGCTGGTTGTCAGCACTTAGTTACGCAAGTTTATTGCTTCGATGCGAAATTGAAAATCTTGATAAGCGTTTTCTTCCGATGAGAAATATAACGTTCGAAAATAATCGTGTTCATCATGTGCGTGCGGCGCGTGAGCTCCCGCTTTTCTGCTGAAGTTGCATAATAACGACTCATTTGCCTCTTCACCGATTCTTATTGCAATGATGTTTCCTTGCTTACATGGCAAGGAAACTTGTTTCATATCTACTTGTCCAAGGAAACTTGTTTCCTTGCCATGTTTCCTTGCCTCGACGTTGTAAATAATATCTGCTTACGAAGTTTTCGGTTTACGACAGTTTTAGAGAAAAAAAATTAAGCAATCACAGCTTGCTACTAGTCCAACTTACTTTTTAAGACAAGATGTTTTGACATACCTTATACGTAACTAAACATGACAGGGGAAAGTTAAACTGAGTCATGAAAAAAAAATGAATTGTTTTGTAAACAAACATTTCTTTGCTATGTGCTGCTGCGTGTCCATAATTTTACTGTGATCAAAGGGTCCCCATTATCAAGACATTCATCAGTGACTTCTACTTTGTGCTCTGTTGCCACCCTGCAATAATGCAAACATTCTTTTTGTGACTATATTTAGATGCTCCATGCATGTCTAGACAATTTGACAGCTTTATAAAGCTGTGTGCCACTGCTATAAGTTAACACAGAACTTATTTTATAGTGGCGAGGCTGTGACCCATAACAGTGCCCACATAACGGAGGAGCCACCAGACCCCTTGGCCATGCCTGCCGTAGTGCAACGTGTAATCTGGATGGTCGGGTCAGGTATGTATGTATGTAGTGTACGTGTTCCAAAAAATGGCATCTTGGTATCATTTGTGGATAAGTTAATCGACATTAGTCAACACAGCTTACTAAATAGGCCAAATGTTTATGCAACTTGCTGTTTATTTGTGTTCATAGCTGTTATGCACACCTTATTGTGTTCTATATAAAAGTAGACCTAACATGTCCTGATGTTAAGTATTTTTTCTTGCATCAATCGCTTGGCTGCAAGTTACATTTTAATTTTGCTTAGTACACACTATTTATCGCTTTTCATTTTGGTTTTCTTGTTTTGAAACTGTTTCCTATGCTGTAGGATTTTATTTCCGAATTTTTGGTGTTTACACTACACTCTTGTGCAGCTTCTGCGCATATAAGAATTCAAAGTGTAATGGGCCAAATATGTCATAGGTGTAAGCACACGGTGTGCTTACCATTGTTTAACATTCAAATTCACGATTATTTCTGTCTTGTTCCTAGAATAACTGCCACTGGAAAATACACATTTGATGAGCTCAAACTTCTTAAAATGATACATTAAGGCCAGTATTCACTGTGCTGCAGTTACTACAGTTCTGAAGTGTTTTCTAGTAAGCTTGCTTTTTTCTCTCCCATTTTTTAATATTCTTGGCAAGCTATCCCCATTCATGCAAGTAGGCATTGTAGCAGTTGCAAGTCTATGTCCAGTTACATTATTTTTCTCTTTTTTTCAAGTCAATACAGCATAGAACACATAGCTAACTGGTAGGTAGTTCATTGTATTGATGCTCTATTATTAAAAAATCACACTATTTCACACATGTCTGCTTGCTCTTGCCATGTTTGCTGGTTATTGCAATGTTGCTCGTCAAATGAATTTGATTTGAACTACACCATACAGAACAGTCTTATTGGCTTTAGTGTAATTTTAATAGTGACAATCAACCAAAAAGCCCTAATTCTACAGCTGTCAAGAAGTATTTCTAATACTTTGGGGTCCCTTTCCATATTTTCTGTTTCATCCTGTGTATTTGGTCAGCACAGTGGGTATTCGGTCTATTCATTCTGCTTGGCGCTGCTCAGGTCAGAATATGTTCAACCTGCAAGTCCAAATTATAATGATATGTGTACGACTTCATTTACTGGCTGGATGAATTGAAAAAGCATTATATCTAATTCTAAGAGTATTTTTGTCAAAAATACCAGTGTCTAGAACAAGCATCATATGCACTGTAAACTCTTATAGTTTTAAGTTAGGTAGGCAAATATCTATAGGTATGTATACTTGTGCATATACTTTCTACATATTGGCTAGTGTTTTAGCTACACGAAACAGCCTATGTTGTCACTACTCTCAAGTCAAATTTATGGTTGATGCGCCGCTTGTTTTTGTTGTGCACTTACACTTCTGTGGTGTCTTAAGCACTGTAGATGCCTGACAGCTGAAGTATTGCAGCAGTAGACAGTTTTAGTTTAGCGTACGCTATGTCATTGCGTATGATATAAAATAGCGGGTCATCACCGCGCATGTGCAGAACGCTATCCGACCGATAGCGTATGCATGCTATTTCTCAGATTTAGCATTACCGTCTGTGCGTGGTTTACGTTAAACATGGCGGTGGTCCCTGCTGCCCACTTCGAATTGAATTTGGCTTGGCTTTTGCAGAATTCGCTTCGTTCGTAGCAAATGACTGTGTAAATAGCTTTCGCTTACCGTCAGGCCGCTTTGACAACAGTGTAATATGGTTAACCTTGTGGAGTTTTCGAGATCGCTTCTCGTTTCGAACGACACGAAGCCTAACGAGGGAAACCGACATATATCAGCGCCACCTGTCAGTGAAGTCGAGAGATAGGTGCGACGATGGCATATGACCTCTGAGATCGGAAGATCTCGCAGGCTAACTAAAACTGTAATAAATGTGTGCTGTTTAGTGTACGCTGTACTATAGCGTATAGGCGTACGCTATTAGTTGCATGTGCTATACTCACTGTCTAGTGTCGAAGCTAACTGGCACTTACTATTGCTACAGTATGCCAACAGATACCTATCACCGTATTTGTGCATTTTCTAAGAACCAGCCGTGTTTGCTAGGTGAAATTTGTAGTGTACGTATGAGTTTGCCGGTCAGTTCACGTAACTTTTCAGGATAGAATTTACATGGGGAGGAAAAGGATACCATACAACATGACTGCGGCTAACTGACCATTTATTTTGATGGAAGGATTAAAAGTAGCAACACTGGATGTGTGCTTATGTTGTGCACAATTTCGTTCAGAGTGAAGGCGTAAGTTGTAATATAAAGGCATAAAATCACAATAAATGGTATTTGTGTAAAAAGGAAAGTAAATATGCGCAGACTAACTTCAATCACTTGTCATCTAGAAAGGATGCCTTTTATTTCATGAATTGATCATGGGGTCTGGCTCGCATGTCTTGTTTATGTGGTATGCCTCACTGATCTGTCGTGTCAATTTTTCACCGTAGGTGAAAACAGATGATCTTAATCCAGCCTGAAGTCCTATCGCGGCAATGCACGGCAAAACTGGACGAGCAAGCTGGTCTCTTGAGTGAAATATGGGAATTTATTTGGCACATTTAGTTACTGGCCAGTCTGCTCTGTATACATTTATTTGACCAGGTGTGAAAGAAATACAGTGAGCTGCCTCTCATACACACTAGAAAAATTTGGTGGTATCTTTAACAAAGCAAACCTCCCTTGCCTGCTCGCCTTTCTGAATTCACTTGTGAACTGTCGTGCATATCCTGCCTACTTTATTTTTCGCTGGAAATGTGCGTGCATAGCAGTCCACATGAGAATTGAGGCTTGCTGAGTTAAAGATGCAACCCAATTTGTCTTGTGTTTGTCAGGGGTAGCATAGTCTGTTCCTTTGATCATGTATATATTCAGTCAAATGTACATGGGGCAGACTGGCTGGTGCCTCAACGTGTGCCCAGGAGAGCACCATAATTCACTCAAGGGAGAAATATGTTCGTGCCACTTGACGATGCACTGACACGACTGGTGCTGCACTCCAAATTTCGATTGTTCATCTATGGCAACCACTTGACCATCGAAATCAGTGACGAATACCACATTAAGAAAATGGGACATGTGTCAGTTGTAGAGATACAAGCTCTACTTTGGCTATCACTAATTGCTGAGAGGGTGATTAGAGACAGTTACTCGGACAGCTCTTCATCTGGTTGGCTGGCACAAACTGTACCTGTTTCTGCACTGCAAAAAGCTGACTCTACTTGGGCTCACTGAAACTGCTCTTTAAAATAAATTTAAAACAGGGTAAGCTATATAATTTTGTTTGCAGCCCCCACACTAATGCCACTGGACATACCTGCCATTTCCGGTTACATTTATTGCACGGTTAGACATATTTCTTTTTGCTACCAGCACTTATTGACATAAAACCGATGGCCTATTGCACAAGCAATAAAAGCACATCAAAACGCTTGGAGTAATGTCAAATTTAGGTAGGTTCATGTAAACAAAGCAAATTGCTTTAATAAGAAAGTTGTGCAGACTGGGTAGCAATAGAACCTTGAGTGTGAAAGGAGCACGCTTCCCTTACGCCACGGCAGCTCTTTGGTTCTGGCTGACTTAAGGTGTGCCTAGTGCGTGTCACACTGTGCACGTCACATTGCAGCCATTTGGTTGACTAAAGGTGCTTTCACGTTCCCGCACGTAAGCAGTCTTAATGTGTCTCTGCCATCTTTTATTGCAGGTACACCTAGGAAATGTTGTATACATTGGCAACGATAACTGGGGCCTGCTCCAGTGCCATCGCCGGGATTCCCTGTTCTGCAAAGAACTGGCATAACTGATGTGGGGAGCCCTGGCGCTCGGCGTAGGAGCGTCACAGGGGCTCCTTGTCGGTGCTTGAAGGACGGCAGTGCTGTTGAGAAGCCGACATTGAGCCCCGATAAATTGGAAGCTGTGGGTAGTAAGTATCATTCACATTTTTTCAAGTTTTTGTAATGTTTGTAACAATGTATTGCACCGAAATGATTAACTTTTCAGATGCATTTGATGCATATCTTTCGAAATGTGGTGCCCCTGAGGAGAAAAAATCATCTTCTCATGCTTGGTTTTGGCCGAGCGGTTCAATCGAGTGACAAAGTTTTTCGTGTTTAGGTAGCTCAAGAAGAAACAAAAGCAGAATTAACAAACCAGCTTATTTGTGGCTACTCATGAGTTGCATTTCTTTGTTTAAAAGTGCCTGAAGTGGCGCTAACCTACTTATCAGGTCCAGAATTTTCTATTAACACCGCTTCCAAAAGCTCGCGTTCTAATTTGGTTTTTCCATGGCCAGAACTTCCGTATTCGTCATCCGCGGATAGCAACGACAACTTTTGCGGTGTAGAGCAATATTCAACCCTTCTCCCGATATGCAACACCTGTAGCGTAGTCGTAGCCGGTCGTTCAGACACTGAATTGCAGTGCAGATGTAGGCAACAACAGAAGAGTCAAGACGAGAGACATGCGGCAACTCTTTAACAAAAAGCTTTATTTTTGCTGGCCCACGTTTATAGCCGTCAGTCACTGCATTGCACATGCGCAATTCGCACCCTTAGGAAGAAAGTAAATTCTGCCTGACAAGTGTACAGAGTGTGTGCTGATACACACAGAGCCAAGTCGCGAAATCAATTCAGCCTCAGTTATTTTACGTGTTGATCACTGCTTCTGCTGGAAACAGTACACTGAGCAAACGACGGTTCACAGTCACACGAACTGCAATGACATTCAAGCCTACTGTCACGCACATTTTTCTTGACATTGTATAAGTGTTCTCTCAGCCGGTGATTGATACAGTGTCCCATTTGACCTATATTCTGTTTACCACAAGGGGGATACAAAAAACCACGTTGCTAACACAGGTGACAAACGGAATTTGGTGTTTTGTTGCATATGTGTGGCGTGCTGTGACATTGCCTTTGATTACACAACTTTAGAATGATATGCAATTTTCTTGATATTGTGAGAGCTTATGAATGTAGGGTATGACGGCCAGTTTTATGTCTGTCAGATGCAGTGACCACTTAACCTCTACTCTGAAAAGCACATGCACCGAGAGGTTGCCATGTGATCACTCCATCTGACAGACTTAAAGTGGCTGTCATACCATACATTCATAAGCTCTCTCACAATATCGTGAAAACTGCAGATCGTTCCAAAGTTAAAGTTGTCTTCTTTGCACCTCAGAAGCTTATAAAGTTGTGTAATCAAAGGAAATGTTTCAGCGCAGCACACAAGTGTAACAAAAAGCACAAAAATCCGTTCGTCACCTATGTTATCAACATGAATTACTGTACCCCTCTTTCTTGTGGTAATCAGTACATAGGCCAAACAGGACGCTGTATCAATGACCAGCTGAGAGAAAAACTCTACAATGTCAAGAAAAACGTGCATGACAGTTGGCTTGCATGTTGTTGCAGTTCATGTGCCTGTGAACCATTGTTTGCTCGGTGTACTGTTGTCAGCAGTAGCGGTGATCAACTAACACATGAAATTATTGAAGCTGAAAAGATTGCGCGACTTGGCTCTGTGTGTGTCAGCATCTGTACACTTATCAGACAGAGTTGACCTTCCTAAGGGTGTGAATTGCGCGTGTGCAATGTGATGAGTGACGGCTATAAACATGGGTCGCTGAAAATAAATCTTTTTGTTGGAAGTCAGCACACGTCTATTGTCTCGTCTTTTCTGTCGTCAATATCTGTGCTGCAATTGACCAATATGTTGTAGCAACAAGTCAATTTTATCACTCATTGGAACTTTCTTTCATCACGAATGAAATGTGTTTTTGGTACCGTGGTAGAGCATTCACATCATTTGTTAATTTTTGTTTTCTTCAAAGACTGAACTGTATGTAACAAGCAGCCGTGGCATTGCAAGGAAGCTTTATGTGAAAGGAATATATTGATACTAACGTCTTAACTGCTTAGCGCAATAAAGGAAGTTGTGGGCATTGTTTTTTTGTGCTTTCCTTGCTCTTGTGTCCGAATTTATAGCTATAATGGTTAGGTTTTACTGAAATTTGCTTTTTGATGTTTTGCATTATTCTCCTGTGTAAAGTCACTATTGTTTGTTTCACAGTTATGCGAAGCTTAAGTTGTTTGTAAGCATTTTTATAGCCTGTTTTCACAGTAAACATGGCTTACTTCAGTGCTTCAGATGGCACTTTATAGTTTGATGTAATTGATGTCTCTGCAGGTTACCGCATTATTGGCTTGGAAACTAGTGAGGTCTGGATGCAAGTGAAGCTACCGAGGGAGGCATGTGTGCATCACTTGTGCTGCTGGCCATCCTCTGCAAAAGTGATGGCTGGCTGTCAGTGCTTGGATGACTTTCTGTTACTCTACGCCTTGGGCTGTGTTGACTACTTCACACTTGCTGCCATGTCTGCAAGTTACTGTGTTGTGTTACTTTGTTGTGTTGTTGGTATGTTACTGTGTTGTGTTGTACATTACAAAGTGAAGGAGGACAGTATTTGTGCTTTTATTAAGAAGTATAAATTGTGTTCTGCCATTGAAATAAGGGAACTCGACAAAAAGCAAAAAATTTGGAAGTCTGACCTACATGGGAAAGCAAAATATATTGTGTTGTAGTTGTAGCTGTTAGTAGAGTCTTAATATGCGATCGAAGACCTTGATGTTTAATAGAAAATACATTTAAGTGTGTTATCAGTGTTATCAGTTTTTAATTAAGTTACTGTTATATAAGTGTCATTTGTTTGCCAGGATGATGTAAGCAGATGGTAAATAAATGCATGGTTTAACATTATAACCAGGTTTGTCTATGGCATTCACTATTATTTAAGGTGGACCAATGCATATTCATGGGTGCATATTCAACCACCACATATTCCTCCTGCACAAACAATTCCTACATACTAGCGTTTGTTCTTAGCAGCTGATGTTGGCTATTATGCAATTTCTTGAAAGCACATGCAGCTACCGAAAACATGATTTTTAGAGCAGTAAGTCGGAAGCAAAGACTGATTTTTTCTGTGGTCTAAGCTTAAATGATATGTTTAAAGAAAATGAACATTTGTGGAATATATTTACTTTCCTGCTGTGAGAACCTTTATACGAGAACCTCTGCACATTGGACGTGCATGCTGCTTCTCTTGCTGTTATAGCCAAAATGAAAAGTTGTTCTTATGAACCACTTCGCAGCTTTGCACTGTGCACTTTTACTTGCAGTTAGCATTTATATGCTGTGCTATGGACAACAGCAAGACAACTCGGGCAAACCACCATGTGAAACACTTTAAACATTCTGGCTTAGGGCGCGTTGGTACTATATATAGTGCAAGACAGATGAGCTGCCCGTACAGCAGCACTGTCAGCATTACACGGCTGACAGCACCGCAAACCCTTAAATTTATATTTGTTTGACAGATAATGCATTCTAGTAGTTTTCATGTCGTAAACAAGAACTGGTGAAAACAGCATTATTTTACGTATATAGTGTATCTTACCACAAGGTAAGGTACACAGATATCTTGGTAAGCTACACAAGATATATACGTAATAAACGCTGTTTTTCACTAATTCTTGTTTCACATTTTCATGCATATGCAACATGAAAACTACTAGAGTAAATTATCTGTCAAGCAAATATAAATTTAAGGGTTTTCGGTGCTGTCAGCCATGTCATGCTGACAGCACTGCTGTTATGCTTGTCTACAAATATTCTACGTCAGTTGAGTGTTGCTTCAACGTCACATACGAACGTTGCCTGAAAGCTCAAGTGACAAAAGGCAACATCCACATTACGTTGCCAGAAAGTTCTGTTAACGTTATGTTAACGTCGTGAATGTGTTGCTCAACGCTGCCACAACGTTACGACCCAACGTTGTCTGGCGATCAAAAAAGAGGACATTAGCAGCATGTAGGCAACGTTATACGCCGACATTTGTGCACATTCAGAGAATGTTATGGCAACATTTTGCGTTACTTGGGGGATAATCTAAGTCCCATCCAGATTACGTTGCTGTAACGTTGAAAGGATGTCGCAGCTGGGCATAAGTAACCTCTAATAGATGTTCTTTTTGGGAACGCAGGAGGTCCATAGAACATCTAGTGGATCTTTCCTGTTGACGCTATAATGAGCTGCATACCTGCAAGTGCCACAGCAGATGTACAATCGAATACAAATGAAATGCGAACAGCAGAGTGTGTGGCCACATCGTAATAAAAGCACAGTGTGCGGCGTCGGCCAGCGATGATTGTACACATGCATGTGGTTTCGATGCGGAGTGCGGGGCTGCTCGTCCTAGTGCGTATTACGTCACCTGTAGTTTGTATTCTCACCCCGCCATTGCAGTGCCATTCCTATCTGCGATTACTGTTAAGGTGGCTAGCACTGTTGTTGCGCATCCAATGCAATACATTTTTCGTGCTATTCAAATTACGATTAGACACTGGCAGCTTTGATGGTGGTAACAAAAGCAAAGCAACGCACGTTAGCAAGGTGGGTGCGTGCCAGCTATATCACACTACAGATGTAGCGATGGTGCTGGCCACCATAACAGTGTACTCCCAGGTGGGTATGGCACTGCCGCGGAGAGATGAGAAAACAACTTTCCGACAAAATACGGGCGACGTTTATCGCAATAGGGCGAGCAGCGCTGCACTCTTCCTCGAGAACGACATCCCCACGCACGTGCACAACGACTGGCCGACGACATGCAGCGTATACCAAGTTTAGTTATGCTTCGGCCACACGCTCCGCTGTTCGCATTTAATTTGTCCTCGATGGTACATCTGCTGAGGCACACCATTGGCACAGTTACCCCCATTGTCGGTATGTAGCTGGTGACTTTGCTTGAAATGTTTTGTTAACGTGTGAATGTGAAAATATAAATTGCAACACTTATTAAGGTGAAATCCTTAGATGGCTCAATGGTCGAAAAATCCGTTGTCCAGCGTTACAGCAAAAAAATTGGGGATTGAAGCCTCGACCTTTGATGTTAATTAGGTCGAAGCGAATCAAGGCACAGTTCATTAAGATAGAGTTAATTGAGGCACTCTAACCTTTGTTGGGAGTCGAAACCACTATGGGCGAACCGGCCACATCCCCAAGTTATCTCCAAGTTGGATTCCAATTGACATGGTGAAGGTAGAGTCGAACCCACTACCTTGGGTGTTAATTATGGCGAACTTACTTAAGGCAACTTAATTAAGGCACAGTTAATTAAGGCAGAGTTAATTAGGTCAGAGTTAATTAAGGCACTCGAACCCTCAGCCTTTGGTGGAAGTCGAACCCACGACGTTTGGTGTTAATTAAGGCAATGTTAATTAAGATACAATTAATTAAGGCACTCAAGCCCTCTACCTTTGGTGGGAGTAGAGCCCGCAACCATTGGTGTTAATTATGACGAAGTTAATTAAGGCACAGGTAATTAAGGCACTCGAGCCCACAACTTTGGTAGGAGAAAACAATAGGAAGTAACAACGCTTGCGAATGAGAATGACAAATAATTTAATTAATGCTTTGTGAGTGCGCAGGCTTCTGCCTTCATCCTCTTCAGTGTTCGCTAAAGTGACTGCCAATTTTAAATATAGTTCTAGCGCTCATCAAAATGCGAAAACTGTGCTAACAAAATCGTAAATTTGCATTTTGATCATTATGCATCATTACAAATCCTGTAATGGATAATTGAAAAATATTGAGTTCAGTAAGCACTAGGTAAAGCACACCAGTGAAACTCACAATGTCATACCAATGTTATTTTTTATTTATACAACTCATAAAGCTTAATTACAAAAATGGTCAGCCCCCACCAGGCACAAGTATGAAAATATTCATTACAAGTTCTAGCTGTATACATATAGGTTAAACATGGATCTAAAAATAATAAAACCGGATTCTTGAAAATTAAACTTCACTAAAACAAAAGTAACGAGAAAAGGGTGTTAACACTCAGAAAATGACTAGTAGGCACAGTGCCACAATTATAATGAAAAAGAATACAACTGATTAGTAGAAGGTAATATCACATACTAATTAATGACCAAAAGTGCATGGCCTGCTTGCCAGAACCTGCTTCTGGGGCCACCGGATTCACGATAGAAAGCCAGTACTTTCTAGCTATATTTAAAAATACCTGGTAAAAGAAATTCCACGCAAGCAGATCTCCGAGATGGAATGTTCATCTTGATAAGCAACTTGGTCAGGCAGCTTCTCACATCACAAACGTGCCAATAACATAATGCTGCCAGAGAGTTAGGGATAGGCATTGCAAATGAGAAATATCCCTGACACTTGAAGAGGAACGCCAAAAAACCAAGTGATACAAACATGTGCGAAAATTAACCATCAAAACATTGCCTGCAGAACATTCCCGTAAGCGCTCCGCAAGGCGAACAAACGTACCACAAATAGCTGTCAGAAGCACAGCTCCAGAACATTCCCGTAAGCGCTCCGCAAGGCGAACAAACGTACCACAGATAGCAGTCAGAAGCACAGCTGACTGTACAGTTCTGCCTAGTATATACGTACTTTGGCCATGGTCAACCGCACAAAAGTCGAAAAGACACTAATAAAGCACACGCTGCTCGCGCGCGGAACATTGCTCCGCACTTGCATCGAGCCGCGTGTTGCTCAATTGATATCAGTGGCTATCAAAGCTATTTGCGAGTTCAAGCTTCATTTTTTTCTTTATAAACTGTCGTAACACACCAGCAAGTTAAATGTTACGTATTTTCAACAGTGTACTAATAGATATAACTGAAAAATAAAGCATCTTTGTATGACAAAAAAAAAGACGTAACCGAGACCGAAAGCCTAGCGAAAAAATGCCAAAAGTATTGGCTTTTGCGCGCGGTGTCCGGCAGCAACGTTACTAGACCTCCAGCAGTGTGTGCAAAGGTCGTGCTAAATTGCAAAATAAATGCGGTCATAACTGAAATTCTGGGCTTTAATACTACAGTTGAATCTTTTCAGAATGAACGGATGAATATTTCGCAATTAAGGTGCACATTGTCCCTCTCGTAGGATCTAGAACATGCACAGTGATGATGGTGTCAAAAAACAAAGTAAATGCCCCGCTGCAGGGCTGTAACAGGCAACAGCGCGACTTTTGCTCTCTTAGCTTCCCATTGTTAGGCATTAGAGACAACTTGCTTGTATTTCTACGCATAGTGCGTGCATCTACTCACAACGCACAATGTACGATCAATGTGCGAAAGCTTTGAATGCGCAAGAGATGTCCAAATCACAAATACATTCGATGTATTTTGGATGACCCTTGACTGCCACGTACTAGTCGAACATACTATAAATGTAAACTCATCATCATCATCAGCCTATATTTTATGTCCACTGCAGGACGAAGGCCTCTCCCTGCGATCTCCAATTACCCCTGTCTTGAGCTAGCGTATTCCAACTTGCGCCTGCAAATTTCCTAACTTCATCATCCCATCTGGTTTTCTGCCGACCTCGACTGCGCTTCCCTTCTCTTGGTATCCATTCTGTAACCCTAATGGTCCACCGGTTATCCGTCCTACGCATTACATGGCCTGCCCAGCTCCATTTCTTCCGCTTAATGTCAACTAGAATATCGGCTATCCCCGTTTGTTCTCTGATCCACACCGCTCTCTTCCTGTCTCTTAACGTTAGCCTCAAGATTTTTCGTTCCGTCGCTCTTTGTGCGGTCCTTAACTTGTTCTCGAGCTTCTTTGTTAACCTCCAAGTTTCTGCCCCATACGTTAGCACCGGTAGAATGCAATGATTGTACACTTTTCTTTTCAATGACAGTGGTAAGCTCCCAGTCAGAATTTGGTAATGCCTGCCGTATGCACTCCAACCCAATTTTATTCTTCTGTAAATTTCTTTCTCATGATCAGGGTCTCCTGTGAGTAATTGACCTAGATAAACGTACTCCTTTACAGACTCAAGAGGCTGACTGGTGATCCTGAATTCTTGTTCCCTTGCCAGGCTATTGAACATTATCTTTGTCTTCTGCATATTCATCTTCAACCCAACTCTTACACTTTCTCGATTAAGGTCCTCAATCATTTGTTGTAATTCGTCTCCATTGTTGCTCAATAGGAGAATGTCAACTGCAAACCGAAGGTTGCTGAGATATTCGCCGTTGATTCTCACTCCTAAGCCTTCCCAGTCTAAGAGCTAGAATACTTCTAAGCATGCAGTGAATAGCATTGGAGAGATTGTGTCTCCTTGCCTGACCCCTTTCTTGATAGGTAACTTTCTACTTTTCTTGTGGAGAACCAAGGTAGCTGTGGAATCCTTGTAGATGTTTGCTAAGATATTCACGTATGCCTCCTGTACTCCTTGATTACGCAATGCCTCTATGACTGCTGGTATCTCTACTGAATCAAATGCCTTTTCATAATCTATGAAAGCCATGTAGAGAGGTTGATTGTACTCCCCAGATTTCTCGATTACCTGATTTATGACATGGATATGATCCATCGTAGAATATCCCTTCCTGAAGCCAGCCTGTTCTCTTGGTTGGCTGAAGTCAAGTGTTGCCCTGATTCTATTGGGAATTATCTTGGTGAATATTTTATACAATACCGAAAGCAAGCTAATGGGTCTATAATTCTTCAGTTCTTTTACGTCTCCCTTCTAATGGATTAGTATAACGTTGGCGTTCTTCCAGCTCTCTGGTACACATGAAGTTGTGAGGCATTGCGCATAAAGGACCGCAAGCTTTTCAAGCATGATATCTCCTCCATATTTGATTAAATCTACTGTTATTCCATCTTCTCCAGCAGCTTTTCCCCTGGTCATGTCTTTCAAGGCCCTTCTAACTTCAGCGCTAGTTATAGAAGGAGCCTCTGTATCCGGTTCATCACTATTTTGAATGAAAGTAGCTTGGCTGTTTTGGGCACTGTACAGGTCAGTATAGAATTCTTCCGCTGCTTTTACTATGTCATCGAAATTGCTGATGATATTACCATGCTTATCTTTCAGTGCATACATCTTGCCTTGTCCTATGCCAAGCTTTCTTCTTACTGATTTAATGCTGCGTCCATATTTTACGGCTTCCTCAATCTTTCCCACGTTATAATTTCGATTATCCCTTACTTTTTTCTTGTTCATTAGTTTTGACAGTTCAGCGAATTCTATCTGATCTCTTGAGTTGGACATTTTCATCTTCTGTCGTTTCTTTATTAGGTCCTTTGCTTCTTGGGAGAGCTTACCTATTGGTTGCCTTGGTGCCCTACCTCCCACTTCAATTGCTTCTTCTGAGATCAACTTAGTTACGGTTTCATTCATTACCTCTATGTTGTCTTTTTCTTCCTTTTCTAAAGCTGCATATTTGTTTGCAAGCACCAGCCTGAATTGGTCTGCTTTTACCCTTACTGCCTCTAGGTTGGCCTGTTTCCTCTTGACTAATTCCACTCTCTCTTTCTTCAAATTGAGAGACATCCTAGACCTCACTAACCTATGGTCACTGCACTTAACCTTACCTAACACTTCTACATCCTGCACTATGCTTAGATCGGCAGAGAGTATGAAATCTATTTCATTCCTTGTTTCTCCATTAGGGCTTTTCCAGGTCCACTTCCTGTTGCTGTGCTTCCTGAAGAAGGTATTCATTATTCGGAGCCTATTCCTTTCCGCGAATTCTACTAACATCTCTCCTCTTGCATTCCTAGAATCGATGCCGTAGTTGCCAATTGCTTGCTCACCAACCTGCTTTTTTCCCACTTTTGCATTGAAGTCGCCCATGACTAAAGTATACTGAGTTTGCACCTTTCTCAATGCGAGTTCAACATCTTCATAAAACTGTTCTATTTGTTCATCATCGTGACTACAGGTTGGGGCGTAGGCTTGTACTACCTTCATTTTGTACCTCCGACTCAGCTTTATTACGACGACTGCTACCCTCTCATTAATGCTGTAGAATTCATCAATGTTGCCTGCTATGTTGTTATGCACTAGAAATCCTACCCCGGATTCTTTCTTATCTGGAAGACCTCTGTAGCAGAGGACGTGGCCGTTAGTCAGCACTGTGCAAGCCTCACTAGTTCTTCTAACCTCACTAAGGCCAATAATATCCCAGGAAATGCCTGATAATTCTTCAAATAGTCCTGCTAAGCTAGCCTCACTCGAGAGGGTGCGCGTGTTGAAAGTTGCCAGGTTCAGTTTCCATTGGCGGCCTGCCTTGACCCAGAGATTCTTAGCACCCTCTGCCGCGTAGCAGGTCTGACCGCCGCCTTGGTCAGGTGCTCCGCAGCCGCTGCGGACTGAGGGCCATGGGTTAATTGTCGGAGTCATGAGGGAGGTAGTGGCCGAATACTGCACCAGGGAGGCCAATTCCTGTTCTGGTGAGAGAGTGACTTTGATGAAGCTTAGTGGGCCTTCCTAGTTTGGTTGCACCTGAACTAGTATAGCCCCACTAGCTCTCGGCGATATATATATATATATATATAGCCTCGCTGCCCCGGAAAGGCGGTGGTCCCGGGTTCGAGTCCCGGACCAGGACGAATTTTTCTTCAACTGCGAGGCTTTCTTTCGAGGAACCCGGTTGGGTTTCCATTGTAGCAAATTGCTACATTTTGGTGGATCTCTCAGTTTTCTTTTTCTTTCTTCTTTATTGATACTGTTAACCCTCGCTTGAGGGTTGTTACAGGGAGGGAAAATAGTAGAACAAGCAAATTTAACATTTCCTGGCATCAGGTTGGGTGCCTACGATACAAAATATCAATCGAGCATTCAAATTTGTGCACATCTGTCTGATCTACAACAGCATCAGGTAAGGCATTCCACATTTCAATTACACCCGGAAAAAAAGAATAACGAAAAACATCAATATGTGTGTTATAAGGCTTGACGGCTCTGCTGTGGTTAATTCTCTCGCTACGATTTGCTGAGAAGTGGGCGTATTTTTCCATTTTTATCTTCAATAGCCGTTGAAGTATCTGAAAAAAATCTTAAGTCTGGCTTTTTTCCTTCGGGTTTCCAGCAACTCGAGCCCACACGAACGCAGAATTGTTGTTACCGAGTCCGTCCTTCGGTATCTTGAAGCAATAAAACGAGCAGCCATTCTCTGAATTCTTTCTAATTTGTCTATTAAGACTTTTTGGTGGGGGCTCCAGACAACACAAGCGTATTCTAAAGATGGACGTATGAGAGTTTTATAAGCCATTAATTTGGCATCCTTCCTTGCATGTTCCAGCTTTTTCTTCAGTGAATACAGTTTTTGCGAAGCCGTCGAGCACAGGTTATCGATATGTTTACGCCAGTCTAAATTATGTGAAATTGTGACTCCTAAATACTTGAATGTATCTACATTTCTTAGTTTGTTACTTGCGATGTTATAAAAGAATGGCACCACACTTTTTTGTTAGTAACATGTGTAAAAGTCGATTTGTTGTAATTGATTTCCATGTCCCATTTTTCACACCAAATGTGAAGGGAATGAAGGACCCGGTTTATTCTAATTTGGTCGTCAATGTGTGTTACTGTAGAATAAATTAAACAATCGTCAGAAAAAAACTTCAATTCCACAGGAAACTCGACAATCTCTGTAATGTCATTAATATAAACCAAGAACAGCAACGGGGCCAAAACGGACCCCTGTGGGACACCAGAAAGCACTTCTAACGGGGAGGACAAGCACTCGTCCACACGTACAACCTGCCTGCGATTATGTAGGTAGGCTTCAATCCATTTTAAAATATTATCATCTATTCCTGCCTTATGTAACTTGAAGAGTAATTTATTGTGTGAAACTTTGTCGAAGGCTTTCGCAAAGTCTACGCAGATGACGTCAATTTGCTTTTGGGCGTCTATAGCTGAAGTAAAATCATGAATAGTTTCTATGAGCTGGGTTACTGTAGACAGTCCCTTTCGGAAACCGTGTTGGTGGTGATAAGAAAAAGTCGTTATTTTCAAGAAAAACGAGAATATGCTTACTTATGATATGCTCTAATACTTTACAACAGACGCTAGTCAGGGAAACTGGGCGGTAGTTGTTTATTAGCAATCGGTTACCGCTTTTAAAAACAGGAGTTATGACTGCGCAACGCCAGTCTTCTGGCAACGAGTGAGTTTGCAATGACTTCACAAAGATTATATTTAGGAAAAATGACACCCATTCCGCGTATCGCTTTAGAAATTGGGTTGGTATTCCATCCGGCCCGCTAGCTTTCTTGGGATCTAAAAGTAGTAGTTGGTTAAACACGCCTGCTTGAGTGACGACAAGATCTTCCATCCCACATGAATAGGAAGAAGGCAGACAGGCGTCTTCGCAATTGGTGCTAGGCGCTGAAAAAACTGACTGGAAGAAATTATTAATATGACTCGCAATTTTTGCTTCTTGCGTCACTGTTTCATTATTAACCTGGATCTTGTTTATTTGTTCTTTTTTGTCATTTAGATAAAGCCAAAATTTTTGAGGTGATGTTTTCATAAAGGTATTGAGTGTTTGGTTAAAGAACCGCTCTTTCGATTCCTTCAGAGCCGTTTTCAATGCCCTCCGCAATTTTGACACCTCATTAGAAATACCTTGCCTTTTGCGTAAGCGCTTCATTTTGCGCTTAATATGAATTATATGTCGATTAATCCAAGGGTTCCGTCGTTTTATATTTTTTAATCGAGTGGGGATGAAACTATCAACGCAATGTCTTATGATTTCCTTGAGGCGCTGCTATAGTTCGTCAACTGATTCACAATCGCAGACAAATTTGAACTGGTCAAATGACAATTCTAAAAAATCGAGAATAGATGTGTCATCTGCCCGACTATAGTCCTTAACTTGCACAGGTATAGACGGCTGGGGACGAGTGCTTGCGCTAGTCACTATGCGCACAAGAACCATCTTATGATCTGATAGACCATCTTCCACAGACACTGTAGACACCTATTTTATTCGAAAGAAACACCAAGTCCAACAATGACCGAGATTCAGGCGTTACCCTCGTGTTTTCTTTCACGATTTGCTTTAGATTGTGCGAGATCATTATTTGAAGCAGCTTTTCGCTACTAGAAATTTCTACGTGCCCAGGTAGTAAACTGTCCCAGTTAATATTAGGTAGATTAAAGTCCCCGGTCATTATTAGTCTGGTGTTACGATCCAAATGATTGCATAGAAAATCGTTCAGCTTATCCAAAAACTCGGGTGCAGTGGCAGGTGGCCTATATACTGCGCCAAGAAGATATACAGTGTTCGCGTAAGTAATTTTGCACCATACTGTCTCAGGGATAGAACATTCGATCATTAGAACATCAATGTGCTGTTTAACAATAATCGCAACGCCTCCACCACGAGTGTCTCTATCCCATCTAAACATTAGGTAGTTTGGTGGCACTATACAGTGACTAGGTACATTGCTATTCAGCCATGTCTCGCTTACCACTAGCACATGAGGGTTCTCCGTCAGCAACACATATTCCAACTCGGTTACTTTATTAACAACACTACGCGCATTCAGCGACAAGATTCGGAGCTATGAAATGGTTGAAGTACCCGGAGAATCGCTGGGACTGCCTGAGGGACCAGAATCATCACGCCTGTCATCGGTCCTTTGTGCGCGGTGCTTGTTCTTATCTCGGTGGTGTAGAAGGAGACGCGCGTTGTTTTTATGGTCCCATAGCTTATCGTTTACCTTGAGCATGTCGTCAATCAAAAATACCTTCGCGCCCTTCGCCCTTTCGGCAGAAGCGCTCGCCCACAACTTCCGTCGCACATCTACTGTTTCCTTTGCATAATCATTGCTGATACTGACTGATTTTCCTTTAAGTTTTTTGCAGTTCTTCAATACCTGCTGCTTTTCTCTGGTATCATAAAATTTCATAATAACTGTTCTCGGTCGTTCACTATTTTTTTTGCCAATGCGATGAATTCTTTCTACAGTTTTAACTTGAAACCCTAGTTTTTGATGAAACAGTTCATCAACGACAGCTGCCCTCAAGTTCCCCTCTGAGTCACCGCTTTCCTCCGAGATTCCAAAAACCAACAAATTGTTACGTCGGCTGCGGTTTTCATACTCGATCAATTTTTCAGCCTGCTGCCGAACTGTAGCCTCAAGATGCCCAATTTTCTTGTTCATTTCCTGTATCATGACAATAAATTCAGTCAGTCGATCTGTTATTGCGTTTAACTGCACGACGTTCTCGCTTATTGAGGATAGTCGACCATCAGTGGCCGCCTGATTCTCAATAATTGTTTGCAACAACTCAACTGATTTAGGCCCGGGATTTTCTTTTATGTCTACTGACACCAATAGCAACATCATGGACCAACAGTCAATAAGAACGCAACAAAACCTGCGAGGGCACGGCAGGATAACCAAAAATCTGTTGTCACTTCGGTAGGAACAATCAGTGCACTGAGGACCAACCTGCACAAACAGCAGAAGCGGGTGAGCCATGCTGTCCGCTGGCCAGGTGCCGTGCCCTCCTTTAATTACTTATCTCCACCTAGCGGATTTCCGCTGAACTATTACGTCATACACTTGCCTTTGCTTCGAGTTGTCGACAAATTCGACTTCGCCCTGCCATCTGGTAGCCGCCTGGTTAGCTCAGATGGTAGAGCGGCTGCCCCGGAAAGGCGGTGGTCCCGGGTTCGAGTCCCGGACCAGGACGAATTTTTCTTCAACTGCGAGGCTTTCTTTCGAGGAACCTGGTTGGGTTTCCATTGTAGCAAATTGCTACATTTGGGTGGATGTCTCAGTTTACCTTTAATTACTTATCTCCACCTAGCGGATTTCCGCTGAACTATTACGTCATACACTTGCCTTTGCTTCGAGTTGTCGACAAATTCGACTTCGCCCTGCCATCTGGTAGCCGCCTGGTTAGCTCAGATGGTAGAGCGGCTGCCCCGGAAAGGCGGTGGTCCCGGGTTCGAGTCCCGGACCAGGACGAATTTTTATTCAACTGCGAGGCTTTCTTTCGAGGAACCCGGTTGGGTTTCCATTGTAGCAAATTGCTACATTTGGGTGGATGTCTCAGTTTTCCTTTAAGGGCCTGTAATGAGGCAGTGTTTTTATTGGCTGCCGAGTTGAAGCGCGCATAATAATTGTTTCTCACTAATCATCATCATCATCATCATCAGCCTATATTTATGTCCACTGCAAGACGAAGGCCTCTCCCTGCGATCTCCAATTACTCCTGTCTTGTGCTAGCGTATTCCAACTTGCGCCTGCGAATTTCCTAACTTCATCATCCCACCTGACTTTCTGCCGTCCTCGACTGCGTTTCCCTTCTCTTGGTATCCATTCTGTAACCCTAATGGTCCACCGGTTATCCGTCCTACGCATTACATGGCCTGCCCAGCTCCATTTCTTCCGCTTAATGTCAACTAGAATATCGGCTATCCCCGTTTGTTCTCTGATCCACACCGCTCTCTTCTTGTCTCTTAACGTTAGCCCCAAGATTTTTCGTTCCGTCGCTGTTTGTGCGGTCCTTAACTTGTTCTCGAGCTTCTTTGTTAACCTCCAAGTTTCTGCCCCATACGTTAGCACCGGTACAATGCAATGATTGTACACTTTTCTTTTCAATGACAGTGGTAAGCTCCAAGTCAGAATTTGGTAATTCCTGCCGTATGCACTCCAACCCAATTTTATTCTTCTGTAAATTTCTTTCTCATGATCAGGGTCCCCTGTGAGTAACTGACCTACATAAACGTACTCCTTTACAGACTCTAGAGGCTAACTGGCGATCCTGAATTCTTGTTCCCTTGCTAGGCTATTGAACATTATCTTTGTCTTTTGCATATTCATCTTCAACCCAATTCTTACACTTTCTCGATTAAGGTCCTCAATCATTTGTTGTAATTCGCCTCCATTGTTGCTCATTAGGACAATGTCATCTGCAAACCGAAGGTTGCTGAGATATTCGCCGTCGATCCTCACTCCTAATCCTTCCCAGTCTAAGAGCTTGAATACTTCTTCTAAGCATGCAGTGAATAGCATTGGAGAGATTGTGTCTCCTTGCCTGACCCCTTTCTTGATAGGTAACTTTCTACTTTTCTTGTGGAGAACCAAGGTAGCTGTGGAATCCTTGTAGATATTTGCTAAGATATTCACGTATGCCTCCTGTACTCCTTGATTACGCAATGCCTCTATGACTGCTGGTATCTCTACTGAATGGAATGCCTTTTCATAATCTATGAAAGCCATATAGAGAGGTTGATTGTACTCCGCAGATTTCTCGATTACCTGATTGATGACATGGATATGGTCCATCGTAGAATATCCCTTCCTGAAGCCAGCCTGTTCTCTTGGTTGGCTGAAGTCAAGTGTTGCCCTGATTCTATTAGAAATTATCTTGGTGAATATTTTATACAATACTGAAAGCAAGCTAATGGGTCTGTAATTCTTCAATTCTTTAACGTCTCCCTTCTTATGGATAAGTATAATGTTGGCGTTCTTCCAGCTCTCTGGTACACTTGAAGTTGTGAGGCATTGCGTATAGAGGGCCGCAAGCTTTTCAAGTATGATATCTCCTCCATCTTTGATTGAATCTACTGTTACTCCATCTTCTCCAGGCGCTTTTCCCCTGGTCATGTCTTTCAAGGCCCTTCTAACTTTATCGCTAGTTATAGAAGGAGCTTCTGTATCCGGTTCATCACTATTTCGAATGAAAGTAGCTTGGCTGTTTTGGGAACTGTACAGGTCAGTATATAATTCTTCCGCTGCTTTCACTATGTGATCTAAATTGCTGATGATATTACCATGCTTGTCTTTCAGTGCATACATCTTGCATTGTCCTATGCCTAGTTTTCTTCTTACTGATTTCATGCTGCGTCCATATTTTACGGCTTCCTCAATTTTTCCCATGGTATAATTTCGAATATCCCTTACTTTCTTCTTGTTTATCAGTTTTGACAGTTCAGCGAATTCTATCTGATCTCTTGAGTTGGATACTTTCATGTTTTGTCGTTTCTTTATTAGGTCCTTTGTTTCTTGGGGGAGCTTCCCTACAGGTTGCTTTGGTGCCTTACCTCCCACTTCAATTGCTGCTTCTGAGATCAGCCTAGTTACGGTTTCATTCATTACCTCTATGTTATCTTCATCTTCCTGTTCTAAAGCTGCATATTTGTTTGCGAGCACCAGCCTGAATTGGTCTGCTTTCGCCCTTACTGCGTCTAGATTGGCCTGTTTCCTCTTCACTAATTTCACTCTTTCTCTCTTCAGATTGAGAGAGAAAGAGTGAAATTAGAGAATAGCATGCCCATAAACATAAATAACTATGTACACATTAGCTTCACTAGAAAAATATAGCAAAATCAGATGTAACGATTTGTTAGGTGGCCAAAAAATAAAAAGTATTATTATTCAGTGCAATATTTAGGTCTTATGCTGTCAGAGGGTGGTTCTTGGTCATAACATGTTAATACCGTAGGTATAAATGCAGGGCGTGCCCTTCACTTCTTGCAACAAAGTTTAAAACATGTACGTATTAACGTAAAAGAATCAGCGTATCAAAGAAGTTTTACCAATTTTGAAGTAGGCATGCCCTGTGTGGGATCCCTTTTCTGATGTGCATATTAATGTTTCTGTGAGCACAATATTCATCACATAAGATCCATCTTGAAATGCAGCGCAACGGGACGGCACAACAGAGAGGAAGACGAGCATAAGCGCTAACTAACAACTGATTTATTGAAGTCAGACCCACAGGTATATATGTCCGCAAGCTGCGCAGGCGCATCGTTACAATCATCGTTACAATCATCGGCGCATCGTTCTTATGTCAAAATACCAACTAGCCCAACATTCAACTCTTTTACAATATTCATCCTTCATCTTCTTCACCTGTACATAATGATCATGTCTATTTATGTCTACTGACACCAATAGCAACATCATGGGCCAACAGTCAATAAGAACGCAACAAAACCTGCGAGGGCACGGCAGGATAACCAAAAATCTGTTGTCACTTCGGTAGGAACAATCAGTGCACTGAGGACCAATCTGCACAAACAGCAGAAGCGGGTGAGCCATGCTGTCCGCTGGCCAGGTGCCGTGCCCTGATGATGATGATGATGATGATTTATTGGCATCCCCTTTGAAACGGGGTGGCGACAAATAGTCACCTAGCCTGCTTGATTTAATCAGTTATACTACACATGTTCTTTATCTAGCATTTTTGTATACCTTTTTCAAAAATTTAGCTTGTACCGCTGCCTATGATTTTAAGAGATCAGGTCGTATCCATCTTTTCCCTGCTTTTTTTCCACCAGTACTCTAATCGTCTCTTGCTGATCTCTACGGCTGATCTGTTTATGTTTCCTTCCACTTTAAACCCAAGCGCTTCTGGGAGTTGCACGTTACCTACGGTTCTCGCTGGGTGGATCCCGTCGCATTCCATTAGGATGTGCTGAGTGGTCTCTGGATCTTTACTGCAGCATACACATGTCTCATCTAGTTCCGAATATTTGTTCCGATATGTTTTCGTCCTTAGGCAACCGGCTCGAGCCTCAAATAGCAAGGCACTGCCCTTTGTGTTATCGTACAGATTTTCCCTTCTAATTTCTTTCTTCTCATTCTTGTAAATCTCCATTGTCCTTTTCGTTTCCATTCTTTGCATCCAATTCACGGTCTCTATTTCTCTCACTTTCTTTCTGATGACCCCTGGTTGTCTATTTACAGTTTCGATTATCCTGTACTTGGTTCCCAACTTCTTTGACCTCTTCCTCCATTCTGTGTCCACGCTTTTCATGTAGAGATATTTGTGCACTTTAGCCGCCCATTTATTTTCATCCATGTTCCTGAGCCTTTCTTCAAAACTAATTTTGCTTTGTGCTTCTCTGACTTCAAAAGTGGCCCAACCCATGTCTCCATGCACTGCCTCATTTGTCGTATTACCGTGTGCTCCCAAAGCCAACCGGCCTACTGATCTTTGGTTAACTTCCAAACCCGCCAATATATCCGATTTTAAGCATATAATGGCATTTGCGAATGTTAGCGCTGGCACCATTACTCCTTTCCAGATTCCACGCACCACCTCATACTTATTGTGGCCCCACAGTGCTCTGTGTTTCATTAATGCTGCATTCCGCTTCCCCTTTATTTTCAGATTTTCTTGGTGGTTGCTTGAGTAATTCTTTCCTTCGTTTATGTGTACGCCGAGGTACTTATATTGCTTCACTATGGGCATTACTTGCTGTTGAATTGACACCACGAAGTTACTCGTGTGTTCATTAAAGATCATAATCCCTGATTTCTCTGTGCTGAACTTAAGGCCTAGATTTGTCGCTGCGTTCCCACAGATATTCGCAAGTATCTGTAAATCTTTTTTATTGTCCGCTAGTAGCACAATGTCGTCTGCGTACATCAATCCAGGGACCTTCTGTTGCACCATTTGTCCATTACGCATGTAGGATAAATCAAAACCTAATTCGCTGTTTTCCAGTCGTCTTTCTATGCCCTTGACGTAAAGCGTGAACAACAATGGTGACAGAGGGCATCCTTGCTTCAATCCTTGGTGAATTCCCATCATTTCATTTCCTTTTCGGCCTTCCCATGCCACTTGTACTTGGTTGTCTCGATATATCTCCCTCAGCAGCTCCACGAAATCGTCATCTATGCCTTCGTATTGAAGAATATCCCACAACAATTCCCTGTCTACGTTGTCATAAGCTCCTTTAATATCTAGAAATGCTACCCATAAAGGTCTTTTCTGAGCTACTGAAATCTCTATGCACTGAGTTAGTACAAACATATTGTCTTCTAAGCGTCTGCCTGGCCTGAACCCATTCTGTAGTTCCCCCAATACACCGTTTTCCTCCACCCACTTCGACAGTTCTAATTTTATGGCTTGCATTGCCATTCTATATATCACCGACGTTACTGTAACTGGCCTGTACGAGCTCGTCTTATCCTTATCTCCTTTGCCTTTGTAGATGAGATTCATCTTGCTTTCACGCCATCCAACGGGAATATTCTTTGTTCTAATCACTTCCTCTATGGCATTAGTCAGCAGTGCCTTGCTTTTTGGACCGAGGTTTTTGATTAGCTGTATTGGGATTTCATCGGGTCCTGCTGCCGTGTTGTTAGGGACATTTTCTGCTGCCTTTTTCCAATAGAAGCTCTCTATGCTGAATTTTGATCTCTCAAGCCTCTCTGTTGTTGCTGGATCTGTTGTCTGAACTACACTTTTTCTCGTACCGAAGTTATGCCTTATAACGTCTGTGATGTACTGCAGCGCATCATCGCCTTCATAGATGTTACCGTCTTCATCCCTTATAGCCGTTTGCGAGTTTCTAGTTGGAGCTCCGAGTGCTTTTATATGGTTCCAGAATCTTTTTGGGGCGCCTTTGTCTCTTTTGTGAATGTTATGCACCCAACGTTCACTTGCGCATTTAATTTTCTCTTGCACGAGCTCACTCGCAACCCTTTTCTTTTCTCTGTATGTATTCCATCTAAGGAGCACCTCTTCTTCTTGTAATCCCAACTTTTTGGCTTCTCGATGAGCCCTAGATGCCTCTTTACGCTCTTCTATAGCTTGTTTAATTTCCTTGTTCCACCACTTACGTGGTTTCCTCTTTCCAATCCAACAATTGTATTGCCTTGTCCGCCTTATTTCATGCTGCATAACCTCCACCAGTTCCTTATATTCCCAGACTGCTGTAGGAAAAGCCTCAATTTTCTTCTCTATGTTGTTTGCGATCTCTGTTATTTGCTCGTCATTCATTTTTAAAAACTCTGAGGCTATTGGTTCATGTTCTGCGCTGGTATCTCGCCCAAACTTTAATGCTAAACGTCTATGATCGCTTCCCAGGCTATTTTTCCCAGTTTCGTCTATTGTCATTTGGTCTAGTTGTTCGTAGACCATTTCTGAGACTAAGGCGTAGTCGATACATGACTGCCTGTTTCCGCATTGCCACGTTACCTGTCCATGACACTTATTCTCCCTGTTAACTACTATAAGGTTCTGTTCATCACACAAATCCAGCACTAGAGAGCCGTTGTAATCAGTATATCCGTCTAAATCGTCTATGTGCGCGTTCATATCTCCCACTAATATCACCTGGCCCGAGTTACTGAACTCATTAATATCGCTTCTAATGCAATCGACCAATTCCTTATTTTTTTCCCTGCTATCACTACCTGTCCATAGGTAAGCTACTCCCAGCCACGTCTTTTTACCTTGCCATGTACCACTAATCCATAAATGCTCTTTACATGTCTCGTTTACCCTTCGCCACTTCAGACCTCGCCTAATTAGTACGCCTACGCCTCCGCCTTTCCTTGACCCGGTCATTCTGTTGCACCCTTCCCATACAAAGTTGTCAATAACAGGCGGCTGCTCCAAATCTCGTAGATGCGTTTCGGTCAAGGCGTACACGCTAATCGCTTCATCATTCAGTTGCGTTTGAATTTCCAGCCATTTTTCCTGCTTACGACCACCCTGCATGTTAATGTAGCAAATTTTACCTTCTCTATTCTTATCCTTTCTGCGTCTTTTCCTGACTCCTGGTCGCCTAATTCTGCCCTTTACTGGTGTTTCGCTATGTTCAATACTCAATCCTGCTTCCTGATTGCCTGGGGCCCGCCTAAAAAAGCTACAGCTCGTGCCGCGAATCGACTTCCGACCGGTGTTGCTACGCTTTCACTAAAATGTATCCCGTCACGCACAAAAGCGCCTTCGCGGCCTGCTCGGTGCACTTCTCGGTTGATGTCAATGACCGTAAAATTCATTGCTTTAGCTAGAGTCCAAATTTCCCTGTTTACTGCAAGAACTGCCCTTTCAATTTTATAACCCTGCCTTTCAACCTCTGGCACCGTGCACACCGCGATTTGTACTTCTTTTGAAACATTCCGCAGGTCGGTGACCCCTTTGGCTATTTGCTTTGTGATTCCTGCTCCTCGTCCGTTCAGTACGTCAATCACTCCGCCCATTATCACCACTAGGTGTCTCTCCTCCATTGTGTCCCACATGCGTTCCTTGACCTTCGCTATCACCTCTCTAATCGGCTTTCCGGGAAGCGCGCTAACCTGGACTCGTTCGTCTGCCCCTACCCTCTCTGCTATCGCCGGTTCTACTTTACGCATGTTGGAATCCCCAACAAAGACAGCTCGACGCTTTCCTTCCCCCTCACCGCCGAAAGCTGCCCCCGAAGTCACAATGCCCTCCCCTCCTTTCTTATCCTTGCCCTTGGCTTTGTTTTCTTCCCCGGCCGCGTCAGTGGTATCCCCTTCGTGATTATCACTGACGTTTCCGCCACTGCTTCCCGGCGTGGCGGGTTCGGCTGTCTCTGCACTCGCATGGGAGCCAGCTCGGTTCGCGGTGCTCGCCTCGATGCGTTCATCATTGCTTTGCAGAATGGTGGCGCTCAGCTGGATTTCTGCGTTAGCTAGCTTTTCTTCTGCCTCCTTCCTCTGCTTCTGCTCGATTTCAAGTTCCTTTTCTAGCTTTCCAACCCGCTTAGCTAACTTATCCTTGTCTCGCTCTAGGCGGTCTAGCCGCGACCCTAGCACACACATCCTACAGATAAAATCTGCACCATTCGCTTCGCGTGCTGACTTAAACCGCGTTTCTTCCAGCGCGTAGGAACGCTCGCACTCAGAACAACGCACGCGTGGGTTCCCCCTAGTACCAACCATCATCTCGTACTAACAAGGCGTAGATGTGGGAAAAAAAAATAAAAAAAAATTTCTTTACCTACTTTTATCTTAGCGAGAAGACCAAGAAAGTGAGAAAGCCTTAAAATAATTTATAAAGATTGCTTGGCTAAGCTAACCCTCCTAAAAAAAACCAAAAAGTGAAATATAAAATAACAAAACTTATCTCTTTGGCACGCTGCTCCTGCTGCGCTGAAATGGCACCTCGACTCGACACGTCCGCTCCCGTCGGCTTCACTCGTGAGAGTGAAGCCTCCTTTAATTACTTATCTCCACCTAGCGGATTTCCGCTGAACTATTACGTCATACACTTGCCTTTGCTTCGAGTTGTCGACAAATTCGACTTCGCCCTGCCATCTGGTAGCCGCCTGGTTAGCTCAGATGGTAGAGCGGCTGCCCCGGAAAGGCGGTGGTCCCGGGTTCGAGTCCCGGACCAGGACGAATTTTTGTTGAACTGCGAGGCTTTCTTTTGAGGAACCTGGTTGGGTTTCCATTGTAGCAAATTGCTACATTTGGGTGGATGTCTCAGTTTACCTTTAATTACTTATCTCCACCTAGCGGATTTCCGCTGAACTATTACGTCATACACTTGCCTTTGCTTCGAGTTGTCGACAAATTCGACTTCGCCCTGCCATCTGGTAGCCGCCTGGTTAGCTCAGATGGTAGAGCGGCTGCCCCGGAAAGGCGGTGGTCCCGGGTTCGAGTCCCGGACCAGGACGAATTTTTCTTCAACTGCGAGGCTTTCTTTCGAGGAACCCGGTTTGGTTTCCATTGTAGCAAATTGCTACATTTGGGTGGATGTCTCAGTTTTCCTTTAATTACTTATCTCCACCTAGCGGATTTCCGCTGAACTATTACGTCATACACTTGCCTTTGCTTCGAGTTTTCGACAAATTCGACTTCGCATATTAACTAGCCCAACATTCAACTCTTTTACAATATTCATCCTTCATCTTCTTCACCTGTACATAATGATCATCACTGTGCGCGTCGTCTTCGTTCAGCGCGTGTCTCAATTATGGAACGCCTTCACGGCTCATCTCGTCCTCCTAACGCGCGAGCGCGTCGCCAGTTGCAGAACTTCAAGTGTCCAAACTCAATCCTCTATCGGTATGTCTTCCACCCCGAAGGACAGCGTTGGGTTCCTGTCGCTCCTCGATCACCCAGGGAACAGATATTGAAGACATTTCGTGATGATCCCACGGCTGGAGATCTCGGCTTTCACAAGACCTATTAACGCATCCTCAGTCGTTTTTCCTGGCCTGGACTTGCCACCTGCGTAGCGAAATACGTCGCTTCTTGCTTGCTCTGCCAGCGTCGCAAACGACCCACTTCACCTCCGGCTGGACAGCTGCAAGCAACCCCTTCCCTGTCCTTACGCTCCATTCGCAGTCATCGGGATTGACCTTTACGGACCGCTGCCATTATCAGCTAGCGGCAAGAGATGGGTCGTCACTGCAGTTGACCACTTGACCAGGTGCGCCGAAACAGCTGCGCTACCTACAGGATCCGCGGAGGAGATTGCGACTTTCTTCTTGGAAGCTATCTTTCTACGACATGGAACGCCACGCGTCCTTCTGAGTGACCGTGGCAAGGCGTTTCTGTCGAAGCTACTCGAGGAAGTCCTCCGCACATGTAACACCATCCATAAGACGACTACCAGCTACCATCCTCATACTAATGGCCTCACAGAGCGCTTTCATCGAACTCTCTCTGACATGATATCCATGTACATCAACGCTGACCACACCGACTAGGATACCATTCTGCCATTCGTGACTTTTGCCTACAATACCGCTGCACAGCGCACTACTGGCTACTCACCATTCTTTCCAGTTTACGGGCGTCAACCGACCTCTCTCCTCGACGTCTCTTTTTTTGATGTCCCCGAGAGCTCGTCGGCGTCAGTGTCTGAGCAGTTAATATCTCGCCTTGCTGCGTGTTGCCATCGCGCCCGCATCAACACCGAAGCAAGTCAACAGGATAGGAAGACTCGCTACGATGCATTTCACCGCGTCGTTCTGTTCAGCCCCGGCGATGAAGTGTTATTGTGGACACCCACTCGAGTTCCTGGCCTGTGTGAACAGTTTCAGTCACGGTTTATAGGGCCCTACACTGTTGTAGAGGAAACTTCGCTAGTGAACGACCGCGTCACTCCCGCTGTCACGCCTTCCGGTGGCCGCTACCGTGGCACATAAGTTGTCCACGTTTCGCGCCTAAAGCCATTCCAACGGCGTGCCGCACTGCTATAACCAGCGGCCAGGTTGGCCGCTTCCGCGCGAGGGGGTAATTAGTGTGAGCACAATATTCATCCTTCATCTTCTTCACCTGTACATAATCATCATCACTGTGCGCGTCGTCTTCGTTCAGCGCGTGGCTCGACCGAATAAAGGCGTCGAGACAACAGCTGTGCTGCTTACACATCATTGGGTGCACGTTAAAGAACCCCAGGTGGCCTAAATTAATCCGGAGTCCCCCACTACGGCGTGCCTCATAATCACATCGTGGTTTTCGCACATAAAGTCCAAAGATTTATTTTTTTCATAATTATGCACAGGGAAGCGTCCTGGGTCCTTTATTATTTCTTATCTACATTAATGACCTTCCATATAATATATCAAACATTCGTTTGTTTGCCGACGATTGCATAATATACCGTGAAATTATAACTCGAGCAGATCATCTGGTACTACAATAGGTTCTTGACACAATCTCATTCTGGTGCTCGAAGTGGCAGATGACGGTTAACGCTGAGAAATGCAAACTAATGACTTTCAGCCGAAAACAGTCAAACTCGACCTACACATACTCTCTTAACAATAAACCTTTATTGGCAATGGGCCACTACAAGTACCTTGGCATTAACTTCACTTCTAAACTATCCTGGGCAACACACATTGAAAAAATTACCGCTACAGCATCGAGCAAACTCGGATACCTGAAACGTATTCTTCATGCGGCGCCATATATAACACGAAAACTAGCAGATCAGACATTTGTTCGTCCACAACTCGAATATGCATCCTCTATCTGGATCACCTCACTAACCATATCTAATCGACTTACTAGAATCTGTGCAAAACCGCGCTGCACGTTTCATCACCCGTGAATATAACCGCTACTCCAGTGTGACTAACATGAAGGCTTGGTTATCATTACCATCCCTGCGCAGGACGATAGCGATTCTATGCCATAAAGTAATCTACAGCGCGCCCGTAAATACCTTGCCACTATCAAAACCTCATCGCATATCTCGCAGGCTTGTTCGTCTTTTTGGCCGCACCCAAGCCTTTAAAGCATCTGCACTAGCACGTGCCATTATTCAATGGCATGACCTCCTTGATGATGTAGTGTGTATTCATGATCACGCGGCATTTAGAAATAAAATACTAACCATGTATGACTGTGTTTGTTAACCATATGTGATATCTTGCAATCATGTTTATACATTATACAATGACAGCATGTTGGCCAGTTCAAATATGCATAATACATACTAAGTGGCTTATTATTAGTGTTACACCTATGTTATCTCTCACATTTTTGTATTGTATAACACGTGGTTATTGAATTCCTTTTGTTTGTGCGTTCTTGCTAAAAATTTATTCTATAGTCCTCCTCACATAATACTCCTATGTGGAGGCTGTGAGGTGTTTGTAAATAAATAAATAAAATAAGAAATCCCATCTGTCGCGACACTGTTCGTCTTGGGGAGATACAACCGCTTTCTAAGTGTAAGAGGGGAAAAGAACTTGACTGGATCCTTTTGTCTCAACAAAGCAGCAGGTTACGCCTCAAGCTGTTTTACTTAATATTTCATAATCATATGGGAATCTGCTCATCACACTATCTGAAGTAGCTACTATCTGACTATCTGATCATATTTTCGCACGGGCCGGTTTTTCAGGTCCGGGCCTGGCCCGAACCCGAAAGTACCATGTGTTTGCCGGCCCGGTTCTGTTCGACGCATTAGCCCTTTTGCCTATACGAAGCTGGTCGAGTTCTCGATTATTGTGAAGATATGTCATGTGATCAACGGCCACCGGGCGGTCTCCAAGCTGCATCACAGCAGGTTTTTGCCCTGCATCCCTTCTTGGTCTCTCTTTCTCTCTCTCTCTCTCTCTCTCTCTCTATATATATATATATATATATATATATATATTAACCGTGAGACAAATAAACATTGCATTGGTAGCCGAATACGCACAGATTATTCTGTGAATATTTGGTATGAAAACAAACCATAAAATGGACAGTTAGGAAAATAGGGAGGGATCAGGCTGGTAACAACCACCGGGAGTGACAGAACTCCTGCTTGCATTTAGTGATGAAGTTATAGAAAAGCACATGAGTTGATCATCCTGCTCGGGCTTTAAAATGTGCAGCAACATATTATAGCGAAGGCATAGGTGAACACTACCGTACACGCCGCGGGCAGCCATTTCATCTCACTTTTGAATCTCATATAGTCATTCAGATGTACAGTGATGGAACTCGAGTCAATAATTTTGGCGCGAATGTAAATTTAAATACGCTGGTCTACTGGATTTCAGGAATACCAGAATACACGGCCACTAGAAGCTTTTTTTCAATAAACATGAAATTTCTGACCCGCAAGGCTAACGATCATCATATTTTCACACGGAACATGCCATTTTTATTGCTTTATTTGGCTTGATTATAATGATGTCAGTTCTTCAGTCGGAAATTTAGGCATCCTTGGTTCGAAATATTTGCAAATTCAGACTCTGCCTACTTCTGTTTCCGTACAGTGCATGTACAATGTAGGCAACGTAGTTTTTTTTTTCTGTCAGATTAAAATAAGACTTGCGCGTTTATTCACGTCAATTCGCAGACAACGCACCTAGTGCTAAAACAAAACATATACAAAGCTGCGAACACGAGGGTTGAGCCACTTAACGAATGAAAATAGCCTTCAAAATGAGAATTTACGGAGACAATACAATTTTCTGCACTTCTGTTTTGTTTTTCACATCCCTCTCACAAATGTGGAGAAATTTTGCAGCATCCGCATAAGACTTAAAGCATTTATCTAAGAACAATGGACACTTGACAGTCTCAATTTAATTAGTTGGGCTAATTGCGCAATGAACTACGGCTGAATATTCAACTGGATTGAAAATATAACGAACAAAAATAATGGAAACCAGTAGCGAGTTGCCCTATGCCTCAACACACAAAAAAGTTGTAAGTGAACTTTTCAGAATTTATTCGCTACAATTTTATCTAAGTACTCTAAGAACTTCTTGAAAACTTATTTAATTTTTGTTTTCCATTAAAATGATCGCGCCGGAAATCTACGTATTTTTGTGCAGCAACAAAATATTGCAGCCTACTCTGCCTCTAGGCACGTCTTCCGCTCTAGAAAAATGTAACGAGCTGTACCGAAACTCATCTCATTGACTCCCGTTAGGGATAGCTTGGATACCTGGGACCAATCCAATAGTTTCCAATTTCTTTAGTGCGATTACAATGCATATATTTTTCTAACTATTTGTAAGTTTGATTCGACTATGTGATGTCTAGCAACTCTTGAAGTTTGCTTTCGCCGCTATTCCCACCCATCCCAATGCGCTGCCCCTTATTGATAAGCGGCACCGCTGTCGAAATCACACCGCTACCTCCACCAAACTTCGGGTCGTCCGTCACATGCCTGAGCACGATCACCTCTAGGAATTCGAGCCGCTAATAAGCTGGGAACAACGTGGACCAGAATTTCTTAGTGTCGCGAAGACGACAGAATTCCGGCAGAACCCATGTTAAGATGACTATCGAAGTTAATGCGATGGACATTCACACAATGTAGCAAACAAGAAGCGACACACCTTGTTAACTAAGACACCTTTATTTATAATCTGTAGTGGTTTTCCTGATGTTTCAAGTGATTCGGCTATATGCGACATACACATTGACTCCCTGATTGGCCCGCTTTGTTATGACCATCGCTCGCCAAGGTTATCTCACGACGGTAGGACATGGACGGCAGGCCGACGGTGCATGCAGTGACGACGATGAAATTACGAAGGAGGAATGATGTCGATAGAATGACGAAGGCTTATGAGGACGACGGCATGACGACGATGAGATGATTCTGAAGTGATGGCGATAAATAATTGCGACGCAAGTACAATGCCATGACGAGGGTGGCCTTATCTCGATTGATTGACGATAGCACAGTAATAGCGGAATGAAATAGAAATTATGCTGATGGAACGTAAGGTGGTATGACGACCAAAGCATTTAATAATTCTTAGCCAACCAGACACGCTTATGAATAACATCCCTGTCTTCTCCCTTTCTTTTCTCCTCTTCTTTCCCAAGCCGCTTTAAGGTACGTTCAGACTATGTACGTAAGGTGCAGATATTTCGCAAGAAACGGAAACGCAAACGCTAAAAGCGCAACTCAATTGTTTAGACTATAATCGTATGAAGCGTTAAGAGCGCAACAGTCGTCACGCACGCGAGCGTAATTGTTGGAAGACCCGCTACTTTTACGTTTCACACAGATACGACAGTTACGGCGTGGCCAGTAAGCGCCGCAGTTTCAGTTTTAAATTTCCGGTGACGCGACTACCGGCAAAACCAGTTAGAGCAACGGCCCAACGGACATGGCTGTGTGTGTGCGTAGTAGCGTGTGTGCGTAGTTCCAGTAGTGTGCGTAGCTGTGTGCGTAGTCTGTTTACAGGCGCCATGTTGAAATCCACTGAGACGCAACTGGCCAGCTCACGTTTTGATTGGCCGGAGTTAAGATGCGTAACGTATGCAACTGACAATGTGAACGACCAGCATTGTTAACAATCTTAACGCTTGTAACGCGCGATACGGTCTTTATGACAGATGCGCGCTTTGCTAACGTTACGACCGCAGTCTGAACATACCTTTACAAACATTTCCTCTGCCGTTCAGCACAGTACGCCGTGCTCTAGCTCATTAGGCCACGATAACACGCTTACAAACATATCTTACCAACAAGTCTATTATTCAAGCTTGAACTTAAGGGTGATTAACATTTAGCTTGGGGCTCCTATCGAAATACATGGGAAATCGGCAATCGTTTCTCAGAGCAACCACTTCACCAAATCTGATGAGCTATGTTGAATTTAGAAAAAAAAGTTAGAGCGTTAAATTTTAGAAAGGGTTATTTTACTTAGGCTGTCTACTTTTTTACGTGAAACTTCAAAGAATTGCAACATTTCGAAAAAGAAAACTTGACGTTTTCTTTTTCGAAAAAACGAAAACTCTGTACCCCAGCAACTAAAAACGATATCGTAATTCTGTAAACTGCACCTGATAATACATCCAAAGCGGACAGCAATCATATATCATACACCAACCTGAAAGACACCACTAAGTTGTGAATCTTGCATTTGCAAAACCCTTCCAAACATTATAACAAATTCACGTAAGTTTTAAGGTATAGCAAAAAAATTGTTCGCTTTTGATGCTCCAACGGGTGCAGTTTATAGAAATGCCATATTTGTTTTTCATGGGTGAGTTGCTGATTTGTAAACTTCATGCTTCTATTTTTTTTCCAAGTTTACCAACATCCTGCAATACTTGTAAAACACTACACTATCTAAACGAAAATTCTATTTGCTGCAGTCTCTGCAATTTAACTTTTACTTTTAAATGCAACAAATTTCATTCAAATTGGGTCAGCGGTTTTCTCATAAAAACATTCCTGCGTTTTACATGTATTTGAGTATCCGGCATCGAAGATAGGCCCGAGCTAAAGCTTCCTTTTAAACAATGGATCACGCCAGTTCTATAGGAAACCCATGAAACAGAACCCTGACGTATACGCAAGACCGTGGCCACAGTGGTGCACAAATAAAAAGTTCGCTCAAGAAAAAAAAATATATTCAACGGAAGCTTCGCGGTAATCGCTATCTGCCAGACATCTCTCGGGAATGCGGACGAGCTTTCTGGCCAGGTGTCTAGCAAAACCGTCGATTCGTTGTCAGTAGAGCAAATAGCTGGCCGTCTTCGAGATAACGCTGATATATACGCATACTCGTTTCCAAGTGCCGAGGTGAAGCGACAGCCTTAGGGTGTGCTTCTTTTTATTTTGTTTTTGTCAGTTGTCCGTCATGGCATACGTCACAGCGGGAATTTCGAATTCTTTAAGGTCGATACGCCATGTGGTGGCTGAAAAAGAAACTGAGCAAAATGTCCCGAATTCCTGGCTCAGTGAGAGCGGGGGCAGCGTTAGCAGCCATAACAGCGGAACCGATGTGATGCCCGCTGCGAATATCTAGGTTCAGCTTGTGGCGAGATTACCCCGCACGTACACGAAAACGTTACGGGTACAAAATTTATGTATTGTAGACAATCGACGACCACCCTTCTAGTGATAAACTGTGTCCGAAGACAATGCCGTTCCTCCGTGCTCTTCCCTGCTTGTCCCTGTGTCGTGCGCCGCTATTTCTGAGGGCACTGTTCTCTTTACGCCCTCTAAAGTGTTCCTTCGCCGCAAATGCTCTCCGCTGCCCTTTGCTCTCGTTACTCTTCGCAGTGGCGCCACGAAGATGCTCGTCGACAATCCCACGGCGTGCCCTTTACCTTTATTTCATGGCGAATGCCTAGGCCTTGTTCAGCCGGTCGACACCTTTTGCATCTTTGACGCTCCTGCGGCTTCTACTCCTACTGACCTTAGCGCACTTTCTTGTGACCCTGCGGTTGATCAGTCCCTGCGCGACGCTTTCAACCGCTCCATCGACGATGAAACGTCATCTTCACAACGAAGCCAGCTGCTCGCTCTCCTTCAGAAGTTCCGCGCCTCTTTTGACAACCCTGCTTCCGGTTTGGGTCGCACATCAACCGTTTTTCACCAGATAGATACCGGCAGTCATGCACCTCTACGGCAACGCCCTTATCGGGTATCCGCCTCGGAGCGCCGTGTAATTGATGACCAGGTTGATGACATGCTCAAGCGCGGGGTTGTACAGCCTTCGAACAGTCCCTGGGCGTCACCGGTCGTTCTTGTTAAGAAAAAGGATGGCTCTATACGGTTCTGCGTCGACTACCGACGTCTGAACAAGATAACGCGCAAGGACGTTTACCCGTTACCGCGCATCGACGACGCCCTCGACTGTTTGCAGGGCGCGGAGTTCTTTTCTTCGCTGGATTTACGTTCCGGATACTGGCAAGTCCCTATGGCACCATCTGATCAGCATAAAACAAAATTTGTGACACCTGACGGATTATATGAATTTACCGTGATGCCTTTCGGCCTGTGTAACGCTCCAGCCACTTTTGAGAGGATGATGGACAATATTTTACGCGGCCTCAAATGGAACACATGCCTCTGCTACCTGGACGACGTCGTTGTCTTTTCCGCTGATTTCCATGCACATCTCAGCCGTCTCGAGCACGTTCTGAAATGTCTCACTGACGCGGGACTTCAACTCAACTTAAAAAAAATGTCGTTTTGGTGCCCGAAAGCTCACCATTCTTGGCCATGTTGTCTCGCGAGACGGCATTCTTCCGGACCCAGCCAAGCTCCGCGCCGTCGCTGACTTTCCGAAACCGAAGAAGTTAAAGGAGCTTCGAAGTTTCGTTGGTTTATGCTCGTATTTCCGACGTTTCATTCGAAATTTCGCATCCATAATTGCACCCCTGACAGACCTTCTAAGCGGCGACAACGAACTTTCAGCTTGGTCGCCCGCCTGCGATGACGCCTTCACGAAATTACGCCGCCTGCTAACCTCGCCACCTATCCTCCACCACTTCGACCCTGCCGCCCCCACCGAGGTCCACACCGATGCCAGCGGCGTAGGACTCGGTGCCGTACTCGCGCAACGGAAGGCAGGGTTCGATGAATATGTCGTCGCCTACGCGAGCCGAACTCTGACAAAAGCCGAGGCTAATTACTCGGTTACAGAGAAAGAGTGTTTAGCCATTATTTGGGCCCTTGGGAAATTCCGCCCTTATTTGTATGGTCACACTTTCGACGTCATCACTGACCACCACGCCCTTTGTTGGCTGTCCACCCTCAAGGACCCATCTGGCCGACTTGCTCGCTGGGCCCTTAAGCTACAGGAGTACGACATCCGCGTTCTTTACCGTTCTGGCCGCAAACACACGGACGCTGACGCCCTTTCTCGCTCACCGGTCGCAGCTGACAACGCTTGCCTATCCGCCCTTGAGCCCGCACTTGCATCACATGCACTGCACAACATGCCGTCGGAGCAGCGCAAGGATCCCTGGATCAGTGCTCTAATCTCCATCCTTTCTGATCCATCCACCTCTTCAACCATCTCGTGCTCTTCGCCGCCAGGCTACCCACTTCTGCATTCGCGATGGCCTTCTTTATCGTCGTAATTACCTTTATGACGGACGCAAGTGGCTTCTTGTGATACCCCGACATCTCCGTGACCTTATCTGCGACGCTTTCCACGCCGACCCACAGTGCGCGCATGCCGGCCTCTTCAAGACCTACGCTCGACTACGCCTCCGATTTTATTGGCGCGGCATGTATAACTACGTGCGAAAGTTCGTTCGCTCCTGTACTCAGTGCCAACGCCGAAAATTACCTCCCGGACAAGTCTACCCGTCACAACCCCTTCCCTGCCCTAGTCGTCCCTTTGATCGTGTTGGTATTGACATATACGGACCGCTACCATCCACTCCAGCAGGGAACCGCTGGATTATTGTTGCCGTGGATCACTTGACCCGTTATGCTGAAACCGCCGCTCTGCCGACTGCCACCGCCCGCGACGTTGCATCGTTTCTGTTACACCATTTCGTTCTGCGCCACGGTGCCCCTCGCGAACTTCTGAGCGATAGAGGCCGAGCCTTTCTTGCCGATGCTTTGAAGGCACTACTCGACGAATGCCGAATCATTCACCGCACAAGTACAGCGTACCATCCGCAAACTAACGGCATGAGAGAACGCTTCAACCGTACTCTTGGTGATATGCTATCAATGTACGTCGCCTCTGATCATTCAAATTGGGACCAAGTTCTTTCTTTCGTCACGTATGCGTACAATACTGCGGCCCAAGCAACCACTGGATTTTCCCCGTACTTTCTCCTATATGGCCGAGAACCATCTAATACATTCGATACAATTCTTTCATATAAACCTGATGCGTCCGAAAGTACTCCGCTGTCTGAAGCGGCTCGACATGCTGAGGAATGCCGCCAGCTTGCCCGCTCTTTTTCCACCGAGGACCAGTGGCAGCAGCAATCCCGTCAACCAGCCGACCGTTCTGCACCTACATTTTCCCCTGGCTCTCTGGTCTGGCTTCGGGTACCCGCTACCACACCCGGCCACTCTGCAAAACTTGTCGCGAAATACCTCGTACCCTACCGCGTTCTGGAACAAACGTCATCCGTCAATTACCTCGTGGAGCCCCTCAAGCCACCGACAGACCTGCGCAATCGCGGCCGCGAACTTGTCCACGTCTGTCGCATTAAGCCGTACTACGACCCACTAGTAGTGTCTTCGCCTTAAGCCGCCAGGATGGCGCCTTTTTCGGCGGAGGGCGATTGTAATGAAGAAGAGTAACCTGTGCCTCAGCAGCATCGCCACCGGCATGAGCTCGTGGTTGCTGTCCTTGGCCGAACGCTTGTGACTGCTACCCGTTCGCCTGCATCCGTTGCTAATAAACCTCTTAGCAGTATTTACAATATATACAGTTACAAGGCGGCCAGGGTAACACCATCTACCGATCTCCGAGGCATTTCAACCTCCCGTTCACCTCCCAAAGTCATTTTGTCCACAGCGGCACAAACTCGTACGTGACTATATGTCATGCATATTATGACATGAAATTCAAGCCTTAAACACAATTATAAGCAGCGCATGAACTTGTAACAGATATGTCCTTTTTTTCCGGGATATACCGCATCATCAACAACAGCCTCATATATTTCAAAAAATATAATAATCCACACTCATATATTGTTTCTTAATTGTCAGGACTAATTCGACGTCATTTAAATATTCTTGCTTCATCCTCACAGCCTGTCATCATAGGCGCCGACTACTACGGGGGGGGGGGGGCTCCGGGACAAAGTTTATAATAGTTTTAAAAAGAAAGAGGTAGCGAACTAACAATTATTTCTAGTGATATGGATAGCCTATGTTTAGAGAATGAATATGTTGCTGTATGTTCAACTCGCTACAAATTGCTTTGCCCGCTTTTTTGACTAAAGAAGACCTGCAGACTTCAGTGACCCCTTCGGCAGAGTCTTTTAAAAAATTATGGGGTTTTACGTGCCAAATCCACGATCTGATTATGAGGCACGCCGTAGTGGGGGACTCCGGAAATTTGGACCACCTGGGGTTCTTTAACGTGCACCTAAATCTAAGTACACGGGTGTTTTATCAACGGTGTGAGAAATGCACGTGAATGATATATGTCTCAGCATTGCTTCTCTTTCCAGTAGGTAATGCTAGCTACTCATGAAAATAACTTATAATAATTTACAACATTTATTGGGGATGGAAACATCGCAACGTGCATGCAGAGGCCATAAATATATATAATTAACTTAGTAACCGAAATGAGGCCAAGCCGGATTCATTCGAGATCAGAATCAATAGCAGTCATGCGCAGCAGAGCTTCTACTAGTACTCGGAAAAAAAAAGAGGCTGCAGTTTTGCCGGAAAGGCAAAGCAGTATTAGTGATAGCGAAGAATAAGACAATTACACGAAAAAGATTCTTCCCGTATAAATCCGTGTAAGAGCCGCACCCACAACTCGAACTCAAATCTTTTATTTTTAATCCAACCGAAAAGCAATTGCGCTCCACAGCGAATTTTCCCGCGCAGTGTACTTTCGCGCGTCGCAACCGTAAAAAAAAAGCAGTCGGTTACAACTGGAGAAGACAGGAGCCCCCCCCCTCACCACTGCAGCGCAGCAGCCTATTGCCACCGCGACTAAAGAAATAGTCCCGCTGACGCGACTCGGCCCAGCTCGAAGCGCGGGCTGCCATGTCCTCCGTCGGCGGGATCACCGGCCGTCCGGCTCATGACGTCAGTCAAGAGTGCACGCCCATCGGTGGATTCTCGTGTGCATCAGCCTTTGAGGGGCAAATGCCGCTGCCTGCTAAAGCTGTACACGACTATAGATGGCGAGAGGAGGCGATCGCGGAGGTTTACAGCGGATTTCATACTCGTAGTGGGAAAAAATGAGATAAAATGGCCCAGTCCCTTGTAAGGCTCATTAAAACTGTGGCAAAAAGTGCGGCCCTCACACGAGTCTGTACGTTGGTTATATCGCCTATATGAATTGTAGTAACATTTACTCACTAAATAAAATAACAAACAATGTGCAACGCACAGACCATGTAAACCTGTAAATATCCCACTGGATGACCACGAGCAGTCGCTATCACAACGCTGGCATTAAGATTAACGCCGGCAGAGGGGGCTAACGGTTCGTTCAGCCATGCAATTCACCGCCACTCCAAAAATTAGATTTATCATCATCATCTGCATATTTCATGTCCACTACAGGGCGGCCTCTGTCAGCGATCTCCAATTACCCCCGTCTCTTAACGTAGGTCATGCGTTCTGCAACACTTGGGGCGCGGAAAAACAGCCTAAGAAGGAAGACAGCGCGCATGAAGTTAGCAGCCATCCCAGCTCGCCCTTGATCATTGCACCCCCCAATGATTACCAACAACTGGTTACGGCACGCGGGCCGCGTAAGCGTCAACAGCACACAGTAATTTGTAGCTGCGGCAGGGCTAGATAAGAAGACGCGTGCTCTCCTCCCCATGCGCGCATTTGAGCACGTGACCTCCAACTAACTCGCAACGCTGGCATAATGCCAGCGTTAATTGTGAGTTAGTTGGCATAATAGATAGCTGGCAACGCTGGCATAATGCCAGCGTTGTGATAGCGACTGCTCGTGGTCATCCAGTGGGATATTTACAGGTTTACATGGTCCGTGCATTGCACTATGTTTGTTATTTTATTTAGTGAGTAATATTGAGCGCGTAGGAAGATAATGTCCATCAAGTGTCACGGCTCAGTGTTACGGGATTTTTCTCGCACCCGCAGTGTATGGGTCGCTCGCTCATATGACTTTTAGACTTTATACGGAATATAACAGCGACGACGACAGCGAAAATTTGCCTGGAGTGTCGATACAATTGCTGTCGCAATAAAAGGAGAAGTAGAAAACAGGCGTCGAGCTCGCTTCTACTGCGGCTGCGGACGTTGCAATGTGCACCGGCTACAAACACAGCATGAGTACCAACGACAAAACCAATAGTGGGCACCTCGCTTATCGGTACTTCGCCAGCACCCGTCTGACGCTGAAAAGGAAGCGCATTTTCCACCGTATAAGCACCAGCGAAAACATAACACTAGGCACACGGGGAGACAGGGCATGCGAAGAGACCAGCCATCTCGGATGGCCCCAAGCTTGAACTCACCGCAGATTAACTCCAAAATAAAGCGCGTGACCCGCGTATGTATGGCAGAGGCAGGAAAAGTAGAAGTTGAAGACTCATGTGTTCTAGCCCCTAGGTGAAAGAAGAATCCACGCCGCTATGAAGAAGGTTCCTCAGCTCACGTGTTTCCATCAGCGAGTGACATGTACCGCCAGAGGCTCTATGAAGTACTTGAGACAGTGCTGTCTTCGTTAAACAACAGGTATCCACCTGATATGTGGCAGCATAAGTCCCGCATTGAGCAGCTTGCCATAGAGAAGGAAGACGAAGCATATATAACATAGTTCTATGGTGACGACCTTGAACCAGGACGCCTGATTTTGCACAGAGATATGCTGATTGATATTTTAAGCCAGAAAAGGTCGGCATCACTGCACACATTTGGGGACGTCGTGCACATGTTTACGGGGGGCAAGGGCGAACACCTGCGAAACTTTTTGCCGAAAATGGCCAAGCCAGAAAAATTGCGTTGGCCATACCGGTATCGTCGACCACATCCAAGAGGTCTTTTCTTGCCTTCGGCGACTGAAAATGTACTTGCGGTTGACGACTGGACAAGTCCGTTTGAATCATCTGGCAATTTTGCACGCCCACAAAGAACTCTCCCGCCATATCAATTTCAATTAGATTGCCGACAACTTCATTTCCAGATCAAGTGCCCGAACGAACACTTCTTCAATGATGGTGAAATAATTCCATCAGACAACGAACTGATGTCTTTAATAGGAGAGAGAAAGGCACCAACTTACAAGTCAAAGCAAACCACCTGGCTTAGAAAACAACGGAAAAAGTTATACAAAGGATCGAAAATGGGGTACATAACAGCGCAAGCAGAGTGAGGGCATTTGGGTAAGAAAAGACGCGTGGTTGCGCTATTTGTAAAACTCCCTAGTCTACCTGTGCATTGTCCTTATTAATTTTTATTCGTCATATGCTGCATTTGCCGCTCAATAACACAATCCACGCTGTTCCTATATTTGCTATCGAGTCTGTCGGGAACCGAGGGGTCGCAGCGGAGCGCCAGAACAAGAGGACCAGCTCAGCAGGCTTTCAGAACGGACTAGCGCGTGCCGTGCTTGCGCCGCTGGCACGCGCCGCCCAACTTTATTATTGCGATAGCAATTATATGGACACTCAAAAGCAGATTTCTGCCGTCGGCGTCGCCGTCGCCGTCGCCGTCGCCGTCGCCGTGAGGTTCCGTATGACGTCATTTGGAGATGAAATCGTCGCCGCGCGCCGAACGCTGTATGTGCGAGTGAAAGGGCGCGAGGGGCGCGTCTTTCACGGGGAGTGAACGCACGGCGGAGAACAAACGCGCGTTCTGCGCCGTGCTCGCTTAAGGGCTGCAGAAGTAGGCGTCTCTTTTCTCCTTTACAATCACCATATATGTAGAGCAAACGCGCCTTCTTCGGACGCGCGAGAGGCCGTGGGGGAGGGGGAGGGAAGGGAGGCGACGTTTAGCTGCGGCACCAAGTGCCTATTTATATCAGAGGCTCCAGCAACAGTCACCAACGCCGCACGCATTTTGAGCTAACGCGGGCAAAACGCCGATGGCGTCGACAACAGTTCTGCGTGTTGTTGCTACCAAAGCCGCTCACCTTACTTCGTATGACATTGCTGTGTTGCTATCGCATTCATTGCTTCGCCCTTAGGGCGAAACTGTGACATTTTTTTTTTTCTCGTCAGTCGCAGCCGGCCCCAAGGCAAGGCGCCGGCCGAGAGCGCTGACCTTAGCGTTCCCGCTTAGCAGCGTCGGTGGGTGCTACAAGTCCTTTCGCGCTTTTGAGATATCGCTGTCTTATTTATTTGTTAATATTATAATGAAGAGAATGACATCCCTTGATTGCTTACAAGGTGCCGAGTTTTTTTTTTCATCGTTAGATTTGCGTTACGGGTATTGTTAGGTGCCTTTAGCAGAGGCCGACCGTTAAAAGACAGCCTTCGTCACGATTTACGGCCTATATGAATTTAATGTCATGCCCTTCGGCCTTTGCAATGCGCCTGCCACCTTCGAGCGCATGATGGACTCGGTTCTGCGGGGTTTGAAGTGGCACATATGTCTCTGTTACCTCGACGACATTGTTGTCTTTGCGCCAGATTTCGCAACCCATCTCGAACGCCTCAACCATGTCCTGACTTGTCTGGAGAACGCTCAGCTCCAAGTCAATCTCAAGAGGGGCCGTTTTGCTGCGCGAAAACTTACAATTCTCGGTCACGTCGTATCAAAGGACGGTGTACTTCCGGACCCGGCTAAACTACGTGCCGTCACCGACTTTCCTAAACCGACGACTCTAAAGCAGTTAAGAAGCTTCGTAGGGTTATGCTCCTACATTCGCCGGTTTGTGCGCAACTTCGCCTCTATAATTGCGCCTTTGACCCAACTTTTAAGCAGCGCCACCAGTCTCTCGTCGTGGTCTTCTGAGTGTGACCAAGCCTTCTCCACCGTTCGCCGTCTCCTGACGTCGCCACCTATACTGCGCCACTACGATCCTAAGGCCGCAACTGAGGTTCACACAGACGCCAGCGGTGTCGGCCTGGGTGCTGTTCTCGCACAACGAAAACCTGGGTTCGCAGAGTATGTCGTCGCATACGCCAGCAGAACGCTCACCAAGGCTGAGTCAAACTATAGCGTCACCGAGAAAGAATGCTTGGCAATAGTCTGGGCGCTTGTCAAGTTCCGTCCATACTTATATGGCCGCACGTTTGATGTAGTTACGGATCATCATGCATTATGTTGGTTGTCTTCGCTGAAGGATCCGTCAGGTCGCCTTGCCCGCTGGGCTCTTCGACTTCAAGAGTTTGATATCCGCGTTATATATGGCTCCGGACGCAAGCACGCCGATGCTGATACACTGTCGCGGTCACCACTATCCACCGAAACTGCGTCTATATCCACTATAGACCACCCACTGTCAGCTCTTGACGTCGCCACCGTGTCCTCTGCACAGCGCCACGATCCATGGATCGCTTCACTTCTTGACGTTTTATCCGAGGCACCCACCCTTTCGCCCACTCGAACATTGCGACGCCAAGCTTCGCACTTCAGCATTCGTGATGGCCTCTTGTACCGGCGGAACTACTCGCCAGATGGTAGGAGGTGGCTCCTAGTGATGCCCCGAACGCTGCGCTCTACAATCTGCGCGTCCTTTCACTCCGACCCTCAGTGTGCTCACGGCGGTGTCTTCAAGACCTATGAACGCTTACGCAAAAGCTACTACTGGCGCGGAATGTTTCGCTTTGTCCGCAAGTTCATTCGCGGCTGCCACGAGTGTCAGCGACGAAAAAAAACCACCGCATCCTGCCGCAGGTTCATTACAGCCCCTTCCGTGCCCAGACGGCCCATTCGACCCCGTTGGAATTGACCTATATGGACCTTTACCTTTGACCACAGCGGGAAACGGATGGGCTATCGTTGCTGTCGACCACCTTACACGATACGCCGAAACCGCTGCTCTCCCCACGGCGACAGCACATGACGTCGCCTCTTTCATCCTCAATTGTTTTGTGCTGCGGCACGGTCGTCCTCGTGAACTCCTCATTGACCGTGGGCTCGTATTTCTTTCCGATGTAATTCAAGCACTTCTCCACCAGTGCAATATTGTACATTGGACGTGTACTGCCTACCACCCTCAGACGAACGGTGTGAAGGTTTAATTGTTTGGGCACCTGATAATTTTCACTCTCTAATCCTTTGTTCTGCCTCCGGAAAATAAACGAACCAGTGGCATAAGGCATGCTTTGACATGTAATGAAACTATGGCGTTATGGAATCACATTACACTTATGCTAATAATTCTAGTCATAAGTTGTGTTCAGAAATTGTTATATATCGTTTATTGTTTTTATATGTAATGTCTTATCTTCTAAAAAACCTTTCGCCAGGAAAAGTATTCTTGATTGTATATCTTGCAGTAAAATATTTACAAGGCGTTACATTGCTTTCTTCATAGATGTGTAATTGGGCGACTTAACACGCACAAAACACGTATTTCCCTAACGTGTTTAACTGAATCCGATTGTCGCATGGCTCAACCAAGAGAAGCCAGTCTCTTGGCCGTGCGAGGGGACTCAGGCTGTAAAACTGAATTGTCTCCTACTCTGAGGTCTTGCAAATACTCATATAAGCCCGCCACTTCAGTGAACAATCTTTCGAGGTCACAGGAAGTTTCCAGTGTAACTGTTATTAATGGTTATATATATATATATATATATATATATATATATATATATATATATATATATGTGTGTGTGTGTATGTGTATGCGTGTGTGTATGTGTGTGCATACATGGGTGGGGTTCGGAAAGCTGGTCAGGCCCCAGCCTCCTCCCCTCCCCTTTCCGCCTACGCCTGTCATACAATGTTTCCGCCGTGTTTTGTAGTCCTAGTGATAACTCGTGACTGGCAGGGCAGACACACGGAGTAGTTAGTGTGGGTACGAAGGTAGCAAGTTTTGTGGTCATATTGAAAGTGACATCATGGCCAAATATATTGCCAGTTGGAAACAAGTTGTTTTCATCTTGACTCGACACAGCGTATTACTGATCGAGCATGAGGCCCCAGAGCGACAGCGATCCGTTGAGAGACGGCATAATGGAGTGCTCCGGAACAAACTTCACCAACTGATTTTCATATTGTTACAAAAGTGCGCTAAATCAAGGCGCGCGCCGCGTATCGCTCAAGCCAGTGAAGAAGCAAGCCGGCCCTAGGCAGCTTCGACAGAGGTAGAGAGCGCATACGCCACAGACAGCCGACGCGATTAACGGAGTCTAGAAGCTTCGACAAGATTCGGGAAGGCTACGGTAACGAGAGAGAGCGAGCGCGCGCGCCGACCACGGTGGAAGAATATTTAGGTGCTGACACTGCGCGCGAGCGAGCGTCCAGATTATGTTCGGCCGCGCGCGGGCGCACCGAGTACCTCTGCTGCGAGCAGATAGATGGCGCCGCGGCCAGCGGTCCCAGCTTAGCGGCGCCGGCGGCTTGGCATTCCCCTGCCTCCGCTAAATTTTCGTTCATAGTGGAGTGAGTAAATCTCAAAGCGCGAAAAAAAAAATCGTTATTTCACATTAAAGTGATAAGTCTGCCAGGCTTCGCTAACATGAAGGTTCCTTGTGCAGGGCGTGGATGACGTGAACACGGATCAATCGGACAGCACTCAAAGCCCACTGAAGTTACCCTCGCGCGCACAATTCGTTTCGTCCGGTCTAGCCGTTCATTCAAGCATAAAAAATGAAAGTGTTTGCCCACGTGCTACCCTCGATCAGAAGAAAATAGTGACTGCACCAGAAAATGTATTTCATGCTTATCGCTGCTTCCATTCACACTCAGAAAACCGTTCAATCATCGTTGCGCGAATTCAATGTGGCCGCGATATAAATTAAGAAATGAAACGGCGCAAGCTTGCGATATATGCAATGCACTAGAGCAAAGTGGCTGTTCATGGCTAGAACTTAAGATGAGAATGCACATCAGCTACTCTTTCAAATGGGAATTCATTAGGCGGGACGAAGGCAGGCGTCCATCTTGAATTAGAGCATCACTACCACAGTTTACTGATGAAAACCTGGGCAAATGCCTTTTTTATTCCAATTCCACTTAACATAGACCGTGTATATTATTCATTGGGCTTTCGTCCATTCAGGACTGAGTGGCTCTTGCAAGATCTAAAAAAAGAGGTGACTTTCTTTTTCTGAAATTGCATATGAGAATGTGCCAATGTAAGCGTGTTTGACAATGCATGCTACAGCCTGTCCACAAATACACTTACACCCACCACACAATAATCCCATAGACCCTTTTTTTTGCATAGACACAATACGAAAAAACTTGTGCATGAAGCAGCTCGATAATTTTAATAGGTGATAACCATCCCAGAAGCTTGCGGTCTCATACACTCCCGCAATGGAAAAATGTTGTATAAAAACATGCAAGCGTGTAATATACACCGCACGCGCATTGTAAAAAAAAATTCAGTAGCCAGGATGGAACAAATTTGAAAATCAGGCACACATCTGCACAGAAAACAGCAGTATTTTACAGGGTGCACAAATATTTCAAAATATGCAAATGTCACCTAGCTGGACAGAACCATAGTAATGTTGTTGCCGTACCTTGGAGATACTCAGTCATTTTATTGCGATAGCAATTATATGGACACTCAAAAGCAGATTTCTGCCGTCGGCGTCGCCGTCGCCGTCGCTGTCGCCGTCGCCGTCGCCGTGAGGTTCCGTATGACGTCATTTGGAGATGAAATCGGTGGTAAGTGGTTCTTGAGGGAAAGGGAAAGGTTGGCGCTATCTTCTGCAGCCCTTGAGGGAGCACGGCTCAGCGCCAAAATCGTCGCCGCGCGCCGAACGCTGTATGTGCGAGTGAAAGGGCGCGAGGGGCGCGTCTTTCACGGGGAGTGAACGCGCGGCGGAGAACAAACGCGCGTTCTGCGCCGTGCTCGCTTAAGGGCTGCAGAAGTAGGCGTCTCTTTTCTCCTTTACAATCACCATATATGTAGAGCAAACGCGCCTTCTTCAGACGCGCGAGAGGCAGTGGGGGAGGGGGAGGGAAGGGAGGCGACGTTTAGCTGCGGCACCAAGTGCCTATTTATATCAGAGGCTCCGGCAACAGTCACCAACGCCGCACGCATTTTGAGCGAACGCGGGCAAAACGCCGATGGCGTCGACAACAGTTCTGCGTGTTGTTGTTCTCCTTTACAATCACCATATATGTAGAGCAAACGCGCCTTCTTCAGACGCGCGAGAAGGCCGTGGAGGAGGGGGAGGGAAGGGAGGCGACGTTTAGCTGCGGCACCAAGTGCCTATTTATATCAGAGGCTCCGGCAACAGTCACCAACGCCGCACGCATTTTGAGCGAACGCGGGCAAAACGCCGATGGCGTCGACAACAGTTCTGCGTGTTGTTGCTACCAAAGCCGCTCACCTTACTTCGTATGACATTGCTGTGTTGCTATCGCATTCATTGCTTCGCCCTTAGGGCGAAACTGTGACATTTTTTTTACATTCCGCCTAATTAGATAATTAGTTTTATTTATTGATCAACTTCTCAACTATTATAATTAGATTAAAAGTGTCAATGAGAAAATTGTAGAGCAACATGAAAGACTCCCAATACAGCTTTCTATTGCTCAATAGGCGCTACGTAGAAGTGTTTTTCCGAGCATGAAAGAAGCTCACGAATACACGCAAAGTGCCTCGAGCGGCCAGTCGCACGGCAATATTGCTGTATTCGCGGGCTTCGTTCACGCTCGGAAAACACTTTTATGTATCACGTATTGAGCAACAGAAAGTTATATTGGGAGTTTTCCACGCTGCCGTACAATTCTCTCGTTCACACTTTTTATCCAATTATAGCACTAAAAAAGTTGATTAATCAATTAAGAAAATAATTATGTAATTAAGCGGAATAAAAAAGTTATCTGAATATCTCCAAGCGACGGCAGACAAAATTACCTTGGTTCTGTCCAGCTACATGACATTAACATATTTTCAAATCTTGGTGCATGATAGTAAACTACCCAGTATATATCTTGTACATGCAGCAAAATTAGCACGAACTACTGCGGCACACATGAGGTTCTCTCTTCCGCAGCGGCTTTCGAGGTTTATTTGACCGTGTGAGGTTCTTCGGACAGTTTGGAAATAAGGTGGTAATCCTTTTATCGAGCGCTCCGCGTAATATTGTCACGTGTCTAGCGCGACGATGACGACGACATAAGACACATCGGCACTTATGAAAAACATAGCAAGAAGAAGAAGCAGTGACTAGCGCGCGGTATTTTAAAACCGTCCGTTCTTGTTACTGCCTCTGCCGACAAGTGCGTTTCGTTTGTCCCTCGAGCTTTCGACGTCGTGACAATATGCCATCGATATCGTATCCTCTAAAAATGGCTGGTGCAGACATGGTCGGTAGGCGTTAGAGTTCGGTCTGCCCTCAGATTTGCAAGGCGCCACTGCTCTAGACGACCGTTGTCGGACGGCGCTTTGAATAAAGGCACACGATCCGCACAAGTCAGGTATCCAGAATTGCAGTTCGGAACGAAGCACTTTCTAGCCATTTCAAACGCCCCTCAGAAGGCCGCTGCCACCTTCGTCGAGGGCCCGTGGCGACAATACCCAAGCACAAGCTCATGAAACGAACGCGAACAAAAATCGTGCCTTCAAAACAGCGCAACCGCACATGCAAGCAGGAAGACGAAGCAGCGGCAGCACGCGCCTTGCCGCCCAGGCTGGGACCGCATACCGCAGCGCCCTCTACGACGGCGCCGAAGCAGCTGCAAACAAGCCGAACATAATCTGGACGCGAGCGAGCGGCGCTTTCGCGCGCGTTGGGGGGAGAGTGTCAGCACCTCTCCTTATTCTTACACCGTGGCGCCGACACACCCTCTCACCAGGCGAGCAGAGAGAGAGAGGGAGGGAGGACGACAACCCGACTTGCGCCTACGGATGAGTCACCACCCTCCGCGACGCGACGCTCCGACGGCCGCGAACGAAAACGCGAGAGAAGTGTAAAAGATACTGCAGACCCAAATGGGGGCCCCCCCAAGCAGGTGGGGCAGAATACATAAATATTTACATATACACGTCTATATATATATATATATATATATAAAGTAGTTCAAAGAATAGAAGCACGGAGGAAAAACATAAGAGTAGTAAAGTCCTGTTATGTTTTTCCTACGTGCTTCTATTTTTTGAACTACTTCTGTGCCGGCTCCTGTTATTCTTTACATCACTGATATATATATATATATATATATATATATATATATATATATATATGAAAAAGAAAAACAAACACAATGCAACATATGCAATGATCGGAAGAAAAAAATGAAAGCGACGACCAAATAAGATTCATAGAAGATACACTGAAGGAATACAACGTCAAAAACATTAGATCAGTATCACACAGAGCTTAAGGCACCAGGAATAAAAGCAATACCCATATATGAGCCCTTGTAACCATGCTCGCGAGAGGGGAAAAAAAAATCGACAAGTACCAGATGTTGATGAACGAGCGACCATTGCAAAATACTGAAAATAATAGAATAAGGAAGATGGTGGGATGTATCATACAAAATTCACGTGTAAAGAAAAAGAAAACAGTAACAAGGCTTGCCGACATAGCAATACTGTCAACATTAAAGACACATGCGTTCAATAGAATCGGTACTTATCAATTGTGATAATGGTAGGCTGTTCCAATCTGTTACACTGCGCGGGAAGAAGGAAAACTTACAAGAGGTTAGTTCGGGTGTTAGAATCGGCGTGACGATGCCGTGTTCGACGCGCTCTAAGTGGTTGAACATAAGCCCGTGGGTGGAGGGACAGACAGTTGTTTTTAAGCAAAAAAAAAAAAAAAAGAAATTTCAGTCTTTGTATTTTCCTACGTAGCTGTAGCGTTTGGATATATGTTGATTCATTAGGCTAGTAAGAGAGTCGCTTAGTCTATATTTAGAAAAAATAAACCTGGTTTAGCAACATCGACACTACACCCGGTTGCGAAACAATATCAGAGGTCGAGTTACATTGCATGCGGTTAAGGTTTATACCACCAGCTTATACCAGAGCGATCGCTCGACGCTTGCCAGTATGAAGGTGTATCGCAAAGTAAAAGAGAATAAAGCGTAGTTTTCTGACCCTTGTATGAGTGCTTTCCGGCAATCCTGAGTGCTTACACGGTAAGCGTGCGGCGAACCACTTATGCGCTTGCCGACGCTCACTTCGTCTCGCAGCTGGGGCAGCTGAAGTGCCTCGATGCGCGCACGCGCATCAAGGCACCCTACTCGCAGCCTTTCTTTAGCGCGAGCAACGAGCGATTTGTTAAAAGCCAAGAGTGAAAACCAGGCGCACACCAATCTCTGCTCGCAAATCGGAGCGCAAGCACGTAGCGAGCCGCACCAATCCAATCAAGGGAGAGAGAAAGAATAAAACATTTATTATTGAAAATTAATAGCCGTTTTGTGGTCAGACCTCCTAGTCCGGAAAACCATTGGCTTTTGCCGCCGTCCGGGCTCGGTTGACCAGGGCTTGTTGCTGTTCTGGGTCCGAGCTGGACAGGGTCGCCTCCCACTCGACTGTCGTCGGATTATGTTTGGCCGATATTTGCGGATTCTGTTGGCACGCCCAGACCATGTGGTATATAACGTGGCCGTCTGGGTACAGAATTTGCATTGCGGATTGTATTTCATGGAATCTATCTTTGATAATACATAAGGATTTGGAAAGGACAATGTTTGTAAGCGTCTCCATGCTACCTGCGTTGCCTTATCTAATTTGGGATCAGGCGGGGGTAAAGTGCGTCTACTCAGCCGGAGGTGTTGTAGGATCTCAGAATATGAAAGAAGGGGCTGAGGATAGTCCTGGTCAGCGAGAAGTTGTGCTGTGGAGGAATCGGCGGAGCCCCGGTGTAGAAGTTCTCGGGCGGAGGCATGAGCAATCTCATTGCCTCGAACTCACGCGTGCCCTGGTACCCACAACAGCTGTTTCCACTGACCCTCTTGGCGATTGGCCGCAGCCTGTTGCAGTATTGAGTGTGCGATGTGGCCGACTTGACCTCTTGCGAAATTGCGATACGCCGCCTGGGAATCCGTGAGAACAAAGGTGGCTCTTGGATTACGCATGGCTAAGGCTATACCGGCCTCTTCCATGGCTGTGATGTCCATTCCGGTGGCCGAGATTCAGTAGTATCCAATCAAGGGAAAAGAGAAGGAGCAACGAGAGATCTGCCGAAAGCCCAGTGCGAAAACCAAGCGCACACCAATCTGTCCTCGGAAATGCTAGCGCAAGCACGTAGCGAGCCATGCCAATCCAATCCAGAAGAAAAAAAGGAGGGCAGACGTCCCCTCGTGGCATAACGCGAAACGTATTAAACTACAAATTAGTCTAATACACATTCAGTGTACATCTTCTAAACCTTAAAATGCTTACAACCCACGGTAATGTGACTAATATTATTGTACTAAATGCATGCATTTATCTTATAACTTGCTTGTGCCTGTAATGCACTCGGTGGAACGACAAACAAGTGAAAGAAGGCACGACCACGCACCGGCCGTATGATCACGTGAGCCCCAGTTTGTCGGCCGCCCATATGGCAACGCCCAAGGGATGATAGCCACCCTGAGTGAATCTAGATAAACCAATGAAACTGGAGGCATGCCGGCGGACAAACTTGGTCTTGTTACCATTAGTTCTTTCATCTTGGGGCGTCGCCAAAGCTCGCGAAGATCCCGAGTTTCGCCAAACTCGGCGCATCCTGCATAGCACCCCTGTTCTCTTATAAACTGATGCGTCGACGTCACGTGACGAATAGGTGGCGCCTCAAGTGACGCGCCCCAAAACAGCGAAGGAATGGCGTCATGAAAGCAGTGACGTGGCATCGGTGTCGCAGTTGTAGTCCAAGTGCACGTGGCGAAGTTTGGCAGATAGGGATGGTCGATTGCATTTCTTGAAGACAGGTCAGGCTGCCACAGTTGTGGTATCGTTGATCCGGCCAGGCCATGAGCAAGCACCTGCACGAGGTAGCAGAACGGTTTAAGCCACATGCCCGTCGATGGTCCGCCGTGCCCACTCATGCTACGGGATCATGACTCCGTCGGAAGGTTCGAGAAGCACCGGCGAAGACAATAAAAACGCCGTGCGGAAATCAGAAGGGGGATCAGACCGCGCCGGTGAAGGGATGTGACGTGAAGACTGACCGTCTGCGGAAGAAGGGGATTCCCCGGCACGCTAACTGACGAGTTCATCGAGCGTCTGCATTTCCGGAAGAATTTCCTTCTTCGAGATTTGCTTCGAGCTACGCTGAGATCGTCCAGCTCAAGACCAGCACGGGTGAAGACGAGTAGACACTTTCTGTTCCTATTGATTCGCTTGTTATTAATTATTTTGTAAAGGGTTTATTAGAGATCGGAGCAGCGCAGCGTCGACAGTCAAACGAGGCACAGCTTTCAAGCATGAGCGCCATTGCGAGCAAAAGCGCTAGACCCACTAGCGTCTGGGCCCACTAGAGCTAGACCCACTAGCGTCTCTCTTCGCTACAATTACCCCGGGGGTGATAAGGGAGCCGTCTGGCGACCTAACAGCTGGTCAGGATGACAGGATCGTAGTATGGCTTGAGGCGGTCGACGTGGACAATGTCTCGTCCACGACGGCGCTGGTGCGAAGACGGTTCAACTGGTTCGATGACTAAATTCACGGGAGATGCGCGTTCGACGATGCGGTAAGGGCCTTCATACTTCGGGAGTAGTTTCGATGAGAGGCCAGGGGCGGTGAACGGGACAGAGAGCCACACAAGCGCGCCAGGAAGCAAGGTGCCCGCGGAAGTGGAGTTGCCGCGAGTGCTCTTCTGGCGCTCTTGGTCGTTGGAAGTAAACGCACGTGCGAGGTCACGGCATTCTTCGGCATGCCTTGCTGTGGCAGAAATAGGCGAGCCCTCGGATGCATCCGGCCGGTAAGGTAAAATTGTGTCAATAATGTGCGACGGGTGCCGACCGTATAGTAAGAAAAAGGGCGAAAAGCCAGTGGTGCTCTGAGTAGCGGTGTTGTACGCGTAGGTGACGAAGGGCAGAATGGCGTCCCAGTTCGTGTGGTCGGAGGCGACGTACATGGAAAGCATGTCGCCGAGCGTGCGATTGAAGCGTTCTGTGAGGCCATTGGTTTGGGGGTGGTACGCCGTAGTTGTGCGATGAATAACGTGGCACTCTTTAAGAATGGCTTCAACCACTTCCGACAGGAAGACACGTCCGCGATCACTGAGCAATTCCTCAGGTGGACCATGCCGTAAGATGAATCGGCGAAGCAGGAATGAGGCAACATCGCGCGCTGTAGCTGCAGGAAGAGCGGCGGTTTCGGCGTATCGTGTGAGGTGATCTACTGCCACAATGGCCCAGCGGTTACCAGCCGACGTTAAGGGAAGTGGCCCATACAAATAAATTCCAACGCGCCCGAACGGCCGGGTAGGGCAGGGTAGAGGCTGCAGAGCAGCCGGCGAGAGCTGGGGTGAAGATTTCCGGCGCTGGCAGTCGGGGCAGGAGCGAACGAACTGTTGAACGTACTTGTACATTCCTCGCCAGTAGTAGCGCTGTCGAAGGCGCTGGTAGGTTTTGAAAACTCCCGAGTGTGCGCACTGTGGATCGGCGTGAAAGGATGCGCAGATTTCGGAGCGCATACTGCGAGGAACTACTAACAACCACTGGCGGCCGTCTACGGTATAACTGCGTCGGTGAAGCAGGTTGTCGCGAACCGCGAAATGACGAGCCTGACGACGCAACGTACGAGTGGTTGACTGTGGTGATGGGTCAGCAAGCAAGTCTATAATCGAAGCAATCCACGGGTCCTTGCGCTGCTCGGAAGCGATAGTCTCAAGGTTGATTGAAGAAACAGCGAGCTGGGATAGTGAGCAGCAGGTATTGTCGTCAGGCAAGGGAGAACGTGATAGGGCGTCGGCGTCAGAATGTTGGCGTCCGTTGCGGTACAGCATGAGGATATCGTAGTCCTGCAGGCGAAGTGCCCAGCGGGCAAGACGATCTGAAGGATCCTTCAATGATGACAGCCAACATAGTGCGTGGTGGTCCGTGACGACATCAAATGGGCGGCCATACAAATAAGGTCGGAACTTAGTAAGAGCCCAGATGATCGCCAGACACTCTTTTTCCGTGACAGTGTAATTGGTCTCGGCTTTCGTAAGGGTGCGACTGGCATAGGCCACGACATATTCAGGAAAGCCAGGTTTGCGCTGCGCAAGGACAGCGCCGAAGCCAACACCGCTGGCATCTCTGTGTACCTCTGTAGGGGCCGTCGGGTCGTAGTGGCGCAAAATTGGGGGAGTCGTCAGCAAACGACGGAGATTTGCGAACGCTTCCTCGCACTCTGACGACCACGAATGAAGGGGTCCGTTGCTTCCAAGGAGTTTCGTCAGAGGTGATATGATGGCGGTGAAATTGCGAATGAAGCGTCGGAAGTAGGAAGACAAACCTACGAAACTTCGCAGTTCTTTGATGGACGTAGGTTTAGGGAATTCGGCGACGGCACGAAGCTTGGCTGGATCGGGGAGAATTCCATCCTTGGAAACGACGTAACCCAGTATCGTCAGCTGCCGCGCTGCAAATCGGCACTTCTTTAAATTTAGTTGTAGGCCAACGTTTCGCAAACACGTCAAGACACGCCGGAGGCGTTGAAGATGCGTGGAGAGGTCCGGAGCAAAAACAACGACGTCATCAAGGTAGCGCAAGCACGTGTGCCATTTCAAGCCGCGCAGAACGGTATCCATCATGCGCTCAAAAGTTGCTGGCGCATTGCAAAGTCCAAACGGCATGACGTTAAATTCGTATAAGCCGTCGGGCGTGACAATAGCTGTCTTCGGTCGATCGTCATCTGCCATAGGTACTTGCCAATACCCTGAGCGCAGATCGAGAGATGAAAAAAATTCTGCTCCTTGTAGGCTGTCAATAGCGTCGTCGATTCGCGGAAGCGGGTAAACGTCCTTACGAGTGATCTTGTTGAGGCGCCGATAGTCCCCACTGCACCGTACAGAACCGTCTTTCTTCATAACAAGGACGACGGGAGATGCCCATGGACTGTGGGAAGGTCGGATCACATCGCGGCGGAGCATATCGGCCACTTGTTCATTAATCACGCGACGTTCAGTAGCCGATACACGATATGGGCGTTGCCGCAATGGTGATTGGGAGCCAGTATCGATGTGGTGCGTAACAGTTGACGTCCGGCCCAGGGAAGGTTGCCCAATGTCGAAAGAAGCACGAAATTCTTGTAAGATGCAGAGCAGCTGTGATCGCTGGCCCGGTTCAAGGTCATCGGCAATAGAAGACTCGAACACATCGATAGGCAATGGGCCAGACGTAGAAATCGAGCCGAGCGTACTGTGCCGGGCACAGTATGGGTCTTCGGGAACGCCCGTAATTTGTACGTCTGCGATAGCTTCGACACTGCCCAGACATTCTCCTTGGAGTAGCAACACAGGGTACGGGAACGGGTTACAAATAAATATAACAGTAGAGCCCTGTGTGATGTTCACCGTCGCAAAAGGTAGCAGTAGACCTTTTCGAGTGAAAAAGCGGCCAGACGGAGAAAGTAGTGCGACGGCGTCGGAGACGCTGCTGCAGTACATAGAGACAACCACTGACGAGTTGGGAGGAACGGTGGTGTCGTGTCTGACGAGTAGTTTGTTCGGAAGTGAAGCATTGTCGGCGAGCGTCAAATCTGAGAGTGGCGACAGTTCGAGTTCGGCCCGTGAGCAATGAATGACGGCATTGTGGCGGGAGAGAAAATCCCAGCCGACGATAACGTCATGGGAGCATGACGAAATTACAATAAATTCGATGGCGTATACAACGTCCTCAATAACAACACGAGCTGTGCATGCCGCTAACGGGTGAATACGCTGTGCGCCGGCTGTGCGGAGAGACAGTCCAGTAACGGGCATCGTAACTTTCCGAATCAAGCGACAAAGTTTTGCGTCCATAACTGATACGGCGGCGCCGGTGTCCACAAGTGCAGATGTGTGAACACCATCAACAAACACGTCTATCACATTCGTCGGGCTATCCTGAGGACTTTCGCGTTTCGCCGGCGTCGCAGCCCTTGCCTCGTGGACTGCGACGATTAGTTTTCCTCTTCCCGAGCTGCGGGACGAGGCCGCATCGGTGATAGCGAGCGTCGGCGTGGAGAAGGTGAGCGGCGGGTATTGGGGGTTTGGCGGAACGTAGGTGACGATGCCGAAGGGTCGTCGTAATATGGGCGGGGAGAACCGACCATACGACTTGGCGCATATGTTGTAGCGCTGGGCGACTGTACGCGATTACAGTAGCGAGCGACGTGGCCTGCGTAGCCGCACGCAAAACAGATAGGCCGGTTGTCAGACGTACGCCACCGATTCACTGTGGTGGGCGCCGTCCATGTAGGAGGACGCGCTGTGCGGGGCGGCTGGTGATATGGTGGCATGGCGGGCTGTGGTCGGGGCAGAGCCAAGACGTCGGCGTAAGTGAGAGGCCCACCTTGAGGAAAGGAGGGGTGGGGCCTGGCGACGACTTCCGCGTAGCTGAGTGGTGCAGCCGGAGGGATCTGTTGGGGCCTGGCGACGACTTCAGCGTAGCGGAGAGGTGCGGCCGCAGGAACATGATGGTGGCGCTCAGGCAAAACCTCGTTGAGTTCGTGCGCAACGACGCGGCGGAGCGGGGGCTCGAAACTCGACGTGGGCTCTTGTACAGGTTGCGCTTTTGCAAAGGACATCAAGGAGAGCTGGCGTGCGATTTCCTCGCGCACGAACGCCTTCATTTCCGCCATCAACGCTGACGGATCAGGAATGGTCGCCAAGCCAGCGAGGTGTTCGTCGCGCGATGTAGGACGACGGGTCAATGACCGCTGCATGTGTAGCTCCTCGTAACTTTGGCACAGTGTAATTATCTCTGCCACCGTGCGAGGATTTTTGGCAAGCAGCATATTGAAGGCATCGTCTTCTATGCCTTTCATAACATTCCTGATATTATCTGACTCCGACATGGTCGCGTTGACTTTCCTGCATAAGTCCAGGATGTCTTCGATGTAGCTTGTGAAGGATTCACCGATTTGCTGAGCTCGTTCCCGCAAACGCTGTTCGGCGCGCAGCTTACGAACAGCAGGGCGACCAAAAACATCCACAAAAGACGTCTTGAAGTCGGACCACGTCGGAAAATCCGTTTCATGGTTGTTGTACCATAAGCTGGCCACACCCGCGAGGTAGAAGAGCACGTTGCTGAGCCTAGCGGCTTCGTTCCATTTATTGTGGGCGCTTACCCGCTCGTAGGTCGTTAGCCAATCCTCAACGTCGGTGTCATCCGCGCCTGTGAAGACAGCAGAGTCGCTGTGGCGAGGCACACCAGAGCATGGTGCCGGTGCAGGGGGAGGCACTTGTTGGGAGGCTTCTTCAGGCATGGTCGAAGGTACGGTGCGGGATCGAAGTTCCAGGGTGCAGGTTTTGAAGGCGCAGCACGCTCTACCAATTGTAAAGGGTTTATTAGAGATCGGAGCAGCGCAGCGTCGACAGTCAAACGAGGCACAGCTTTCAAGCACGAGCGTCGTCGCGAGCAAAAGCGCTGGACCCACTAGCGTCTGGGCCCACTAGAGCCGGACCCACTAGCGTCTCTCTTCGCTACAATTTTCAAGAATTTGTTATCACCAATCTGAATTGCATTGTGTTGTCCCTAACCGAAGTGTGTATGTGTGTATGTAACTGCCTTGTTTTTAGAATATATTTTGTTGTGCTTTGAGATCTCTGGGCTCTGACTCGGTCCTTGGACCACAACCGGCGTTCGCTGGCGCTCCAGAGGGCCCCATAGTAATTGTCCTTGCTGTCGTTGGGTTATTTTCGGAAGCTGATTAGTCGGCTTTGGAATTTGGTCCGGCGTTGGCGCCTCGTTCACGGGGTGTGTGACACATATGTGCACGGAGTGCTCGGTGCGCAGGCGCCTTGGGAGTCGGCCTTCATCAAAATGCCGACGCCGCGGGCAAACTCGCGACACTGGATTGTGCTGTCAAAGCTAAGAGCACGAAAAATGCAGACAGAGAGGCAGATGTGAACACAGCCACGCCTCTGCGTCTGAGTTTTTTGTCTCTCTTAGATTTAGCAATGCAATTACCACTCGTGGGATGACCGACTCACGGGATGACCGATTGCTATCTGCGCAGCTGGGTGACTCCGCTCTTCCGCAAGGGCTACCGACGCACCCTGCAAGTTGAGGACCTCTACGCTTGTCCAAAGTGGGAGCGCTCCGAGAGAAAAGCCGATCGACTCCAGGCGTGAGTTCTTATCCATATTCTCTTGATTATATTACGTGGCTGTTCATTTTTCTGCTTCGTCCAGAGCCGCCCCTCTAACATTATCACCCCGAAGAGAACGGTGTATGAAAAAAAAAACGAATCGCGCGAAACAATTATTGTAGCGTCCCTGAAGTTTGAATGCAAGCGCAGTTCCGCTCTGTACTCTTAACGAAAATTGCAGCCACACTTGGAAATCGCACGCACTGTTGCACTTGCGGATGTGTCCAATTCACCAGGCGCTGCAAGAGGTGCTAGAATACACGCCGCACTGCTTTCATCAAAACCCACCGCAGCTACATCGCGCATAGATTGCGCCTTTCCACTTCTGCCACATGTTGTGACATTGCTTTATTCAACTTGTGGTAGCAGATATTTGAGATAAGCTGCGAAGCCCCTGCACTTGACATTACGAGATGACCAACAAGATGAACTATGTTGTAGGGGTGTGTGAATATGAAACCACTCGAATAACGAAACGACTAGTGCCCTAATCGATTTCGAACTCGAATCAAATAGTCATTATTTGTAAACACGGATATTTTTTGAATAGTTTTGGGACTTCACAAATCGTCAACAGTGCGCAGGGAAATATACTTTGAGAAAGAGTACGATCAGTTTCATCCCCGTGGACACAGCATAGGCATAAATCGTGTGAACTTACGTAGCGGCTACATCAGCCTGTACATCACTCAGGGGGCCAGACTGTAGCGGCTAAACAGCGATCTGAAGCAGCAGGAGCTTGATGGGGGGACTGATACACCTTGATTTGTTATACCTGTCTTCTTTTCAACCTCGTCTCTCTTGCGCTGTTTTTTTTCTTCAATTATACAGCAATCACTCGCACTCTCCGAGGGATTCGAATGCTGTGTATGGGAAAAAAGCTGCTTATTCGTTCCTGATTATTCATTGTGCTTTGAATAAAGCACATTTCACAACGTACAATGTAATGACCCAAACTTGTTGACGTTATGGATACTAGGCTAGTTGGTTCAACATCTTGAACTACGGAACAGCGCGAAAGACGAGCACGCAGGAGCAGCACACAACTACACATATCGCTGATGTTGTGTGCCTCTTCTGCGGCCTCGTCTGTCGCGCTGTTCCCTAGTTCCATTATTTTGTCCGCAGAGAATGGGACAAGGAGATCAGGCGGATGAAACAAGGCAAGCGGCCCAATCTGCTCAACGCCATCTTCAGGGCCTTTGGATTTACATACGTCATGGTATCCCTACTCATACTGGTAGAGGTAAGCAGGCCACCTATAGTTTCAATTGTTCCGATCACAGTCGAAGAGAGTCCGAATCGAATAGAATTGCAATAAATTTCTGTTCACGTGTACAAATGAGCAATTGCAGTATTTTAAAACGAAGCTCTCCTCGCGAACCCCACTTGCTGACCATGACTGCCGCCTGCTGCTCATGCAGTCTCACCGATAATTCAAGCAAGCTTTTCCACGCATATTAAACTAGGGCTGAAGCGCACGAATAACAGGACGGGCGCCTACTTAACGAATGACCCTGGACGAGCCCACGTAACGATTAACTGAGCCAAACAACAGAATCATGCCAAACCAAACAACAGAAGCATGCCAAACCAACAGAATCGGCCGCGGGATGTGAGTGGAACGGGAAGGTGTCTTGCCATGAAGCTTGTGCAGGATGCGTGTCGGGATGACGAGGAAAAAAATTTTAAGGTGTTACCTCGGAATACAAAAAGGCCGCAAAAGGCATCAGGGGCCTGAGAATTCACATGGTCGATGATATTGCTTAGAGCTGCGTGACGGTGCTGTTCGTCAGAAACTAACTTTTTTTGGGCGAACTTGTGCCCACAAAATCAAGTTACATTCTAAGAACAGCGATAGCGGCGAACACGGTCGGCGATCGTCGAAATCTCATCAGCGGGCCAAGCGTGTTGGCTTTTATCACTCATCGAAGGTTCCAGTGGTGTCCGCGTGGTTTCCAGAAACTACTGCAGAATTCGTTTGCAACCTGATTACATTAGGTTCCCCGAGGACAGCCATAACATAAAACACAAAGAATCAACGATAACGTTCGCGTAATTTCTAAATCATGTTCTAAGTTACGTTGCGCATGCGTTGCACCTCCAAGAGGTCAGTTACCCCAAACAAATGGCGCAGGAAGGTGTGCTCCTACTTAAGCGCCAGAACACTGAAGTGACCACGATGAACACATGTGATTAACCGCTATATTGGACATAGCGCTGGTGATTTTGCCTCTTTGGGTCCCACGTGTGACAAGGGTAGTTCAAGGGCGCGTTACAGGTTCCCGAGCCCACAGGGGTATGTGCCATTGAGATAGGACCCCTTCTGCACTATCACCAGGATCGGCCTACTATTTAGCGTGACACCACCACCACCACCACCGCCGCTGACACTTGTGAGGCAATACAAGCTTCGCTTGAAATTTCAATAGTTTATCGGCACCGGAGCCTTGTACATACGCCGGTACAGGGGCGTCACCTCTACCTGCCAACTCGCCTGCCGGGCGAGTTGTCAACATTCTGGGCGCCACGCGCGTACCCTTGTTGGAGGCGCGCGAACGGCAGCTACAGCAGGTACTTCGGGGAACCGTCAGCAACATTTTTGAGCATAATTGTCTTACTGTTGCCGTTTCTGCGCAGATTCGAGCAGGGCTAAAATGCGCTGTACGGATATCCCTGCAGACTAAAGGGCGCAAGCTGGCAGTGGCTATTTCGGTTCCACTAATATTGTCCTGCTACGCTTTTATAGCCTAGTTAACGCTTCACACTGAACGCGCTTGGGCGGGTTTGGTTCGTAACTCGTAAAACCTATAACAGATATTGCATTTCATCTCTCCGACATATGTTTTGAAACTGCACGAGACGCAGTAAGGCGGGGCGACATGAGTCGATAAACATTTGGTGTAGCCTATTTGCTGGCAAAAACACAGCGCAAAAAGGACACGGACACGAGAGAGCGACACGCACACAGCGCTGACTTGCAACAGTTTGTTCATGAAGACATGAGGGAAGAAATATATATGGCACTGCCATGCGCAACATGTGAATAATTAGCAAAACACTGCAGCATAATTTCGATTGATGATAATGATAGCCACGTGCTAACAATGCATACTGGCTGTTTGTCATTCAAATGTTGTTAAGATATGCGATTTCCCGAGATGAAAGTGCAATAGAAGGTGAACTGACGCACGAGCTATCAAATTTCCTTATGAAATCTGCCTCAATGATTTCGCGTGTCAGCTGCGAATTATGCCTAGCCAGCACTTCGCTTTTGTCAAATTATGGCTTACACCCGTGATCACGGCAATGAATGCCCAGATGACCCTGTATCGTGTTGTACACGTTATTATGGTGCTCTCTGAGACGATCGTTTATGCACCTGCCGGTCTGTCCCACGTACTTTTTTCCACGGGAGAGAGGAATCATGTACACCACGCCAGTGGTGCAGGACACTAACCGATTCCTGTGTTTCACAGTACAACGCCCACGCCTGGTTTGCGAACCAAACCTACAAAGTTTCGATAGTTTTTCCGGAGCGGAAAAAACCACCGCTACACCAGCGCGTTGCCCTACTCCCTTCCGTTTGTGGGATACTTCATGTATATACGGAAGTACTGCAAGCTTTTTCTTTTCTACTGGCGGACGTGGGGCACGATTGTTTTCACCCAGCTTGATTTGCTTACAAAGTTTTTCCGCGACTGCTGATATTAAAGCCTTCGTGTATCCGGCAGATAGCAAGCGGTCAACCTGCGCATCAAAACTTATTTGCATTGAATGCTGACATGACCTTCTGAGGGCATTGACCAGGCACACATTAATGATTCCTCTTTTAACTAATTTCGAATGTGCTGACTTGAAAGAGAGAAGCGGTTTCCCGCTCCTCGGTTCAAAGGACCAGCACAAGTGTCTACTGGACAAGCACAGCTTGACGTCCAAAAACCTTAGCGAGTTATTTTCAGGTAGCTCATGCGTCAGCTCTAACGGATGCAGGTTTTGCCTGAATACATCTAACACTTTCCCTGCAGCCTGCTCAAACACCTCCTCTGGACATTCGATAAGAACTAAAAAATCATCTACATATCTGCAGACTTTAGCGACTAAGGACATATCAAGACAAGTCTGAATGGTGCGGTCTTTTTTTGCAAGGTAAATATCACTGAGGACAGGCGCAAGACATGAACCTATGTAAATTCCACTTTTTTGAATGTATTGTGGGGTAAAAGTACGTGGGACAGACCGGCAGGTGCATAAACGATCGTCTCAGGGAGCACCATAATAACGTGTACAACACGATACAGGGTCATCTGGGCATTCATTGCCGTGATCACGGGTGTAAGCCATATTTTGACAAAAGCGAAGTGCTGGCTAGGCATAATTCGCAGCTGACACGCTAAATCATTGAGGCAGATTTCATAAGGAAATTTGATAGCTCGTGCATCAGTTCACCTTCTATTGCACTTTCATCTCGGGAAATCGCATATCTTAACAACATTTGAATGACAAACAGCCAGTATGCATTGTTAGCACGTGGCTATCATTATCATCAATCGAAATTATGCTGCAGTGTTTTGCTTATTATTCACATGTTGCGCATGGCAGTGCCATATATATTTCTTCCCTTATGTCCTCATGAACACACTGTTGCAAGTCAGCGCTGTGTGCGTGTCGCTCTCTCGTGTCCGTGTCTTTTTTGCGCTGTGTTTTTGCCAATGAATCACCAACACGCCCAAGCTTCCACGCTAAAGCCTATTTGCGCTCTATTTGGAATTACTGTATCTGAAAACGTTAGTTGAAGTCAATTTAGAAAAATGAGAAAGCATCTAGGATTTTTTTTGTGTGTGTTGAAATGACGTTGCTTGCATTTTATTTCAAAGTGTATCGCGTACGACAACTATGTTTGTTCGCCGGCAGCGTGGTAATGGTGAAAACACCGTGTTCTAAGTGCTAGCAAAACAAACGCACAAAAGGGTATAGCATCTTTTCTGTTCCTTCTTCCTATATAGGGGCAATAACCTGCAGTGTGACGCTCTAAATGTGACCGGTGCCGTGTATAATTTCTCAAACGCGTAGATGCTGTTGAAGACTGCAAAAAAATGAAGGTTAACGAAGCAGCCAGGAAGTTTCGACGAAATAATTGATGTTGCTATCGACTCCAAAAATGATAGGGATGTTTACAGCACTGGCGCTTATCATGGAAATGCGCGAGCCGGACAGCTCTTATCCAGCAATCTACAATATTGACACGATAATGGGACTTCTTCCTTTGGGGGCGTGGTTTTTTCGTGTTTCCTTGGCGACAACAGTAGCCGCAACAGCCCAGAGAAGTGCCTTTTCGGCGTCGACTGCGTGACTGCGGGCCGCGAACATACGCTTTTCTCAGCCGCTTTCTGTCTATGGCGTCACATGTGCAGCTAGAAACCAGAGCGCATGAGGCCCATAAACGAATGCAAATTCTCCGTAGTTTGTTCGAGTAGCTGGCTCATCAAGTTGCACTAATGACGTTCAAGAGTTTCGTCGGGTAACGTGATTTCGCAGTCTTGTAACCTTATAGCGCGTGATGTTGTAAAGCATCCTTAACGTTAGAATGATCTTCCGATGTTCAACAATCAGCGTTATTCGTATACTATTCAGTAAAAAAAAAGCGAAGCGGATGTCACTATCAACACTTAACAGGGCATGCTTACTAGCCTGCAGGAAATGCAGCAGTTGCATGACTTTCTGAATTGCTGGCCGATTAATCGCCCATCGTTGTCAGTGAGCTTTCGAGTTTCGTTTTTACGCGCTGTTTACTTACGACGCTAGCCGTAGGTTGTGGCTGCAAGAAAAGGCAAACGATCGGGAGCATCACAACTGTGCACGCGCCAAGCAGACGATGTCGTGTGATGTTCCTCATTGCATACCTTCACATTATGAAAATACAAGTGCATCCGTAGAAATTCTGGTCGGTATACGTATAACCTGTCACAACAGCATACGTTTAACAAGTCAGCGAAAAAAATGAAAGATGACAGATCCAATGCACTTGTCACACCATTGCCATAAGCTCAGCCACCGTATACACAAACAGGGTTCCAAGTGAACCGAAGGCCTGCGGTTTACCAGTTACATAGAACACATTACAGTTACATTACACATAACATTTATCAGTTACATAGAAGATGTTGTCGACTTCTGTAACCGCGTTGACGCCGCAATGGCTGATGCCGAGAAGATCAGGCACATCTTAAAGGGCATTGAAGACGACGCCGTCCAGATGCTGCTGGCAAAAAACCCGACAACAGTGTCAGAACTCGTTAGTCTCTGCCAAAGCTTCGATGAACTACGCAAACAACGCGTAGCCACCCGCCAATCTCTTCCACAGGCCACTTCAATGTCGAGCTTGGCGGGTGCCCCGGATAACACTTCGCTGTTAGCACAGATCATCCGTGAAGAAGTTGCCCGTCAGCTTTCGCTGATGCCGCTTACACACGGCCCGTCGAGTTCTCCATTGGCGCCCGCTCTGCAATATGTCATCAAGGAGCAGGTAGCCGACCACATCCCGACTGCCGCTCCCCTGAAGTACGCCGAAGTCACTGCGAGACCTGGACTGCAGACCTACGGTCCACTTCGCCCGCCTTTGCGCCCGCCTGCATCCCCTCCCGCGCGACCAGTGGTACAGCGTACACGACCTCAAGACCATTGGCACACGGACGACAACCGTCTGATTTGTTTTATTGTGACCGTGCTGGACACGTGGCACGTCACTGTCGCCTACTTGCACCGAACGTCTCCAACAACATCATCACCATCACCAGCCTATATATTTTATGTCCACTGCAGGACGAAGGCCTCTCCCTGCGATCTCCAATTACCCCTGTCTTGAGCTAGCGTATTCCAACTTGCGCCTGCAAATTTCCCAACTTCATCATCCCATCTGGTTTTCTGCCGACCTCGACTGCGCTTCCCTTCTCTTGGTATCCATTCTGTAACCCTAATGGTCCACCGGTTATCCATCCTACGCATTACATGGTCTGCCCAGCTCCATTTCTTCCGCTTAATGTCAACTAGAATATCGGCTATCCCCGTTTGTTCTCTGATCCACACCGCTCTCTTCCTGTCTCTTAACGTTAGTCCTAAGATTTTTCGTTCCATCGCTCTTTGTGCGGTCCTTAACTTGTTCTCGAGCTTCTTTGCAAACCTCCAAGTTTCTGCACCATATGTTAGCACCGGTAGAATGCAATGATTGTACACTTTTGTTTTCCACGACAGTGGTAAACTCCCAGTCAGGATTTGGTAATGCCTGCCGTATGCACTCCAACCCAATTTTATTCTTCTGTAAATTTCTTTCTCGTGATCTGGGTCCTCTGTGAGTAATTGACCTAGATAAACGTACTCCTTTACAGACTATATAGAGGCTGACTGGCGATCCTGAATTCTTGTTCCCTTGCCAGGCTATTGAACATTATCTTTGTCTTCTGCATATTCATCTTCCAATTCTTACACTTTCTCGATTAAGGTCCTCAATCATTTGTTGTAATTCGTCTCCATTGTTGCTGAATAGGACAATGTCATCTGCAAACCGAAGGTTGCTGAGATATTCGCCGTTGATCCTCACTCCTAAGCCTTCCCAGTCTAAGAGCCTGAATACTTCTTCTAAGCATGCAGTGAATAGCATTGGAGAGATTGTGTCTCCTTGCCTGACCCCTTTCTTGATAGGTAACTTTCTACTTTTCTTGTGGAGAACCAAGGTAGCTGTGGAATCCTTGTAGATGTTTGCTAAGATATTCACGTATGCCTCCTGTACTCCTTGATTACGCAATGCCTCTATGACTGCTGGTATCTCTACTGAATCAAATGCCTTTTCATAATCTATGAAAGCCATGTAGAGAGGTTGATTGTACTCCGCAGATTTCTCGATTACCTGATTTATGACATGGATATGATCCATCGTAGAATATCCCTTCCTGAAGCCAGCCTGTTTTCTTGGTTGGCTGAAGTCAAGTGTTGCCTTGATTCTATTGGAAATTATCTTGGTGAATATTTTATACAATACTGAAAGCAAGCTAATGGGTCTATAATTCTTCAGTTCTTTAACGTCTCCCTTCTTATGGATTAGTATAATGTTGGCGTTCTTCCAGCTCTTTGGTACACATGAAGTTGTGAGGCATTGCGTATAAAGGGCCGCAAGCTTTTCAAGCATGATATTTCCTCCATCTTTGATTAAATGTACTGTTATTCTATCTTCTCCAGCAGCTTTTCCCCTGGTCATGTCTTTCAAGGCCCTTCTAACTTCAGCGCTAGTTATAGAAGGAGCCTCTGTATCCAGTTCATCACTATTTTGAATGAAAGTAGCTTGGCTGTTTTGGGCACTGTACAGGTGGCGTGGAGCAGAGGTAGAATACCCCGCTTCAAATCTGAAGGTCGTAAGTTCGAATCCTACTCCAGTCCACCACATTTTTCAGGCATGGAGTGGTGCCTGACACCGGCAAGAAAAAAAAATATATAACGCCGAGAGCTAGTGGGGCTATACTAGTTCAGGTGCAACCAAACTAGGAAGGCCCACTAAGCTTCATCAAAGTCACTCCCTCAAGCAATGTAATAGGGTTAAAATATATTACATGCTGGAGCATCTCGCAGGGGATACTTGTTATAGAAATTGGTGGCTAGTTTAGACCAGAGTGTTGCTTTCCGTATTTAGGGACGGGAATCAGCTTCCTCACCTTTTAGTCAGGTGGCATTGGAGATACTGCATGAAAAGGTTCGACAAAATTATGGAAGATTACACTTGAGTGCTCTACAGAAATTTCGCGTTTATCTTATTAGTGCCGCAGGCAGACGACCGCCTAGTCTCAAGATTAAGTTCCATCAAATTCAATCACGAGTAAATCTATTGGAAAAAACCCGCTGTCGCATAGCTGCGGCACCGAGACTGCGCAGGAATCGGAAAAAGACATCGCGAAAGAACGTCGTTAAGAACGGAACCGCATTGGTTTAACGGTTTTCCAAAACGGTTAGTAGACAACAGCGAGGGAAGCGCAATGTTCAGATAGTCGCTCGTGGATTTTTTTATTGTAGAGTGATATGCATAGAGCTTCGCGATACGTGTGCCAACCAGAAACTCCGCTGCCGAGCCTTGCACAACGGAAGAGGTGGTTTTTACAGCGTTTATGGCTAGGGTTCCGTGCACTTTTTGAGAGTCTTCCACAGCTGGCTGGTTGGCGCCCCTCGGTGCAACCGCGTTCGTCGTCGTCTTCTACAGTTCCTCCGTTGCCGCTCATCATTGCGGCGTAGAATTTCTGTCGGCGTAATGGGGGAGTCGCGTAGTAGTAGTTAACACTTCATTTAGGTCCTGAGGAGCTAGGCAGGGGGGCCTGCTAGCCGTTGGCTGGTCCCATGTCGGAACAGAGAGGCCGTGCCTCTCCGCTCGTTCACGGGCCCTCTGGACAGCCAGCAGTTGGACGTCTTGTCTGGGATCTGTGATGGCCTTCGTCCAGTCTTCTTCTTGGTTAAAATCTTGTAACACAGGGCACTATCAGAGCATGTGATCTAATGAGCAAAATTCAGTGCCACAATCTGGGCAGAATGGATCAATGTCGAAGTGAAGCTTGTTCAGAAAGCCCCTAAAGGGGCAGGACGCCGTCTGGAGCATGCGGAGCGTGCTAGATTGTGATCTGTTGAGCTTATGATGGGGAGAGCCTATCCCCTCTGTAATGTGTGGTGATTTCGTGAAAAGTAACTAGAGGATCACTGTGGAAGAGCTCTCCCGAACTTACCCGAGACACTGTCCCGTCGCGGCATATGAAACCTCGCGCACGGTCGTGGGCTATCTCATTGGGGTTCAGGTAACCCGGTAATACGTCTGGTCCCATGTGTGCTGGGAACCAGACTATGTGATGAATAGTGTCTGAGGGAGGTCTGCCGTTGATAATCCTGGCTGCCTGTTTGGCTATCAATCCCGATGCGAACGCTCTAATTGCCGCTCGGGAATCCGTGTACACTGTAGTGCGTGTTGTGTCAAGTAATGCGAGAGCTATAGCAGCCTGTTCCGCCACGTCGACCAACGAGGAGTCGCGTTGAATGTTTTTTTTTTATTGCGATAGCCACTATATGGACACTCCAAGCGCATTTCTGCCGTCGTCGTCGCCGTGAGGTTTCATATAATGTCCACGAGTGATAAAATCGTCGCCGTGTGCGGTACGGTGTATGTGCCAGTGAAAGCGTGCTACGGTGAGCCGGCAATTGCGGCTCGCGCACGCAAAAGCCGGAAGGAAACGCGCAGGTTTCCAGTCGCGCACAACGCTCCGGAGGGAGGGCAGAGAAGTGCAGGGGTCTCGTTTTATTGCGGCCGCGCGGTCCCGTCGGGCTAGAAGGCTCAGGGGGGACAGTAGGGAGGCCGCGATACTACGCCGCGCGCTTCCGCCCGGGCGGCTGTATCTTGAAAGGCATCTGCGGCGGGGGTAGAGTCCGCCCTCCCTGTGTTTTCGCTGGTAAGATCGCGTTGATGCAAGCGCAGTCATGAAGTTCAATTCGATTGCTGCGGCGCTGAATAACTCCAGCGTTTTGACAGTTTCCGCGGTCATCGAGTGAGATGCGTTCATGTTTGTTTGTGTGCGCGTGACACCATGCTTCTTAATTTAGTTAGTGTGCCTATGTTTACAACTTTATACGGTCGACAAAACTACTATCCTTAGTTTGCATAGCTGTCAACTAATTTGGTATCGCAATAGATGATTTGCCTTTCGGGCGAAACTGCAACTTTTAACAGCGGAGCTGTTTAAGCTCTTGGTTAGGCCGCGGAGTGCGAACAAAAAACTGTGCCTGGCGATGACGTCACCGCGCGTTGCCTAACAACCACCTCGCGGAGCGGCGTGTGCTTCGCCTCCTGTCCGTGCCGTGCACATGTTGCCTTGACATGGGGCGTTATAAGGAGACGGAAGGAGAGCTTGCGCTCGGCACGCGCTATGCTCGGGAGAGAGAAAGAAAATGAGAGCGAGAGAGAGAGAAATAACACCGCATATCCACGGGGTGAATGATGATGAGTGGGCGAAGCTCCGGAGGGAATCATCGGTAAACCGTGAATCTTCCGTGTAATTCGCCCAGTCTCGCCGCACTAAATCGAACGATTGACTTCCACCAATGACACGCGCCATATGTGACGTCATTCCTATTTTATAACAGCGCCCTTCATTATAATTGCACCATCTCCCGCTTAAGGGGACGCTAGCACAAACGCGTTAGAAACGTGCAGTACTCTCTAGTAAGGGGGAGAGGCCACAGCGTCTTACGCAGCCGTTTACATATGCCGGAACGTGCACCGCGTTTGCCGACGCCATCACATGACTGCTGAGAGAGTATAACGAAACGCGCTGCCCAAGGCGGTGGCAAGTCAAGTTCAAGTCGAGGAGCGTTGATGAATACGGGGGTAAGGCGGAGAGGCCACAGCGTCTTACACCAGCTTCTTACACGGGCCGTAACGCGCTAGCACAAACGCGTTAGAAACGCGCGGTCTTTCGTTAATGTTGGGTATTTATTGTCATCGGTGGTGCGTGTGTCCATGTGCGCTTCGTGGCGCGTTTGGAAGCGAGGGGTCCCTGGTTCGATTCCGCACTTTCGGAATTTTTTTTTATTGCGATAGCAATTATATGGACACTCAAAAGCAGATTTCTGCCGTCGGCGTCGCCGTCGCCGTAGCCGTCGCCGTAGCCGTCGCCGTCGCCGTGAGGGTCAGTATGACGTCAATGGAGATGAAATCGTCGCCGCGCGCCGAACGCTGTATGTGCGAGTGAAAGGGCGCGAGGGGCGCGCGCTTTCACGGGGAGTGAACGCACGGCCGATAACAAACGCGCGTTCTGCGCCGTGCTCGCTTAAGGGCTGCAGAAGTAAGCGTCTCTTTCCTCCTTTACAATCACCATATATGTAGAGCAAACGCGCCTTCTTCCGAAGCGCGAGAGGCCGTGGGGGAGGGGGAGGGGGGGAAGGGGAGGGAAGGGAGGCGACGTTTAGCTGCGGCACCAAGTGCCTATTTATATCAGAGGCTCCGGCAACAGTCACCAACGCCGCACGCATTTTGAGCGAACGCGAGCAAAACGCCGACGGCGTCGACAATAGTTCTGCGTGTTGCCGGTGCTGCTGCATGTCCAAGTTTATACAGCTGATAAAGCTAATATCATTACTCCGTATAGCTCTCTACAAATTTGCTATCGCAATTGATGCTTCGCCTTTCAGGTGAAACTGCGACAACTTTTTTCATAAAAGTAGACGTGGCTACCTACTACGACGACGACTACTACTACTACTACTACTACTACTACTACATACTACAGAGGAGGGACAGACCCACACCCTAAGGAGCTTCGCCCCTAATTGTAGCAGCACCAACGAGGCAACGCGCAGAGCTGCTGCCGACGCCGTCCGCGTTCCCCCTCGTTCACGCCGAACGCTCGCGGTATCCGTGACTGCAGCCGGCACCTCTGGCGGCGGCTCGGCAGGTTTCGAATAGCCACGCCCCGGAAAGTGTGTAAACGCAGCTTGGCCGTGACGTCACCGGGGAGATAAAACTCGCACCGCCGCAACGGCGGCAGAACTCTCGTTGACTCTGTGGCCAGTACATGTAGCCTTGACATGGGACTACCAAAGAAGATCCGGACACCCGAAGAAGAAGCCGCTCATCTTGAAGCGCGTCGCGCGGGCAAGCGAGAATCTGTGCCTAGCAGAACTTAGCATTTCCTAGCAAAACTTAACCAAGCCTGGTAAAACCTGGAAGAAGCTAGGACATTCACCAGCTCCACTTGTTTACTCCAGCCTTGCACCACTAGCGCAAGCTGCCCACATTTTTTTATTTACCGTGGTATGAGCCATTGCTTAAGGGAGTATGAGTCATATTAAATGCGTCCGTCTTACGTGATGGAAGCATTCAGTAATAGAGGTGATACGTGTCCAGCTGTGCGTACCTATCGTCACGATGACCACCGATTCAAAATTCTGTGTCACGTACCTCTGTGTCGTGCGCTAAACAGCTTCGCTGGTCATCCACCTTCACAGAGTGGGCAGTGTTTGTTCACGATTTTTAACTCGATAGCGTTAAGGGCCCCGTGTCGCAGAAAATCCAGCGTCGGCGTCGGAGTCTGTTTCGGCGCCGGCACCCGCGGCTGAGAAAATAATCCGGAGCCACCCTGATCGCGCAGGCCCTCCGCGTGGCGCAGATTTGTTAGGGAACTAATTTAATTTCTCAAAGTAAAATCCGTCAGAAAAGCCGTAAAGTACGACTTAACCATGACCTACCGACATGATAGCGTTGGGTTGTAATTTCAATATACGAGAAAACATAATTCTGTTACGAGGAAACTCAAACACAAACCGCTTTTCCAGCATTTCTACCATACAACAGCGGCGCGCCCGGGTAGATTACTTGCAGAAACACCATCCCGATGGCACTCGCCTCCTCGGCAGGTTAGGGAGCCTACATTGAAGCGCTGTGGAGCCTTCACTGAAGCGCTGTTTTAGGGTGGTGACAACACCAACATTTTGGCCGCTATTTATTGCCAAATTTGGTGGGTAGCAATTTTGGTCCCCATTCTTTCTGCCTTTTTGTCGCGCTCTGATGTACTCGTGTTGGCACGCCATCTATTCAATTTAATTTAGTTTGGCGCGAATGCGCACAAGAAGCCTGCATACATCTTTAATATACTAGTTGCATTTTTCTTTTATTTTAATACATCAAACTTGCTTTTCTATTGCACGCCGTGCGACAGATATAAAGCAACAAGTTATAAGGCATGATGGCGTGCTCATGGTAGCATTATCTCACGCCAAGAATGTGAACTGCATTAAGCATTGTCGTTGCCTTCCATAATACATAATATATAAAGGGCGCTTTTCGAAGTGTGCTGTAATAAAGACTGTCCTTACTAGTCTGTTTAACTAAAACGTAGACGTGCCGTGTACGGCGCTCAGACGCGCCATTTGTCTCTGGCTGCTGAGGCCAAAGTTTATTAAAATAAGGTAATTTCACGTCACCAAGGGTTGCGGGAAATCTGGTCTGTCGGCTGGTCTTTCACCATTTTGTGCCCCAGATTTAACCCGCCAATTTAGCTGGCGGTGGCAAGTACCCTTACAAAGGCTGTCACCACCCTAAAGCGGCGTTGCATGTAGGCTCCCTACGGCAGGTCAAACTGGGACACGCGCGTACCTCGGGGCAACAGCAAATAATTAATAAAATAATAAAAAAGGTCCCAGGGCCTTGACATTTTATATAAGACGGCTTATATTGCCCCTGTAAAAATGTCTTCCCAGCAATAGATTTGTGTTTAAAATGAAGCCGACTTTATGGGGATCGGTGTAAGCTTGGTCTTTGTAAGCTGGCCTTCCCACATTGTGTGTTGCAGTGAAGCCTACTCATAAAGAAAAATGCGATGCGAACGGGGCTCGATAATGCTATCGCGTTCCACTCTTGAAGGCGAAGCTTAAGTGCCCTCCCATTTTTAAAGCATAAAATGTTTTTAGCTCCCGTATTCGGTGACCTTCAAGTGACCTTGAGCCAAAAGCTAGAGCCGTTATCTGGGCACTCAACCGAAGGAAATCTATCCGAGGACTCAAACGATAACAACCGGCCATCGTTGCAAGAACAAAACGAGATCATCCGGACGACCAGTCAAAAGTTAAGGAAATGTGGTCTCTGGCGCCCAACCATTTGTACAGGACCGCATTACATACGCTAGTTACTTCCCAAACAAATTACAAAAATTTTGCTTTTGATTTCTTTCTAATGTTTGTTCACAATATCCCTCGAGCGCTAACGTCTAGTACGCTGAAGTTTTATTTGTCATTTCCAAGAGCGACGTTCAAAAGGCGGATACAGGGCACCATACACCTGATTGTCATCTTTTGTGCGAGAGCGGTCCGTGAGTCGTGAGCGGTCCGCGACAAGAAGTAGCGACAGACGCTGAGCGCGCTCCACTGTTGGAAGAAGAAAGGTGGTTAAAGGCGGTGGCACCACAGGTAGCAAAAGTCGCCATATATGGTAGCCATTTCATGCTTACATCTACTGTCGTTTACGGGAGAGTCAGTATTTTTTAACACGAAAGTGTTTTATTCCGGGGTCCACCAAGACTTCACTGACGTATTTCCGTCACGGAAATACGTCATAGAACATAATACAAAGAAAGAAACCAGAAGAAAAAGTTCCACAAACATGCAAAATTTGGAAATCGAACCCACGACCTCTCGGTCGGCGACGATAGATCGCCGAGCGTTTAACCCATTGCGCCACAAACGCATTTGCAGAGAGCTACACAGACGCGCCTTATATATCTAACACTCCTCCGTGTACCCGCGCTCTTGCTCGGGGCGGTGCCGCCGCCTACGAGCAGAAAAGAGAAGTACTGCATTATGACACTAACGCGCACCGACAGTGAACGCTTCGGTGGTCTCAGCAACTACGACGCCTCGATGCCAGCATTCGAAGGGACGCTGGCATCAAGAAGCACTACCAACGCCACCTAGGTGGCGTTGGGTGGCGTTGGTAGTGGCGTTCACCGTACTCAGCACAGCGGAGCGTGGCCTCCGCAATTAGCTCTGAAAATGTTTCTGAAGTTGATCGCGGAGGCTGCAATTACGACGCGCTGTACGCGCTGATTTGACTCGGTGACGATTCAGTTACGTGCTTTGTCTTGCGCGTTGTATTAGTGTGTCAGTTACGTGCTTCGTCTTTCGCGTTGTGCTAGCGTGTGCAGCGTAGTGCAGCTTCCATATGCACGACGGTTGCTCATGGTCATCGACGTTGGTAGTCGTGATGGAGGAGACGTGCCACCAGGCGTCAGCGTGGGTGCATCAACGCCTAAGGGCGCTTTAGCCACAAAACACCAATAGACATTATATATCAATGTGCAATAAACATTACACTACTTCTGTGAAGACACGTTTCACTTTCGTGTTCTATACCGATTCCTATATAAGAGGGATCAACCACATTTTAAATGGGCTACACAAACGCAAAAACTTTGTCACTCGATTCAACCACCCGGCCAAAACCAAGCATGAGGAGAGGAGGTGCAGAGAGAGAGAGAGAGAGCGACAGTAATAAATAAATTAATAAAATAAACTTTCTTGGCGAGGTCCACGATCCGAAGGAGACCATCATAACCACTAAGCTATACACCCACTTTTTTCTTCTTTATTTCCGGACATTCAGCAAACACAATAATACAATCTACTGCATCAGCTGACAATATTCACTTTCCCACCGCTGATGTTTAACTTGCGGTTGAGATTATGAAACTTTCATTTTGACAAGAGCATCCGCCAAAATCAATAGTTCATCGTCCTAACCTAATTTCTTAAACATTTCACGAAGTTTACTCACATTTTCAGTAAAGTAAGAGTTTACTGTTCTCGGATTAATGTCACAATTCCTTCAGCCATGCGGTTTCTCCAGATGCTGTGAAGGCCGAGGAGAAAAAACGTGTCATAAGGTACACTTTCTTGCCCTGTAGTTAAGTATCGAATACCATGGGGTGTTAACGGTAATTCTTTTTTAATAGTTCTTTGCATAATGTTCCAGAAAAATACCGCACTCCAACAATCTAGAAACACGTGTTCTATAAATTCTGGTTTCTTGCAACGTAAGCAGTTAGTACCCCATGGTAAATACTCCCCCTTTTCTTCTAGCCATGTTTTTACAGGCAAGGTATTAGTATGTAGTTTAAAAAAGAACGTTTTCACTCCACCTGGAACCATCATTCGTTTCACACGTCTTAGCACATCTTTCCCTTGGCCTTCACGGTACAATAATCGATACAATGGTTCTGGGAACATAATGTCTATTAAATGAGCGCTTATACGCTTACGTGTTACAGTAGCCAAATATTCAGTAGAAAAGTTGTGCTTTAAAAATATAAATGCCACGACCACTTCACGGAGAAATTTACTCGTTGCGTAACACCCACCTTCCCTCATCGAGACAACAAAGTTAGGTAAAGCATTGCTCAATCGGACTTGAATAACCGTTCGCAAGAAAGGATTTGTCGTGTCTCGCAAGAACAAGAATCTAGAAACCAGTTGCTTTAAGAATAAGTTTGGTAATGACAAGCCTCCCTGACCCAACTTGCGAAACAAGTTGTTTCTGCTTGTTCTTTCATATTCTGACTGCCACACAAACACAGCGAATGCTCTATGAAATTTCTTAAAATTGAATCGGGAACAGCTCAGGACTTGCATGAGATACCACAGCTTGCTCACTAGGAAGATGCTGCAAATTGCTGCACGTGCAAATATTGAGAGGTCACGCCTGGCCCACTTGTCAGTTTGAGCTTTCAATACCTGCACCTTTCCATTCCACAAATCTTTGGTGTCTCGATGAGTGCCTAACGGTACACCAAGGTAAATCCCAGGTGTGAGCGTCCACTGCATACCTTCAAAAACACGTGGCGTTGTCTGCCACTGGCCATGCCACAAACCGACACACTTATTCAGGTTCATAATTACTACCTGTCATGTCACGAAACTCACGCATAATTTTCATAGAAGTTCGAACACTCTCCTTGTCAGTGCAGAAAATAACGACATCATCAGCGTAAGCTAATAAACGCACTTCACACCCTTCTAGGCGGAAACCACGCACCTCCGGACTGTCAATACTTTTTTTTACATAGAGCCTCTAGATATATCGCGAACAAAAGAGGTGACAGGGGGCACCCCTGATGCACAGAGGAACGCACTTCAATCCTTTCAGTTAGCTCATGGTTGATAATGAGGTTAGTTGTACAATTATATTCCATTTTAACTCCCTTTGTTATCAATAATCCAACACCTACATAATCAAGAATTGAAAACAGGAGATCGTGACATACTCTGTCAAATGCCTTTTCTAAATCAATTTGTAAAATAGCGACTTTCTTAAAATCTGCGTCACACGTTTCAAGTATGCTACGAGCCACATGGATATTAGTAAACATGCATTTATGGGAACCATATGATTGCGTTGTACCAACGATTGTAACAAAACTTGCTATGGGCGAGAGAAAGAAACAAATGAGAGAGAAAGAGAAAGAGACATTTAAAGAAAGATGGAGAGAAAGAAAGAGAAACACAGAGAAAAAGAGAGAGACAGAAAGAAATGAAACGCTGCCAATGAAAAAATCAACGCGTTAGAAATGGTGTCGAAGAGACGCTACACGTTCAAAACAAGCCGATTGAAGCCGCGGCTCTGTAGCCTGCTTTAAGCCAACAGTAATAAAAGGTTCCAACAGATGCTGCGAGAACAGGGCGAACGCGGGAAATTTGAATTGAATTCAGCAAAACCTCCATTGCATCCATCATGGGAGGAATGAGAGGGGAAGGGAAGAGCGTGAGGGGTGGGAGGCGAGAGAAGAGAGGGTGTTACATATCAGGGGTGGCAGAAGACTATCGTCTTTCCACGTCATTTGCAGCGAAGCAAGCAGATATGCAGCCAATCTTTTTTAAATGGAAATCTTGGCGAACATTTGCTGCTTTGAAAGTATCTATCTATCTATCTATCTATCTATCTATCTATCTATCTATCTATCTATCTATCTATCTATCTATCTATCTATCTATCTATCTATCTATCTATCTATCTATCTATCTATCTATCTATCTATCTATCTATCTATCTATCTATCTACCTATCTAGCCGCCGATGTCTTGGTGCTCTCATGGTCGTTTTGTTAAACGCCCACTGCTTCGCATAACATCGATTCCCACAGGGCGTGGGATCTGCCGGCTTTTTCTTACTTAGAAGCCATGTTAGCTATGTTATTGAGAAGCCATTTTAGAACCACGGCGCTCGCTGCTTTTTACAGCCAGCTGTTTATGTCTAGGGTTCCGTGAATTTTTGTTCTGTCTGTGAAATAATGCGGGCCGATGCTGGTGATAGTGCAGATAGGGTCCAAGCCCGATGTCACAGAATAATAATAATAATAATAATAATAATAATAATAATAATAATAATAATAATAATAATAATAATAATAATAATAATAATAATACCTTTATTTAGATCAACATAAAAGACTGGTATCCGCTAGCGTCTGCATCCTTAGTCACAGGCTTGTTATGGATTCATGCAGTTATATAAAGAAAAATAAAGGATTCAGACACGGGAACAATAACTTTTTGTTTTGAATTAGATGTCACGAATCTGTGAAAAATATAGAAAAAGAAAACAAAGAAATGCAACCAAAAAAAAAACAATGGTGCAGACCATCGCAGGAGTGAAAAGGCCACGGCCCCTCTCGGCTCTGGCGCGTGCCAGCCCCCGTATGCCAACGACACAGCTATGAGCACCGAAAAGCAGAAAGGCCGTCCAAACTGCTAAGTGTGGCCCACGACGGGAGCCCGCCAACGCCAGTGAGCCAGCGCGCATCCGAGACAAGACCCACGGCCTCCCTCCCACGGCAGCCCGCACACATGCATTCCGGCAATACATCAAACTGTTACAGATGACTTCATTGAACACATATGCTACGCTTCAAGAAATGGTTAAGCATTACACCGCTTTAGCTGTCTGCAGAAAGACTAACACATAAATATTATTCAATCAGCGTAGCAAGAATTTACACTGATTTGCTATACATACATTTGATGCACAGTATGTCGAGTAAGAGCATGGATACATACGAATTTCCACTCGCATTACTATACACCCATATACACATACATATATAGAAGCAACAAGAAAATATAACAGTAAAGCTGTATGAAGTTGCTGACATCGCTGTAATTTTTGTTAAGGCCTAGTCAGTTTAGATCAGAAAGAAAGAATTATTCTACCATGGTGTTAAAATTAACTGACTGCTTAATGTTTGCCCAAAATGTTCTGTTAGCCCAAAAGGGCGACGCGCGTTGGCCATGTCTACGTACGCATCGCCCTCTCTTTGTCGGCGTTCCAAGCGCTTCCGTGTCTATGGTCGGGTACAACTTTAGAAGGCAGCGGCATTTGCCCCCCAAAGGCGGATGCACACGAGTTTCCACCAATGGGGGCGCACTCTAGACTGACGTCATGAGCCGGACCGCCGGCGACCCTACCGACGGAGAACATGGCAGCCCGCGCTTCGAACTGGGCCGAGTCGCGTCAGCTGGACTATAGTCGCGGAGGCGATCGGCTGCCACGCTTCGGTCATATGGGCGGGGCCGGTCCTGCCTTTGTTGTACTCGACTATAGCTTCCTTTCCTTCCACTCTCCCGTGCTGACGGTGCCATCGAAACAACACGTGTGCCTAGTTTCTTCCCGCTAATCGGGGCGGTGGTCCACGCGAATGTACACGAAAAACCAGAAAGACAAGTTGCCGCTCTCCATTTTTAATGTCACTTCTCGTCTGTCGTCGTAATAGGGAGGCCGTGTATAATCCGGACTCCCGAGGAGCAATATGCGCCTACGACGTCGCGCATGCGCTTGCCGTTTTGTGCACGATCTTCATCGGTGGCCGCCCGCGGCGACGATTGCATTCTCTGTTCCTGCCGTCGCTCTTCTCCTCGTTGCTCCGGACTATACGCGAATATAATTGAATCAATTTAACAGAGGTGATACGAGAATGTGTGTGCGTACGTGTCGTTACGGCGACAACTGGTCAAGACAATAAATGTGTTCGTATCTTTGTTCAAAACTCCGTGTCACCTCTGTGTCGTGTGCTAAACGGCGTCGCTGATCATCCACACTCGCAGAGTGGAATGGCTGATGATTTTTTTTATAAACTTGTAGTGTCACATGCCTGGTCGATCAAAGAATCGACTTACACTCTAAAAAGGCTTCAATTCTGCTCGACTGATCTGTCAAAAAAGCCAGACATATAATTATCGATAAACTGTTCAAGTTCCTTATTTACTGATGCATAGCCACCTTTTTTGTAGCTTCTTATTCTCTTTGTAACAGTATTTCGGGGTTAAATGCCCACGTTTGCAGTAAATTCAGGGCAGCAGTGGTCGCTAACACTAGGAAAATAAATCAGTGTTAGCAGTAAGTTGTGCGTTAGACGAAATTATAAGCCTGTAATTTAAGATGAGCACTGTAATCCGAATCTTACTGATTATTTAAAGTCATGCATAGCGTCTATCTTTCGAAGGGGCAAAAGTTCAGGAATGTAAGGCGAGATAGTCTGCTGAAAACACGGTGACCGCCGAGCAGAATAGGTCATGTTGTGTTGCCTTCTTCAAATGTTCGCCTCTTCCATCTTGTGTGTATATATATGTTCGGTCGTTCCGCATCTGCTGCTACTGATGGTGCGCTCCAGGAGACGGGATATCTGCACGGGAAACACCGATGCTTTCTGTCTACATGATATAGGGGAGCAGGCGCATCATACGAGATTGGACATTCTGGCTTACAGGAAGTAACGCAGTTACAAGCTTAACCTCTGTCGGCTTCAAACCACAGCAAATGACCCAAATTATAGGTTTCTCTTACACAACGCTTCACGCCAATAGTGCTGGCTGCTTGGATAATGCATGCACCAGGCGTATAGTGCGAATGGATTGCGCACACAAAACAATTCTCCGCGCTCGCCGTTGGCGCCGTAGAGAGGAATGGGCAAAAGAATGGCAGCGTCCCTTTCAAATGGCGGCACCACGCTTAGCGGGAGCGCGCGCATCGAGGCACCCTGTACCTGCGAGAACGGTGGGCCGATGGGCGTCGGGGACCAGCGCTAAAACCACAAACAAGGCAGTGCAAGGTGGCATGGGTTGGGCCTCCTTGGAAGTCAGATAAGCGCAGATAAAAATTATTTTCAAGTGCACATATATTTGTACGTCAAAAGCGTTGAAACGGAATGGAGGAAGAGGTGAACAAAGTTATCAACCAAGTACAGGGTAACTGAAAGTAAACAGAGAACCAAAAATCACCAAAAAGAAAATGAAAGAAACAGAGACGGTAAATTGAATACAAAGGATGGAAACAAAAAGGACGATGGGGTTTGCAAAAACTGCAAGAAACAAATCAGGTGGGGAGTTCTGTACGATAACACAACGGGCAGTGCCTTGGTAGCAGAGGCCCTTGGTGGCTTATGAGGACAAAAATAAATAACCGACCAAATATGAGGCTACGGCAAAGTCGGGAAATGACTCCGCACATGGTAATGTTACGCCAATGCATTCACCAGTACGACCCGTATGAAATGCCCACCTTCCAGAAGCGCTGATATTTAAAAAGAATGGAAGCTATAACTGGTCATCAGTCGAGATAAGCAAGGTAGAGCACTGCACGGGCTCGGGCTTACCCGAAAGCTCGGGCCCGGCCCGGCCCGTGGGCCGGGTCGGGCCGGGTAGGGCAGTTTTTTCACGGTCTCGGGCCGGGCTCGGGCACGGCATGGGCTTTTTGAACCGGAACCGGGCAGGACTCGGGTATATCGACGCGAGCCGGTGCCGTGCTCGGACTTTCTGGTGGTGTGCATGTAACGTGCAGCGAGTTATCCTCACGCGTCTCGACTCTGAAAAACCTCTTGCCCCGGCGCAGCTGCAGCTAGCAGTGCTACTCCTGTGTACTTCCCTTTTCTTCTTCCGACGTATTCTGTGCTGTTTCAACAGAATGTAAAAGTCCAGAAAGACCGAAGTCCCCTCAAACCAAAGAATGCCATTGTATTCCTTCCCTAAATTTATGTAATTAATGCTTTCAGCGCGGTGCAAGCGCGTTCGCGACTTGCTGATTCGTCAAAGGCGAATTGGTAAAACGATGATTGGTAAGATAAGAGAATTCGTCACGCGGCTGAAATATGGCACTGCGACCATGCATGATTGCACGCATGTTCTCAACCGGTCGCCTAGCAGCAGCGCATTACGCTGCACCATGGAGGAGCTGTCTGTCTCCATTTACTCCATCCATGCGCTGCGCTCACGACCGGTCGTGGCGTCGCTTCGGCTATAGTGGTTGAGTGGGGCAAGCGGCTGGGGCGGCGCATGCTTTGCAGTGAGGCGTCCGACGTGATAAAATACTGTGGCGGCGTGGCGATAGAAGTCATCTTCATCTTTCACATGCCAAAACGAGTTCTGATTATGAGGCACGCCGTAGTGGAGGGCTACGGAGTAATTTGGCCACCTGGCGTTCTTTAACGTGCACTCCAATGCAAGCACGCGGGCGTTTGTGCATTTCGCCTCCGTTGAAATGCGGCCGCCGCGGCCGGGATCCCGCGATCTCGTGTTCAACAGCGCAACGCCTAAGCTGACTGAGCCACCGCGGCGGGTGGCGATGGGAGTCGATTGGGCCGCATCAAAGTCGCGCCGTTGGAAACTGCTGGTGATACTGCCCGGCAGGGTCATTCGTACTACTTTGCGCGCTGGTATTTGCGTTCAGACCGCTAAAGTGGTGTTCATAATTGCATATGACATGTATTTACGCCTTAAGAATAAATTCCTTTCATTATCTTCTTTATTTTGTTCTCTTTGATGCCACTTGGGGGTCTTTCTCGGTCTCGGGTCGGGTTCGGGCCGGTTTCGAGTCGGGCTCGGGCCGGGCTCGGGCCTAAGGTACGTTTATAGAATTGGTAGAAAAAAAGTAGCGAAGAGATCGATATAACCGTAGTTTTTACATACACAGGTACGATATAGAGCTAGAGATTTCAATGAAGAAAGAAAAGATCAAGGAGAGAGGTAAAATGCTAGACTGCGATAAATGTAGCGTCACCTGATTAAATAATCATTATTACAAAAGCTGTATACGGGCATAGCAGCATTTTTTATACGCTTTATAGTCTCCAAATCTATGTAACACATCCGAGTTATTTATTTCTGATTGCCTGGGCTGCCATGCCGAAATTAAATTACAGATATGCATGGAGGCCCGTGCCATGGCGGCCAAAGCGGTGGCCTGTGCAATGCGTTGCTCGTGAGCCACTTCCCTGCTTCACACCACTAAGTAGACTTTCGCGGACTGTTTTTGTACACGGCCACGTCTAAAGTAGAGGGCGGGCATCCGATGTAAACCGAGATGGGAAGCGCTTCAGATTATCTTCACATTCTTGACTGGAAATTGTTGAGAAGTTCATTGCCGCTATGAGAACAGCTTCGATAACACCGACGCTTACCTTCGCGGTCACATTTATGTCAGCCCGGAGGTCACTGAGCAAACTCGCTGCTACTTGAGTAGCGAGGAGGCGGATAGCAACACAGGCTGCAGTAAATTGATATTGCGGAATTTCGCGCTATGTGCTGTTGAGAGGGTCAACGCTGGCACATGCGTGAGACCAAGTCCCATTTATTTTGAATTCACCATTATTGGAAGAGCTTTCCAGTATCAAGCGGCACCAAAGTCCTGTTACAATACTGAAAGAAAAAACACTTTATCAGTGCTTTTCTGGCGCTTCGTCATGAACGTGTTTAAGAAAGCGGCGAGCAGGTTTAATTCCTCTGACTATTCTAGGTCAATGAAGTGAAAAATGGACATGCGGGACGGATTGTTTTGAGGGAGTCATTTTCGTTCTATAGTTTCATCTCTGCCCTCCTCCTCCTCGCAGGAATGCTTCAAGAATGTGATGCAACCAGTGATGCTGGGATGGGTGGTGCGCTACTTCGCCGCCCCAGAGTCAATCAGCAAGACCGAGTTCTACTTATCAGCGGCTGGGGTCTCCATCCTGGGAGGAATGCACATCTTCACGCACCACCCGTACTTCTTCAACATGCAGCGAATGGGCATGCGTATTCGCATCGCTTGCTGCAGCCTCGTTTACAGAAAGGTCTGTCCAAGCTTCTATCTCGCATGTTTGTGCGTGCTCTCGTCCGGACCTGTAGTGCTTTCAGAGCGCAGCTCTTAGGCGCCCGTTCCTGTGGCGATCGTCGGCGGCGTAACCGAGCGAACGAGCACAGCGATAGATGAGAGCGAATGCCAAGCGCAGCGGAGGATGAAAGAAGCGAAGAGAGCGCGAGGGGGAGGAACCATGAGAGGGTATGGCGAAAGCGTGAGAAGAAAAGCGCATGAGGCGCCTTGCGGGGACGATGGCTACAAGATGGCGCCAGAGTAGCGCGCGTCGTCTGTATGGGAACAAAGCGCTGCATGAGCGGATGTCTGTCTGCGGCGGCTGCTGTGAATCGCGCCCACGCGTCACCGACACGCTTCTTCTCGCGATCTCCCGATTAGCGAGGCATTCGTGCCACACTTGGCTCCGTCTGCAACGTGCCGCACGAGAGAGATTGTCCGCGCCAGCCAGTATATCGTGAAATGAAAATATGCATAGAGCTGAGCTCAAATTTCGCATTAGGGAGTATCGTAATCGTTGGTGAATGTTTTGTGTTCCTTGTGGTTTCTGGTTTTTAAAGTAAATCATCATCATCATCATCATCATCATCATCATCAGCCTATATTTATGTCCACTGCAGGACGAAGGCCTCTCCCTGCGATCTTCAATTACCCCTGTCTTGCGCTAGCGTATTCCAACTTGCGCCTGCGAATTTCCTAACCTCATCATCCCACCTGACTTTCTGCCGTCCTCGACTGCGCTTCCCTTCTCTTGGTATCCATTCTGTAACCCTAATGGTCCACCGGTTATCCATCCTACGCATTACATGGCCTGCCCAGCTCCATTTCTTCCGCTTAATGTCAACTAGAATATCGTCTACCCCCGTTTGTTCTCTGATCCACACCGCTCTCTTCCTGTCTCTTAACGTTACTCCTAAGATTTTTCGTTCCATTGCTCTTTGTGCGGTCCTTAACTTGTTCTCGAGCTTCTTTGTTAACCTCCAAGTTTCTGCCCCGTATGTTAACACCGGTAGAATGCAATGATTGTACACTTTTCTTTTCAACGACAGCGGTAAGCTCCCAGTCAGGATTTGGCAATGCCTGCCGTATGCACTCCAACCCAATTTTATTCTTCTGTAAATTTCTTTCTCATGATCAGGGTCCCCTGTGAGTAATTGACCTAGATAAACATATTCCTTTACAGACTCTAGAGGCTGACTGGCGATCCTGAATTCTTGTATCCCTTGCCAGGCTATTGAACATTATCTTGGTCTTCTGCATATTCATCTTCAACCCAATTCTTGCACTTTCTCGATGAAGGTCCTCAATCATTTGTTGTAATTCCTCTCCATTGTTGCTCAATAGGACAATGTCATCTGCAAACCGAAGGTTGCTGAGATATTCGCCATCGATCCTCACTCCTAATCCTTCCCAGTCTAAGAGCTTGAATACTTCTAGGCATGCAGCGAATAGCATTGGAGAGATTGTGTCTCCTTGCCTGACCCCTTTCTTGATAGGTATCTTTCTACTTTTCTTGTGGAGAACCAAGGTAGCTGTGGAATCCTTGTAGATATTTGCCAAGATATTCACGTATGCCTCCTCCACTCCTTGATTACGCAATGCCTCTATGACTGCTGATATCTGTACTGAATCGAATGCCTTTTCATAATCTATGAAAGCCATATAGAGAGGTTGATTGTACTCCGCAGATTTCTCGATTACCTGATTGATGGCATGGATATGGTCCATCGTAGAATATCCCTTCCTGAAGCCAGCCTGTTCTCTTGGTTGACTGAAGTCAAGTGTTGTCCTGATTCTATTGGAAATTATCTTGGTGAATATTTCATACAATACTGAAAGCAAGCTAATGGGTCTGTAATTCTTCAATTCTTTAACGTCTCCCTTCTTATGGATAAGTATAATGTTGGCGTTCTTCCAGCTCTCTGGTACACTTGAAGTTGTGAGGCATTGCGTATAAAGGGCCGCAAGCTTTTCAAGCATGATATCTCCTCCATCTTTGATTAAATCTACTGTTATTCCATCTTCTCCAGGCGCTTTTCTCTTGGTCATGTCTTTCAAGGCCCTTCTAACTTCATCGCTAGTTATAGAAGGAGCTTCTGTATCCGGTTCATCACTATTTCGAATGGAAGTAGCTTGGCTGCTTTGGCTACTGTACAGATCAGTATAGAATTCTTCTGCTGCTTTTACTATGTCATCGAAATTGCTGATGATATTACCATGCTTATCTTTCAGTGCATACATCTTGCCTTGTCCTATGCCTAGTTTTCTTCTTACTGATTTCATGCTGCGTCCATATTTTACGGCTTCCTCAATTTTTCCCATGTTATAATTTCGAATATCCCTTACTTTCTTCTTGTTGATCAGTTTTGACAGTTCAGCGAATTCTATCTGGTCTCTTGAGTTGGACACTTTCATGTTTTGTCGTTTCTTTATTAGGTCCTTTGTTTCTTGGGAGAGCTTCCCTACAGGTTGCTTTGGTGCCTTACCTCCCACTTCAATTGCTGCTTCTGAGATCAGCCTAGTTACGGTTTCATTCATTAGCTCTATGTTATCTTCATCTTCCTGTTCTAAAGCTGCATATTTGTTTGCGAGCACCAGCCTGAATTGGTCTGCTTTTACCCTTACTGCCTCTAGGTTGGCCTGTTTCCTCTTGACTAATTTCACTCTGTCTCTCTTCAAATTGATGGAAATCCTAGACCTCACTAACCTATGGTCACTGCACTTAACCTTACCTAACACTTCTACATCCTGCACTATGCTTGGATCGGCAGAGAGTATGAAATCTATTTCATTCCTTGTTTCTCCATTAGGGCTTTTCCAGGTCCACTTCCTGTTGCTGCGCTTCCTGAAGAAGGTATTCATTATTCGGAGCCTATTCCTTTCCGCGAATTCTACTAACATCTCTCCTCTTGCATTCCTAGAATCGATGCCGTAGTTGCCAATGGCTTGCTCACCAACCTGCTTTTTCCCCACTTTTGCATTGAAGTCGCCCATTACTAAAGTATACTGAGTTTGCACCTTTCTCATTGCTAGTTCAACATCTTCATAAAACTGTTCTATTTCTTCATCATCGTGACTAGAGGTTGGGGCATAGGCTTGTACTACCTTCATTTTGTACCTCCTATTCAGCTTTATTACGACGACTGCTACCCTTTCATTAATGCTGTAGAATTCATCAATGTTGCCCGCTACGTTGTTATGCACTAGAAATCCTACCCCGCATTCTTTCTTATCTGGAAGACCTCTGTAGCAGAGGACGTGGCCGTTAGTCAGTACTGTGTAAGCCTCACCAGTTCTTCTAACCTCACTAAGGCCAATAATATCCCAGGAAATGCCTGATAATTCTTCAAATAGTCCTGCTAAGCTAGCCTCACTCGAGAGGGTGCGCGTGTTGAACGTTGCCAGGTTCAGTTTCCATTGGCGGCCTGCCTTGAACCAGAGATTCTTAGCACCCTCTGCCGCGTAGCAGGTCTGACCGCCGCCTTGGTCAGGTGCTCCGCAGCCACTGGGAACTGAGGGCCATGGGTTAATTGTCGGAGTCATGAGGGAGGTAGTGGCCGAATACTGCACCAGGGAGGCCAATTCCTGTTCTATTGAGGGAATGACTTTGATGAAGCTTAGTGGGCCTGCCTAGTTTGGTTGCACCTGAACTAGTATAGCTCCACTAGCTCTCGGCAATATGTATTTTTTTCTTTGCCGGTGTCAGGCAACACTCCATGCCTGAAAATGTAGTGATAAGTAAATAACCATAATTTATTCCCATCTTGCAGTGTGGTCTGTCACGGGATCTGTCATACGGGGTCTGTCAAAACCAACAAAGACGCTTGTTGCGGTGACTTGGCCGGGAAACATCGGCGAGCGAGAATAATCGTTCTGTTTAATGCGCCGTACTTCTCACACAACGGACAATGTAAATGAAATGGACAAATAAGTGCACAATGACCGTTTTATTTACATTGTCCTATGTGTCAAAAGTATGGCGAAGTAAACAGAACGATGTCACACCAACAAGCTTTAGCTGAAGCCATATAGAGCGAAAGGAAACTGGTAACCGAAATCACTGGATATTTTTATCCATTGCATAATACCAACACAGTATAAGAAATGACAGGAATCCAACTGACAATACCATCATCATAATCATCAGCCTGTATTTATGTCCACTGCAGGACGAAGGCCTCTCCCTGTGGTCTCCAATTACCCTGTCTTGCGCAAGCTGATACCAGCTTGCATGTGCCAATAACATATTACATTTTATTACGGGGTCTTACGTGTCAAATGCGTCAAGTGGTCATCCGCGACAGCGAGGCTAGCTCTCGAGCAGAAATGATGTTTGGCAAGCTTACCGGAAGTCACTGTTAAATTAAATTTGACTTCACCAAAGAGTATTGGAATGTTTACATGGGTGGCCGAGACTGAGGAAATCGCCGCGTTTTCATGCCACTCTGCCACCGTCGAAACATGGGAAGAACATCTAGAGGCCCTTAATTGTGTGTCCCAAGGAAGTGGCCAAACTAACAGCGAAGCCAAGGAAATGGGGGATAGGCTCTCCGGCGACATCCTCCCGAGGCATATTGGACAGGGCATCATGCGACCCGTGAACCACGCAGGCAAGAAAGCCCAGATTGCTAAATTTCCCGAACGAAAATAGAGGTCAGGGGCTCACTGTGCCTATAATCGTCGTCTGTTTCTCATAATTCATAATAATTTCAATTCCCCAATACCCTGTTGAATTGCGTTAAGGATTGAAGCCACGTCGTTCTTTCTGAGGCTAGTGGTACTGAAAGAAGGCCACAGGAAAGCATAAGAGAGAGAGAGTGATGAACTTATATAACGTATAAAAATTCCCTGAATATCTTCACAGCTACATGCAGGATGTCTTATTTTGTCGTTAAAATAATATTAAAAAAACAATCACCTGTTACATATAGCACAATTCTACTTCTTGACATAAGTTACTCGCTGCGGCATACATTATTTACACAGAAATGGAAGTGAATATTTAACGAATTATTAGTTTTTTCCCTAATTGCCTTTTAAACTAATTACTGTACGCAATATATTTGAATGAATACGTTGTAGCCGGTGGCGTTTAAACGCATCTATTTGGAACAAATTCGGAGGATGACACCAGTTTCGAGAAATGCGTTCAGAATAAGTTTGCGAAAAAATGCATTGGTGTTCCAGTAACTTTTGAGCTTTAATGTATAAAAAGGCGTTTTGTTAGAAACGTAAGTGGAACAACTGTGCATTTTTACATCAAGTTTGACTGCGCTTATCTCAACACTGGTGCCAGTTTCGAGACTCGTTCCAAGTGGATGTTTCTTGAGAAATCACTGGCTTCAATTCGTGTGTTATATGTGCGCCAAAGTTGAATAGTTGATTGCTAACCAGTGGCGTAGTAACAGGGGGTCGTGGGCACTGGGTGCCAGGTTCTAGATGGAGGGGGGGGGGTAGTCATATATGTCTGAAGACGCCCCTGTTTCCGCCGGCTTGACTGGGCGTAAATGGTAATGATTGCTCCGGTAACCAGCAGCCCGAGCTCATGTACACGATGTAGCAGGTGTGTAGTACCGTAGAATTGTCGGCTGCAGCTTTATCGATATCCTACGTAATAAGTGCACGAATATGCGGGCTAAAAATTTTTATTCGCTAAGTGGTCGCTAAACTACTTGCCTTAGCGGAACGTTTCGTATGCGCTGCGCTCTTGCTCGGAGCGGGCGTCGCTAAACATACAGTCTGGCGATGTGGCTCTTGGGTCCCTCTTCTGCTGCGAAGACGAACAAACACAGCAGCAAAAGAAGATCCCCCTGTGGGCGCTGAGCGAGCGCGCCCGGCGCTCGCGTTTACGGCGGAGGGTGCCGCGAGCGCGACGGTGCGAAGTTCACAGGTGCGGCCGCGTCGTCAGACGCGAACGGGATTCTCGGGATCGTCCTCAGACTCGGTGTGGCGGCGTATAACGACATGCGCGGCATCCAAGGCGGCTGTGCTGGTGCTAAAACATCACCCCCCCCCCTCCACAGAAATTTCCGATACCCTCGCCTTCCTGAATACACCCGGGAAGAGGGGTGACAGAATATCTATGGACCCCGGGTGCCAGACGATCTAGTTACGCCACTGTTACTCACTGTTGTTAACTAGTCAATTATGCATTGTGATTTGTAGTGTAAGTAATGTATAATTCTTCGAGTATTCCTGCTCAATAACATTTTTGCTAAATGCCACACGCAATCTTTAAAACTCTGTTAGCATTAAAGTAAAACACCCTCTATATTGAAAGTACCATGCTGCGTCTGGGAAGCAATAGTCATTCCACTGAGGTGTTGATAAAAGAATTGTGTAGCCTAATTTGTTTACCCTGCTCATCATGTGGAACCCGGAATCGTCAACGCACCTTAATTGTTAATATTAGAAAGTTTACCTTTCAGCACAAGAGAGCTATAGAATACAGCTTTTATGCAGATACTTCTTCTTTCTGGGGTTTTACGTGTCAAAACCAGTTCTGATTATGAGGCACGCCGTAGTGGAGGGCTCCGAAATAATTTTGACCACCTGGGGTTCTTTAACGAGCGTTTTTTTTTTCTTTGCATTTCGCCTCCATCGAAATGCGGCCGGCGCGGCCGGGATTCGATCCCGCGATCTCGTGCTCAGCAGCGCAACGCCTTAACTGACTGAGCCACCCCGGCGGGTTTTATGCAGATACAGGGGGTTTTAGCTAACCTGTAGCCAGAATTCTGTATTCAGTATTCTGCAGCCAAAATACAGAACGCGGGTTACCCGGATAGGGAAATCTTGAGGGCCTGTCAAAAACTGATGAAGTAGGTAAAGAGGGCTGATAAGGCAAAAAAAAATCTAAAGATCCCGCGCGTTATGAAAAAGGACCGGTGGTGGTGTCATATTTGCACAAGTTTCCGCATTGCTCGAAGAACGTGGCTAGTAGGTATGGCGAGCGTGTGGTCCGCCCCCAACAAACTGGTCACCATGAGTTCCCGCTTGCATAACAAATTGTCGGGCCATGGTAGGGACTGCAGTTTTTGTTCCGAGAACTTAATAGATACGTTCGATGCAGATCTGCTGTTGTGTACAGGTTACCACTGTTATGCGGAAAGGTATATGTAGGGCAGACCGGCCAATGTGTGAACATCAGAATAAAGGAGCACTTGTCATCATTAAAAAGTACGGGAGGTTTGCACTTGCAGGTTCATTGTAGAGAGTGTGGGTGCCGACCGATAGAAAAAAATACTGATTGTTTGTTCTGGCATAAATATCAAACTACTAGGGAACTTATGGAAGCCTTTCATATCGATAGAGAAGGGGAAGATGTGTTAGTAAGCCGTCTGTCGCTCTTAGTAATAAAGAGTTAAGATTTTTGCAAGTAAGTGTATCACGGTAGCTTGAGTTTGACAGTCATAGTCTTCTATTTGTTCTTATTTGTTTTGATGACGCTATGGTTTATGCCTTGTGTGCTTCGACACGTCACCCGAACGGCTACTGCCGCGCATGTGCAATCGCTTTTTAGTTGCCCTGTCGGCCAGGGTTTTTAAATGGGAATTTTCCTTGAAATTAATATAGTTGTGAGTCAGCGCCATTGTCGTACGTGTTCTTCTTTGCCTGTGTCCTTGCCTATCCCGCGCTGTTATTTTCCCAAACATGAATTCCCACCAACTCGCCCAAGTTTCTCTTCTAGTAGTGTAGCCAGAGCTTCGAAAATCCACGTGTGCGCTACAAAAATGCCACCAAATTAGTACAGTTTACTCTCCTTTGAACAAAGTAAAGTACTTTTACTGTGTCTTTAGATCTTCAAATGGAGAAGTTGGATTGTTTTTTTGTGGAATATTAAAATTATATTTTTTCTGTGGTTGGTGTGGTTCCCCTTTTTTGGGCTGGAAGGTTAGCGCGCGAGATTTAAAAAACATTAGCGCATGAGTGGGTTCTAGCGCGTAGCTACAATAGTGTCCCCATACATGCTACCAACGAACGGTTGATTCAGCTGGCAGACCGAATGCATAGATAGGCCTTAATCAGCGGAGATGGATCAAAGACAATAGTCTTCGACTGGACCTTTGCCGAAATATATTGTGTGCTGAAGCAATGAAGGAAGTCAAGTCAATAAACATCCGATAAATCATCATCATCATCAGCCTATATTTATGTCCACTGCAGGACGAAGGCCTCTCCCTGCGGTCTCTAATCACCCCTGTCTCGCGCTAGCTGATTCCAACTTGCGCCTGCAAATTTCGTAACTTCGTCAAGATAAATAGCGCATGGCAAATGTTGAAGCTGTTTCTGCTGTTGACAGACAGAGTAAATGGTGAGGAGGTCTTGGCAGCGAATGGTAATGCATTTCAGACGACTGTTATGACAACAGCCTATAACCTTTGCTGGCGCCCTCTTCAGTCTACCTGCCCATGTAGAGGTACTGACGCGTTTACGAGTACTGTCCGCGAAAATGCTACAATATACGTATTTAGTAGACCCGAGAGAGTAGCTGGGCGAGAGGGATGTATATGGTAAAAGCACATTTTTATTGCAGGCGCTACGCTTGAGCCAGGCAGCACTGTCAAAGACAGCCGTCGGACAAATGGTCAACCTGCTTTCTAACGACGTGAACAGGTTTGATCAGGTAAGGAGTAATATTTTTTCTGTAAATGAATGCGGTATTTTAATTTTCTGTCAAGGCAGAAGCAACCTTAAATACGTAACTCTCAGGAGTGCTAGCAGTCTGCAGCACGTAGTAAGCAAAATTCACGTGAGAACGACGAGGGGTTATATATCTCGGCACGAACCACCGAAGGAAAGAGCTCACGGGGGAACAATGATACAAAACGCCCCGCTAGTATTTTTTCGAACGAAATTCAAAAGAAATAAATATTCCAGGCTAAAGTCTGACCACATGTAGAGCGAACAGGCAGAAGAAACGAAAAGCAAATGGTGAATGGCAAATGTGAATGATGACACACGTCCTCCATGCGTCCTGTGTCGTCGATCGTGCCCGGCTAGATGTTTCTACGGATAACAATTCCAAGTGTTGTATTTACACTACGTACACGGAGGGCAACAACAACAAAGATGGCGCACCACTATTTTCTCCCCGGATACCCTACAGTAGCTTTTTCTGCAGGGTGAGTACTCCGCCAGGCTCATATTTCTTTTCGGTGGCGGAAGCACCAAGTCGGTGCCGCCGAGCGAAAGCTGCATGTGAGAAGGACAGCACACAGTGTCAGCGTGTTAAAAGGTGTCTGGAACACCGTAGAGGTTTAGGTGGACAACGTGCTGGATGCCTGCGAGGGGTTGAGCAGATGGGAACGAGGCATCAAAGGAGCACTTTCATGCGCGGCGCCAATCACTTCTCGGCACACATAAAATGGGGGAGTGCACTGGGATAGAAGCTTTCCGGAAAGACCGACATAGCTGCTGGAGACACAGGAGGACCATCCATCTATGGACAGAGTAGGTGGCCGGTCCTGTGGTGTCTATCTTGGGGAAACTGCTGGTGGAGCTGCGACTCGGAGAATGGTGAGCAGGTTACTAACAGCAGAACTGTTTAGGCCAAGCGTCAGTCCGTAACATGCGAACAGAAATTGTTGGCCGATCCTGGCGGCCAACCGTGCAGAAATGGTCGTGCAGAAAGGGTCCAAGCGCAATGGCACATACCCTTGTCAACTAGGGAAGCTGAGCCTGGCTAAGTCTAGCCAGGCTCAGCATGCTGAGCGTATTCAGGCCGACAGGGGCGGCTCGCGGAAGTCGCCACCGTGCAGTGAAGGGTTCCGACAGAAAAGAAGGCCGAGAGTCGGCGATCTAATGCATGTAAATTGAATTGAATTGAAACTTGAATTGAAACTTGCATTATACTTGAAAAGGCAATACAGCGTCGCAATCCTGTTGCTTGGCGCAACAATTCACTGCCTGTATGGTTGGGACTACTTAAGCTTAGTTAGTCATCGATAGCCAATCGATGGCCAATCAATAGCTAATCGATAATCGATCAATAGTTAATAAATTCCGAAAAATGCTGGGGATGACTTTGTAGTGCTTAGCCTAGCCCAATTACGTGGAGAATACCTTGCGATAGCCAACAGATAGCCAATTAATAGCTAATCGATAATCGTTCAATAATCAATAAATTCCGGAAAATGCTGGAGATGACTTGGTCGTGCTTAGCCTAGCCCAAAAGCCAGGACTAGCTAGGTACCCATCAGCTCCGCTGTCTCTTTAGCATTGCGCCTCCAGTGCAAGCTACACTAATTTTTTTGACCTGCATGGTCGTGGCGGGCGGGATAGCATGTTGAGCGTATTCAGGCCGACAGGGGCGGCTCGCGGAAGACGCCACCGTGCAGTGAAGGGTTTCGACAGAAAAGAAGGCCGAGAGTCGGCGATCTAATGCATGTAAATTGAATTGAATTGAAACTTGAATTGAAACTTGAATTATACTTGAAAAGGCAATACAGCGTCGCAATCCTGTTGCTTGACGCAACAATTCACTGCCAGTATGTCGGTAGCCTTTCGTTTCAGGTGTTCCGCCAAGTCACTTTTGTGTTGATGGCACGTCGAAGGCAGAGTCCTACGCTTCGTGCAAGACTTTAGAATATCGACAATCACCTTCAAAAGGAAGAGTCTACCGCTGTCGGTAAGGAGTTGGCGAGCAAGTCTGCGACATCGGTGGCACAGGTGGTGGGAAGCACATGGATTGCAAATCGCGTCACATAGTCGGTCGCGGTGGCAACGCATTTGTTTTTCTGCGAGATAACAAGCCAAACAGGCAAAGTAATGAAGGCCGACGCGATCAAGTGACATTTATATGAGAAGTCGAAAGCATGAAGATGGCGTCCAGGTGGTTGGGTCATTTCTATTTACGGCGGTGATAATAGTCGTGCGAGCCCACGTAACGAATAACTGAGTGGTGCATGCCAAACCAATAGAATCGACCGTGGGATGTGGGTGGGACGGCAAGGTGTCTTGCCATTGCCGCATCCTGAAGCTTGTGCAGGACAACCAGAGGGATGCGTGTAGGGATGACGAGGAGACAATTTTCAGCAACTATAAGTTGTTATCTCGGACTACAAAAAAGCGCCGAGAGGCGTCAGGAGCCTGCGAATATATATGGTCGCTGATTTTGCCTAGAGCCACGTGACGGCGTTGTTCATCACGAATGTCAGAGTTGCGAGATGGCAAGAACTGAATGGCTGGTGCTGCCCTGGACAGATTCGGGGTATCTGCCGGGTAGCAAGGCAGGCAGTCGACATCCAGATAAAAGCGGCCAGAGGTCTAAAACGATAGTGTACGAGTATTCTTCAAGCTAATAGCGACCCGTGGGATCTTTGACGGACAACTAACTTTGACGGACAAAGCAAAAAATGTCACAGTTTCGCCCTAAGGGCGAAGCGATGAATGCGATAGCAACACAGCAATGTCATACGAAGTAAGGTGAGCGGCTTTGGTAGCAATATGAATTGTAGTAAACATGAGCTGATGAAGTAAGCAGGTGTGCTGCGGCGTAAGTAGACCGACATGAAGAGAGACTCGATGACCACGAGAAGGCGTGTGTGAAACGGTGGTGTTGAGAAGCGCTTCCCGTGGGCAGCACGTGCGAAGGGACACACCTGTAGCGCTGCACTGCCGACCCGGGCAGCATTGCATGTGTAGCGTGCGTTGGAAAATGTGGCCCGACTATTACTAACTGATTGAAGAAGCGTGGTGTGAGCGCGCACAAACAAACATGAATAGATCACACTGAATGACTGCAGACAACGACCGTCAAAACGCTGGCAGCGAGCGGATATATACGCCGCAGCAGCGGGCGAAGGTACGTGCGGTCTATCGCTTCAACGGAAACTGAGCGGCGAATAAAGGTCAGAGCCAAGTGGAGATAAGAGACGGTGCGGTCGAACGAACGACGAGCGCGGTTGTTGGCAGCGTAGAAGTGCGCCCCCCCCCCCCCCCCCCGCTCCTTCCGGCGCTGGCTTCCCGCTTCCTTGCTTGCGCGTGGGAGAGATAAGAGACTGTGCGGACGAGCGACGAGCGCGGTTGTTGGCAGAGAAGTGCTCCCCCCCCCACCTCCCCTGCTCCCTCCGGCGCTGGCTTTCCGCTTCCTTGCTTGCGCGTGGGAGATTGAGTGCGTTCGCTCGCCGTGATAGCGCGCGTCCCCGCACGCTCCCTCTGGGGCATACGGCGCGCGGCGAAGATTTTATCTATACGGAACCTCACGGCGACGGCGACGGCGACGGCGACGCCGACGGCAGAAATCCGGTTGAAGTGTCCATATAATTGCTATCGCAATAAAAGTATGACTTTTACAGAAGGCACAGCGTCGTGACGTTGAAGGGTCTGTCGTAGGGACAAGGCGACAAACCCAATGCTAGCGAGACACTCTATTTAAGGTAGAGTCGTTTTTTTTCATTGCAAGAAATGAGCATGCACGATAACGCTGATAACGATGCCGTCCACGCTGACGTTGGGCCAGAACAGCGCCCATGACATGGCCACTGGCGTCGGTATGGACTTCCGCGGTCTAAATTCGTGAAAGTGATCCAGCTGACGATGGGAAGCAAGTAGTCGCAGTCAGTAGATGGCTGCTTATTCAGCGCCCCCCCCCCCCCTCCCCACCTCGCCAAGGAAGTAAAAGAAGAAGGCCTTTCTTAAAATGTAGGCCAGAGACTGTTGTATATCTGCCAAGTGTCACAAAGTGGCGAAATTAAGAACAAAGAACAGCAAACGAGTGGACGTTTTGGGAGCAAAAGGGAGTCAGAAATATTGTCGGAAATACGCCACTTCTCTTCTCCATTCTGCCACTGAACTAAAACTGCGCCATGACCCAGATTGCTTGCATCTGTGTGGACTTCTGTGTCTGCGGTCTCGTCGAAGTGGGCGAGGATTTGCGGGGATTGCAAACGCTTGTTTAATTCATTGAAAGCAGTGTCTTGTTTGGTGTGCCACACGAAGGGTACGTGTTCTTTCGTGAGTCTTGTTCGGAAATTTCCGAGAAAATTTCTACAAATCGCCTTTAGTAAGCGCATAACCCCAAAAATCGACGCACTTCTTATCTCGTGGCTTGGGAAATCCTGCGACGGCTGCAGTCTTCTCGGGGTCCGGCCCAATACCTTGAGCGCTGATGACATGACCCAAGAAACGAAGCTCTTAAAATCTAAACTGGCACTTCCCTGTTTAATTGTCAAGCCGGCCGACCGGATAGCCTGAAGCACTAAGCGTAGCCTCTCCACGTGCTACTCGAACGTTGAAGAGAATACCACAACGTCATCCAAGTAGACTAGGCATGACTGCCATTTGAGAGCCGACAGGACACTGCCATGATGCGCTGGAAGGTCGCTGGCACGCAACAGAGGCCGAATGGGAGTGCTTTAAATTCATAAAGTCCGTCCGGAGTTACGCAAGCTGTTTTTTCACGATCTCTTTCGTCCACTTCAATTTGCCAATATGCGCTTTTTAAATCCAATGAAGAAAAATACTGTGCATGACGCAGCCGGTCCAACGTGTCATCGATACGTGGCAAGGGGTACCATCACGCTCGGTCACGCTGTTCAGTTCCCGGTAATCAACACAGAATCTCATTGTGTTGTCCTTTTTCCTCACAAGAACTACCGGCGACGCCCATGGGCTGTTGGACGGCCAACTGACATCGTCCTAAAGCATCTCTTGCACCTGATCCTTTATGATCTCCCGTTGTTTCAGCGATACTCTGTTTGGTTGTTGGTATACAGGTCTGGTTGCTTCGTCTGTTATTATACGGTGTTAACCATCTGCGTTCGCCGTACTCTTGAGGAAGTAGATAAACACTCTGCAAAAGCACCTATGAGGTCTTTTCGCCTCGGCTGGCGATAGATGTGGGCTGATTGCAACTGCTGCTGCAGTTTGCCTGGTTTTCGCAAGAGGTGGCTCCGACTCCAGGGTACGGAAGCTTGTCACTGCAGTAAAGCTTTGCAGGAAGGGGATGGCAGTGTTCTTCGCGACATGCTGAAGTTCATTTACGAAGTTTGTCTGCAATACATCGGCAAGCCTATCGCGTAAGCAAATAATGCCCCTAGCAATAAAAATACCTTTATTCAGCAATAGCTCGACATTGCCGTCCGCTATACCCTCCAAGTCAGCGAATGCTTCATTTCTTACGCGAACCAGTACACTGCATCGTGGTGGTACAGTTACGTCTGCGTCGAGAACTCGCAAGGCAGTGTAGTCCGGTTCCTCAGGCTCCTCCATGTCAATGGCCAGCTTCGTCGAGAATGAAACGCTAGAATTCTGCAGGTCAATTATAGCGCCGTTTGCGTGCAGCAAATTCCATACCGAGTATAACGTCTCTCGAACAGTCGGAAGTACTATGAATTCCGTAACGCATGTTGCACCTCGAATCAGAACTCTTGCGGTGCATATTCCTAGAAGATTAATGAGGTGACCCCCAGCCGTACATATGTGCGGTCCGTTCCACGGCGTCAAAACTTTCTTCAGCTGATTTGCGAGTGGGTAGCTTAGGACGCGCACCCGTGTCGACTGAAGCATTCGATTCTCGCCCATCCACGGCAACAAGTCTGAAGAAATGTTCTGCGTACTTATCGTAGTCGTCGCTTTCTGCTTGTCGCTACTGTGGCGTGACAACGATGGAGCATCTTCGCTTTGTCGAACGTCAGTGGCCTTGCCTCCCCAGATAGCTGACTTTAGTTTTCTGGGCGCGGGCTTACTGGATGACGGCTTGGTGAACGTGGAAAGGGTCGTGGGCTTGGTGATAGGTAGCGGGCGGGCGCTGGTGACCGTGGCTGGTGTTGGTAACTAGCAGCTGCAAGTTGACTTCTCAACAAGTAATCTTCAATATCTATGGGCCTTTCACCATTGCGGGGGCAAGACGCATTGACAGCAAATCCACGAAGGCCGACTCGCCGATATGGGTACATGTGTCCAGCCTCTCCGCAATGGAAGCAGAGCGGCGTCCTGTCGGATGTGCGCCACAGGTCGCTTTTCCGTGGTCTGTACTCTCCCTGGGAAGGTGCACTGCGCGGAGCCGGTGGGCGGGAACTGAGGGCTGCGAATGATGCAGTCTGCACGGCAGGCTGACGCATAGCGTCAGCGTATGTAAGTACCTGGTGTTCCTGCAGTGGTTGCCCGAGTGAAACAGGCTGCACCTCCGGTTGCGGTTCTAACATGGCGTGCCTAACTTCATCCCTTCATCCCGAATGGTTTTAGTGGCGGGCGGGCTGCTGCAGGGCCTTCTTTATCGTTATCGCCTCGGTGCGAAACTCCGCAACAGTATCTGGCAGGTTGCGAACCAACCCTGCAAATAGCTCCTTGCACCCGCCGCGGGGGCTCAGTCAGCTAAGGCGTTGCGCTGCTGAGCACGAGATCGCGGGATCGAATCCCGGCCGCGGCGGCCGCATTTCGATGGAGGCGAAATGCAAAAACGCTCGTGTGCTTGCGTTGTAGTGCACGTTAAAGAACCCCAGGTGGTCAAAATTAATCCGGAGCCCTCCACTACGGCGTGCCTCATAATCAGAACTGGTTTTGGCACGTTAAACCCCACAAAGAAGAAGAAGAAGAAGAAGAAGAAGAAATAGCTCCTCCTTCACGCCACGCACAGGATGGCGCACTTTCTTCTCCTCGGACATGTTTGCATGGGCACGTTTGAACAGACGGGACCTGCCCTCGATGTACATGCCGACACTCTCGTTGGTGCGTTGGTTCCTAGCTTGTAGAGCATTCTCAGCCTTCTCTTGACGATCGGTGCTTGCAAACGCAGCAAGCCCAGATGTCGTCGAAACTCTTCCCACGACGTTAACACCGCTTCGTGATTTTTATACTATGTTTTCGTTGAATCCCCCAACGCGAAGTGCACGTGGCGACGTTTCGGTGCCGGGTCCCAGCCGTTGACATCTGCGACCCTCTCGAAGTGCTCCAAATAATCCTCTACGTCTTCGTACGGGTCGTAGAGGAACAGCTCGGGCATGCGCGGCGGGTACACGACGACCGCGGGTTATGTCGCTTGGCTGGTCATCGTTGTGGCGTCAGCGGAAGACACCGCCTGTGTTGCCTTAGCAGCGGGAAGTGGTCCGAATTCAGGCAGGTCTCCCCGATGTCGGCGGCTGGCGCGCTGGTGAACTGGAGTCAGCTCTCCAGATTCCTATCGCTGAGGATCGGGACTGCGGACTCTGGCACCCAGGGGACTCCCAATCATACCCAGCACCTCCACTAGAATGTAACGTTATTGCGAGGAGTAAATTGCAATAACTGGTTTATTAAGGGCGAACCTGTGCCCTGAAACTAGCTATTGTAAGGAAGAAGTGCGTCGTGTAGAGCTCCGCAGCGGGATCGCCAGCGCTACTGAAGTGGGGCTCGGGCTCGACGCTGTTCCTGGTGCGCCTGGCTAAGCCTACGCTGTTGTGTCTTCCTGTCGGCGTCCTTCGTGTCGTCCACAGCCGTGCTAGACTTCCTTGTCATAATTGGTGGAGGTTTGCTGGGTCTCCTGTCATCCTGGAATTGCGCAGCCGGATCCTCCCTGCCATCATGACCTCCGCAAGCGCCACGAGCTTACCACCACCTGCTCCCCAGTCCTCCGTATGCCCCGGCACACTCCGTCTGCGGGATGCTCCCATCTTTAGCGGTGCTGATGACCACGACGTTGATGACTGGCTATCATCATACGAACGCGTCAGTCTTAACAACAAATGGGATGGCACCACGAAATTGACCACCGTCCTTTTTACCTCACCGGAATTGCCCACTTGTGGTTTCGCAACCACGAAAGCGAAGTCCCACGCTGGACTGTGTTCAAGACAAAGTTCAGCGAGGTCTTCGGCCGCCCTGCTGTTCAAAAGCTTCGTGCCGAACAGCGTCTGCAGTCGCGCTCTCAGCAGGCTACATCGAAGATGTCCTCAATCTCTGCAAACGCGTCGATGCTTCCATGACTGAGGGCAATAAAATCAAGCATATACTGAAGGGTATCGACGAGGACGCCTTTCAGATGCTGATTTCAAAGAGCCCCTCTACTGTTGCCCAAGTCATTGAACTCTGCCAAAGCTATGACGAGCTCCACCGTCAACGCCTCCTCACCCGCCGTCCTGTTCCCCATCAGGAATCGCTGTCCGGATTGACCTCTCCTTTTCACGATTCCAACCTCCTCTCGCAGATCAAGGTCCGGGAAGAAGTTGCTCGCCAGCTCTCCCTTATCTCCAACCCGCCGGAGTCCAGTTCGTCCCTTAGTCCGACCCTACGACACGTTATAGAAGAACAAGTGTCCGAGGTCCTTCCTCTGGAGCGGGCGCCTCAACTCACCGCCCCACTGAGTTACGCCGACGCCGTCGCACGACCACGCCCACCGACGTTCCGAGCTCCGCCTCCGATGCCTAGCCGTGTTTTTACCTCCACGCCACCACGACCTCCGGTCCATCGAGCAGTTAATCCCTGGCGCACAGCGGACAATCGGCCAATCTGCTATTCGTGTGGTATTCCCGGACACGTTGCACGCCTGTGTCGCCGCCGTCCAATTCATCCATGTGACGACCCACGCACAGCAGCGTACGACCATCCGTTGTCTTACGCTCCAGACCGCGATTTACCTCTTCCCCGCCCTAGCCTTCGCCCAGTTTCTGACCGCCGTTCTCCTTCACCTCGTCGTCGCTCGCTCTCGCCGATGCGTCGACGTCCCTCTAGCGCTGACACGGAAAACTAAGTGGCGCAGTTCCCGAGGCAAGAACTGCGCCATCGTCGCAACGCTCAAGCCCTCTTCTTTCGCCGCCCAACGTCATTGATGTCGCTGTTGAAGGTGTCTCTGTGCTTGCCCTCATTGATACAGGTGACGCCATATCTGTGATTGCCGAAAAACTATGCCGCTCAATACGAAAAGTCACGACGCCTTTCTTCGGTTCATTACTCCGCACGGCCACAGCACAGCACGTCCAGCCGGTGACTGCGTGCACCGCCAGACTTGAAATTCAAGGAGTGCTCTACATCGTCGAGTTCGTCGTTCTTCCCCACTGTTCCCACGATATTATTTTAGGTTGGGATTTTCTCTCTCGTCACCAAGCTGTCATTGATTGCTCCCGTGCAGAAGTCGCCTTCTCTTCGCTTGCCAATGCCATATCTGACGACGTTTCGCTTTCCAGCACCAAGTTATCCCTCACTGACGACATCCAGATACCTCCGCACGCATCCGTTCTGGCACCTGTATCCTGTTCCATTGCCTCCGAGTTTACCGTACTCTTCACACCTTCCGCTGCTTTCGTTCGTCGCCACATCTCACCGCTCCCAACCGCGCTGCTTGGCCTTCAAGCAGGTGCGACTCACCTTCCTGTCTACAACCACTTCCTATTTGCGATTACATTGCTTCGCGGTGAATCTCTCGGCACTGTGGAGCCTTACGACACCATTACCGCGTTGGAACGTCCTAATGGATCTTCCGAGGTCAACACCCTCTCCGGTAGTCCCGTACCTGCCACATCGCATGAAGACGCTTTCAGCCACGTCATCGACAACGCCTTAAACCCCAAGCAGCGCCATGACCTGCTCCGTCTCCTCGGCAAATTTCGCCCTGCTTTCGACAGCCATAGCACTTCTCTGGGTCGGACGACGCCTGTATGCCACTGGATTGACACCGGTGCTCACTCACCGCTACGGCAGCGACCACACCGCGTATCTTCGACAGAACGACGCGTCATTGATGAGCAAGTAGGTGAAATGCTCAAACGTGGTGTCATTGAACCATCCGACAGTCCATGGGCATCGCCAGTTGTATTAGTTAAAAAGAAGGATGGCTCGATCCGCTTTTGCGTGGACTACCGTCGCCTAAACAAAATAACCCGAAAGGATGTTTATCCATTGCCACGGATCGATGACGCCTTAGACTGCTTACAAGGTGCAGAGTTCTTTTCCACCCTCGATCTACGCTCTGGTTATTGGCAGGTGCCTATGGCTGTAGACGATAAGCCTAAAACAGCTTTCATCACACCAGATGGCTTATACGAATTTCGTGTGATGCCATTCGGCCTTTGCAACGCGCCCGCGACTTTTGAGCGGATGATGGACACGATTCTTCGAGGCCTCAAATGGAACACGTGCTTGTGTTATTTGGATGATGTAGTAGTGTTTGCTCCAGATTTTCCTACTCACCTTGATCGCTTGCAGCAGGTTTTACGCTGTCTCAGTGACGCTGGCCTCCAACTCAACCTGAAAAAATGTCACTTTATGGCACGCAAGCTGACAATTCTCGGACATGTCGTGTCGAAGGACGGCGTTCTCCCCGATGCCGCAAAGCTCCATGCTGTTAAAGACTTCCCAAGGCCAACGTCTCTAAAAGACTTGCGTAGTTTCATTGGCCTCTGCTCGTACTTCCTCCGCTTCATTCGAAATTTCGCTTCGATTATGGCACCGCTGACAGAGCTACTTAAGGGAGACCCCAATCTTTCCGCGTGGTCCCCGGCTTGCGACGAGGCCTTTGCGACGCTACGTCACCTGCTTACAACACCAGCGATACTGCGCCATTTCGATCCAACTGCTCCCACGGAAATCCATACGGATGCTAGCGGCGTTGGTCTTGGCGCTGTGCTCGCCCAGCGAAAGCCCGGCTACCAAGAATATGTTGTTGCTTACGCGAGCCGCACTCTTACGAAAGCTGAAGCGAATTATTCAGTCACTGAAAAAGAATGTCTAGCGATCATCTGGGCCATTACAAAATTTCGTCCATACCTGTACGGCTGGTCCTTCGATGTTGTCACCGATCACCACGCACTTTGCTGGCTGTCGTCCCTCAAGGATCCCTGCGGCCGCCTAGCCCGGTGGGCGCTGAGGCTCTAAGAGTACGACATCCGGGTTGTCTACCGCTCAGGCAAGAAGAACGCCGATGCCGATGCTCTTTCGCGCTCGCCTGTCCACACCGACATTGCCAGTGTCTCCGTCCTAGACGACCCACTTCCCCCATTCGCTTCTGTCGACATGGCTTTGGAGCAGCGCAAGGACTCCTGGATTTCATCTTTGATAGCTTACATCTCTGATTCACCTGAACGCCCACCATCCCGAGCGCTACGCCGGCAAGCTTCGCACTTCGCCATCCGCGACGGCATCGTCTATCGCCGTAACTACAGTTCCGACGGCCGCAAATGGCTGCTTGTAATACCCCGGCAGCTCCGCACTGATGTATGCGCCGCTTTCCACGCCGACCCTCAGTGTGCACACGCTGGTCTCTTCAAGACCTACACCAGACTACGTCATAGGCACATTTGTGCAAAAGTACATTCGCTCTTGCACAGATTGTCAACGCCGCAAGCCTGATTCTTGCCGCTCTTCTGGACCAATGCAACCTTTGCCGTGCCCTTCACGACCCTTTGACCGGGTTGGAATAGACCTATACGGGCCTCTGCCATACACAGCTGCTGGCAATCGCTGGGTCATTGTAACTATAGACCACCTTACGAGGTATGCCGAAACGGCCGCTCTACCAGCCGCGACGGCTCGTGACGTTGCCTCCTTCCTGCTTCAACGCTTCGTTCTACGTCACGGCGCTCCCCGCGAATTACTGAGCTATCGAGGCAGCGTCTTTCTCGCCGATGTCCTTCAAGAACTTCTCACTGAATGCCGCATTATTCATCGCTGTACCACCGCATATCACCCGCAAACAAATGGATTGACAGAACGCTTTAACCGAACTCTTGGCGACATGCTTTCGATGTATGTCGCCTCCAACCACGCCAACTGGGACCTCATCCTTCCTTATGTCACGTACGCCTACAATACGGCACCTCAGGCAACGACGGGCTTTTCTCCGTTCTTTCTTCTATATGGCCGAGAACCGTCATTTCCCATTGACTCTATTCTTCCTTACCGTCCCGACTTATCAGAGGGTACACCGGTTTCCGAAGCCGCCCGGTATGCAGAAGAATGTCGGCAACTAGCTCGCTCCCTTACAACGCAAGAACAAGCGCTACAGACATTTCGTCATGACGACGGGCGCCCCCACACCCAGTTTTCGCCTGACGCTCTCGTTTGGTTGTGGGTGCCTCCTACTTCGACAGCAGGTGTCTCCTCCAAGTTTGTATCCCGATACCACGGACCCTACCGGGTTCTGCAGCAAACTTCTCTGGTGAACTACGTCATCGAACCTCTGACGCCCCCTACGGACCTACGTCGCCGAGGCCGCGAAACTGTCCACGTCGATCGGCTCAAGCCGTATCACGAGCCCATCGTCGTCACGACGCCTTAGGCCGCCTCTGCGGCTCCGTCTTCAGCGCGGGGGGAAGATGTAAGGAAGAAGAAGTGCGTCGTGTAGAGCTCCGCAGCGGGATCGCCAGCGCTACTGAAGTGGGGCTCGGGCTCGACGCTCTTCCTGTTGCGCCTGGCTAAGCCTACGCTGTTGTGTCTTCCTGTCGGCGTCCTTCGTGTCGTCCACAGCCGTGCTAGACTTCCTTGTCATACTATGTAGACGAAGAGTTTACAAGAACGTTCCACACGAGCGTCTCTGCGCCGAACGCACTTCTTCCTTTTCTCCCAGTGATGGTCCGCGCCACCGTCTCGTGCGCGTGCATGAGCGGCATACGTTGCGCGCGAGACGTAGCAGACCCTCTTCTGACAGAGTGGCTCGCTGGCTACCGTCGTAGAAGACATACTTAGGAGCAGACTTGCGGCAATATGTTGCAATAAAGCTTTGGTTTGGGCTGGTTGGCTCATTTTTTAAATATAGACAGGGGAGCGCGAAAAAACACGGATGAAGCAGGAACACGTAAACATAATGGGTGCAGAGAGAGAGAGAGAGAAAAAATCACCAGCCCTTCCCATGTCGAGAAAATAGGGGTAAGCGAAGCTTGTCGTGTGTGTATCTGATCTTCATGGTGATTTTCTTTCTTTCTCTCTCTCTTTCTTACTCTCTCTCTATCTATTTTTCTTTCTCTCTATTTCCTTTTTCTGTCTCTTTCTTTCTCTCCCTCTCTCTTTATCTCTTTATTTCTCTCTTTCTTTCGTTCTCTCTTTCTCTTCCTTTCTTTCCCTGACCTTCGTGGTCACTTTCTTTCTTTCTCTGTCTCTTTCTCTCTATCTATCTTTCCTTCTCTCTCTCTATTTCTTTCTTGCTCGCCCTCCCTCCTCTTTCTTTCTGTTTCTTTTTCTCTGACCTTCGTGGTGACTTTCTTTCTCTCTTTCTTTCTCTATCTACCTTTCTCTCTCACCTTATTTCCTTCTCTCTTTCTTTCTTTCTCTCTACCTTTTTTTCCCTCTTTCCTTATTTCTTTCTCTCTTTCTCACTCTCTCTTTCCTTCCCTTTCTCTCTCTTTTTTTGTCCCTGGTATTAAACTGCTGCATTTTTTTTCATTTATGCCTTGTCTTTTAAAAACCTGTATTATCGTAAACTTTACATGTTGCCATTGTTTGTTTGTATTAATAATTCTTGTGATCATGCATAGGAGGTACCATTTCAGTTTCTAACTACGGTACCTCCTTCTGTATATACTTATCATGTAATTATCCCCGTTTTTGTATTGAATAAGCTGATTCTGATATGTGCCATAGAGCTTGGGATTTTTCTGCGCAATCGCCAGGATCGGCCCACTTTTCAGCGTGACACCGCCGCCGACACTTTCGTGCCTATAAAGCTTCGCTTAAAAATTATTTACGGAAAAGCGGAGAGGTTGGCGTCAGCTATGGCTTGCTCAGGCCTGATACTCTAAACAGAGAGGAAATGGCTGAAAAATGGTGATATGGGATGGAGGTGCGTTATTCAAGTCCACAGCACTGTGGCATCTCTAAAGCCATGCGTCTAGCCCAGTGGCTTGTAGAAAGGCTAGAGCGGCACTTGTAATCAAGGCTGCACTGTTTTCATTAGGCGAAGGACCCAAAAGAAACTCGTCTGGTAGCGGCCTCTTATCAATGTTTGCGATTCAAGATTCTGTCGTTCTTGAGCGCACGCGGAACAAATACAAAATATGGGATCAAGGGGGGGGGGGGGGTTTCATTTTTGGGTACCACTTATGCACTCGCCTGTGTCGTTGATCTGGTTGGTTCCTGTGCTCCAACGTACAGTTGCGTATTACGCAACGAAGCAGGGTGTTTGCGTCTGTTAGTTAGAACTCACTGCGCACTTCGAAAGTATTATTTAAAGCAGCTTTCGCTTTAGCGTCTTCCTCTTCATTCCCGATCAGGCCACAGTGTGCAGGTATCGATTGAAAGGTGATATTGCGGCCATTTGCATGGACGAGATGCTCTGTAATTTCTAGAGCTACTGAATAATACGGGCCCCGTCTCAGGACGCAGTCAATTGTTTGAAGAACTGGCTTTGAATCGCAGAATATCGTCCATGCATGGGGAAGTGCCTCCCGGATTGCCGCAAGTTCTGCGGCACTTGACCCATGGTCTATTTGAAACAGCCGAGCGATGGTAGTTACGATGTCACGTGGTAGTTACGGTAAATAATACAGCAGCAAAACAGTGAATGACGAAACTACTTTTTACTTGTCCCCGCAAAAGCAAGTTGCACTCAGAGCACAGCGATAGCGGCGAACGCGGTCGGCGATCGTCGAAACCTGGTCAAGCGTGTCGGCTCCTCGAAGGTTCCAGTGCAATTGCTGGTTCCCGCGTGGTTTCCAGAAACTACTATGCAATTGGTGACGCGCACGCAACCTGATTGTACAAGGTTCCCTGGCGAACCAAAACACAAACATAAAACCATAACGCAAGGAATCAACGATAATGTTCACGTAAGTTCTAAATCATGTAGGTGCATCTTGCGCTGCACGATAACGTTTGTTAGCCGGTGAAAGTGGTCACCGAAGAAAGATAAAAAAGTGACGTGTCAATATGTTGGATGACGAAGCCTGAATTGGAGGCATATGGTGTGACAGACCCATTGGTATATAGGGGCACAGTACCTCCGTACTCTTCATAAATGTGAAACAGGGTAAGTTGCTTGAGGGCAATGTGTTGAACGGATTACGTTTTTTGTAATTCTATATTTCAGAAAGCTATATTTCACAAAACTATTTTCAGAAAGCCAAAACAGGCATGATATAGCTATACATCTATCAAACGTGTGCCACGCAAGTTTCGATAAAGGTGAAGGGAAAACGTAAACAGAACTATGAATATATCATATATAAGCGGCTGGACCGGAAAGGCGGTGGTCCCGGGTTCCAGTCCCGGACCAGGACGAATTCTTCAACTGCGACGTTTTTCCTTCGAAGAGCCGGTATGGGTTTCTTTTGTAGCAATTGCTACTATTGGGTGAATGTCGCATTTTCCATTTTAATCGAAAATCGTGTCAGCAGTACTCATTGCCATGATGAGTAAAAAGGGGTACAACGCACAACTCATGCAAATTGTCATGCGCAGCGGCTACAATGCGCATTTGGGCAACCTGCAATCGGCTAAAATAACGAAAACCTGTTAGATGACACAAAGTTCAGCGACGATTACGAGACTCCCTAATGCGAAATTTCAGCTATACGCGTTTTCATCTCGCCATATATTCGCTGGCGCGGACAATCTGTCTCGTGCGGCACGTTGCAGACGGAGCGAAGTGTGGTTAACTGGCTCGCTAATCGGGAGATCGCGAGAGATAGCGCGTAAGGGATACGTGGACGCGATTCACAGCAGCCGCCGACAGACCTCCCGGACGACATCGCGCTACTCTGACGCCATCTCATAGCCATCGTGGTCGCACTACGCTTTTCTTCTCACGATTTCGCCATACCCTCCTCCGCTTTCCCCCTCATGGTTCCAATGCACCCTCCCACCGCTTTCCTCCTCGCGTCTTTCATCGCCCGCTGCGGCACGCGTTCGCTTTCATCTTTCGCTGTGCTCGTTCGCTCGGTGACGCCGCCTACGCTGGCCACAGGAACGGCCACCTACGAACTGCGCGCTAAAACAGCATACCCGCTCTAACAACACGCCACACGAAGTGTACGTGATCAGGCATTTTGTGCCTCGGAGACGCATCGGGCACGCATCGGGCATTTATAACCTGGAACAATGTACCCATTTCTAGGACCAGCATTGTGGACATGCGCCACGAATTGTGTGGCCAACAAGAATAATAACACGACGCATCGAATGGTGTTCAGACGATACGCAGTCGCTATATATTGGTGCGACGCAGCAAGCAAGGCAACTCCTGCTGGCTACAAGTGACAGCGCCCTGGCCGCTACGAAACGAGTCTCTTGCACGCGCAAAATTCTTAACGGTATTCGTCCTCAAGATCAACTCGATGGTCTAAATAAATGTTTTTCTCTCTCTCTGTTAAGTCTGTTTATTAATTGCAGTGGAATAAGATTAGTATGCGGAAGACAAAAGGGATGTTCAACAGCCTGGCAAGTAAACAATCATTTGTGATCGCCAGTCAGCCTCTAGAGTCTGTACAGGAGTGCGTTTATCTGGGTCAACTGCGCACAAGGGACTCTGATAATGCGAATGAAATTTACAGAAAAACAGAAAAATAAACATGGGGTTGGAGAGCATACGGCAGGCATAACCAAATCCTGACGGGAGCTTACCACTGTCGCTGAAAAGAAAAGTCGGCAATCATTGCATTCTGCTGGTACTAACTAAGGGCGCAGAAACTTGGAGGTTAACCAAGAAACTTGAGAACGAACAAGTGAAGGACCTCGCGAAGTGCGCTGGAACGAAAAATGATAGGCGTAACAATAAGAGAGAGACAAAACTTTATTTTGATGAGGCACGGAGAAGCGTCGATCTCCGTGGTGGGTGGAGCCTTCAGTCCAGGGCCCCAGCGGCGGTGGCAGCACTTTCGGCTTTGGCTTTAAGCTTTCGCTGATCCTCCAGTGCCGAGCTGGTCAGCACCATCTCCCACTGCTCGTGCGTTGCGTTTCGATTTGGGGAGTTATTGGGGATATTTTGGCATGCCCATGTGGTGTGGTAGAGGGTAGCTCGCTCTGTACAAAAAGGACAAAGGGGCTGATAAAGGGTGGGGTACATCGCGTGAAGGAGCGTGAGATGAGGATAGGTGTTGGTCTGGAGTTGCCTCCAGGTCGTGGCTTCAGCTCTGGTGAGAAATGGGTGGGGTGGCGGCATCGTTCTTCTCGAAAGGCGGTAGTGCTGCAGTATATCGTAGTAAGATTCTAGCGTGTCTGGACTTGGGTCTTCTGGCGTCTCTTGCAGTGCCCGGTTGCAGTGACCTCGGGCTATCGTGTGTGCACGATGGTTTCCGCTGACGCCTTCATGTCCCGGTGTCCAAATTATCGTGGTGCAGGGTATTTCGTTGATGCGATGTAGAATATCGCATGCGATTTTATGTAGATGGCCGTTCGCGTAGGCTCGACATGCTGATTGACAGTCTGTAAGAATATATAGTTCTTCGTTTTGTCTCGATGCCGAGATGGCGAGGGCAATAGCGGCCTCTTCGGCTGCGGCGACGTTCTGCGTACGAACGGAGGCGGATACCATTTCTTGCTGTCTGTGTCCATCCAAGCTGATTACCATGCCCTCTCCATTCGGGTACATGGCCGCATCTGTCCAGCGAGCAGTGGAGAGAGTGCCGTATCTCCTTTCTATTGTTATCGCTCGTGCTTTTCTCCTGCCCAAGTGATATTCCGGGTGCATGTTACGTGGAACAGGCGCCACCATTATTTGCTCGTGTAGGGACTTGCGGAGTACTTCTTGATTGTTGGTTGTCGCCACGGGGTATTGCAACCTTCGAAGTGTTGCTCTGCCTGTTCTCAAAGAAAGTCATATACAGTAACTCCAACTGTTAGAGCCTGCCTGTACCTCACAATGGCGGCCGAAAACGGCATCGCCTAATTGCAGCACACGGCGGTCGCCTTTATAGAAGTCCCCTGTGAATGTACAAACAGGGTGGCCATGTTGGTGTGTTGGTTCTGAATGTAGTGTAGCGCAGGACATGGGCACAAGATCTGGACACAAACCACTGTGTTTGTGCCGTTCCTACTTGTGTCCATGTATTGGTGTTGCACTACGCTTCATCCCTATTAGGAATGTACAAACGCTTACTTCGGCGGTAAGCTTGGTTTGCGTGTACTTGCACTTAATGCGGACAGCTATTCTTGCATCCTTTTTGTGCCGCTTTCTCAATGGGGCGCACTTGTCATGTATTTAGCGGGGGAGACTTGTGGCATGCATATTCACCTTCTGGGCATTTTTCCTTTTTCCCCCTGTATGACTCCTTCATCGGTTATTGATGCGGAGAGTAATTAAATAATTTTTTTGTAAACAGTGTCTTCTTCAAGACGGTTTATACAAAGGGCTGGCATATTTGTGTCGAGGCAAACTGTTTTGTTGAATTTCTAGCATATGCAATATTTAAAAGAGCCTTGCATACCGAAGGAAAGGTTTTGTTTAATTAGGCTAAACAGCTAGCGGCCCGGCTTGTCAGATGTTCTTTGGTGCAATCTTGGCTCGCCCACGTCTCTACCGCGCCTAATTTCTGGGGCGCTAACCCATTTTGAAAATTGTAATTGTTTACAACCCTCAAAGAGTTCGACTTGTAGATTTCCGATTACGGAGAACTTCTCACAAATTTCATATATCTAGTTAGTGCAATCACCTGGTGACCTGTGTTGGTGTTGTGTGTTCTTATGAGGCAAAACGTTTTTGAAACTACACATAGTGCATGGAGCAGAGACTATATTACCTACAGTCATATCTGTAGGGAAATGCGCGAGAAAATTACCAGCACGCAATTACAGTCATGAGTTCTTTTAATAGCCACACTAAAAGTACAAAAATGTTTAAGCACTGTAAATTATTGTGGTCATGTTTTTCCTGTGCCTTGATAGTAGGAAACCGCTCTCACCTATTTCTCAAAGGATCTACGATTGCTGTAATTCAGAGAATACTTCTTATTGCTTTCATTGTGAATGTTATCATTTACATGTAAAGTACATTCTTATTCTTGGCTCAGAAAAGAAATAAAAATCACAGCATATCCACGGGGTGAATGATGATGAGTGGGCGAAGCTCTGGAGGTTCATGACTCTTCCGTGAAAATTCGCCCATTACATCATCATGAAAGACGTGAGAACCAGTGTGTGAGGTTATATAAGAACTTTTATTCATTTTCTTAGATGAGGGATGGCCGATACCGTGACGAGGTTGTTGGCAAACCACAATCTGTCGCAGACATTGCAGCTGTGGCCGAAACTGTTGTCTAGAAAGTAGCGCTTGAAACGCGCGTCTGCGCCTTCGGGCAGAGCTCGCTTGAGGCGCTTGGCAGCAGCTTCCCGCGCTCGCGCAGCCTCGGGACCCACCCGCCTGTACGCGCGTTTCCTCGCCGCTTCTCGGGCTCTCACAGTTTCTGGATCCGCTTCTCGGCGTCGCCGTGCACCTTCTGTTTCGCGGGCTCGAACGTCGGGCTCCGTTTCTCGGCGCCTCCGTGCAGCTTCGGCTTCGGGGGCTCTCACCTCCGGGTTCTGTCTGCGAGCGCGCGCTGCAGCCGCTTTCCGTGCCCTCCGCTCCGCCGCCTTGTCTTCCATATGGCGCAGCGACTCCGAGCGAAAGAGGAAGCGCGCCAAGAGCGAGCGCATTTTATAGCTCTCACCCCAGCGGTCTCCCATCGCACTGCATCGAAACATCTCGAACGATAGCCTCCATCCAATGCTCTAATGATCGCTCATCACACTATGCGCTCCCATACATCTGAATGGAGCGAGCGCCGCAGCGCCATATCGTATTTTAATGCTTCATGATGATGATGATGATTTATTGGCATCCCCTTTGAAACGGGGCGGCGACAAATAGTCACCTAGCCTGCTTGATTTAATCAGGTATACTATACATGTTCTTTATCTTGCATTTTTGTATACCTATCATTATTTTTCTTTTTCAAAAATTTACCTTGTACCGCTGCCTATGATTTTAAGAGATCAGGTCGCATCCATCTTTTCCCTACTTTTTTTCCACCAGTACTCCAATCGTCTCTTGCTGATCTCTACGGCTGATCTGTTTATGTTTCCCTCCACTTTAAACCCAAGCGCTTCTGGGAGTTGCACGTTACCTACGGTTCTCGCTGGGTGGATCCCGTCGCATTCCATTAGGATGTGCTGAGTGGTCTCTGGATCTCTACTGCAGCATACACATGTCTCATCTAATTCCGAATATTTGTTCCGATATGTTTTCGTCCTTAGGCAACCGGCTCGAGCCTCAAATAGCAAGGCACTGCCCTTTGTGTTATCGTACAGATTTTCCCTTCTAATTTCTTTCTTCTCATTCTTGTAAATCTCCATTGTCCTTTTCGTTTCCATTCTTTGCATCCAATTCACGGTCTCTATTTCTCTCACTTTCTTTCTGATGACCCCTGGTTGTCTATTTACAGTTTCGATTATCCTGTACTTGGTTGCCAACTTCCTTGACCTCTTCCTCCATTCTGTGTCCACGCTTTTCATGTAGAGATACTTGTGCACTTTAGCCGCCCATTTATTTTCATCCATGTTCCTGAGCCTTTCTTCAAAACTAATTTTGCTTTGTGCTTCTCTGACTTCAAAAGAGGCCCAACCCATGTCTCCATGCACTGCCTCATTTGTCGTATTACCGTGTGCTCCCAAAGCCAACCGGCCTACTGATCTTTGGTTAACTTCCAAACCCGCCAATATATCCGATTTTAAGCATATAATGGCATTTGCGAATGTTAGCGCTGGCACCATTACTCCTTTCCAGATTCCACGCACCACCTCATACTTATTGTGGCCCCACAGTGCTCTGTGTTTCATTAATGCTGCATTCCGCTTCCCCTTTATTTTCAGATTATCTTGGTGGTTGCTTGAGTAATTCTTTCCTTCGTTTATGTGTACGCCGAGGTACTTATATTGCTTCACTATGGGTATTACTTGCTGTTGAATTGACACCACGAAGTTACTCGTGTGCTCATTAAAGATCATAATCCCTGATTTCTCTGTGCTAAACTTAAGGCCTAGATTTGTCGCTGCGTTCCCACAGATATTCGCAAGTATCTGTAAATCTTTTTTATTGTCCGCTAGTAGCACAATGTCGTCTGCGTACATCAGTCCAGGGATCTTCTGTTGCACCATTTGTCCATTACGCATGTAGGATAAATCAAAACCTAATTCGCTGTTTTCCAGTCGTCTTTCTATGCCCTTGACGTAAAGCGTGAACAACAATGGTGACAGAGGGCATCCTTGCTTCAATCCTTGGTGAATTCCCACCATTTCATTTCCTTTTCGGCCTTCCCATGCCACTTGTACTTGGTTGTCTCGATATATCTCCCTCAGCAGCTCCACGAAATCGTCATCTATGCCTTCGTATTGAAGAATATCCCACAACAATTCCCTGTCTACGTTGTCATAAGCTCCTTTAATATCTAGAAATGCTATCCATAAAGGTCTTTTCTGAGCTACTGAAATCTCTATGCACTGAGTTAGTACAAACATATTGTCTTCTAAGCGTCTGCCTGGCCTGAACCCATTCTGTAGTTCCCCCAATACACCGTTTTCCTCCACCCACTTCGACAGTTCTAATTTTATGGCTTGCATTGCCATTCTATATATCACCGACGTTACTGTAACTGGCCTGTACGAGCTCGTCTTATCCTTATCTCCTTTGCCTTTGTAGATAAGATTCATCTTGCTTTCACGCCATCCAACGGGAATATTCTTTGTTCTAATCACTTGCTCTATGGCATTAGTCAGCAGTGCCTTGCTTTTTGGACCGAGGTTTTTGATTAGCTGTATTGGGATTTCATCGGGTCCTGCTGCCGTGTTGTTAGGGACATTTTCTGCTGCCTTTTTCCAATAAAAGCTTTCTATGCTGAATTTTGATCTCTCAGGCCTCTCTGTTGTTGCTGGATCTGTTGTCTGAACTACGCTTTTTCTCGTACCGAAGTTATGCCTGATAACGTCTGTGATGTACCGCAGCGCATCATCGCCTTCATAGATGTTACCGTCTTCATCCCTTATAGCCGTTTGCGAGTTTCTAGTTGGAGCTCCGAGTGCTTTTATATGGTTCCAGAATCTTTTTGGGGCGCCTTTGTCTCTTTTGTGAATGTTATGCACCCAACGTTCACTTGCGCATTTAATTTTCTCTTGCACGAGCTCACTCGCAACCCTTTTCTTTTCTCGGTATGTATTCCATCTAAGGAGCACCTCTTCTTCTTGTAATCCCAACTTTTTGGCTGCGCTAGCGCAGCAATTATGCTGCGCTAGCGCCATCTAGTGATATCCCGTCACACTAGCCTTTACCATGTGTCTCTATGGAGCGAGCGCCACCAACGCCATCTAGTGATGACTTCACGAACTAGACGAGGTGGCTACGACGGAGGAGAGACTGACCCACGGCGTAAGGAGCTTCGCCCCTAATAATTTAATAAATATCATTACAGGAAGAAAAGTGGGCAGCTTGCACTAGTGGTGCAAGGCTGGAATAAACAGCGGAGCTGGTGATCGACCTAGTTTATTCCAGGTTTTACTAGCCTTGGCGTGTTTAGCAGCAGCGGGTTCGGCGCGATACTGCGGATTAGCACGCAATCGCCGCATTTGTTCCCGGCTGGCTGCACGACGAGCTTCTAGCTGAGCGGCTTCTTCGGGAGTCTTGCACTTCTTCGGCCGTCCCATATTACATTTACTCAGTGCGACGTCTACGAGAGTTGGGTGTGTCGCCATCGCGGCGACATGATCTTTATAATCAATGTGACATCATTACCAAGCTTCGCAAAGTGTTGTCATGACTAAGCAAAACAAGAATTGCGGCGAGAAACAATGACATGGCTGGGCGAAGCTGGGTGATTGCTAGGCGACCGCATTGACGCAGCGGGTCTGCTGGAACGCGGCGTCGGCATTGGAACGCGGTGTCGGTGTTCCAAGCGGCGCTATGCAACGCGCAGTGACGTCATCGCAGGCGCGGCGGCGGAGGAGCGTTGTCGGAGCTAGGAGAAGCGAGGCGCAGCTTCGACTCTGCGCCGTCGCTTGGCTAAGGCTTCCTCGGCTCTCTGTGCAGGATCAGCTCGACGCCGGCAATCTTGTTCTTGTTTGGCCAAGCGGCGTGATTCCCAGAAAGCGGCATCTTCCTCGGAAGTGCGGTTCTTCCTCGGTCTCCCCATGGCTGCTACTACCGCCCGCACAGTAGCAACCCTGCCTTCACACCTGCTACACTGAACATTTATGGCAAGCAGAGCAGACGCGCTGCGCGCAGTGTCTAGGCGCGGAGTCTTGCGAAGCTATCGCACAGCTTGTATGGGGTTGCTAGGCAACGCAGTGACTTCATATCTCGGCGAGGTTTTGCGGCTCGCAGCACAAATTACGGCCGTCTTAAACAGCTCCGCTGTTAAGCAGTGTCTAGGCGCGGAGTGTTGCTAAGCTATCGCACAGCTGGTATGGGGTTGCTAGGCAACGCAGTGACTTCATATCTCGGCGAGGTTTTGCGGCTCGCAGCACAAATTACGGCCGTCTTAAACAGCTCCGCTGTTAAGCAGTGTCTAGGCGCGGAGTGTTGCTAAGCTATCGCACAGCTGGTATGGGGTTGCTAGGCAACGCAGTGACTTCATATCTCGGCGAGGTTTTGCGGCTCGCAGCACAAATTACGGCCGTCTTAAACAGCTCCGCTGTTAAGCAGTGTCTAGGCGCGGAGTGTTGCTAAGCTATCGCACAGCTGGTATGGGGTTGCTAGGCAACGCAGTGACTTCATATCTCGGCGAGGTTTTGCGGCTCGCAGCACAAATTACGGCCGTCTTAAACAGCTCCGCTGTTAAGCAGTGTCTAGGCGCGGAGTGTTGCTAAGCTATCGCACAGCTGGTATGGGGTTGCTAGGCAACGCAGTGACTTCATATCTCGGCGAGGTTTTGCGGCTCGCAGCACAAATTACGGCCGTCTTAAACAGCTCCGCTGTTAAGCAGTGTCTAGGCGCGGAGTGTTGCTAAGCTATCGCACAGCTGGTATGGGGTTGCTAGGCAACGCAGTGACTTCATATCTCGGCGAGGTTTAGCGGCTCGCAGCACAAATTACGGCCGTCTTAAACAGCTCCGCTGTTAAGCAGTGTCTAGGCGCGGAGTGTTGCTAAGCTATCGCACAGCTTGTATGGGGTTGCTAGGCAACGCAGTGACATCATAGCTCGACGAAGTTTGGCGGCTCGTGGCACAACTCACGGCTGGCTTAAACAGTTCCGCTGTTAAAAAAGTCACAGGCCTGCGCGGCACACGCAGCATAGTCTCAGCGTAAGCTGGTGGAGCGGCTGAAGAGTAGCTCCAATTTGAGCACCACGCACAACAGGGTCTTCGCGGCAGTCTGTTCGTCTCGTTTTGACAAAAACGATCTGAACTGTCCATCCTCGACGGCGAGCTGCGGCTTGTAATGCTCTCTACACAGCAGTCTGCTGAGCCCGATCAAGCCTTACAACTGCAACTTACATGTCGGGCGTGCCGCGTTTGCAGGCACCTTAACTAGATGGCGCCACCATACGGGCGGAGGCTCGGCAGCTCGAGAGCGCCTTGATTGCGCGCCTTGACTGAATCGCATATCGTCGTCTGCGCCTGCGGACGCTGCGTTTGTAGGCATCTTACCTAGATGGCGCCACCATACTGGCGGAGGCTCGAGTCGCCTCCCCCTGCGTTTGCGTTTGCCTTATAGTGTATTTCCGCGCCACGATAGCAAGCGCTTGCGTGGCTCAGCAATAAAGAAAAAAAAAAGCTTGCACGGCTCAGTGGTAGAGTATCCGGCTCCCACGCAGCGGGCGCGGGTACTTTTTTCGCGTTTGCTGCGATAGCGGTTACGCGGCTGACGCCGCCGGCGACGGCATCATCGCGACCCGAAACGGCTATTGGAATGAGCCCATAACAGCTTACGCTGTAATATGCTGCCACACTAATTAATGTCCTGGGTCCACATTTTTCAGGAAAATGTCGATTAATTCAGATTTGACGTTATGATGCTCATTGGTGCATTTTGAGACTTTCTGGTGGCTCTCGAAAGCCTGAGCAGTTTTACTTGCTGTAGCTCAAGACACCATTGCCCAAATCATTTTAGCAGTCCAATGCAACACTTTAATAAAATACATATAAAGAGTTCGTAGTATCTGTGTGCTTTTGACTTTACCAGCATATCCAACCATCATAATAGAGCGCAATCTTGTGAGAGAGAGGAACACTTTATTAAAACTAATAATGTAGCGGGGTTCGTCGACAGGGCTTTAATGATGGAAATATAAGATAGAAGATTAAGAATAAAACAAAGAATACGGAAAACAGGCAAAAGAAGCAGCGCACTGTCAGGTATTCTTATTCACTGCGCGATGATACCACCGAGTGTAAACTGATTCATATCTCAGAAGCTTTTGCGTACAAAAAATTTCCATTCATTCAGCCGCAGTAGTATTTTGGGCGTACACAGAAGATCGGCAAACGTTTACAGGAATTGGAGTGCACCAGAAAATGAAACGCATAAAATGCGCTTGAGTACTTTCCGTGCTTTCTTGAGCTGCTTGTTTAGGCGCCTTCCTGCCTAACTTCTGAGGGCACCTAATGGCGCCTAACTGCTGTTGCATACGGCGTTCCGTGTTCAGTCTGGTTGCCTCTTGTTCGCAGTCGGTGCTGTTCGTGCCGTACCTGGTGGCGGGCCCCTTGCAGACAGCCATCATAACGTGGGTGTTGTGGCAGCATCTGGGCATCAGCTGCATCGCGGGCATCTCGTTTGTCCTGCTCTACATACCCTTCCAAGGATGCCTGGGAAGGGCCTTCTCCAGGCTCAGGTGCGACACGCTGAGCCTCTCATTCCTACAACTGAATGGCGGCTTGACGGAGCACCGTTTCTTAGTTGTCAGTAAATAGCAGCATGAAGCATTCGTGACGAGACAACATTTATTGTGCTTTTTGTGCATTTTGGATAAAGTGTGCATATTTATCTAAGTTCTCGAAAAAGTGAAATGTCCAACAAGTAGAAAATTTTGATTTAAATTGTTTATTTCACGTCACCAAAGCAGGTAAACAACAACTGTGTACTATATGCCACCAGACATGCCTTGCTTCAGGTACTCGATAGTCTTTCGTGAACAACGAAGCACCACTGGCCTAGTTATCCTGAGCCAAATATACCTGGAACGTAAATGTTTTTCTTCTGAGTGGCGCTGCAATGTATCGCGAGTGCAAAAATCGGGCAGTAAGCGAAGCTTTTTTTTAGTTTTGAAGAACGGTGCACTGAAACAAAACCCATGCTGTGTACAACCTGCATGCCTCATTATATTCATATTACTACGTTTATTGTGGGCGTTTATTACGCACGTCTTCTTCATTTGTATATTATCTTCATCATTCTACGTTGCTCGATCCTCATCTTCAGTTATGTGTGATCATCATCATCGGGTGTGTGCCTTTGCTGGTTCGCTCCCGAGTGCTCGGGCCGAATAAACGTGGTGCCAACAGAGACGTCTTAAGTGGTGGAAGTAGCTCCTTCGATCCTCAGTCCTCTGCCCGCTCAGTCTACCCCCCTGGAGCTACGTTCAGGCCGCCGCTTGCGCCCACTGTCCGCTAGCATGTCTCAGGAGGCACCACCCTCCACTTCTACCGCTAACGTTCTGACACCACCAGCCACCCTTTACATCTTAAGCAGCCACCAGCGTGACCCCCATCTCTTCGCTGGTATTCGTGGGGAAGATGTGGAGGACTGGCTGGATGACTACGAGCGAGTAAGTTCCGCCAACCATTGGGACGACCCCAACAAGCTCCGCCACGTCTCCTTCTACCTGACGGGTGTGGCGAAGACATGGTTCTTCAACCACGAGATAGACTTTACTGACTGGGCTGCCTTCAAGCAGGAGCTCGGCCAAGTATTTGGTACACCGGCTGTTCGTTCTACCATCGCAAAGAAAACCCTCGATACTCGCCAACAGCAGCCAGGCGAGTCCTACACATCGTATATCGAGGATGTTCTTGCGCTTTGCCGCCGTGTGAGTTCATCTATATCAGAGTCAGACAAAGTGCGCCACGTTCTGAAAGGCATTAGATCAGTCGCCTTCAACGCCCTTGCCATTAAGAACCCCGCTACAATCACTGACATCGTCACAACGTGTCAGCGCCTGGACGAACTTGAGTCTGTTCGCCTTCAGCCGGCCGTTGGCGACTATTCTTCTACGGCGGACCCACATCTGCGTGTCATGATACCAGCTATGATACGCGAAGAATTACAATCTATGGGCTTGTCGTCACCATCGGGGTGCCCCAGTGGGCCTTCTAGCACGGCCTTGCGTGACATCATCAGGGATGAACTGGCGTCTTTGACCTGCTTCACGCGCGTGCAACCCTCCGTCCCTCGTCCCCTACCAACGTACGCGGCAGTTGCTGCCACGCCTCCAGGCAACTCCAACTCCACGGTGCCGCTACCCACGTACGCGTCGGTTGCTGCCGCGCCTCCTGTAAACATCTCGTCGATGCCGCTCGAGCTTTCATCGGCCCATTTAACTGCCCTGACTCCCGGAGCACCTAGCTGTACTATCCTGTACTCTGTACTATCCGCCATGGCGTCCGTCACGTCCCACGTGCTATTACTGCGGCTATCGCGGCCATATTTCACGTTTCGGCCGCAAGCGCCAGCAGGACGAGCGTTGGGGATACGACATCTCAGAACGCAACTTTTCCAGTGGAGCCTCAGCCCAAAGCCGGCGTTTCTCTTCACCTCCGCTCAGCTCTGCATCTCCGCCCGCATCCCCTGAAGTCCGCAGCACTTGCCGTTCAGCCAGACGCCGCTCCCCTTCGCCGTTCCGCCGCTCCACGTCTCCACTACGGCCCGTTTCCCTCAACTCGAACATTCGTCCGGAAAACTAAGCGATGCAGTTTTTGGAGGACAAACTGCATACGACACCAGGACTGAAATTCCTCCAGCGCGCCCGTCCAATATGCTCGCGGTGTTTGTCCAAGGAGTGCCCGTCGATGCTTTGGTGGACACAGGCGCGACAATTTCTGTTATTCACGCAGATTTATGTTCCCTTCTCAGGAAAGTCACGACGCCATACAATGGACCGACGCTAGTTGCAGCCCAAGGGGACACTGTTCGACCTTCCGCTCTTTCTACTGCCCGTGTCGTGATTGATGATATTCGGCACCATATACAATTAGCTGTGCTGTCCCCGTGCGCTCATCAACTTATTTTAGGGTGGGATTTTCTGTCTTCTTCTTCCTCGGCTATTTGTTGTGGTCAACGCGTCGTGCATCTTACGGGCACCGAATACTTACTTGGGGAAGACACGTACACGCCGTTGCGCCTGATCGCTGCGGAAGATGCCGAAGTGCCTCCCGGCCGACAGAGAATTATTACCATTATGTCGACCGATATCGACCATGGTGACGTCTTGGTCTTGCCCTCTTCCCGTTGTCTTCATAAAGGCATCGCTTTTGCACCAGGTGTAGTTTGATTTTCCAATGGCTTGGCGCTTGTCACCGCCACGAACGCGACATCGGAGAAAATTCTCCTTCCCCAAAACACCACAGTGGCTTGCGCGGCCGACCCAGGGCTTGTATGCGTCGTGCCCCTTGCAACTGCGTCTTCCACGAACCCTTCTACTTGTGCTACTGCTTCTTCCTCCACCCTTACTGGAGCCATCAGCAGTGACTTGCCACCTTCACAGACGCAGCAGCTGCTTGCTTTGTTGAACAAACACGCAAATTCTTTTGATGTCCATTCGTCGACTCTGGGCCAAACCACAGCTTCAGCGCATCGCATTCAGTCAGGCGACGCGTCCATAGTGCGCCGACGCCCGTACCGCGTGTCCCTAGCCGAGCGGAAAATCATAGAAGAAAATGTCGCGGACATGCTACAACAGAAGGTCATCCGGCCCTCAGCTAGCCCTTGGTGATCTCCGGTTGTTTTGGTTCGAAAAAAAGACGGTTCCGTGCGCTTTTGCGTCGATTACCGGGCCCTCAATAAGATCACTCGAAAGGACGTATACCCTATGCCTCGCATTGACGACGCCCTTGATTCACTACAAGGTGCAGAATACTTTTCAAGCCTCGATCTGCGCTCCGGCTATTGGCAAATCCCAATACACGAAGACGATAAAAAAACAGCGTTTGCTACCCCTGATGGACTTTATGAATCCAACGTGATGCCTTTCGGGCTATGCAATGCACCTGCGACTTTTGAACGCATGATTGACACCGTGCTGCGTGCCCTGAAATGGAAAACTTGCCTCTACTACCTGGATGACATTGTCGTCTTTTCATCAACATTTCCTCAGCACCTGCAACGCTTAGATGAAGTTCTGACGAGCCTTGCCGACTCTGGTCTTCAGCTCAACAAGAAGAAATGCCGTTTCGCCAGCAGATCTATTAAGGTCCTGGGGCATGTCGTGAGCAAGGAGGGCATACGTCCTGACCCTAACAAGATTGCTGCGGTCCTTCGCTTCCCTGGCGCAGAAAGGCCTAAAGACTTGCGAAGCTTCCTTGGCCTCGCTTCTTATTTCCGTCACTTTATACGGAACTCTGCCTCCATCGCTGCGCCGCTACACAAGCTACTTGCTTCCAGTGTACCCTTTCTCTAGTCTCAAGAATGTGAAGCTGCCTTTGACATGCTGAAGGGGGACCTCCCGTCTGAACCTGTGCTTTGCCATTTTGATGAGACTGCACCGACTCTCTTGTACACAGACGCTAGCGGCCATGGCATCGGTGCCATTCTTCTCCAACGCGACAACTCTTCGCGCAAGAGAGTCGCATACGCCAGCCGTGTACTCACCGATGCCGAGGATAACTATACGATAACTGAGCAGGAGTGCTTGGCTGTTGTTTGCTCCGTACAGAAGTTTCGTCCCTATTTGCACGGGCATCATTTTACAATCGTTACGGACCACCACGCATTATGCTGGCTCTCCACTCTCAAGAACTTGACTGGACGCCTGGGTCGCTGGATTCTCCGCCTGCAAGAATATGACTGACATTATTCATAAGTCAGGCAAAAAAACACAAAGACACTGACGCTCTTTCTCGTTGCCCGCTTCCTGCGCACCCACTCGACACCTCGGCAACTGCGTCGCAAAGCAACTCTTCGGATGTCACTTCTACGCCGGTTTCCTCTCTTACCTCGATAGACCACCTTTCTCAGGACGAAGATCAAGAGAGAGAGAGAGAGAGAGAGCAGGGAGAGGGAAGGCAGGGAGGTCAACCAGAAGAACATTTGGTTTGCTACCCTGCACTAGGGGTAAGGGAAAGGGGAGATAGAGTAAAATAGGGAGAAAATGAGCACTGAGTACACGTGGGACGATGTACAGGGACACTATAGGCGGTCTCTCAAACCGGTGCACTTCAAATACAGTACTAATGCACGCAACGCTTTTTGTGCTAGTGACGGGTGTAGCCACAGTCCGAGTATCTTTGACTCAGAGAACGGTCTCGAGTCCAGCCGGTTTAAAGTTGTCCTGAGAGAGAGGCGTTGTACGTCGTAGCGAGGACAGGTACACAATAGGTGCTCGATGGTTTCCTCGCACATACAGGAGTCGCACATCGGGCTCTCGGGCATTCCCATACGATGTGAGTAAGCGTTCGTGAACGCCACTCCCAGCCACAACCGGCACAGCAAGGTTGCTTCGCCGCGGGAAAGGCTAGATGGCAGTTGTAGCCGTAGTAAGGGGTCCAACTTATATAATCGGCAATTGAAGGCACTTGAACTCCATAAAGCTTGTGACGTTTGGCGTGCAAGCAGACGAAGTTCCCTGGCAGTGTCCGTCCTCGCCAAAGGTATTGTACGCGTCTGGGTGTCTTCGTGGGCAGATCGGGCAGCCCTGTCAGCAATGTCGTTGCCGATGATGCCACAGTGAGCAGGAATCCACTGGAAGACTATGCTGTGCCCTGTTTCCAGAGCATGGTGATGTACTTCCCTGGTGTCGGATATCATCTGCTCGTAAGTTCTGTGATGTAAGACTGACTTGATACTGTGAAGGGCTGCCTTAGAGTCACAGAATATGACCCATTTCTGTGCCGGCTCTTCGGTGACGTAGGTCACAGCTGCATGGAGGGCTGCAAGTTCTGCCGACGTAGATGTAGTCATATGTGACAATTTGAATTTAACTGCAACTTGCTTGGCTGGAACGACGAATGCGGCAGTTAAGCTGGTAGGTGAGGTCGAGCCGTCGGTATATATATGTATGTAGTCATGATATGTCTGGTGCATTAATAGGAGCGTCAGTTGCTTCAGAGCCAGCGATGGATGATTGACCTTCTTGGTGATTCCGGGAATAGAAAAATTCACTCGAGGCTGTCGCAGGCACCACAGGGGAGATGAAGGCTTCGACGCCGGTGTAGACGATCACGGTACACACTCTTGATGGGCGCTAATCACTTTGGAAAAGGTCGCTTGGGGTCTCTCCGCTGGCAGGGAAGCTAAGTGATGGTCGGGGATCCTTGACAGATGACGAATGTGCGCTCTGAGGGAGTCGGCAGCTACGTGTGTCTGAATCGTATGGCCTTTCGCGATGGCTATTGTTGCTGTTGTTGAGGTGCACCGAGGCAGCCGTAGGGCTTGGCCTTGTATGCTCTCAAGAGCGCGAATGGTCGTCTTGCATGTATTTGACAAAACTGGCAGACTGTAACGAAGGAGTCCCAGGAACAGTACCCTGTACAGCTGCAGGTGCAGCTGTACAGGGTACTGTTCATGGGACTGTACACGGACTGTACTGTACATGGACTGGTGCACCCCAGTTTTTGCCGCAGAGAAATTTAAATACCTGCAATAGCAAATAACGTCTTCTTCAGGTAGGTTACGGTCGATGATGAGGTTACGATCGATGAGAGGTTACGGTCGATGATGACACCCAGAAAGCGATGCGTCTTAACATAGGACACAGCTTGACCGTTGATTGAAACTGGATACGGGGACATTTGTTTGCGCGTAAAGCCAACCAATGCGCACTTTTCTGTAGACACACTGAGGCCTTGTTCTCGTAGATAAGACGACGATCAAACATTTGCATCCCATATTGTCGGCGTATGATAGACCACCTCTCTGGGGCTTCTCGCTCACCTAGCGTGCGGCTTCGACGCCAACTCGCACAATTCAAGCTGGACAATGTCGTGCTGTATCGGCGCATTTACCACCTTGACGGTCAACGCTGGGTGCCCGTTCTAGCGCGCTCTCTTCGAGCCCATGTCCTCGAAGCATTCCACGATGACATGACTGCTGGCCATCTCGGTTTCCACAAGACCTACGATCGCATTCGAAGCCGTTACTATTGGCCTGGCCTTTCTACTAGTGTGAGGAGATACGTCGGTTCCTGTTCTCCATGTCAGCATCACAAACTCCCAACCTCTGCTCCTGCCGGCGAATTACTGCCTATTCCGTGTCCCAGCGCACCATTTCAGGTTGTTGGCATCGACCTTTGCGGGCCCTTTCCTGTTACTGTAGCTGGTAATCGGTGGATAGTGACCGCCGTCGACCACGTGACGCGCTACGATGAGACAACATCAGTGATCAAATCAAATCAAATCAAATCAGTTTATTTTCATCTCAAGGATGAGGGCAGGCTCGGGATAAAAGTGACATTAGTCACTTGAGGGGAACCCGAGCCTCCCTGATACATGGAAAGCCTTGAGGACAGACGAACAAAAATTCATTCATAGCAAGAAAGGGTTAATATTTTACAACTTGTAATACACATAGATTCATCACGAACTGAAAATATAGATACATAGATTCCTTTACGCTTAAATTACACAGTACAATACATGAAGACAAATTACAATATATGCTGAAAGTTTTATTAGTGATAAATAATATTGCGTTGATTTCATGATAAAAGTGCTTCCCTAATAGCACGTGCGCCACGTTCTTCAATTTTTATTCTTTTTTGAATTAATTTGTTTAATAAAACAGGAACAGGATCACTGGCTCAGCTTCGAAGGTTGCCGACTTCGTCCTTCAAGCTATAATTCTGCGCCATGGTGCTCCTCGGGTACTGCTAAGCGACCGTGGAAAGGTCTTTCTCTCGCAACTTTTAAATGAAGTCCTGCGTGCCTCTGGTACCACCCACAAAACAACGTCGAGTTACCATCCACAAACTAACGGTTTGACAGAGCGATTTCATCGCACGCTTGCCGACATGATCGCCGTATATATTCAGCCTGATCACAAGAATTGGGATAAGCTTCTACCACTCGTCACTTTCGCCTACAACACGGCCGTTCACCGTACCACCGGCTACTCGCCCTTTTACCTAGTTTACGGATGGTCGCCTACTTCCCTTCTAGACGTTTCTTTCTTCAATTCTCCTGTCAACTCATCTGCATCGTCTAGTGAAGAATTTGTTTCACGACTCGCCCAGTGCCGCCAGCGTGCTCGCGTAAACACAGCAGCCAGACAACAAGACCGGAAGATCATTTACGACACCTTCCATCGCGTTGTGTCTTTCCGACCTGGTTAGGAAATACTTCTATTGACGCCCCTTCGCACGCCTGGTTTGAGCGACAAGTTCCAGCCGCGATTCATCGGGCCCTACATAGTCCTGGAGCAGACATCGCCCGTCAATTATCGCGTGACTCCTGTTATCGCCGCAACAGACTGCCGTTGTCGCAGCACCGAGGTCGTTCATGTCTCCCGCATGAAGCCCTTCACGCGGCGTTCTTGTTCACCTTGACCTGGGGCCAGGATGGCCGCTTCCACGTGGGGGGTAATTAGTGTGGGCGTTTATTACGCACGTCTTCTTCATCTGTATATTATCATCATCATTCTACGTTGCTCGATCCTCATCTTCATTTATGTGTGATCATCATCATCGGGTGTGTGCCTTTGCTGGTTCGCTCCCGAGTACTCGGGCCGAATAAACGTCGTGACAACAGAGACGTCTTAGTATATGGTTTTAATCCAATTCAAATCGAATAATAATTTAATTCGCCTCAAAAAGAAAAAGGGATTGGCGGGGAAAAGGTGCTTAACGGCAGCATGACTAAGCCCGGTCCCCTCTGTTACAATTCGGCAGTGAGCAGCACTGGCCAAGGTACAACGTAGCTTGACCTAAATCTAGGCGCTGTACAAGATACAAAAAATGCGAAGAATTTATAATAAAGTTACGATTTAGTACGCCAACAACTTTTCGCATCTTTGAGCAAACAGGAATAACGTGATATTCCAGCAGATCTGCGCTGTGAATATTTTGCCTAGGGTTTTTATAGATGACGTAATGTTGATTTTCTGCTTCTTTCTTCTTCTTTCTGGGGTTTTACGTGCCAAAACCAATTCTGATTGTGAGGCACGCCGTAGTGGAGAGCTCCGGATTAATTTTGACCACCTGGGGTTTTTTAACGTGCACTACAACGCAAGCACACGGGCGTTTTTGCATTTCGCCTCCATCGCAATGCGGCCGCCGCGGCCGGGATTCGATTTTATACGGACCCAAAACAATATTATCGGAGATATAGTAGAACTTCCCGGAGCACGAAAAATAACGCATTTTGTTTTGCGTTAACAAAATGCGTTATCACTGGCACATACAGCATACGCAGTCTGCGTTTAGCTGCGGCACCAAATGCGTATCTTGCGACCGGGCGCAAGGGGAACTGGCGACTCAATCTCCCACGCGAGAGGAGGACAGCGGGAGGGCAGCGCGGGAGGGAGGGGTTGCTGCTTCTGCTCTGCGAGCAACTTGTACTTTGCGCGGCACCGGGCGGTCGCGCCCACCATATCTTGAAAGCGATCTGCAACACGTCTCCTACCTTTGTTTGCACTGTGCTTTCGCCGCTCAGTTTCAGTTGAAGCGATAGACCGCATGAACCGTCGCTCGCTGCTGCTGGCGCGCTTGCTCACGCCAGCGTTTTGACAGCGGTTGTGTGCGGTCACGCAAAGAACGCTCAGAACTGTTGTCGACGGCGGCGACGTTTTGCCCGCGTTCGCACCGTACGCGCGCGGCGTTGGTTGCGTGTTTATGAAGAACATACCAACCTTTTCCGTACACACTATGGCGGTACGCCGTATAGCGACCATAAGGCCATGGTCCCTGTGGTCACTACATAAATGAAAACCACCGGATCTTATATACTTCTCATTCTTTAATAGTTAAAATAACCAATTACACCATCACATCATAATAGTCATAATTGGAAATACATAATTCCCACCATAGTACAGCTTCGCTGCACTTCCATCTCCACCCCAGTGGAAGGGCTGACAGTTTTTTTCAATGTTCTCTAGAATAAGGTCATTCTATATACTTACAGCAGTTTCGGTAGACCGCGTTTTTCTTAAACCTGTCTTGACAGTCAGTTAACAAGCAATGTTCTCGCGAACAATTATGAATACGAAAGTTAACAGTTTTTTTTAGGCTTTTCGATAGCACAGGAAGTATAGAAACTGGTCGATAATTGGCAATATTATTCTTGTCGCCTTCTTTGTGAATAACTATTGCTCTCTCCAGTGGCGCACCGACGGGGGGGGGGGAGGTTTTCGGGGGTTCTAACCCCCCCCCCCTCATCCTGAGGCCGAGTTTGGTGCTCTATTATAGTGTCTCTGCCAGGGACTGAACAGGCAAGGGTTCCAACGGGAAAAACGGTGTGTATTGCCTGAAGCTTACGGGCTCATGGTTACATCAGGAATCAGCGGTTAGCGCACATAGCACATAGCACGACATTATAAGCACTTGTGAGCACATGCGCACTAACAGCAGTCTGCTTATCAGGCACGCTATCGCCGTCACACACTCTATATACACGCTATTACTGACATTCCTGAGTTCGCCCACTCCATCAGTCATAAGTGACCTCCTCAGACACTGCCACCACTCACTGCTGCCACAACCGTTTCGCTAAGAGCTTCAACAGATGACCACGTGCACTGCTCTGCAGACTGGCTTCTTGGCCCTATCAAGCTCTTTCCAGACTTTGAGTAAAACCCTGACTAAATAAACATCGTCATTATCCTTAGTGTCATTATTATTATTATTATTATTATTACTATTATTATTATTATTAGGTATTTTATTTGCTGTGGGATTCCTCTGGCTAAGGCAAGGCAATTGCATATTATGCAAGGTGCTTGCTCCCCCCCCCTCACAAAAATTCAACCCCCCCTGGCAGAGATCCTGGGAGCGCTACTGGCTCTCGCTATCTGCATATTGCGCGGGAACACTCCAGTTGACTGGGAAATGTTAAAAATTTGCATTATTGCAGGTGCAAGTAGGTCTATGACGTACTTAATTGGCCTAATTTATAAATTATCCACGTCTCAGCTGTGGCTCTTTTTCAAGGATGGAAATGCTGCAATCACCACAGGGATGCTAGTAGGCTTTAGGCATAAAAATTCTCTCAATGAAGCTACATGTATTGTATCTTGAATGTCGTGATCTACGCATCCTGCTCTGACAAAGAAATTGTTAATGTTGTTCGCAAGTTTTGTACCACCTATAAAAGTGCCATCAATGTTGAACGCATCTGTTCGTGTATCGAGTGGCTTACGATTTAGTGTGTCGTTTATTTTTTCCCCATACTAGGGCACTTCTGCGCATACAGTTATTGTTAAATCTACGACTGTAGTAGTCATTTTGCACCTTTTCTTTTTTTGTTCAATTTATTCCTAAACTATCTATATTCTTTCCACTTTGATAAGTCCTTGGACTCGATAAAAGATTGATAAAGCTTATTTTTTTGTTGATTTGCCTTACGAGTTCTTTCGAAATCCACGGATTGCGTGACTTTTTTCGACTTCGATAGTTTTCAATCGGAAATGACGTTCTGAGTTTGCTCATAAACTTATACGAATCATTGGCATATTCAAAGGCAAAAATATCGCTCGAGTCTATTTCGCGCATGGCATCTCGTAATTTATCTAGTGTTTGAGCCGATATCTTGCAGTACGTTGTCTTTCCAGAGCACGCACTTTTAACGGTGCTTTTACGTTCTAGAAAAAAAAATATATATCGGCTGATATCACAGCTTAATTGTGACTGCAGATTTCGTGCTGTCGATAGTCGAGTTTATTATAAAGGTGTCTAGTAATGATGATGTATTGACGGTTACATGTGTCGGTGATCTGATGATGCTGCAGAAGTCATGGAACTCTAGGATAGATACAAACTGCGCAGTAGGTGCTGAATTAGTCATCATGTCAATGTTTGTGTCCCCGCGTAGCGTAAGCAGATAGGTGCTTTCATTTACGTATGAGAGAAGGTCATCTAAAAACTTAAAGAAAGCAGAGTGGCTGACATTAGGGGGTCGATATAAAACAGAGAATACTGTCTTTTCTTTCTTTATGCATAAAAGTTCCTAATTTTCTGTAGCTATGCTATATTATCTAAGAGTATCATACCCTGCTAGAGAAGTTAGAATTGCAACGCCGCCACCTCTGCTTCCCCTGCGGTTCACGAAGCAATGCTCGTATCCTTGAAGTACATAATGTTATGAGTCATCATTGTACCAAGTTTCGGTAAACATCAATACGTAAAATTTTAGATTACATGATCCGATTAGCACATTGACTTTATCCTTTTTGTTCAACAGTGACCTTGCATTTAGATGCATGAGTTTTAGTAGCTTTGCTTCGCTGCTAATTTTGTGCGTAGTAATGATTTCTTCAGGAATCACACAGCCTGAAGACGCCATGTCTATTTTAGGTACAAATGTGTCAAAGTTTCTGTTTATTAGACGCTTGTGATTTTGCTCAAGTCGCTTTCACGCCTGATGCGAACAACAGGTGTAGTCTCTGTGCGGTGTGCATGAATAATGCCATTCTTCGTCCAGACAAATTTCTAGCAGTGTTCACATTTGCGTGCTATTGCCATTCCTAACATTTTCTTCACTACGGGACAAAGGTGTTCATTTACAAACAGAGGAGATTCAGTGGGCACGCCGAGGGATGCGTTTCTTAGGCTTTTCTTGCGTGACTTCTGAAGCACATTGTCTCGTTTGTCACGGCCTTGAAACTGAACTATTATATTTTTCTGATTTTTCTGATTTTCCTGTTTTGTGTGAATTCTGTGGCAAACATCAATGTTCCCGTGTGCATCTTGCCGATTAGCTCGCCAACCACTTCACCAATTTTCTTTAGCACTTCAACAACAATTTCATTTGGTTTCTGGACTATTCCTTTAATTGGACTATTATTCTGGACTATTCCTTTACGTTGGAGACTAACTTGGCAATCCGCCAAGTTAGTCTCCAACGTAGAAACTTTCTGTTGTAGTAGTTCGTTTTTTTTTCTTCAGCTCATTATTTTCACTTACCGTTGCCACCAATTTTTCGTTTGTATCATGAAGGCTCTTCCTAAGCAGATCCATGCTCTTCTTCATTTCATCAACTTCAGTGCGCAAGTTTCTCTCTTCGGATCGAATGCTTCGCTCTAACGCTTCTTTCATTTGTTTCCACTCATTTCTCATTTCATCTTGAAAATCATGGAGCATCCTTCAGCTTCCTTGTTCATATTACACGCTAGTCGTAACACAAAGACAACATACACTCAAGATCGGGCAGCAGTGGCAACTATCCAAGATTACAATTAGTATTTTGCACTGCGATGACTGCACCACTAACCTGCAAAAAACAGAAGACATGGTTTAGTTTGTGCCTAGGACGCTGCCACTGCTGCCGTATGCGATCCCCGGTAAGATGGCAGGCCCTATATGTGCAGATGGCCACGTGGTCTCGGTATAACGCGGTCCTGGAATCAGTGGCCCTCTGGTGTATTCGTAGATTCTGCTTGCTTCATTTCGGGCGGTCGATGGCAAGGGCACGTGTATGATGATGTGCTGTGTATCAAGCTGCCCGGTGAAACTGCAAAACACAGAATAAATGGTTCGGCTTGTGCCTAGGACTGCTGCCGTATGACATGCGGGGTCTTTCCACGGTGAGTGTGGTGAGGTGGTGGCAAGGGGTCCGGGCAATGTGCCTGACATGTCCATGCATCTCGATAGCGATGTGCGTCGTGGTTGAAAAATTTTGAGCAATGTCAATAGTTTCGGCCGTTGACGCACTGCGTGGTACTCCAAGGCATATCCTAAGAGCTTGCGCCTGAATTCTATGAATTGTACGCAAATTAGTTTTGCAGGTGTTGGATGTGACAGGTAGGCTGTACCGGAGAAAACCAACAAACACACTGTGCAGCTGTAACATGGAATGCGTGGAAACCCCCCAGTTCTTTCCTGCAAGGAACTTGAACAGATAACAAATAGCAATTAGGCGCTTTTACTTGGTTCACGTGAGGAGTCCAGGACAGGTCTCTGTCAATCACAACCACCAAGAACCTGTGACTTCTGCTCGACGATATCACTTGTCCGTTGATTGATATGCCTTATGCAGGCATTGGCTTCCGGGTGAATGCCACCACAGCGCACTTTTACACGTCAACTCCAGTCCATGTTTACGGAGGTATCATGATGACGATGAGGCCACCTTCTGAAGCCGAGCGCGAAGCTGAAGACGTGTCACCTCCGACGTCCAGATACAGATGTCGTCGGCGTAGATAGAGAGTCAAACGGTGCTTGGCAGGTTCTCGGCCTTAGTTATAAAGTATTCGACGTTTGCTCCTTGAATCCTGCGTTTGATGAAGTTCAAGTTCCGAAGATGTCTCCTCGTCGATCGGGTTAAGCCTAACGGCGGTTGTCCACTCGGGAGCCGGATGCGCTAAACTATCGCGCAACGCCTGTGCTTTGCGCTGCGTACAGAGTCACAGCGTGGTTTCGTCGGGGCGTCTGATTTTGAACGCCTCACCTGGCACTGAACAAAGGAAAAGTAAAAAGTTGTGTGCATCGCTAAGAAGTTATTTATGCAAAGGTGGCGAGGTCTGTTGGAAGAGCCTGCAATACTGTAGCAGAAAATGATTTCAGTGTCTGAGGAATTGATTTCCGCTCAATAATTTTATGAGTGTGGTGCCGTGTGTTGCGCTTGTACATTGTTTCGAGAATGTGCTATGGCAGCAGCCGCCATACTTCACCTACAGATTTGCCAAATGGTTAGCAGCGTAATAATTCCATGGCCGGTCCGGTGGGTGCAGGGCCAAGACAGCGGCTCTGACCGACGAGCGCATCCGATTGGTCAACGAGTTCGTTGCGGGAATGCGTGTCATCAAGATGTACACTTGGGAGACGCCCTTCGCCAATCTAGTGAACAACATGCGCAAGTGAGTATTGCTATACACTAAATAGCAGAACTCGTCAAATCAGATGCTTAAATGCAAAAGTAGAATATCTTGTAAGCACTTGTGGTTTCAGTTACCGGTTAAATATTGACAACTATTCAAACGTTTTGTAGCCTTCATACGTGATACGCTGCATGTTCTCCACTATTTCTATGTAAAACATAGAACGCAGGCAACACACGTCTGGGAAACAGTTTTGACAACTAAGAACATAGCACAAAATGGCCTAGAAATTAGACAGTTTTAGTTTAGCGCGGTTACCGGAATAGCGGGATCGAAATGCGCATACGCAGAACGCTAAACGACCCATACCGTTTACGTGCGCACGCTATTTCTCAAAGTTAATGTTACCGTGTTAGCGTGGTTTACGTAGTTTACGTAAAACATGGCAGCGTTCCCGGTCACCCGTTTCGAACTGAATTTGGCGTTGTTTTTGTAGAATTCACTTCGTTCGTAGCAAATGACTGCGTGAACGGCTTTTGCTTAGACTCATGCCGCTTTGCCGAGAGAGTGTTATGGCTAATCTTGAAGAATTTTCGAGATCGCTTCTCTACGGTGGCTAGAAGGGGGAGGTGGGAGCAACGCAGCCGTCGGAGAGCGCGGCGCGTGTTGCAGTGATTCATGATGCCGAGTGGTGGCGCGCGCCTCGACACTAATACCCCTGTCAAGCGGGAAAGTTAAGTGCACTTACGGAGAGTGTCACTCGGCTTAAGTGCACTTTGCCAAATCTAAACGGCGCAAGCGGAGTGTCACTCACAGAAGAGTGCACTCCGGTCGGAGTGCGTTCACGAAACGCACTTTGCTGATCGAGTGCGTAGCCTCGCCGCCAGCGGTTTGAATGGTACAGAATGCAATGCATAAAAAAAGGACACAGAAGTTCGTTTTAGTTGTTGAACAGCTAAACACAAAATAATTTGTGTTTAGCGAGAAGCGAAACAGCACAATAATGAACAAAATTATCGTATACGCAGCTTCGTCGCACGCCGCCATGTTGTTCTGGATTGGCTAGGTATTCGTCTTGGCCGGCATTGACTTTGCAACACCTCATAGTAAAATAAATGACGTTTTTGTTGAGAAAAAATAGATTAAGTTTGTTTTTATTTATAATACCACGTAAAACACACTTTCTAGAAGTTTTTTTTTTCTTTTTTATCTACATATTCAAAAAACGCGCTCGTGTCTGTCGCCATGTTTCTTTACGGCGAGTGCACTCCGTTTTCCCGTTTAGCACCGCGTAGCCTAAAGTGTCACTCAAGGTCCCGAAGTGCACTCCCCGTAAGTGCACTTAACTTGCCCGCTTGACAGGGGTATAAGATGCATCCGCTGTAGTTAGGCTGCTACCGGAGCTAGCGAGTGCGCTCGGTTTGCATGGTTCTGTTCGGTTCTTTTAGCTCCACGGCTCATTTCTGTTTGTATTCACGCTGTGCAGTTGTACCTGCTTGTGGTGACAATAGTTTTACACGTTGCCATGCCGTTGCCACGCACTGTTTTGCGCCGGGCTGCACAACAGGCTATGTTTCTGCTAGAAAAGCAGAAAAAAATAAGAAAACAGCCCTTTTCTCGGTGCCTGATGACGATGAAGCACTTAAAGCGTGGCAGCGGCCCAGGCCCCGTGCATACAAGGCCTTAGACAGGACTTGGAAGATTGCGAGCTGCACTTCGAACCCCAGTTGAATCATCTACAGGGTGTCCCAACTATCATGCAACAAGATTTTAAATTATGCAAATGCCCCGTAGCTGTGCAGAACCAAGGCAATGTTGTTTGCCGTCGCTTGTAGATACTCAGATTATTTTTGCATTCCGCCTAATTACATAATTAGTCTTCATTAATTAATCAACTTCTCGAATATTACAATTAGATGAAAAGTGTCAATGTGAAAATTGTAGAACAACTTAATAAACTACCGATACAACTTTCTTTTGCTCAATACGTGCTACATAAAAGTGTTTTTCCGAGCGTGAAAGAAGCCAACGAATACAAGCAAAGTGCCTCGAGCGGCCAGTCGCGCGGCAATTTTGCGCGTATTCGCGCGGGCTTCTTTCACGCTTGGAAAAACACTTTTATGTAGCACGTATTAAGCTACAGAAAGCTGTATCGGTAGTTTTTCAAGTTGCTCTACAATTTTCACATTGACTTTTTTCCTCTAATTATAATATTTGAGAAGTTGATTAATTAATGAAGACTAATTATGTAATTAGGCGGAATGCAAAAATAATCTGAGTATCTACAAGCGACGGCAAACAACATTGCTTTGGTTCTGTACAGCTACGGGGCATTTGCATATTTTAAAATCTTGTTGCATCATAGTGGAGATACCCTCTGTATAATGGATCATATAATCAAGTACTGGGCCGCGATTTTGTAGCGATGTCTTATGACTTATTTTGGAATAGTCTTATCATCCACCGTTCACGGCCGGCTGATCCCGTTGATAACGCGAGCGGCCCGTCGCTCTGACCACTGACAAAGCGCGATAAGCGCGAAAAGGCATTATTACTTTAAAGTCATCGCTACAAAATACCGGCCCTGTATGTCATCCTTTTGAGTATTCTTCATGACCCCGCGGTTCTAGTTCATCAGCGACTAAATAAGTTTGTTTACCTAACTCCTATGGGGAATGATTTCTAAAGCATCATATATCGGTATTAACCAATTTGACGAGCAGGAGGCAGTGCGTCGCAGTAATATGACCTAAGGAGCCTTCACTGCGAGCCTTGAAATCGGTGCAGCTTTTTTTACCCACACCACTAGCATAATCTTCTTCGCATTAGCTGAAATCATTATTTTTTTCCCTCCCGACGATTCGGGAAAGCACGTAGAACGCGTGCGACCGAGACGAGCGAAAAATATGTGTGCCGGCCGTGAAGTGCCCGAATCTAATGCATTTTAACACTTAACCGCACATCAGAGGATAGCTGCTATTCATTTATTATTGCGATAGGAATTATATGGACATTTAAACTGGATTTCTGCCGTCGGCGTCGCCGTCGTCGTCGCCGTCGGTGAGGTTCCGTATAGATAACATCATCGCCGCGCGCCGTATACGCCCGAGCGGTAGCGTGCGGGGGACGCGCGCTATCACGGAGAGCGAACGCACGGCGGGAAGCAAACGCGACCGTCGCGCTTGGGGATATGGGAGGGAGGGAGGGAGGCGGGGCGACGCTGCGCTCCGGCACCAAAGGCCTATCTCACAACCGGGCGCAAGGGGAACTTCCCACTCAATCTCCCACGCGCAAGCAAGGAAGCGGGACGGCAGCGCCGGAGGGAGCGGGGGGCCCATTTCTACTCTCGCCGGCCGCACTGTCTCTTATCTCCACACTGCTCTGACCTTTTCTATGCGCTGTGCATTCGCCGCTCAGTTTCCGTTGAAGCGATAGACCGCACGTACCTTCGCCCGCTGCGACGTATATGCGCTTGCTGCCAGCATTTTGACAGTCGTTGTCTGCGGTCATTCAGTGTGATCTGTTTATGTTTGCTTGTGCGCGCTCACACCACGCTTGTTCATTCAGTTAGTAATAGTCGGGCCACATTTTCCAACGCACGCTACAGATGCAATGCTGCGCGGATCGGCAGTGCAGCGCTACAGGTGTGTCCCTTCGCACGCGCTGCCCACGGGAAGCGCTTTTCATCAACACCACCGTTTCACACGCGCCTTCTCGTGGTCACCGAGTCTTTCTTCATGTCGGTCTACTTACGCCGCAGCACACCTGCTTACTTAATCAGCTCATGTTTACTACAATACATATTGCTACCAAAGCCGCTCACCTTACTTCGTGTCACATTGCTGTGTTGCTATCGCATTCATTGCTTCGCCCTTAGGGCGAAACTGTGACATTTTTGTCTCCTCTACTAACACGGCACGGTATGCATTAGCTTAACGCTAGTTATGTCAAATATGCGACCGCTAATTGCGAACAGAAACGCCCGCTTCGAAACCCGCGGCACCAACCGCCGTGCTTCCGCGCCCGGGGAGCGATCTTGCTGTCGACTGCAGCGCCGCCGCTGCTGTCATGAATGCTTGCAACACTCCGCCGCCGCCGTTGCTCTCACCTAGAGTGTACTAGATAATGGTCGAGTGGGCCGAACTACGCTCTCCCGCTGAGGCGCCGCGTGTGGAAAAATTATGCGAGGGCGCTGCGAGCGAACTGGATTGGGGCGGAGCCGCGCTCCGCGGCATATTCAACGTACTTTCGCTGCGGGCGCCGAGGCCGATTGCGCATAGTACGCTCTTAAAATAGTGCTTTATTTCAACTGCAAATTTATGTTTACACCATCTTGCTAAACATATATATTTGAGGCATGGATTATACAACGCGTCGTCTTCAGTTTTGCCGTCGTTGTTAAGCGCGTCGTCTGCTAGCGAGCGCGCGTTCGTTACGTGGATGCTGGCGGCGCCCAGTTTTTCTCGCAAAACGTCTGTGTAGTGCATTTTTTATTGCGATAGCAATTATATGGACACTTCAACCGGATTTCTGCCGTCGGCGTCGCCGTCGTCGTAGCCGTCGCCGTCGTTGTCGCCGTCGCCGTGAGATTCCGTATAGATAAAATCTTCACCGCGCGCCGTATGCCCGAGCGGAAGCGTGCGGGAGGCGCGCTATCACGGAGAGCGAGCGCACTCAATCTCCCACGCGCAAGCAACGAAGCGGGAAGCCAGCGCCGGAGGGAGCGGGGGGGGGGGGGGCACTTCTACTCTGCCAACAACCGCGCTCGTCGCTCGACCGCACCGTCTTTTATCTCTCCCACGCGCAAGCAAGGAAGCGGGAAGCCAGCGCCGGAGGGAGCGGGGGGGGGGGGGGGCGCATTTCTACTCTGCCAACAACCTCGCTCGTCGCTCGCCGCACCGTCTCTTATCTCCACACGGCTCTGACCTTTATGCACTGTGCATTCGCGGCTCAGTTTCTGTTGAAGCGATAGACCGCACGTACCTTCGCCCGCTGCAGCGTATGGGCTTGCTGCCAGCGTTTTGACAGACGTTGTCTGCAGTCATTCAGTGTGTCTATTCATGTTTGTTTGTGCGCGCTCACACCACGCTTGTTCATTCAGTTAGTAATAGTCGGGCCACATTTTCCAACGCACGCTACACGTGTAATGCTGCCCGGATTGGCAGTGCAGCGCTACAGGTGTGTCCCTTCGCACGCGCGCTGCCCACGGGAAGCGCTTCTCATCAACACCACCGTTTCACACGCGCCTTCTCGTGGTCATCGAGTCTCTCTTCATGTCGGTCTACTTACGCCGCAGCACACCTGCTTACTTAATCAGCTCATGTTTACTACAATTCATATTGCTACCAAAGCCGCTCACCTTACTTCGTATGACATTGCTGTGTTGCTATCGCATTCATTGCTTCGCCCTTAGGGCGAAACTGTGACATTTTCTTATTTGTTTTACTTGCTTTGGTGCGCCCATGACTCTTGACGGCGGGTACCAAAGGTAGTTTTAGCCAAGTGAACCATTGTTTTTAACACTGTCTTCTAAATTCAACTGGCATCTCTGCAACATGAAGCTACGTAGGAAAATTTTATTACTGATAGTGTGTCATTTTACGCGCGCTTCTTGTCGGTGGATATTGATCAGGAACAATGATCGAAGAAAACAATATTAAAGTGAAATAAACCAGGTTTCTTAGCTGCGTGGCGCGAATAATGACCGATGTATTTCTACGTAATTAAATCAAAGGTTACATTGAGAATGGGACAAATGGTACAGTGAGAACTCCCGACCGTGCACGTTTGCATACGAAACACACGTATTAGTGAATACTGCACATAAAACTCTCAGTCGCAGAAATAATATTCATAGCAGGCAATTAAAACTATATATATATATATATATATATATATATATATATATATATATATGCAAGTGTTATTGATATGCTGTACGACGCCGAACAGTCGTTTCCGTACGAATGTAACGCATAACAGCACTATTGCAGTCTCAAAGGTGAGTTACCGATGCAAGTGCGGACTGTTATTCCGAATGATTGTGCTGCCGGAGAGTTGTCGCTGTTGCGCAGAGGCGCAGTTCCTGAGAGAATTAACGCAGGGGTGTTAATAAGTCCGGCTAATAAGCTGCTAATAAGCCCTGCTAATAAGTGTAATAAGCTGTCATTCAATATAAATGCCCCGTTCTGGGGCAGCCTATAAATTTGCTAACTTGATTCAGGCAAGGAAAACTTTTTTTTTACAGTCTCACCATCTTTGCAACCCATTAAAACTGGGTGCCCCATGTGGTACCACACTTATCTTCTTGAACGAACGCAGCAGATCTACACATATCTGTACGTGCATGTGAGGTTGTTGTTGTTGTTGTGCATGTGAGGTATGCCGTTTCTCTAATTGCTTCCTTATTGTCGTTATGATAGTGCGTTGAATAACTGAAAGCAGCCGTTTATAATATACAACCTGCTTAGTTGAGCGGACAGACATTTGGGAATGGCATTACATTTATGTATGAAATATAGGATAAGCGTAACATGTTTTTCTCGGAAATCAGACCCGAGAATAATTTATTTTGTTTACACTCCTAGAAAAAAGACGAAGAACGCAGCCACCTGTCTTTTTATTTTTCAGTTCAAACAAATTTGTGGGTTTTATGTGGCAAAACCAGGATATGAGTATGAGGCACCCGGTTTATATTTCCCCACCTGGGGTTCTTTAACCTAAATAGAAATACACCAGTGTTTTCTATTTGTTTACATTGAATTCCGCGTTTAGCAGCGCAACGCCGTATCCACTATACCGGGTGTTCGAAATTAAGGTTTAGGGATTTTTAAAAAATCTCCTGTGGCAGTTAGCACAATTCTCATTGATGAGCTGGGTTATTCGAAGAGGCGGACATTAGTAGCACGAGAAATCGAAACACCTATTCAACTTATTAACAAAATTGATTAATGAGCTTCTTAGTTAATTACTTTACGACACATATTGCAATTTACGAATTGTAGCCGGTGAGGTTGCAAAACGCATCCACTTGAAATGAATTTCCAGAATGACACCGACCGCGATAAAGGACCCCGTACCAATTACTCCGCATTCTGTTACGCGAGTAAGGCGGAAACTTGAATAGAATGTTGCGCTGCAGTTTTTTTTTCAATAACAATGCTTCCCGTAAATCTGAGTACCAGCCGCGGGGGCTCAGTTAGCTAAGGCGTTGCGCTGCTGAGGACGAGGTCGCGGAATCGAATCCCGGCCGCGGCGGCCGCATTTCGGTGGAGGCGAAATGCAAGAAGCACGTGTGCTTGCGTTGTAGTGGACGTTAATGAACCCCAGGTGGTCAAAATTAATCCGGAGCCCTCCACTACGGCGTACCTTATAATCAGAACTGGTTTTGGCACGTAAAAAAACCCAAAAGAAGAAAGAAATCTGAGTACAAGGTACCGGATGGGGCAGATATGCTTTACTTGTTTGAAGCGGCAAGCAGGAAGGTTACATATGTTTCTCCGTTTGCGTTTCGCAAGACCTACTGATGGAAAACTATATGCGGAACAATACACACGAGAGATACATGCTGCTTGAAGAACGATAAAAATATTTGTTCTCCAAAGGGAACCGTACAATAACATAGTAGAATGAAAGCCGACACTGCGGCCGCAATGCACGCGCATCACCGAGCGGCATTAAAAAATAAAATGAAGAGAAAGAAAGGCATTTATTCTTAAGACATATATACATGTCATATTCGATTATGAACACCATTTGAGAGGTCTTAACGCAAATACCAGCGCGCGAAGTAGTGCGAATGACCCTGCCGAGCAGTATCGCCAGCACTTTCCAACGGCGCGACCTTGATGTGGCCCAATCCAGTTCGATCGCTGCGCCGCCACAGTATTTTTCCACGTCGGGCGCCTCACTGCAAAGCATGCGCCGCCCCAGCCGCTCGTCCCACTCGACCATATTCTAGTACACTCTACTCTCACCTCCCCCTTCTAGACACCGTAGCTTCTCGTTTCGAACGCGCGTAAGCTTAACGAGAGAAATTTTCTCCGAGATGCGAGCGCCACCTGTCGGTAAAGTTGGGAGATAGGCTCGACGACGGCATATGACCTCTGAGATGAGAACATTTCGGAGGCTATGGTAGACAGCTTGTACTGCTTGTCTGTTTCGCTGCAGATCGGCGGACATGGCAAGTAAAAATACAATGCGCTCCTGGCTTCCATTGCGCTGCCTCTCGCACTTTCCGGACGCACACACACGTAGAGTAAGGTGCCCTATGTATGCGAAATTCAAAGCGTAATGGAATAGCGTCCCGCACGTAAACTACGCTATCACGCTATACTAAAACTCTCTTTCTGCAAAGTTCGTTTGCGGAACGGTAACGCTATTTCCCTTAAACCCGCTGTTACGCTAACGTTAAACTAAAACTGTCTATTAACTCTATATGCTTGCCTGGTGGAGTGCGCCATTGCAATTAGTACATTGTAGATCTTTTTTAATCAATTTGCAAACGTGATAAACCATTGCAGCGCAGTCGTTGGGCCTGAACAGTGGCTATGCCTGCCAAGAAATTAAGACGCTGAACACAAGCTCTGCATAACCTACTCTTAAAAGGACAGTGCATAACCTCTGTGCCTTTTGGTAATGAAGTCCGTAGTCTTTGGTGTATGCTCGATCACTACGTCAAAATTTGAATTCAGTGATGCCTTAGGGCACTCCGTGAATGAGAGCTCCTAGCAGCGTTTTGAATTAAACAGCAGGGTATAATAAAGATAGGCATTCGGGAACATGACTGTTCCTGAAAGCCGCATCTTTGCCCCAGTTGGCTATACATTGCCAAGAGTGCAGATGCACCGTTTTCCAGTCCACGGATGCTCACAAGGGGAAGGGGAAATGCATTGACGTCCCAGTTACTTTCTTAACAAAACGTTGTTTTATGCAATAAAGCACCAAAAATAACTGGAACGCCAATGCATTTCTCCGCAAAGTTCGGAAATTAATACCTCGAAACTGGTGTCATCCTGAGAATTCGTTCCAAGTGAATCCGCCTTGTGAACTCCACGGCTACAATTTGTAATTGACAATATGGGCCATATGGTTATTATTTAAAACGTAATTAGGGAATTTTTGTTATTTAGTCAATTATGCATCTCAATTTTTGTGCAAGCAATGTCCGCCTCTTCGAGTAGACCAGCTCATGATCAAGAATTGTGCTATGTGCCACAGGCAACCTTTAAATATTTTTGAAAGTGTTCGCTGAAACACCCGGTATAGTGCAAGGGAGCAACTGTCCGTGTCGGTGCCTTATGTGCAGCCGGAACTTCCAGATAAGCTGCATGAACTGGTTTAAATTTCTACGCTGCTGTGGAGAAGCCACAGCTATAGAAGGGCATGCCAGTGAGACTGCCAGCGTTTGCTCATCGTAGCCTGTGCATTCTAAGAGAGATCTCAAGAATCTGGAAACACATCTAAACATTACGTGGAGATGGATACTTGACTGCAGCCGCAGGGCTCACTTGTCATGTGCCATGCCATTTTCTAGCCCTTTTCGGCCGCAGACTGCGTTGCCACACATCACCCTATTCGATTAAGCATGTCGAGAGCGTAGGCCTCGCCACTTGTGGGATCAAACATGCGTCTTCCCCCCCCCCTCCCCCCTCCCCCCTTTTGCTTCGGTGTAGACGCGAAGTGCGCAAGATCCAGCAGACGTCGGTGCTTCGTGCCGTGAACATGGGGATGTTCTTCATGTCATCCAAGCTGGTGCTGTTCCTGTGCTTCGTCACGTTCGCGCTTCTCGGAAACACACTCACCTCGGAATGCGTGTTCGTCAGCATGTCGTTGTTCAACAGCCTGCGGCTCGCCATGACTCTCTACTTCCCCTTCGGAGTTGGACAAGGCGCCGAGACGCTCATATCGGTCAAGAGGTTGCAGGTGATGGACCCTGTCGCTTTTGGCTCGTAATCTGAATCTAATCTAAATTAGCCGGAATTTCAGTTACGGCTAACACGGAACTGAATTTTTTTTCTAAAACACACAAACAGGCACAAACACACGTACAAAAACAAGTCACAATCGAAATTAAGCATTTAGGCTCTTCCTAGCCTAGATATACCTAAAAAAACGAAGAAATGAAAACACTGACGCTTTCTCTACTCGAGCGTTCAGCCATCAGGTAACAGTAAAAAAATTATCAACAACTAAAAAGTGTCGTTGTCTCTCGAAAAGAAAGAACCAGAGCATAAAACAATGCGCTCTGCTTGTCATCTCATCCCTTTCATACGCTCAACACGCGACTCAACCTTATCGCAAAAAAACAACAACAACAACGCAAGAATTGAATACTAAAAAAAAAAACTCGCCGTGCGGCCAAGCCGTCATGGTATTATTTTAGGATAAGATTGATGATGTCTTTTACCATGAAGTATTAGCGAAGCCATCATTGTTTTCTTTACCTCCCTCAGTTGGTCATTATGGACGCCTTTCTTACTGTTTTAGTTTTACAGCGCAAGCTGTATATGGCTAGGCGAAACGAAAAACAGTTCGTCCATGTTTTGATAAATGTCTCCATTGGCTGCACCGTTCTCTACGTCGCACACAAGCGCGCGCGCCATTGGCAGCGCCGTTAGGGACGTCGTTAGCGAACGCGTTCCCGCCATTGCCACGTTGACGCTGCTCTGCCCGCAACGCAATCTCCTCGGCTCGCCGTTGTCGCGTGCGTTCGATATCTCGAGTTAGCTCGGCTAGAGTGACCTAGAATATGGGAGAGTGTCCAAAGCGCCGCGCGAATGCATGGGAGGAGCGAGGACCTTTTAGCGGCGAAGCTCCTTAGGGTGTGGGTCTGTCCCTCCTCTGTAGTATGTAGTAGTAGTAGTCGTCGTCGTCGTAGTAGGTAGCCACGTCTACTTTTATGAAAAAAAGAAATTCCGAAAGTTGTGTCCGTAGCGCGGAATCGAACCAGGGACCCCTCGCTTCCGAACGCGCGGCGCTAGCCACTACGCCACGAAGCGCACATGTACCAGACCCGTGGGCTTTCTCCGCTGCGGAAGCCGCGACAAGGCGGCGGGCGTCTGCTACGAGCCTGATATTTTGGTTGCTATTAGCCAACATCGCGATAAGTTGGGATATATTAAGTACCACGTCACCGCAAGATAATACCGCAGTGACTCACCACACAGAGAATGCGTTTGCCGGCTGTGAATACGGGTATTTTGTATATTTCCTTCTAGCTCGCTTGGTCCGCGCTTACGCGGCTGTTTGAGTAACGCATTCCACGCGCTTACTTCATTTAGTTATGCGTGGAAGGAGCAACGTGAACGTGCTGCAGAAGAAAATAAGCTGGAGACCGCGATAATAACCGAGAGAACGTAGCAGATATGGCTAACTCATGCTAACGCTTTTGCACCTTATAACAGTTTCCTTTCTTTTATTTCATGCATTCGATTTGCATTACAAGACTGCATCCAGCGCTCTGGTGTTTCTTTATTAAGGCGAAATCCTTAACTGCGCTCTTGGGAAGCGGAATGTGTCTGTTGGCCGATGCCGCGGTACCAAAAATAAATACAAACCGCGTAACTCTCGCGGCTCGTTCACTTGGTATACCAAAGTATAGTGTGGAAAGGCACAAATGTGTGACTAAGATGGCTGATGGGTCATGGCAATAGTAACATCACATACTTGCACTCACGTCACGATTAACGATAACAATACGACGTGTGGTCATATGACGACGGCCAGAAATCCCTCTGATGCTGTGGGTGTCACGATATATAAAAACGTGTTGAATGCCAATCTCCATCTCAACGTGTCGAACTTACCCATATATCATGAAGAATGGAGAGCACAAGTAAAGGGTAATAATAGTAATCATAATTTCTGGGGTTTACACCCAAAAATCACAATATGGCTATGAGAGACGCCGCAGTGGAAGGCTTCGTTAATTTCGACCACCTGGGGTTCTTTAACGTGCACCTAAATCTACGTACACGGTTGTTTTGTGCATTTTGCCTCCATCGAAATGTAAGCCCCCGTGGCCGGGAATCGAACCCCCGTCCTCGAGCTTAGCAGTACAACCTACCAAAGCCACTAAGCTATAGCACGGCGTGTATAGGTAAAGGGTACGCGAGAAATATACGCGGTAAAAAAAACAAGACAAACCAAAATAAATGAAATGCTACAAGTGCAACATTATATACATATGCCTCATTTCATAATTACGAGCAAGCGACGCGTCAGAAAACGAACATAACGGATTACGTATGTGCAACTCATCTTTCGCCTTCTTGTGTTGCAAGAGCGCAAACACTAAGTGAATTTTAACATGAAAGTAAGTTTAGGAATATTTATTGCGTATGCTCGCTAGTTCGTACACAGCAAATATACTTACGGATCAATAACTACGTACTTGTAGTTACGTAATGAAAGAGGCAACAAATCAATAGAAAACTTTTCATTTTTTGCTGTTATTGAAGGTAACTATTTTAGGGATATGTAGATCCATTGTGAAATTTGTAGTGCATCGGACAGTAGTTTTCAAGACGATTTTCCCCTCAATATAATTGCAAGCACAAACATCGTCACGCGCCATGAATGCTTGTTAGTTTACGTAAAAAATCACACGTTACGCAATAAGTATGGTATAATGAGAAGTTACATGTTGGTAATTTCAGAGAGGATTCACGGATTATTAAAACAAGGCTATTCCAGTAATAACATTTACATAAGAAGTTAGTAAATGGCTAGGCCAGTAGTAGCTATCTATTCATTTCAATGTAGAAAAAATATATTTGTTTAGCTATATTGGCTGCATCGAATGGCTTTTCTTTCGAATGTCTGAACTTGAAAAAAGCTTCGCTCACGGTGAACCTTAAGGTACATCATGCGCGAAATTCGTATTGAAGAGATAGCGTACAGCAAGAATTGTTCGTGTACGCAATCTCTGAACCGAAATAAGCCAACAATATTGCGGCGTTAGGGCCGTCTTTGCTCTTTCTCTTGCTTCCCTTACACCTTCTCACTCTGCTATGTTCATAATAAAATATTGTCGTGGCTAAAAAATATTCGAATAAATACATAAGCATATAGGTGTAAACCACTATACTGACCGTGAGCGAAAAGCACGTAATGGTGAGCGAAGCGGTCACTGCACGCACGTAAGTTTTTCACTTGACTGCGCGAGTAATTTACTGTTTTCGTTACTCTTATTCTTGCAAGCAAGGTGCTATTGCCCGCGTACCCATGCGAATAACGTTTCTTTATTTACGTTCTTTCCTTGCGCGGGCTCATTTAGCGCATTTCTACGCACGCGCAGTTACCGTAATACCGTTCCCGAACTCTAGCACCGGAGCTAGGCCGCGCTGATGCGTTTGATACGTTAGTTTTTGCATTATCTTACTGCCCAAGCACAAAGAAACGCTCAAAGATGGGTAATCTCCGTGCAGCACCACTCTGTTCAAGTTAAATAGACTTTAAGTGCTTTGCGTGGAAATTGAACGCAAAAAACTACAGCGCGTAGCAGACGACCCTCGCTTCCCGCGCGCTTCGCGAGCGCGAAAAGCCCACGGGTCCTAAAACCCCTATATATAAAAAGCAGCGTCACGCTTTGAAGAATGCCGCCGCCTCCTCGCACACCCTGTCCGAGGCCGACGCCGCGTCGGTATTGGCCTAATGGCATCACGTGGACCGTCGAGCCCCCGGGCGCTGGCTGCGTTTGTTTACGATCACGCTCCATCGCCATTTTCGCCCGAGAAGCGTCTACCGACTGGCGAGGAGCACGACGATAGCAACGAACACAGTCGGCGATCGTCGAATCTGATCAGCGGTGAAAGATAAACAAGTGCACGTGTTTCAAGCGGTGTAGGCGGCGCAACGGTGGAAAAAGGAGCGCGAAGGAGAGGAGAAACGAGGAGGAGGGAAGGCGGAGGAGGAGAGTGTCGCTACTTTTTATAGACGTTTTCACGAGGGCGCTCCCGACGGTCTGGCGTGGAGAGTATGTGTCAGTGTTGCCTGTTCGGTCTGGACTGTGAGCTTGCCTTGCGCTTGCATTGCGGAGTGGTAGCTTTCCTTCGATGTTTTCGTTTATTTTTGTCACGAATGGCTTACGCTCGTAAATAATGGCATATATACTCATCAAAAGGCTACAGGCCAGCACTGTGCAGTTTATGGGTGCACAAACAACCAGCGGAAAATAACGATTTTAGGGACTAAGTGTGTCCACAACACAACACTCCGCGAGACCACTGCCGCGATGTGGTATGTTCACGCTTCGCCGGTTTCCTGCATCACCTGAGGACTTGGCATTTCAGTCTAATGTGAACCAATGCACATATCAGTAAAATAACGCATTTTGGTAAACTCTTTTCGGCACATTTCCCAACAGGTTGCGAGAATTGTCAGCTCTTCGATGCAATATCTTCTCGTATGTACTGACAGAGGCTACATTTGTCATTCTTTCAAACACGACTTCATTCCAGTGCCTAATACGGGCGTCACACGGTGCACTTTTGATCGTGATCTAGCCCAATATGGGTCGAATTTCTTGGTCGCGATTGGATTCTTTGCTCAATCTGCGGAAGGGAGCCAATCGCGGTCGAACATTCCGATCCAGATCGGTCTCGATCGCTATCAAAAGTGGCCGTGTGAGACCGGTATAAGACAAATTGGAGCACTCTGCGAGAGAACTAGTCGGTAATAAATACACTTCGCAACGATCTGGAAAAATCGTGTCCTATGGAAGATGTATGCAGACCCTGTGCCCACCAAAACATTGTCTCTGCGTTCAAACGCACCCTACGCCGCCCTGCCCATAAAGGTAATTAACTTCAACAGTGTGGTGCTGCATCGAGCTCACCCATCTTTGAGCGTTGTCTATGTGCTTGGGCAGCAAGAGAATGCAAAAACGAACGTGTCAACCTCATCAGTGCGGCCTAGCGCCAGTGTTAGAGTTCGGGAACCGTAATGCGCTAAATGTGCGTGGCGTAGAAATGCGCTAAATGAGCCCGCGCAAGTAAGAACGTAAAAAAACGGTATTCGCATGGGTACGCGGACAAGAGCATTATGCTTGCAAGAATAACAGTAACGCAAAAAAAATCGCACAGTCGATCAAGTGAAATACTTACGCGCGTGCAGAGACTGATTCGCTGACCACTAAGCGCTTTTCACTCACGGTCAGTAGTGGTTTACAGTCATATGCATATGTATTTATTCGACAATTGCTAAGACTCGACATTACTTTATTAGGAACATAGCACAGTGAGACGGTGTAAGGGAAACAAGAGAAAGAGCAGAGATGGCACTAACGCTGCAATATTATTGGCTTATTTCGCTTCAGAGTTAGCGCACACGAACAATTCTTGCCGTACGCGATATCTTCAATACAAACTTCGCGCACGATCTACGTTAAGGTTCACCGTGAGCGAACCTTGTTCCAAATTCAGACATTCGAAAGAAAAGCCATCCCAGGTAAACAAACGTAAAATATATGTAAACAAATATATCTTTATAACAAGTCCTGTTATAATCCCTATTGGGATTGACAGTATGTATAAATAAATAAATAAATAAATAAATAAATAAATAAATAAATAAATAAATAAATAAATAAATAAATAAATAAATAAATAAAAATCTAGCACCTGGGCTGTATCAGTCGCGCTGGCATCTGTGATCACTGCCGCGCGTTGGTTCGCTGCAGGTACCGCGCTGCTCGATCGCCACGCTTTATGCTTTGACATTTGGTTATAAACACCCTGCACCGCACCAGATCCAATAAATTTTGCATGATTGAGCTGTTCAGTTGCGTCGGAAGCGTATGGAGTAACCACCGCATATCTACCAACCACTGACACGCGTCGTCGGGCTGCCGGCGCCTGGTTTATAAGCATTGCCCGACAGCTACGTGCGCGCCTGCTTTCACTAAATGAGGCAACCCTCAATCGTGAAACGTAATGGTGATCAGATTCAATCGACGATACGGTCACATGTGCCCAGCAATAACAATGAAATATACCGCTGATTAGCACGCCAGGTCTCGACGAAGCAGACGCGGCTGGCCGCTGCCGCCGCTACCGACGAAGAAACACCACATCCACTGGCTGGGCTTGCTGTTGCCATGGCACACTACACTGAGCGCTCACGCGAGCACGTGAAACATGTTACAAGTCAAGTGGCTCAAGACAAGCGAAGCGGAAGAAAACAATCGAAATAATGCGCGGCGAAGATCACACAACCGAATTGCGGCCGGCCAGCTCTCGCAAGGCGCACAGTCCAAAATGGCGGCGACGCTAGACGTCGCTCGTGTCGGCCAATGGCGCTGCTCAAACGTCGGTTTGTGAAAAGGTCTATATATAGGGGTTTTAACGAGTCCGTAGCAGCAGCGGCGCGGCGCGGCAGTTCACAGAAAAAGGCGCTCGCCGGAGCCGGCGCTTTGGACACTCTCCCATATTCTAGGTCACTCTAGCTCGGCTAAAGTGAGCTAGAATGGGTAGTGGGCTCACTCGTTGACCGGCGCCATGCATTGAGATGACGCCGGCTATGTCGGTGGATTGTGCTTCGGCGCGCCTCCGCGACATGGCGCCACTGCCGCCTTCAACGTAGAGAGCATGGGGCTCTCTCCGCAGTCGGCAGTTGCCTTTGGAGTTTGCGGAGTTTTGTTTCCTTCGAGAAACCGTCATGCGCTGAAACCTCCATCTGCTGAAGGTTTTTGTGCGGACAGTTATGTGGCCTGCCAGCCAGTGACTGTCTTGCGCGACCAAAGACCCGCCGTGGTTGCTCGGTGGCTATGGTGTAGGACTGCTGAGCACAAGGTCGCAGGATCTAATCCCGGCCACGGCGGCCGCATTTCGATGGGGGCGAAATGCGAACGCACCCGTGTACTTGGATTTAGGTGCACGTTAAAGAACCCCAGGTGGTCGAAATTATTGCGGAGTCCCCCACTACGGCGTCCTCATAATCAGATCGTGGTTTTTGCCCGTAAAACCCCATAATTTAATTTAATTTTTTGCGGGACGAAAATGCCATCTCGACGGCAAAACCATTGTTTTGCACCAGGCCGTTTGTGCCCGAGAGGTTTTCACAAGAAATTGGGTGCGCATAACAATGACTCTCTTCTGTCAACAAATACAGGCTGTTTTAGTTAACTGGGACCAAACTTTAAATAAATGCAAATGCTGCGTAGCTGGACAGAACCAACGTAATCATGTTTCGCGTCGCTTGGAGATACTCAGACGTTTTTTTTTGCATTCCGTATAACTAATTAATCAATCAACTTCACAATTATTACACTTCCGTGAAAAGTTTCAATGAGAAAATCGTAGAGCAACATGAGAAACTACCGATACAGCTTTCTGTTGCCCAATAAGTACTACATAAAAGTATTTTTCCGAGCGTGTATAATGCCCGCGAATACACGCAAAGTGCCTCGAGCGACCAGTCGTGCAGCAGTTTTGCGTGTATTCTCGGGCTTCTTTCACGTTCGGAAAATCAATTTTATGTGCACGTATTGGGCAACAGAAAGCTGTATCGGTAGTTTCTAATCTTTTAAAAGAGTTGAATTTTGGGCTAGTTGGTATTTTCACATAAGAACCATCTTGAAATGCAGCGCAACGGGACAGCACAACAGAGAGGAAGACGAACACAGGCGCTAACTAAAAAAATGATTTATTGAAGCCAGACCCACAGGTATATATGTCCACAAGCTGCGCAGGCGCACCGTTACAACCTATATGGAAACCATCAAAAAATAGGAAGTGATTACACCAGGCGCGAAAGGAATTTCATTTCTGCATTGTATAGTGTAATCGATGTATCGCTTACACACTCTTGACCTGCTTTCCTGATAAAGAAAGTCTCTACCGTTTCACGAGCGGTTTTCTGCTTGCTCTGGCGATTTTCACGCTATGGAAAAGGGGTTTTGCAAGTGGGACAGCTACTACAATGGTCAGCGAGATGCGTTTTCTCTTTATTAGCTAGATTTCTTGCGTGCTCCCTGAGTCAGTCATTGATGCATTGCCCCGTCTGGCCTATGTATAGTTTACCGCAGGATAGGGGGATCTCGTACACGACATTGTTGGCAGACTTAACAGGACGCTTTTCATGGTTCTTTTTACAGCCCACATTTTTGTCTGTACAAGTGATGCGACGGCTCAAGCTTTTTGGGGGCTGAAAAAAACCATCGGCACGTTAAACCGAGTAGCCACTTTTTTCAGGCAATGTGTGACCTTGTGCATGTGCGGAACAACTTCCGGCTTCTGAGAGCCCAGCACGGTTTCCGCGGCATTCTTGCAAGAACGGCGCTTCATTTTTTTGAGGAGCGTTTCACACGACTTCTCTTCCTCTCTGTTGTGCTGCCCGTTGCGCTGCATTTAAAGATGGTTCTTATTTCTCATGTTGCTCTACGATATAAAAGCCAGTCCATGAAATTTAAAGTTTCGGTATTAGAGGTGGAACACCTAAGTTCATGGTACACATCAAATGTTTTAAAAGAGTTGAATGTTGGGCTAGTTGGTATTTTGACACGAGAACCATCTTGAAATAGCGCGCAACGGGACGGCACAACAGAAAGGAAGACGAACACTGGCGCCAGCGTTCGTCTTCCTTTCTGTTGTGCCGTCCCGCTGCGCGCTATTTCAAGATGGTACTCGCATCAAGCGTTAAATACGAAATCGGTCAAAACGCGCTCACGGTAACCAAACAAGCGCGTAAAACTGCAAGCGCGAGGAAGGCTCTTGCACAAGAATTCCAGGCAAATGACGCTGAAAGCTATGCCCAGGTGCATTCTTGGCTGCGTTGCTTAAAAGTTAAAGGTTATGTACGATATGTGGAAATACGTTATTTTTGCTCACAAAAGGAACTTTTACTCCGCAACACAAGTTCCTGTGACAATATATATATATATATATATATATATATATATATATATATATATATATATATATTTAGCACATATTGCTGCCCAAAGACCAAGCAGGAGGGGCAAAAAAAGGGAACATAATGAAAGAAAAGAGCAAGTTATGCAACATGTTATAATAAACATGGTTACTGAAAGACAAGCACACGCTAACAAAGATGATTAAATATACATGTGTAGAAAAAAATTGCACAACTCTGTATCAACGGTGTTATGTACACATGGGTAAAACAAACGCATCAACTGTTTATACACAATCAGTTTAAACACAATAAACAGTTTTATGCACACAAGCACAACTTAGATAGTGAGTTGTCATTATGTAGTATGGTAATACCAACAATGTAGTTTACACGAAAAGATGCAGGTTCTGGAAAAACATTTGAAGGCAGAGCATTCCGTTCGCTAATGGTTCGCGAAAAAAAAAACGAGTTTTTGAAAAGGATAGTACGTGCAAAGTATGGTGTTCGATCATGATTGAGACAATGTCTGGTCTGCCGGGACGAAGAGGGAGAAAGGTACGGATTGATATTATTTTTTATTTATTCAGTGCTGATTTCGGAGTAGGAAAAGAAACTTGAGCCTGGCGATAGCTCTGCGCTGTTTGAAGAGTGGAATGTTGTTAGTAACCGTCAGTGATGCAGGATAATCAAGAGTGTGATAGACGTTATACATTAATCTTACTGCTCTCCTTTGGATCATTTCTAGTTTATAAACATCCTTTTTAATATACGGGTCCCAGGCCACGCGTGCATACTCTAGACAGGGTCGAATGAAAGTATTATATGCAAGAAGTTTGATCTGAGATACCGCGTTTTTTTAGTTTATGTCAAAGAAATCCTAGTTTTCTAGAATGCGAGGAACAAACATCGTCAATATGGCTACCCCATGATAGTCGATTTGTAATCTGGTAAATTAAATTAAAGTATGAGGTTTTACGTGCCAAAACCAGTTCTGATTATGAGGCACACCGTAGTGGGGGACTCCGGAAATTTGGACCACCTGGGGTTCTTTAACGCGCACCTAAATACACGGGTGTTTTCGCATTTCGCCCGGGGTTCGATCCCGCGACCTCGTGCTCAGCAGCCCAACACTGAGCAACCACTGAGCAAACACGGCGGGTTATATTTGTAATCTTGACCCCCAAGTATTTAAATTTACTGACTTCGATCAGGGGATTATTATTTAAGGTATACCTAGTTGTAAAAGGGCTAATTCTGTTTGCGATTCGCATAAAGACGGATTTGTCAATGTTTAACTCCATCGATCAGGTGTTGCACCAATCGGAAAGAAAAGTCAGGTTGTTCTGCAAGCATTTTTGGCACTATTCAGTTTTAATTGGCTTATAAAAGATGTACTCGTCTGCACAAAGTTTTAAATTTTTGGCGGAGGTGTGAACTGATGAAATCATGTCATTGATGACGATAAGAAACAAGGCAGGGCCAGGGACCTGCCTTGTTTCTTATCGTCATCAATGGGAACTCCTGAGGTTACAGGTAGAACGTCAGAGCTGCAGCTCTCGACCTGTACTAACTGTTTCCGGTTGATGAGGTAAGATCGAATCCAATTAATTCAGTTAATGGGTAGGCCAATGTTAGAAAGTGTCATGAGTAGTTTACCGTGGCAGACACAGCCGAAGGCTTTTCTAAAATATAAGATGATAGCGTCTATGTGGTCGCCCTTATCAAGTGCTATTGCGAAGTCATGAATAGTGGTGACAAGTTGGCTGGTAGTCGAGAGGCCTTTCCTAAAGCAATGCTGGAAGGGAGTCAAATATTGCTTTCTTCTTGAAAGGACATCATATAATGCGTAATGGCCACGGCGGTCGCATTTAGATGGGGGCGAAATGCAAAAACACCCGTGTATTTAGGTGCACGTTAAAGAACTCTAGGTGGTCGAAATTTCCGGAGTCCCAAACTACGGCGTGCCTCATGATCAGATCGTGGTTTTGGCACGTAAAACCCCATTATTTAATTTTCTTTATTGTAATGCGTAATGATGTGCTCTGGAAGTTTGCAGGGGCCGGAAGTTAATGATATAGGCCAGCAGTTTTCAACATTCAGGCGATCACCTTTCTTGAATACCGGAATAACGCGCGCCGTACGCCTATCAACGGGAAGAATTGAATCATGAAACGAAAGATGAAAAAGATGGGTGCAATAAATTCGGCGTAACGTTGCCGGAATGCGTTTGGTATGCCATCTGGACCATCAGAAGATTTAGTCTTAAAATTAAGTAACAGAGAAAGGACACCTTTGGCAGTTATGAAATCGGCAGATATGGTAGGAAGAGAACGATTATTCGTGTCAGTATGATGTCCCTGAGTGAGTACCGAGTGAAAATAGTGACTGAACTGGTTTGCAATTTTGGTTGTATCATTAACAATATGGCTGTTCACGGATATTTCGGTGTTTTGTGAGTGTCGCTCAAGTGCCGCTAGAATCTATCCGTGGTGTGCCCTGAGTATGCACGCGAAAGACTCACACTGGCAGCCACCTTGAGGCATTTATATAATAGACCACTGTCGGAGGACCTCTTGCTAGGCGCAGGGCCACAGAGTTGTCAGACAACAGAGGCAATGCGTGCTTTTTCACGCTTCTTAGGCGACACGGGCCTGGACTCACGCTTGTGATAATCATCTGTGCAATGTGTCCTTTCACCTACTTCCTCCCATTATCATCCCCCATTGTGACCCTCTTTCTTCCCCTCCTCCCCTTCCCTTACGTAGAGTAGCAGGCCAGATGCTCCATATTCCGGCCGACCTCTCTACTTTTTCACATCAATAAACTACTTCTTCTTCTATCCGGGTTTGTTTTCAAGAAGTTAGGGAGCCAATGCTTGAAGTATCTCGCCTTCGGTTAGCCGAGCCGCAAGCTTAAATGAGATAAGTCTACAATGTTTTTTTAAGCCAGCCGTAATTTGTGGTTTGTGGTTCGTATCAAGAAACTATAAAAAAAAGAAACTGTCAGCCCTTCCATTGGGGTGGAGATGGAAGTGTAGCGAAGCTGTACTATGGTGGGAATTATGCATTTCCAATTATGACTATTAAGATGTGATGGTGTAATTGGTTATTTGAACTATTAACGAATGAGAGGTATTAAGATTCGGTGGTTTTCATTTATTTAGTGACCACAGGGACCATGGGTCGCTATACGGCGCACCACCATAGGGTGTAGGGCAAAGGTTGGCACGTTCTTCATAAACATGCAACCAACGCCGCGCGCGTACGGTGCGAACGCGGGCAAAACGTCGCCGATGATGATGATAAGTGGTTCTTGAGGGAAAGGGAAAGGTTGGCGCTATCTTCGACAACAGTTGTGCGCGTTGTTTGTGTGACCGCACAAAACCGCTGTCGAAACGCTGGCTACGTGACGGAACGGCTAAACGCAGTTGGCGACACTGTTAGGGGAGAGGCGGGCGAGAGCCCAGAGAGAGTCAGCGGCACAGGCGGCAGAGGCCGGCAGGACTGCGCCAATGCGCCGCAGTGGGAGAGTAGTAGTAGTGATTTTATTGAAGAAAATGACGCTTATTTCTGCTGCAGAATAGAGAGCACGGCGCAGCGTCCGCAATGGGAGAGCGGGCACGCACACGCACAGTTTAGGGTGCCTCGATGCCCTCCTCGCCCACAGCTCCCCTACCACAGGGAATTCGCGTTTGCTCTCCGCCGTGCATTCGCTCCCCGTGAAAGCACGCGTCCCTCGCGCGCGCGCGCTTTCACTCGCACATACAGCATACGGCCAATGAGAGTTTTTTTTTTATTGCCGGACGCAACCATCGAAGAGTGAGCCCTTAACAGCTTCGCTGCAAAAATATCCCTCAACTGAAGCACAACCATATCTTAACTTATCATAAACGTCACTTAGTGTCGTTACTAACCATCAACAAATGTTAATAACCTTACATTCGGGGAACAGCAAAAATAAATCTATATTTCTCAATCCCTGTATGTGCTTATCATTCTCCCTCAATGTGAAAATGTGCTCTATTCCAAACACTTCCGCAGAAGTTTCTTCTGTTAGAAGAGCAAGAACAGACCGGTGCATTGAACGGCTCCAAGCTACGCCCCAAGATTCATAACTGCCGCGTGGAGCTGCAGAATGCTACGGCGTCCTGGACAAAGGTTCGTCCACATACGCGAATGGGCGGCATTCTGTAGTGCACCGCTAGAATTGCCTTTGTTTTCCGGGCACTGCAGGAGTCTTCTGAACCAACCCTGCAGAATATTACAGCCACTGTGAAGCCCGGTGAGCTGCTGGTCGTCATTGGCCCAGTGGGCTGCGGCAAGGTGAGCACGACAGTAGAGAGACGCTCGGTCTCCACTTCCCCGTCTGACCGAGGGGCAGAGCCACCGAACACACCTGTCTCTGCGATATTCGAGACAACCTCAAGTTATGACTATATATGAGCGTAATCAAGGCATACGTGAATATCTTGGGAAGTATCTACAAAGATTCCACAGCCACATTGGTTCTCCACCAGAAAAGTAAAGATACCTATCAAGAAAGGGGTCAGGCAAGGAGACACAATCTCCGCACGGCATGCTTAGAAGAAATATTCAAGCTCTCACAGTGGGAAGACTTAGGAGTGAGGATCAACGGCGAATGTCTCAGCAACGTTCGGTTTGCAGATGACATTGTCCTGTTCAGCAACAATAGGGACGAAAATGAATGAGGACCTTAACTGAGAAAGTGTGAGAGTGGGCTTGAAGATTATTATTATGCAGAAGACAAATATATAATGTTAAATAGCCTGGTAAGGAAACAAGATTTCGGGATCGCCAGTCAGCCTCTAGAGCCTGTAAAGGAGTGCCTTTATTTAGGTGAATTACTCACAGGGCACCTTGATCATGAGAAGGAAATTTACAGAAGAATAAAATTCGGTTGGAGCTAGTGCTTACAGCAGGCACTGCCAAATACTGACTGGGAGCTTACCACTGTCGATGAAAAAAAAAAGTGTACAATCATTGCATTCTACCGGTGCTAACATATGGGGCAGAAACTTGGAGGTTAACAAAGAAGCTCGAGAACAAGTTAAGGACTGCAGAAAGAGCGATGTAACGAACAATGTTAGGCCTAACTTTAAGAGACGGGAAAAGAGTGGTGTGGATCAGAGAGCAAACGGGGATAGCCGATATTCTAATTGCGATTAAGAGAAAAAAATGCTGCTGGGCAGGCCATGTAATGGTTGGATAACCGGTGGACAATTAGAGTTACAGAATGGGTACTAAGAGTCGAGGACGGCAGATAACTAGGCGGAGGAATGAACTTAGGGAATTTGCAGGCGCAAGTTGAAATCAGCTAGCGCAAGACAGGGGTAATTGGAGATCGCAGGGAGAGGCCTTCGTCCTGCAGTGGACATAAAATATAGGCTGATGATGATGTTGATAACGATATGAGCTAGATATTTCGGTGATCAGATAGCCGTAGAAGAGACGTTTACGCAAAATTACTGAAACCCTTGTGTCCCTCTGGTTATAACCGTGACAGAAGGTACTCATTTGGTACTTTTAGCGTAGCTTCTAAAATTGGTAAATATATGTGTAGTGTAATAGATACAGCCTAATACACGATGCAGCTAAATTTTATTATAGATACAGGGCTGTGGATAGCACACCGCAATAAAAATAATAAGATTTCATGTTTCCTACATCATATTGGTGCTGCAAACACCCGTCACCGTCAGAACTCACAGCCGCAGCATCCACAACTCGGAACTGATGTAGTGAGTGCACATGCTGAGTACATTGCTCGTTGCGCAAACCTATGCAAGCTATTTTGCGTATCGCAGTGATCCAGCGACTCGTATATAGAATATTTACATATACCTAAGGTCTAGGCAACTAACCCCTGCAGCAGCGGCAGCTGTGAAACATTACCTCTGGCAGCTAGCACACATCATCGATGGTCGTGTGCAACCTCAGTGGCTATTACAGATGCCAGATTTAAATATAGAAAGCCATGAAAAGTAGCGCAGATGTGTGGAATGTTGCCTAGACCTCACGTTTACACGTGTAGGTATGCTTTAGAGAAGAACTAATTAAAGTACTCGTACCGATCGTGGATTTTAATGACTCTGTCACTTTGGGTTGGTTGTATTCAGGGGCACAGTGCATGCAAGTCTTGAGTGCCAGCCGTAAGTCTGACCATACGTCGATGACCAAGTCAATAAATACGAATCTAGAATAAGCCTCTAGGAAGCGTTGGTGGAGCCTCAATTTACCGAAAACGCTTTGCTGGGCCGTGCTGCCGCTTTAGCTGTGGCGTGTTTCAGTGACTCCCACCCTAAATGAGTTCGTATTTCGATCCTTTGACGAGCACATTTTGGCTGTAGAAAGTATAAAGTAAGTGGCCTACGGAAACTTTCAGGACATTTGGGAAGACATTTTTTTTGGCGTCAATCTGGATGAATATACAACACCGTGTTTACCTAACACGTTCACCTCGCGAATTAACGTAACGCATTAACAACGTGTGCCGTTGCAGAGAAGCTTTCCTTCGAGAGGGCTTTCAATGCGTACATTCAGGAAATCAGGCAGCGCTGCTCTGCACCGATTTTTAAAGACGATAGGTTTTCTTGGGCTACATAAACGCGCAAAACTGTCTGTCTGTCAGTCGATTCAACCGCCCGGCCAAAACCAAGCATGAGGAGAAGGGGGTGCAGAGAGAAAGAAAGAAAGACAGACATAGAGCTAGAGTAATAAATAAAATAAGCTTTCTTGGCGAGATGGGACTCGAACCCGAATAGCCACGGTCCGAAGGCGAGCGTCATAACCACTAGGCTATAGACCCACGCTTGTAGAATATGCATTTATGGGAACCATATGATGGTGTTGTATTAACGATTGTAACAGAACTTGCTATGGACGAGAGAAAGAGAAACTGAGAGCGAGAAAGAGAGACATCTAAAGAAAGAGAAACACAGATAGAGAGAAAGAGAGAGACAGAAATAAATAAAAAAAATGAAACGCTGCAAATGAAAAACATCAACGCGTTAGAAATGGTGTCTAAGAGACGCTACGCGTTAAAGACAAGCCGACTGAAGCCGTGGCTCTGTAGCCGGCTTTAAGCCAACAGTAATAAAGGTTCCAACAGGTGCGCGAAAGCAGGGTGAACTCGGGAAATTTGAATTGAATTCAGCAAAACCTTCATTGCATCCATCATGGGAAGAGTGAGAGGGAAGGGGAAGAGCGTAAGGGGAGGGAGGGGGAGAAGAGAGGGTATTACGTATCAGGGGCGGCAGAAGACTATCGTCTTTCGATGCCATTTGCAGCGAAGCAAGCAGATATGCGGCCAATTCTTTTTTCAATAACATGTTCTGAGGTTACATTCTTTCATGTGGTATATTTTCGTCTTAGATTTATGATGAACTATTTTCTTTATTTTGCGTTGTCTCTTAAGAAAAAAGAACGTAAAAGAAAATGTATGTCAAATTTCGCGTTATTGCTTAAGTTTGTACGTAGTCAGGTCAGCCTGTAGAATTATTCAGGAGGCAAAGTTGAATGGACGCTCACCCGCCTTCAAGCAATAAAGGGGCCGTTGCCGTTCTGTAAAAGTTCTACAACACCGTCTGCTAGGGAAACTGAGACAACTCTTGCAGAAGTGCCTGCAACATGTGTTCATTGAACGTCACTTCCGTTGCGAATGCTCTGAGGAAGTTTAAAAACAGAAACGCCTTAAAATACACGCTTTCTATAGACTTTTTTTAACACATTGAGCAAACCTCTCGGGTAGCTGTAGACATGTCGAAATCGCGACGCGAACAATTCGACAAGCACAAAAGCGAGATTACACCATGGACATTGCAGCTCATTCTCTTTCCGCACAGACGGCAACAAAACATCAGCACTCCGTGAAAAAAAATGTTTTTCGAAAAAAAAAGTCATTTTCGCTAACAATAATGAAACATTGCCAAACTTTCGCTTTAGCTGCTTGGAGATGTTGTGCTAAGTAGGGTAACAAAAATTTGGAGGATGCTTAAGCTTCGCCTTTTAGAGTGAAACGCGATAGCATTCAAAGATCCCGGCCCGAATGCATGTCAGGCTTCCCGGCAACCGCAGCTTTCTTTTTTTTCCAACTTCGCTCGACTTTGCCTCCGCATGTGGATGCCGAGGAGGCGAGCGCCATCTGGATGGTATATTTGCAAGGGGAGAACCGTGCCGCCCTGCTGTACGAGTGGTAGAAATGCTGGAAAAGGGGGCTTGTGTTCGAGTTTCCGCATAACAGCACTATGTTCTGTCGTATCTTCAAATTACAATCCGGCACTATCATGCCTGTAGGTTGTGGTTAAGTCGTACTTTACGATATTTCTGACTTAATTTACTTTGAGAAATTCAATTAGTTCACTAACGCCTCTGCGCCATGGGGAGGGCCGGCGTGGTCGGGGTGATCAAGGGTGATTTTCTCCGCCACGGACGCCTGCGCTTACGCCGACTCCGAGGCCGGATTTTCTGCGACACGGGTCCGGCCTTTCACGCGCTCGTGGAAAAAGCCGGGCGAGCTTGTGCTATTGTAATTTTAGAAGTGCTACGTATAAACACAAGAAAGTTTTGTTATCAAAGCCGTAAAACGAGGTGAAGTAGCAATCTTCACGCCTCACTACTATTATCAGGATTCTTCTCCTAGAAGCACCATTTGTGTGTACTTACTCGGCAGAATTGTGTTGCCTTGTCTTGGAACGCAGACCTCGCTGCTGATGACCATCTTGGGCGAGCTGCGGCTGTCAGCGGGCAGTGCCAAAGCGCTTGGCCGCATAGCTTACGCTTCGCAAGAGCCATGGATGTTCACGGGCAGCCTTAGGAACAACGTGGTCTTCGACAGCGCCTACGATCGGGAACGTTACCGGAAAGTCATATACGCCGCCGCCATGGAAAGGGTACGATGCATGTGCGTTGCACCTTCTTGTGTGGGCGCGTTCCTGTTCCTGTTTATATAGGCTGGTGTTTGAAATCGTGTGGTAGAAAGCCTTTTTTCCAGTGCCAGCCATACTACAGGAGGAATAACACTGATGACCAGGTAGCAATTAAATGCCTTCAACGGTAGATTCCTCCTCACCTCCACGGCACTTTATTAAGAAGTGCACTGGCGATGCAAATTAGCGTTAAAAACATTTGAGCAACAGCGAACAAGCAAGGGAAACCTCAACTAGGAGCCACCGTTTTGAATGGATACTTAATTTTGTGAGACCCAAGACAAGCTTCCCTATCGACGCGTTCACTGATAGGCTTTCCTTGTTCGCCACTTTTGATCGCCTCAAGACTCCATCTACTTGTGACCTCTTTGTTTTGGAAGGAAGCGTTACCCCGTAACGAGTAGGGGACACTGTCACGAATAAGTGATATCGCGCAAGTGGTATAAGCATCTAGATAACTATAAAAGGAGGTGCTTGTGGATGCAGTAAGTCTTCATTGCGTCTTGACTAAGCTTTGTCAGTATTAAGTGCGAGGCTGCGTAGCTTACCGGCGCAGAACATTGTGAAAAGGGGCAAGGCTAGGTCGGCAGGAGAAAGCAACGAAGCGCTGTGCCAGTGGTGTTGTCCGCATGTCTCACGCCTCGTGCATTGTTTACAGGACCTAACATTGCTGCCCTATGGGGATCGGACCCTTGTGGGCGACAGAGGGGTCTCTCTTAGTGGAGGCCAGAAAGCCAGGGTCAACCTTGCCAGGTAATTGTCTTCCGCATGTCGGAAACTGTTCGCAATAATTCGTGCATTAGCGCATAGGCGCCACTCCTTTATGACAATGGAAGTCGCTATATATATATATATATATATATATATATATATATATATATATATATATTGTGAGCGCATTTTGGGCATATCGTCGTCGTCATCTGTACATACGAATCATCGTCATCTTTTGACTCGCACGGTGCTTCGTCTCTGCTTCGGGTGGCTGCTCGGAAATAAAGGCATCGCATCGGTCCATGTCTCACAAGTGGTGGAGTGTGCTTCCGATTCCCACGTCCTCTTACTTTCCCGATTCCCCTGGAGCTCCGGTCCGGTCGTCGTTTGCTCTCGCCTACCACGGTGATGGCAGAAACCAACCCACCCACCATTGCTGCTACCACCACTGCTCAGCCAGCTGGGCCTACCTGGACGGTGAACACCAAACACCGCGATCCTCCCGTCTTTGCAGGCCTCCGCGGCGATGACGTGGAAGATTGGCTCGATCACTACAACAGAGCCAGTGACGTCAACCATTGGGACCACACGCACAAGTTGCGGTATGTCTCTTTTTACCTAACCGAAGTTGCGAAGACGTGGCTTTTTAGCCACGAAAGTGACTTTTCGGATTGGCCATCATTCACCCAGCAATTTCGCCAGATATTCGGCATGTCGTCTGGACGCTCCGAAATCGCGAAACAGAGGCTGGCAACGCGCGTACGAGACCAGGACGAGTCCTATACATCCTACATTGAGGACGTCCTCGCTCTCTGCCGCCGCGCACAGAGTGACATGGCGGAAGCTGACCGCGTTCGCCACATACTGAAGGGCATCAACACAGTCGCCTTTAATTCTCTCGTCATGCAGAGCCCAAACTGCGTTGGTGATATTATCACAGCATGCCAACGTCTAGACACGCTCCAGTCTATTCGCCTGCTACGCGCCTCTTGCGACCCTCGTCTCAACGGTGATGCTGAGTTGCGAGCCCTGATACGCACGCTCATCAGGGACTTCACGGACATCTTTCGGGACCTGCGACGCTTGCGACCATTCGCCCCGCTCCTTATGGACTGCGTGACATCATCAAGGACGAACTGGCGTCGATGACAAACGCCCAAATGGACAAGTCTACTGGACCATGTCGTCTAAGTTATGCCGAAATTGCCTCCCGGCCTCCTTCGTCCGTTCAGTCTCCACCTGCCGAAGGTTACCGCGACCCCCTAGCTTCCCTGGCAGCGAATACTCCTGCACAGCCGTACTACTCTCCGTGGCGGTCGTCGCGCCCGGTTTGTTCCTACTGCGGTATTCGCGGCCACATTTCTCGGTACTGCCGTCGGTGTCAGCAGGATGAAAGGCGGGGCTATGCTACCTTTGAGCGGGACAGCGCTCCTAGGTTTGACTCCTACGTTCCCGGGCGTCACCCAGGTGAAAGGCGAGGCTACGCCACCTTTGAGTGAGACAGGACACCAGGGTTGGATTCCTACGTTCCCGGACTGTACACAACCTCTTCTGGTCGCTCTCCTTCACCTTCCCAGGATATGGCTCGAGCATCCCGCTCGCCCCGGCGTCGCTCTCCTTCACCTTACCGCCGTTCCTCATCGCCCTTGCGTGCTGCTTCCCATGTTGTGGACACCCGTTTGGAAAACTAGAGGCTGCAGTTTTTGGAGGAGAAACTGCTTCGTGTCAGACTGTCCTCATTCCTCCTGCTCGCCCCGCCAACTTGCTCTCCGTTTGTGTGGAGGGTGTTTCTGTCGACGCCCTTGTAGATACTGGAGCCGCTATTTCTGTTATACATCGTGAACTGTGCTTCCGTCTGCGAAAAGTGCAAACGCCGTATGTCGGTCCGGTCCTGTGTGGTGCCAATGACGTTCCCATCTTTCTACCGGACAGTGCACAGCTCGCGTTCTGATAGACGGTATTCGTCATCATGTGCAACTTGCGGTGCTTTCGACGTGCGCTCATCAGATGGTATTAGGATGGAACTTCCTGTCCGCTGCTTCTGTATTAATTTCGTGCAGCGACCCAAGGATTCACATCAGCGACACAGAAACTTATCCCGTTTTCGATTCCCTGTGTCCCAACGTCATTGCAGCAGCGGATTTTGTTGTCCCACCGGACGCAGAACGTATTCTTACCGTTGAGTCATCAGACATTGTCGACGGAGACGCATTGGTTGTACCTTCTCAGCACTGCATTTATCGAGGACTCGCGATCGCTTCTTGCTTGGTCCGGTTCTCGAGTGGCTATGCCAGCCTCACAGCCTTTAATACGACTCCTGAGCCACTACTACTGCCGAAAGGGTCTACTGTCGCCAAGCTCGCCGACGCTGCGCCGGTATGTGTCGTCAGTGTTTCGCCTGCCACGTCTTCCGCGCATTGTACGCCCGCAGCAGGCCACACTAGTGCTATTAAGGCCACCTTGAGTGCAGATCTCAATCTGGCCCAGACCAATGCACTCCTCGCCATTTTAATGAAGCATGAACCTTGTTTTGACGTTTCTTCGCAGGCCTGGGTCAGACAGCTGTAACTACTCATCGCATTGAAACAGACGGCTCTCGCATCATTCGCCGTCGCCCGTACCGTGTGTCACCTTCGGAGCGGAAAGTTATAGAAGAACAAGTGAACGACATGCTGACACGCAACATCATAAGGCCTTCAGCAAGCCCTTGGTCTTCTCCTGTTGTGCTTGTTAAAAAAAAGGATGGTTCTGTGCGCCTTTGCATCGATTATAGGGCGCTAAACAAAATTACCCGTAAGGATGTTTATCCAATGCCTCGTATCGGCGATGCTTTGGATACCTTACAAGGTGCCGAGTGCTTCTCAAGCCTTGACTTGCGCTCCGGATATTGGCAGATTCCAATGCATGAGCCAGATAAAGAAAAGACTGCGTTTGCTACACCTGATCGACTTTTCGAATTTAACGTGATGCCTTTTGGACTGTGCAATGCACCAGCTACGTTTGAACGCATGATAGATACAGTACTCTGTGGCTTAAAATGGAAGACCTGTTTTTGTTACTTGGACGACATTGTCATCTTTTCGTCGAGTTTCTCCCAGCACCTACAACCTCTAGACCAAGTTCTCACGTGTTTAGCAAAGGCTGGTCTCCAACTCAATACTAAAAAGTGTCGCTTTGCAAGCCGAAGCAATAAAGTATTGGGCCACGTCGTCAGTAAGCATGGCATCCAGCCTGATCCCGATAAAATCGCTGCAGTGCTGCAATTTCCGCCACCAACCACACTTAAAGAACTCCGCAGCTTTCTAGGACTGGCGTCCCACTTCCGCCGCTTTGTTCGTGACTTCGCCACCATCGCTGCTCCTCTACATAAACATCTTACTTCGAGCACGTCCTTTGTGCGGTCGGACGACTGTGAAGCCGCCTTCCAGACCCTCAAACGACTTCTCACGCCAGGGCCCGCGCTCCGTCATTTCGATGCAACCGCCCCTACTATTCTACACACTGATGCCAGCGGGCATGGAATTGGCGCTGTCCTGCTGCAGCGGAATCAGAAGTCTGAAGAGCAAGTCGTGGCTTTTGCAAGTCGTGCTCTTTCTCTTTCTGAGCGCAACTACACGATTACAGAACAGGAAGGCCTCGCCATCGTGTTATCAATACAAAAATTTCGACCCTATCTCTACGGCCGCCATTTCACAGTTGTGACCGACCATCATGCTCTTTGTTGGTTGTCGTCCCTGAAAAACTTGTCTGGACGCCTCAGCCGTTGGGTACTGCGCTTGCAGGAATATGTCTTCACTGTCACGTATAGGTCCGGCAAACAACATCAAGATGCCGATGCTTTGTCGCGCTTCCCGCCATCCCCAAACGGCCATGCTTCACCTTCGGTCTGTACGTCACCATCTAGCCACACGTCTCAGCACACGCCCAGTAGCCCGGGACAGTCAGTTGCCTCAGTTGACTTTCTCCCGTCTACTGACCTCCTCTCACTGCAACGTACTGACCCATACTGCCGTACGCTGATCGACCGACTTACTGGCTTGGCACGACCCCCCAACAGTCGCTTAAGACGACAACTTTCACATTTTAAACCTCAAGGGGGAGCGTTATTTTGATCAATCTACCATCCTTTCCGGTAACCGTGGGTGCCAGTAATAACTCGCTCACTTTGACTCGAAGTATTGGAAGCATTTCACGACGACGCGACGGCTGGCCACTTGGGCTTTCATAAGACCTAAGACCGCATCAAAACGCGTTGTTTCTGGCCGGGCCTTTCCACCTCAGTCACCAAATATGTTGGCTCCTGCGCGTCATGCCAACACAGAAAGCGCTCGACATCTCTTCCAGCCGGTCCTCTCAGCCTCTACCATGCCCGTCCACCCCCTTCGAAATTGTGGGCATAGACTTGTACGGACCCCTCCCACTCACGCCCGCTGGTCAACGCTGGATCGTTACCGCAGTGGATCATCTAACGCGGTACGCTGAGACAGCGGCTCTTCGCTCTGGTACTGCCTCCGAAGTCGCCGAGTTTTTCGTGCACGGTATCGTTTTGCGCCACGGCGCAGCTCGTGTCCTCCTGAGTGACCGTGGCAAGACGTTGCTATCGCACGTCCTTCGTGAAGTCCTCCAGGCCTCTGACACCACCCATAAGACCACATCAGCGTACCATCCGCAAACAAATGGTCTTACAGAGCGTTTTCATCGAACTTTGTCCGACATGATGTCAATGTATGTTCGACCCGATCACACCAACTGGGACACCATCCTACCTTTCGTGACGTTTGCGTATAATACTGCCGTGCAACGTACAACCAATTACAGCCCCTTCTTCCTTGTGCACGATCGTGCGCCGTCTTTCGTCTTGGACACTACACTCCTTTCAGTACCTGCTGCTCCATGCGCGTCTCTTCCTGAAGAATTTGCTGCTCGCATCGCCCGCTGCCGTGAAATTGCCCGCGCCAACACCGCTACCATTCAGGACAAAAGGAAAATTTGCTATGATGCGACGCGTTGCGTTGCTTCGTTCCGCCCAGGCGACAAAGTTCTTTTGTGGACACCTGTTCGCGCACCGGGCCTCTGTGAAAAGTTTCTCCACATTTATCTCGCCCCCTACACCGTTTTGCAAAGAACTTCGGCCGTTAACTACCGCGTCACTCCTGTCAGCTCAGCTACTGACCGCCGCCGCCGCACGACGGAAATCGTTCACGTATCTCGCCTGAAAGCCTTCATTCGCCGTACCTACCCTTTCTAGCTTGCGGTCTTGCTGACCGCTTTTCTGAAGGGGGGGGGGGGGGGACTTAGTGTGAGCGCATGTTGGGCATATGGTCGTCGTCATCTGTACATACGACTCATCATCATCTTTTGTCTCGCGCGGTGCTTCGTCTCTGCTTCGGGCGGCTGCTCGGAAATAAAGGCATCAATCGGTCGACGGCTCACAATATATATATATATATATATATATATATATATATATATATATATATAGATATACATACATACATACATACATACATACATAAAACACTACGGTGGTAACGCTGGACGGTGCCTAAGCGAGATGCCTACAAAACTAGAATGTCATCTGAAGATCATTTCCTGTTTTTTTTTAAACCTAATTGTAAGTTTATTGGTTTGCACCCCTCTTCCAGAGAGAGAGCCAATAAAGGGCTTACGTAGATGGCGTAGTTACGTAGATGGCGCAGCCAACAACGTAACTGGCGAGATATAACAATAGCCCAGAAAAAACATTTACTCCATTGTAAACGTGCCTGTCATTCTTAAGTAAACTTCACCTGGAAGACTGATGAGTATACTCTCACTAAATCGGCGCTGTTTAAGACGAGTTGCTTTTCTCTTCCACTGACCTTGCTTTGACAGCGTTGTATGTACTTCTTTCGACCAATATCAATATTACCGTTCATTTCTTAGCCCAGTGCCATGGTACGCCGCCTTCACATTGTGGTCCTGTCCGCTGCTCTATTGTCGGGTCTCAAACGATCGCCTTCAGCAAATTTGAAGTTATCCTTGTTATCAACACACATTCCACAATTCCTGTATTTTGTATTGGTGCTACGCGATTCTCGGTGAATACTGCAGAGTTATAGTGAGAGCTTATGCAGTGCTGACTAACGGCCACGTCCTCTGCTACAGAGGTCTTCCAGATAAGACAGAATTCGGTGTAGGATTTCTAGTCCATAAAGACATAGCGGGCAACATTAATGAATTCTACAGCACTAATGAGAGGGTAGCAGTCGTCGTAATAAATCTGAATAGGCGGTATAGAATGAAGGTAGTACAAGCCTACGTCCCAACCTCCAGCCACGATGATGAAGAAATAGAACAGTTTTATGAAGATGTTGAACTCGCATTGAGAAAGGTGCAAACTCAGTATACTTTAGTCATGGGCGACTTCAATGCAAAAGTGGGAAAAAAGCAGGTTGGTGAGCAAGCAATTGGCAACTACGGCATCGATTCTAGGAATGCAAGAGGAGAGATGTTAGTAGAATTCGCGGAAAGGAATAGGCTCCGAATAATGAATACCTTCTTCAGGAAGCACAGCAACAGGAAGTGGACCTGGAAAAGCCCTAATGGAGAAACAAGGAATGAAATAGATTTCATACTCTCTGCCGATCCAAGCATAGTGCAGGATGTAGAAGTGTTAGGTAAGGTTAAGTGCAGTGACCATAGGTTAGTGAGGTCTAGGATGTCTCTCAATTTGAAGAGAGAGAGAGTGGAATTAGTCAAGAGGAAACAGGCCAACCTAGAGGCAGTAAGGGTAAAAGCAGACCAATTCAGGCCGCCAATGGAAACTGAACCTGGCAACTTTCAACACGCGCACCCTCTCGAGTGAGGCTAGCTTAGCAGGACTATTTGAAGAATTATCAGGCATTTCCTGGGATATTATTGGCCTTAGTGAGGTTAGAAGAACTGGTGAGGCTTGCACAGTGCTGACTAACGGCCACGTCCTCTGCTACAGAGGTCTTCCAGATAAGAAAGAATCCGGGGTAGGATTTCTAGTGCATAACAACGTAGCGGGCAACATTGATGAATTCTACAGCATTAATGAAAGGGTAGCAATCGTCGTAATAAAGCTGAATAGGAGGTACAAAATGAAGGTAGTACAAGCCTATGCCCCCTCTAGTCACGATGATGAAGAAATAGAACAGTTTTATGAAGATGTTGAACTAGCAATGAGAAAGGCGCAAACTCAGTATACTGTAGTCATGGGCGACTTCAATGCAAAAGTTGGGAAAAAGAAGGTTGGTGAGCAAGCAATTGGCAACTACGGCATCGGTTCTAGGAACACTAGAGGAGAGATGTTGGTAGAATTCGCGGAAAGGAATAGGCTTCGAATAATGAATACCTTCTTCAGGAAGCGCAGCAACAGGAAGTGGACCTGGAAAAGCCCTAATGGAGAAACAAGGAATGAAATAGACTTCATACTCTCGGCCGATCCCAGTATAGTGCAGGATGTAGAAGTGTTAAGGAGGGTAAAGTGCAGTGACCATAGATTAGTCAGGACTAGGATTTCACTCAATTTGAAGAGAGAAAGAATAAAATTAGTGAAGAAGAAACAGGCCAACCGAGACGCAGTAAGGGTAAAAGCAGACGAATTCAGGCTGGTGCTCGCAAACAAATATGCAGATTTAGAACAGGAAGATGAAGACAATATAGAGGTAATGAATGAACCCGTAACTAGGCTAATCTCAGAAGCAGCAATTGAAGTGGCAGGTAAGGCACCAAGGCAACCAGTAGGTAAGCTCTCCCAAGTAACAAAGGACCTAATCAAAAAACGGCAAAGCATGAAAGTGTCAAACTCGAGAGATCAGATTGAATTCGCTGAACTGTCGAAACTGATCAACACGTAAGGGATATCCGAAATTCTACGGTGGAAAAGACCGAGGAAGCAGTAAAATATGGATGCAGCATGAAACCAGTGAGAAGAAAACTCGGCATAGGACAAGGCAAAATGTGTGCACTGAAAGATAAGCGGGGTAATATCATCAGCAATTTCGATGACGTAGTAAAAGCAGCGGAAGAATTCTATACTGACCTGTACATCCCCAGAGCAGCCAAGCTACTTTCATTCGAAGTAGTGATGAACAGGATACAGAGCCTCCTTCTATAACTAGCGATGAAGTTAGAATGGCCTTGCAAGACATGACCAGAGGAAAAGCTGCTGGAGAAGATGAAATAACAGTCGATTTGACCAAAGATGGAGGAGATATGATTGAAAAACTTGCCGGCCTTTATACGAAATCCTCATGAATTCAAGTGTACCAGAAGAATACCAATGTTATACTAATCCATAAGAAGGAAGCCGTTAAAGAATTGAAAAATTATAGACCCATTTGCTTGCTTTCAGTATTGTATAAAATATTCATCAAGGTAACTTCCAATAGAATCGGGACAACACTTGACTTCAGCCAACCAAGAGAACAGGCTGGCTTCAGGAAGGGTCATTCTACGATGGATCATATCCATGTCATCAATCAGGTAATCGAGAAATCTGCGGAAAAGCATCAACCTCTCTATATGGCTTTCTTAGATTATGAAAGGGCATTTGATTTAGTAGAGATACCAGAAGTCATAGATACATTGCGTAATCAAGGAGCACAGGAGGCATACGTAAATATGGCAAATATCTACAAAGATTCCACAGCTACCGTGGCTCTCCACAAGAAAAGTAGAAAGTTACCTATCAAGAAAGGGGTCAGGCAAGGAGACACAATCTCTTCATTGCTATTCACTGCCTGTTTAGAAGTATTGAAGCTCTTAAACTGGGAAGGCTTAGGAGTGAGGATCAACGGCGAATATCTCAGCAACCTTAGGTTTGCAGATGACATTGTCCTATTCAGCAACAATGGAGACGAATTACAGCTAATCATTGAGGACCTTAACCAAGAAAATGTTAGACTGGGGTTGAAGAATAATATGCAGAAGATAAACATTATGTTAAATAGCCTGGCAAGGGAACAATAATTCATGATCGCCAGTTCGCCTCTAGAGTCTGTAAAGGAGTACGTTTCTCTAGGTCAATTACTCACAGGGGACCCTGATCATGAGAAAGCAATTTATAGAAGAATAAAATTGGACTGGAGTGCATACGGCAGGCATTAGCAAATCCTGACTCGGAGCTTACCACTGTCGTTGAAAAGAAAAGTGTACAATCATTGCATTCTACCGGTGCTAACATATGGGACAGAAACTTGGAGGTTAACAAAGAGGCTCGAGAACAAGTTAAGGGCCGCACAAAGAGAGATGGAAAGAAAAATGTTAGGCTTAACATTAAGAGACAGGAATACAGCGGCGTGGGTCGCCGAGCAAACGGGGATATTCGATATTCTAATTGACATTAAGAAAAAAAAATGGAACTGGACAGGCCATGTAATGGGTAGGGTGGACAACCGGTGGACCATTAGAGTTACAGAAGGGATACGAGGGAAGCGCAGTCGAGGACGGCAGAAAACTAGGTGGGGTGATGAAGTTAGGGAATTTGCAGGCGCAAGTTGGAATCAGCTAGCGCAAGACAGGGGTAATTGGAGATCGCATGCCTTCGTCCTGCAGTGGACGTAAATATAGGCTGATGATGATGATAGTGAGAGCAAGGAAGTAGTATATAGTAGGCGAGAAAAATAGCAACGAAAGCAGCGAGAAGCTTGCCTGCAGGACATGGTCCGCCAAAATCGTCGGTAGGTGTTTCTTCGCATGCATGAGCGTGTGCTATTGACGAGCAGATGTTCAGCAAGCAATAATATTGCGTAGAAGCTGCATAACATTGTCGTGCAATTGCGCATCTGTATACTGCTACATTCTCTCTGTTCGTGTCGTGTGGTTCATTTAAAAATGAAGATAGCACACTTCAGCGCTACCACTGCACTCTCTCGTAGTTTACTTATGTTTGTACATTTACTTCTTTCGTTGATGTCAGGTGGTCATATTTATCGCCAGGGAACGCCCTGCTTCTCCGTGAAAGTACGATGATTTTGCTTTCGGCTGGTGAATAATTGAAAGGAAATAAGATTCAGCCCAAATATTACTATAGGTGGATGTCGCGGTAAAAAAGACGGGCTGGTGAAAGATAAGGCGGCTTCTGCTCAAAATGGTGTGGCATTACAGAGTCGGTACTATATCGTTAGCTGTCAGTTAATACCCATTTTCATTCTCTAGGGCACTCTACTACGACGCGGACATCTATCTGCTGGATGATCCTTTGAGTGCCGTGGACACTGCCGTCGCAAAGCATCTCTTCGAAGTGTGAGTGCCATCACTTCTTGTCGCTTACCACTACTGTGAGCGATGTTCTTGCTTTTAATCTATCGATCTGTCTGTCTGTCTGTGTGTGTGCGTGTGTGTGCGTGTGTGTGTGTGTGTGTGTGTGTGTGTGTGTGTGTGTGTGTGTGTGTGTGTGTGTTTGTGTGTAGATGCTGTTCGAAGAAATTCTTTGACGCCCACGTGGAGCACTGCCACCCGTTCTCAAGTGAACCTCTGTGATGCCAACTTGCGTCTCTGGGTATGTGCCAGTAGGTGCGTGCCGGTCCTTAATGAAAGTATTTGACGAAAACTTGTGTAACTACACATGCGCAACTCGGAATGTGCCGTTCTACAATGACGGAAAAAGTCCCTCAAATTTCTCCGACGCTCAGCGGAATAGAAGCAACCTCACAGAGTTCCTCAAAGGCAGCAGTCTCTGCAGGCTGTGCCACAAATGCACTGGGTAGGTGCCGCCTTTCAAAGGACGCCTTCCACGAACGCTTTTTAGCGAGCTTTGCCATGAATGCACTGGGTATGTGCCACTCCTCAACGAACGTCTCACCGGTTACTCGGTATGCGTGTGAGGCAAACGAGGAAATGACTCCCAGCGTTCGTAGACACCAGAGCGCCACGCTCCTCGTCTCGAAGGCCAGGCGCGCATTTCTCGACAACGCCACTGGATGGCGCAGCGTGACAAGTGACCAGAAAGACAGTGAATTGGATGCAAAGAATGGAAACAACCATGGAGATACAAAAGAATGCGAAGAAAAAGATTAAATGGGAAAATCTGTATAATAAGGCAAAGGGCGTTGTTATTTGAGGCTCGAGCCGGTTTCCTAAGGACCAAAACATACCGGAGCAAATGTTTGAAACTAGGTGAGGGATGTGTATGCTGCAGCGAAAATCCTGAGGTCACTCAGCCCATCCTAATGGAATGCGAAGGGATTCACCCAGTGAGAACCGTAGGTAACGTACACCTTTGAAGGTTTGAAGTGGACGGAAGCGTCAACCGATCAGCAGTGGAGATAAACAAGATACGTTTAGAGTATTGGTGAAAAAAAAACAGGAAAGATATTGTTGCGACCGAAACTCTTAGCGGTATCAGGTAGATTTTGAAGGGAAAAAAAAGATTCAGGAGGTGTATACAAAAATGCCAGATGAAACTCTTGTGTAGCATACCTGATTAAATCAAGCAGGCTGGGTGACTGTTTGTTACCGCCCCGTTTCAAAGGGGATGCCATTAAATCATCAGAGACGGAAGACGCATTACCCGTTTCTCAGCGTTCGCATGTAACTATGCGCCCTGCATTTAAGATGCCACCTCAGGCTTCGCGGTGGCGGCGCTAGGTGGCTCCGAGTGTTCTTAGGTAAGTGCGAAAGAGGAGTCCCGCTGCAATACACGCCTCATGCATCACTCGTTTCGACGGTGACATTAAGTTGTGACGGTAATGCTAAGCATGACTGTCGACGGTAATGCGTTACAGTCATCGTTAAGGTACGTCCACACTAGCGACAAAAACGCGCGCGACACGCCGCACGCGGCAAGCGCCTGCGCGGCAGACTCGCGCGGGCAAGTCCACACTCGCGTTTTGCGGCACGCGGCAACAGCTCGTGGAGTGCCGCGTTTTCTCGTTCCATTCGATACTTCTCGTGACAACGCGCTCTCCGTTCTGCCGATTTCGTGTTCCATTGGAAGTGTCTGTGTTTCTTTGCGCCACTGCCGGCCACGCTCAGCCATGTCGGATACGGACGAGGAGGTACTGGTGACTGTGAACACTATAATACTTATTTGTTCTTTACTTGTGCGATGTCGACGTGCCAGAAAACGGACGAGAAATCTTTGGGTGCGCCCTATATGGCGGTACACTGAGAGCCAGGCGCACACTCTACTTTCCCGCATGTGCCAGCGGTTGGCACGCAGCTCCTTGTCCTTAAAATCGAAGTTCGATTTGTCATAGAGGCACGCATATCCGCGAACGGTTTCTAAAACGCCTCCATTGAGAGGCGAATTCTTCGTCGACGTCTCGGTGGCGGTGTGGGAAGGCTTGAACAAAAACAGCCCCCTTGACTGGAAATGGCCTCTGAGATTTTACGGCGTTCGTGTCACTGTTCAATCTCTGAGCCCATAGATTATGATTCTTTGCTTATGCGACAGGTGGCGCTACAACAGCGCGGCTCGTTTTCTTATTGGTGATCGTTTTGCGGCTGCCGCGAAAAAATGTGTCTCGCACCCATTCGCGCGTTTGCCGCGCGTTGCTGCCGCTTTTCGTGAATCTTGCCGCGCGGGACAGCACCGCTCGCCGCGCGCGGCGTGTCGCGCGCGTTTTTGTCGCTAGTGTGGACGTACTTTTAGATGGGTCGACTATCTATCTATCTATCTATCTATCTATCTATCTATCTATCTATCTATCTATCTATCTATCTATCTATCTATCTTCGTAGACATTTTGCGGTCGTGGCATCGTGACAGCAGTCATCGGACTCTCGTCGTGCCGTCGTCGTCACGCCATCGCCGCCACACGCTCGTTGTCATACAGCCGTCGTCACGTCATCGTTGTAATTCCATTGTCCTTATACCATTGTCATGCCATCGCCTTCGCAATGTCGTCTACATTCATTTGTTCTCAAACCGCCTTCGTCATGCCACCTTTGTCATTCCATCGACGCCATTCAGCGTAATAATGATATCGTATTTCAATCGTGATTATGGCACCGTCCTCATGCAATCGTCGTCATGTATTCTTTGTGATGCTGTCATCGTCGTGCCGTCGTTTCTCAGACAGCTTTCGCGATACAGTCAGGCCATCGTTGTTATCCACTGGTCGTCGATCCTCATGCCGTCGTTGTTATACCATGGTTATTATTTCAGATTCGTGGTAATGCCGCCGTCGTCATATCACCATCGTCGGTAAATCTATGTCATTCGTTCTGCATCATTCCATCGACGTCTTCTTGACCATTCAGCGTAATAATGATGTCGCCTTTCAGTCGTGATTATGGCACCGTCCTCATGCAATCGTCGTCATGCATTCTTTGTCATGCTGTCATCGTCGTGCCGTCGTTCCTCAGACAGCTTTCGCGATACAGTCAGGCCATCGTTGTTATCCACTGGTAGTCGATCCTCATGCCGTCGTTGTTATACCATGGTTATTATTTCAGATTCGTGGTAATGCCGCCGTCGTCATATCGCCATCGTCGGTAAATCTATGTCATTCCTTCTCCGTCATTCCATCGACGTCTTCTTCACCATTCAGCGTAATAATGATGTCGCCTTTCAATCGTGATTATGGCACCGTCCTCATGCAATCGTCGTCATGCATTCTTTGTCATGCTGTCATCGTCGTGCCGTCGTTCCTCAGACAGCTTTCGCGATACAATCAGGCCATCGTTTTTATCCACTGGTCGTCGATCCTCATGCCGTCGTTGTTATACCATGGTTATTATTTCAGATTCGTGGTAATGCCGCCGTCGTCATATCGCCATCGTCGGTAAATCTATGTCATTCCTTCTCCGTCATTTCATCGACGTCTTCTTCACCATTCAGCGTAATAATGATGTCGCCTTTCAATCGTGATTATGGCACCGTCCTCATGCAATCGTCGTCATGCATTCTTTGTCATGCTGTCATCGTCGTGCCGTCGTTCCTCAGACAGCTTTCGCGATACACTCAGGCCATCGTTGTTATCCACTGGTCGTCGATCCTCATGCCGTCGTTGTTATACCATGGTTATTATTTCAGATTCGTGGTAATGCCACCGTCGTCATATCGCCATCGTCGGTAAATCTATGTCATTCCTTCTCCGTCATTCCATCGACGTCTTCTTCACCATTCAGCGTAATAATGATGTCGCCTTTCAATCGTGATTATGGCACCGTCCTCATGCAATCGTCGTCATGCATTCTTTGTCATGCTGTCATCGTCGTGCCGTCGTTCCTCAGACAGCTTTCGCGATACAGTCAGGCCATCGTTGTTATCCACTGGTCGTCGATCCTCATGCCGTCGTTGTTATACCATGGTTATTAATTCAGATTCGTGGTAATGCCGCCGTCGTCATATCGCCATCGTCGGTAAATCTATGTCATTCCTTCTCCGTCATTTCATCGACGTCTTCTTCACCATTCAGCGTAATAATGATATCGTCTTTCAATCGTGATTATGGCACCGTCCTCATGCAATCGTCGTCATGCATTCTTTGTCATGCTGTCATCGTCGTGCCGTCGTTCCTCAGACAGCTTTCGCGATACAGTCAGGCCATCGTTTTTATCCACTGGTCGTCGATCCTCATGCCGTCGTTGTTATACCATGGTAATGTTTTCAGATTCGGGGTAATGCCGCCGTCGTCATATCGCCATCGTCGGTAAATCTATGTCATTCCTTCTCCGTCATTTCATCGACGTCTTCTTCACCATTCAGCGTAATAATGGTATTGTCTTTCAATCGTGATTATGGCACCGCGCTCATGCAATCGTCGTCATGCATTCTTTGTCATGCTGTCATCGGCGTGCCGTCGTTGTTATACCATGGTTATTATTTCAGATTCGTGGTAATGCCGCCGTCGTCATATCGCCATCGTCGGTAAATCTATGTCATTCCTTCTCCGTCATTTCATCGACGTCTTCTTCACCATTCAGCGTAATAATGATGTCGCCTTTCAATCGTGATTATGGCACCGTCCTCATGCAATCGTCGTCATGCATTCTTTGTCATGCTGTCATCGTCGTGCCGTCGTTCCTCAGACAGCTTTCGCGATACAGTCAGGCCATCGTTTTTATCCACTGGTCGTCGATCCTCATGCCGTCGTTGTTATACCATGGTTATTATTTCAGATTCGTGGTAATGCCGCCGTCGTCATATCGCCATCGTCGGTAAATCTATGTCATTCCTTCTCCGTCATTTCATCGACGTCTTCTTCACCATTCAGCGTAATAATGATATCGTCTTTCAATCGTGATTATGGCACCGTCCTCATGCAATCGTCGTCATGCATTCTTTGTCATGCTGTCATCGTCGTGCCGTCGTTCCTCAGACAGCTTTCGCGATACAGTCAGGCCATCGTTTTTATGCACTGGTCGTCGATCCTCATGCCGTCGTTGTTATACCATGGTTATTATTTCAGATTCGTGGTAATGCCGCCGTCGTCATATCGCCATCGTCGGTAAATCTATGTCATTCCTTCTCCGTCATTTCATCGACGTCTTCTTCACCATTCAGCGTAATAATAATATCGTCTTTCAATCGTGATTATGGCACCGTCCTCATGCAATCGTCGTCATGCATTCTTTGCCATGCTGTCATCGTCGTGCCGTCGTTCCTCAGACAGCTTTCGCGATACAGTCAGGCCATCGTTTTTATCCACTGGTCGTCGATCCTCATGCCGTCGTTGTTATACCATGGTTATTATTTCAGATTCGTGGTAATGCCGCCGTCGTCATATCGCCATCGTCGGTAAATCTATGTCATTCCTTCTCCGTCATTTCATCGACGTCTTCTTCACCATTCAGCGTAATAATGATATCGTCTTTCAATCGTGATTATGGCACCGTCCTCATGCAATCGTCGTCATGCATTCTTTGTCATGCTGTCATCGTCGTGCCGTCGTTCCTCAGACAGCTTTCGCGATACAGTCAGGCCATCGTTTTTATCCACTGGTCGTCGATCCTCATGCCGTCGTTGTTATACCATGGTTATTATTTCAGATTCGTGGTAATGCCGCCGTCGTCATATCGCCATCGTCGGTAAATCTATGTCATTCCTTCTCCGTCATTTCATCGACGTCTTCTTCACCATTCAGCGTAATAATGATATCGTCTTTCAATCGTGATTATGGCACCGTCTTCATGCAATCGTCGTCATGCATTCTTTGTCATGCTGTCATCGTCGTGCCGTCGTTCCTCAGACAGCTTTCGCGATACAGTCAGGCCATCGTTTTTATCCACTGGTCGTCGATCCTCATGCCGTCGTTGTTATACCATGGTATGTTTTCAGATTCGGGGTAATGCCGCCGTCGTCATATCGCCATCGTCGGTAAATCTATGTCATTCCTTCTCCGTCATTTCATCGACGTCTTCTTCACCATTCAGCGTAATAATGATATCGTCTTTCAATCGTGATTATGGCACCGTCCTCATGCAATCGTCGTCATGCATTCTTTGTCATGCTGTCATCGTCGTGCCGTCGTTCCTCAGACAGCTTTCGCGATACAGTCAGGCCATCGTTTTATCCACTGGTCGTCGATCCTCATGCCGTCGTTGTTATACCATGGTTATTATTTCAGATTCGTGGTAATGCCGCCGTCGTCATATCGCCATCGTCGGTAAATCTATGTCATTCCTTCTCCGTCATTTCATCGACGTCTTCTTCACCATTCAGCGTAATAATGATATCGTCTTTCAATCGTGATTATGGCACCGTCCTCATGCAATCGTCGTCATGCATTCTTTGTCATGCTGTCATCGTCGTGCCGTCGTTCCTCAGACAGCTTTCGCGATACAGTCAGGCCATCGTTTTTATCCACTGGTCGTCGATCCTCATGCCGTCGTTGTTATACCATGGTTATTATTTCAGATTCGTGGTAATGCCGCCGTCGTCATATCGCCATCGTCGGTAAATCTATGTCATTCCTTCTCCGTCATTTCATCGACGTCTTCTTCACCATTCAGCGTAATAATGATATCGTCTTTCAATCGTGATTATGGCACCGTCCTCATGCAATCGTCGTCATGCATTCTTTGTCATGCTGTCATCGTCGTGCCGTCGTTCCTCAGACAGCTTTCGCGATACAGTCAGGCCATCGTTTTTATCCACTGGTCGTCGATCCTCATGCCGTCGTTGTTATACCATGGTTATTATTTCAGATTCGTGGTAATGCCGCCGTCGTCATATCGCCATCGTCGGTAAATCTATGTCATTCCTTCTCCGTCATTTCATCGACGTCTTCTTCACCATTCAGCGTAATAATGATATCGTCTTTCAATCGTGATTATGGCACCGTCCTCATGCAATCGTCGTCATGCATTCTTTGTCATGCTGTCATCGTCGTGCCGTCGTTCCTCAGACAGCTTTCGCGATACAGTCAGGCCATCGTTTTTATCCACTGGTCGTCGATCCTCATGCCGTCGTTGTTATACCATGGTTATTATTTCAGATTCGTGGTAATGCCGCCGTCGTCATATCGCCATCGTCGGTAAATCTATGTCATTCCTTCTCCGTCATTTCATCGACGTCTTCTTCACCATTCAGCGTAATAATGATATCGTCTTTCAATCGTGATTATGGCACCGTCCTCATGCAATCGTCGTCATGCATTCTTTGTCATGCTGTCATCGTCGTGCCGTCGTTCCTCAGACAGCTTTCGCGATACAGTCAGGCCATCGTTTTTATCCACTGGTCGTCGATCCTCATGCCGTCGTTGTTATACCATGGTTATTATTTCAGATTCGTGGTAATGCCGCCGTCGTCATATCGCCATCGTCGGTAAATCTATGTCATTCCTTCTCCGTCATTTCATCGACGTCTTCTTCACCATTCAGCGTAATAATGATATCGTCTTTCAATCGTGATTATGGCACCGTCCTCATGCAATCGTCGTCATGCATTCTTTGTCATGCTGTCATCGTCGTGCCGTCGTTCCTCAGACAGCTTTCGCGATACAGTCAGGCCATCGTTTTTATCCACTGGTCGTCGATCCTCATGCCGTCGTTGTTATACCATGGTTATTATTTCAGATTCGTGGTAATGCCGCCGTCGTCATATCGCCATCGTCGGTAAATCTATGTCATTCCTTCTCCGTCATTTCATCGACGTCTTCTTCACCATTCAGCGTAATAATGATATCGTCTTTCAATCGTGATTATGGCACCGTCTTCATGCAATCGTCGTCATGCATTCTTTGTCATGCTGTCATCGTCGTGCCGTCGTTCCTCAGACAGCTTTCGCGATACAGTCAGGCCATCGTTTTTATCCACTGGTCGTCGATCCTCATGCCGTCGTTGTTATACCATGGTTATTATTTCAGATTCGTGGTAATGCCGCCGTCGTCATATCGCCATCGTCGGTAAATCTATGTCATTCCTTCTCCGTCATTTCATCGACGTCTTCTTCACCATTCAGCGTAATAATGATATCGTCTTTCAATCGTGATTATGGCACCGTCTTCATGCAATCGTCGTCATGCATTCTTTGTCATGCTGTCATCGTCGTGCCGTCGTTCCTCAGACAGCTTTCGCGATACAGTCAGGCCATCGTTTTTATCCACTGGTCGTCGATCCTCATGCCGTCGTTGTTATACCATGGTTATTATTTCAGATTCGTGGTAATGCCGCCGTCGTCATATCGCCATCGTCGGTAAATCTATGTCATTCCTTCTCCGTCATTTCATCGACGTCTTCTTCACCATTCAGCGTAATAATGATATCGTCTTTCAATCGTGATTATGGCACCGTCCTCATGCAATCGTCGTCATGCATTCTTTGTCATGCTGTCATCGTCGTGCCGTCGTTCCTCAGACAGCTTTCGCGATACAGTCAGGCCATCGTTTTTATCCACTGGTCGTCGATCCTCATGCCGTCGTTGTTATACCATGGTTATTATTTCAGATTCGTGGTAATGCCGCCGTCGTCATATCGCCATCGTCGGTAAATCTATGTCATTCCTTCTCCGTCATTTCATCGACGTCTTCTTCACCATTCAGCGTAATAATGATATCGTCTTTCAATCGTGATTATGGCACCGTCCTCATGCAATCGTCGTCATGCATTCTTTGTCATGCTGTCATCGTCGTGCCGTCGTTCCTCAGACAGCTTTCGCGATACAGTCAGGCCATCGTTTTTATCCACTGGTCGTCGATCCTCATGCCGTCGTTGTTATACCATGGTTATTATTTCAGATTCGTGGTAATGCCGCCGTCGTCATATCGCCATCGTCGGTAAATCTATGTCATTCCTTCTCCGTCATTTCATCGACGTCTTCTTCACCATTCAGCGTAATAATGATATCGTCTTTCAATCGTGATTATGGCACCGTCCTTCATGCAATCGTCGTCATGCATTCTTTGTCATGCTGTCATCGTCGTGCCGTCGTTCCTCAGACAGCTTTCGCGATACAGTCAGGCCATCGTTTTTATCCACTGGTCGTCGATCCTCATGCCGTCGTTGTTATACCATGGTTATTATTTCAGATTCGTGGTAATGCCGCCGTCGTCATATCGCCATCGTCGGTAAATCTATGTCATTCCTTCTCCGTCATTTCATCGACGTCTTCTTCACCATTCAGCGTAATAATGATATCGTCTTTCAATCGTGATTATGGCACCGTCCTCATGCAATCGTCGTCATGCATTCTTTGTCATGCTGTCATCGTCGTGCCGTCGTTCCTCAGACAGCTTTCGCGATACAGTCAGGCCATCGTTTTTATCCACTGGTCGTCGATCCTCATGCCGTCGTTGTTATACCATGGTTATTATTTCAGATTCGTGGTAATGCCGCCGTCGTCATATCGCCATCGTCGGTAAATCTATGTCATTCCTTCTCCGTCATTTCATCGACGTCTTCTTCACCATTCAGCGTAATAATGATATCGTCTTTCAATCGTGATTATGGCACCGTCTTCATGCAATCGTCGTCATGCATTCTTTGTCATGCTGTCATCGTCGTGCCGTCGTTCCTCAGACAGCTTTCGCGATACAGTCAGGCCATCGTTGTTATCCACTGGTCGTCGATCCTCATGCCGTCGTTGTTATACCATGGTTATTATTTCAGATTCGTGGTAATGCCGCCGTCGTCATATCGCCATCGTCGGTAAATCTATGTCATTCCTTCTCCGTCATTTCATCGACGTCTTCTTCACCATTCAGCGTAATAATGATATCGTCTTTCAATCGTGATTATGGCACCGTCCTCATGCAATCGTCGTCATGCATTCTTTGTCATGCTGTCATCGTCGTGCCGTCGTTCCTCAGACAGCTTTCGCGATACAGTCAGGCCATCGTTTTTATCCACTGGTCGTCGATCCTCATGCCGTCGTTGTTATACCATGGTTATTATTTCAGATTCGTGGTAATGCCGCCGTCGTCATATCGCCATCGTCGGTAAATCTATGTCATTCCTTCTCCGTCATTTCATCGACGTCTTCTTCACCATTCAGCGTAATAATGATATCGTCTTTCAATCGTGATTATGGCACCGTCCTCATGCAATCGTCGTCATGCATTCTTTGTCATGCTGTCATCGTCGTGCCGTCGTTCCTCAGACAGCTTTCGCGATACAGTCAGGCCATCGTTTTTATCCACTGGTCGTCGATCCTCATGCCGTCGTTGTTATACCATGGTAATGTTTTCAGATTCGGGGTAATGCCGCCGTCGTCATATCGCCATCGTCGGTAAATCTATGTCATTCCTTCTCCGTCATTTCATCGACGTCTTCTTCACCATTCAGCGTAATAATGATATCGTCTTTCAATCGTGATTATGGCACCGTCCTCATGCAATCGTCGTCATGCATTCTTTGTCATGCTGTCATCGTCGTGCCGTCGTTCCTCAGACAGCTTTCGCGATACAGTCAGGCCATCGTTTTTATCCACTGGTCGTCGATCCTCATGCCGTCGTTGTTATACCATGGTTATTATTTCAGATTCGTGGTAATGCCGCCGTCGTCATATCGCCATCGTCGGTAAATCTATGTCATTCCTTCTCCGTCATTTCATCGACGTCTTCTTCACCATTCAGCGTAATAATGATATCGTCTTTCAATCGTGATTATGGCACCGTCCTCATGCAATCGTCGTCATGCATTCTTTGTCATGCTGTCATCGTCGTGCCGTCGTTCCTCAGACAGCTTTCGCGATACAGTCAGGCCATCGTTTTTATCCACTGGTCGTCGATCCTCATGCCGTCGTTGTTATACCATGGTAATGTTTTCAGATTCGTGGTAATGCCGCCGTCGTCATATCGCCATCGTCGGTAAATCTATGTCATTCCTTCTCCGTCATTTCATCGACGTCTTCTTCACCATTCAGCGTAATAATGATATCGTCTTTCAATCGTGATTATGGCACCGTCCTCATGCAATCGTCGTCATGCATTCTTTGTCATGCTGTCATCGTCGTGCCGTCGTTCCTCAGACAGCTTTCGCGATACAGTCAGGCCATCGTTGTTATCCACTGGTCGTCGATCCTCATGCCGTCGTTGTTATACCATGGTTATTATTTCAGATTCGTGGTAATGCCGCCGTCGTCATATCGCCATCGTCGGTAAATCTATGTCATTCCTTCTCCGTCATTTCATCGACGTCTTCTTCACCATTCAGCGTAATAATGATATCGTCTTTCAATCGTGATTATGGCACCGTCCTCATGCAATCGTCGTCATGCATTCTTTGTCATGCTGTCATCGTCGTGCCGTCGTTCCTCAGACAGCTTTCGCGATACAGTCAGGCCATCGTTTTTATCCACTGGTCGTCGATCCTCATGCCGTCGTTGTTATACCATGGTAATGTTTTCAGATTCGGGGTAATGCCGCCGTCGTCATATCGCCATCGTCGGTAAATCTATGTCATTCCTTCTCCGTCATTTCATCGACGTCTTCTTCACCATTCAGCGTAATAATGATATCGTCTTTCAATCGTGATTATGGCACCGTCCTCATGCAATCGTCGTCATGCATTCTTTGTCATGCTGTCATCGTCGTGCCGTCGTTCCTCAGACAGCTTTCGCGATACAGTCAGGCCATCGTTTTTATCCACTGGTCGTCGATCCTCATGCCGTCGTTGTTATACCATGGTAATGTTTTCAGATTCGTGGTAATGCCGCCGTCGTCATATCGCCATCGTCGGTAAATCTATGTCATTCCTTCTCCGTCATTTCATCGACGTCTTCTTCACCATTCAGCGTAATAATGATATCGTCTTTCAATCGTGATTATGGCACCGTCCTCATGCAATCGTCGTCATGCATTCTTTGTCATGCTGTCATCGTCGTGCCGTCGTTCCTCAGACAGCTTTCGCGATACAGTCAGGCCATCGTTTTTATCCACTGGTCGTCGATCCTCATGCCGTCGTTGTTATACCATGGTTATTATTTCAGATTCGTGGTAATGCCGCCGTCGTCATATCGCCATCGTCGGTAAATCTATGTCATTCCTTCTCCGTCATTTCATCGACGTCTTCTTCACCATTCAGCGTAATAATGATATCGTCTTTCAATCGTGATTATGGCACCGTCCTCATGCAATCGTCGTCATGCATTCTTTGTCATGCTGTCATCGTCGTGCCGTCGTTCCTCAGACAGCTTTCGCGATACAGTCAGGCCATCGTTTTTATCCACTGGTCGTCGATCCTCATGCCGTCGTTGTTATACCATGGTAATGTTTTCAGATTCGGGGTAATGCCGCCGTCGTCATATCGCCATCGTCGGTAAATCTATGTCATTCCTTCTCCGTCATTTCATCGACGTCTTCTTCACCATTCAGCGTAATAATGATATCGTCTTTCAATCGTGATTATGGCACCGTCCTCATGCAATCGTCGTCATGCATTCTTTGTCATGCTGTCATCGTCGTGCCGTCGTTCCTCAGACAGCTTTCGCGATACAGTCAGGCCATCGTTGTTATCCACTGGTCGTCGATCCTCATGCCGTCGTTGTTATACCATGGTATGTATTTCAGATTCGTGGTAATGCCGCCGTCGTCATATCGCCATCGTCGGTAAATCTATGTCATTCCTTCTCCGTCATTTCATCGACGTCTTCTTCACCATTCAGCGTAATAATGATATCGTCTTTCAATCGTGATTATGGCACCGTCCTCATGCAATCGTCGTCATGCATTCTTTGTCATGCTGTCATCGTCGTGCCGTCGTTCCTCAGACAGCTTTCGCGATACAGTCAGGCCATCGTTTTTATCCACTGGTCGTCGATCCTCATGCCGTCGTTGTTATACCATGGTAATGTTTTCAGATTCGGGGTAATGCCGCCGTCGTCATATCGCCATCGTCGGTAAATCTATGTCATTCCTTCTCCGTCATTTCATCGACGTCTTCTTCACCATTCAGCGTAATAATGATATCGTCTTTCAATCGTGATTATGGCACCGTCCTCATGCAATCGTCGTCATGCATTCTTTGTCATGCTGTCATCGTCGTGCCGTCGTTCCTCAGACAGCTTTCGCGATACAGTCAGGCCATCGTTTTTATCCACTGGTCGTCGATCCTCATGCCGTCGTTGTTATACCATGGTAATGTTTTCAGATTCGGGGTAATGCCGCCGTCGTCATATCGCCATCGTCGGTAAATCTATGTCATTCCTTCTCCGTCATTTCATCGACGTCTTCTTCACCATTCAGCGTAATAATGATATCGTCTTTCAATCGTGATTATGGCACCGTCCTCATGCAATCGTCGTCATGCATTCTTTGTCATGCTGTCATCGTCGTGCCGTCGTTCCTCAGACAGCTTTCGCGATACAGTCAGGCCATCGTTTTTATCCACTGGTCGTCGATCCTCATGCCGTCGTTGTTATACCATGGTAATGTTTTCAGATTCGGGGTAATGCCGCCGTCGTCATATCGCCATCGTCGGTAAATCTATGTCATTCCTTCTCCGTCATTTCATCGACGTCTTCTTCACCATTCAGCGTAATAATGATATCGTCTTTCAATCGTGATTATGGCACCGTCCTCATGCAATCGTCGTCATGCATTCTTTGTCATGCTGTCATCGTCGTGCCGTCGTTCCTCAGACAGCTTTCGCGATACAGTCAGGCCATCGTTGTTATCCACTGGTCGTCGATCCTCATGCCGTCGTTGTTATACCATGGTAATGTTTTCAGATTCGGGGTAATGCCGCCGTCGTCATATCGCCATCGTCGGTAAATCTATGTCATTCCTTCTCCGTCATTTCATCGACGTCTTCTTCACCATTCAGCGTAATAATGATATCGTCTTTCAATCGTGATTATGGCACCGTCCTCATGCAATCGTCGTCATGCATTCTTTGTCATGCTGTCATCGTCGTGCCGTCGTTCCTCAGACAGCTTTCGCGATACAGTCAGGCCATCGTTTTTATCCACTGGTCGTCGATCCTCATGCCGTCGTTGTTATACCATGGTAATGTTTTCAGATTCGGGGTAATGCCGCCGTCGTCATATCGCCATCGTCGGTAAATCTATGTCATTCCTTCTCCGTCATTTCATCGACGTCTTCTTCACCATTCAGCGTAATAATGATATCGTCTTTCAATCGTGATTATGGCACCGTCCTCATGCAATCGTCGTCATGCATTCTTTGTCATGCTGTCATCGTCGTGCCGTCGTTCCTCAGACAGCTTTCGCGATACAGTCAGGCCATCGTTTTTATCCACTGGTCGTCGATCCTCATGCCGTCGTTGTTATACCATGGTAATGTTTTCAGATTCGGGGTAATGCCGCCGTCGTCATATCGCCATCGTCGGTAAATCTATGTCATTCCTTCTCCGTCATTTCATCGACGTCTTCTTCACCATTCAGCGTAATAATGATATCGTCTTTCAATCGTGATTATGGCACCGTCCTCATGCAATCGTCGTCATGCATTCTTTGTCATGCTGTCATCGTCGTGCCGTCGTTCCTCAGACAGCTTTCGCGATACAGTCAGGCCATCGTTGTTATCCACTGGTCGTCGATCCTCATGCCGTCGTTGTTATACCATGGTAATGTTTTCAGATTCGGGGTAATGCCGCCGTCGTCATATCGCCATCGTCGGTAAATCTATGTCATTCCTTCTCCGTCATTTCATCGACGTCTTCTTCACCATTCAGCGTAATAATGATATCGTCTTTCAATCGTGATTATGGCACCGTCCTCATGCAATCGTCGTCATGCATTCTTTGTCATGCTGTCATCGTCGTGCCGTCGTTCCTCAGACAGCTTTCGCGATACAGTCAGGCCATCGTTGTTATCCACTGGTCGTCGATCCTCATGCCGTCGTTGTTATACCATGGTAATGTTTTCAGATTCGGGGTAATGCCGCCGTCGTCATATCGCCATCGTCGGTAAATCTATGTCATTCCTTCTCCGTCATTTCATCGACGTCTTCTTCACCATTCAGCGTAATAATGATATCGTCTTTCAATCGTGATTATGGCACCGTCCTCATGCAATCGTCGTCATGCATTCTTTGTCATGCTGTCATTGTCGTGCCGTCGTTCCTCAGACAGCTTTCGCGATACAGTCAGGCCATCGTTTTTATCCACTGGTCGTCGATCCTCATGCCGTCGTTGTTATACCATGGTTATTATTTCAGATTCGTGGTAATGCCGCCGTCGTCATATCGCCATCGTCGGTAAATCTATGTCATTCCTTCTCCGTCATTCCATCGACGTCCCGCAATCGTTGTCATGCCGCGTTGCTCATAGTCATGGCGGACCTTGGGAAAGGACTTTCATAGGAAAGTGGTCCGACACCGAGACAGTGTATGTCGCATATATCCGACGCTGCGGGTGCCTCAGTACGACCTCTACAGATCCTAAAGAAACGTGTCTTCAGGAATATGGCGTGTCGGTACAGGGCTATAATGCGAATCGCATCACCGTTAACAGACATCGTCAGATTGTTCTGCTGCATATTTTTGCTCATTTTTTAAGTCTCTCAGAAAGTGCATGCGCGTAAATGCGAATGCAGGTAGAAAGAAAGAACGCGCCGCAGTCCGCGTTCGCCAACGTCGTACTTACTGCTGCTAGATCAATGCGCTGCAAGGCAAGGTACACTTTGTATACTGGCAGTGAAGTCTCAGTAGAAGCCCGTATTTCTGGAAATTGGCGCCTTGTTGCGATGGTCGCCACCTATGCATTGCAGGGATAACTTCTATCAAACAAAATGTAAAAGCTGTTCAAGTCGCGTTTAACCAGCTGAACTGAAGACAGGAGACATGAAGGTGACAATTTCCAGCCCTATGACGTTGCTTCTTATTTTAAAATACTTTCAAAGTTATTTTTATGACTATTATGCGAAAAAAATGAAACCGTCGCTACTATATGATCACTACATTTCTTTCTTTTATTTTCATTCCAATAATACATGATGACAGACTTAGTTCTGTTTATTGTCTTCAAGTGTTAAACTCGCCTTCGTGATGTCGTGCCAACTGGTTCAAATGGTTGTCATTTTGGTAAAACCTAACGTTATTCGCCCGATTGAGTAGGAACGATGCCGTGCGTTTATGCATTATGGCGTGAGGTTTATATTCTGGGAAGGTCCGTAAGTTAGATCGCTAGGTGGATTATAAGCTTTGCTCGGAGAAGCTTGGCAGCACGCTTGGGCGTGCAGGCGAGCTTGTATTTTCTCTGCGCGTTCTTTAAGACTCTGAGGAAATAGTGTGCGTTCATATGACAACAATGCGTCAGCCGTATAAAAGGCTAGTTGAGTTTAATTTCTCCAACGTTTTACGTAAAACATGCATTTACCAATACTGCGCTTTCGCATAGCGAAAAACCTGGAAAACAAACCCCTTTAGAGCCTGTAGAATATATAATAAAAATAATCTTACAACCAGCTTATCAAGCTACTACCGACCACCGTCACTGTATACACCTTGTGGGCCGCAGTATGATATGGCGTTTATAAAACCCAATTGGACTAGCTAATGAGCGATGCATAAACATTTGTTTTTCACTGCAAATTATGTAGCATCACGAAAAGCTTGCATATTATTCGGGAAAAACGAAGACTGTGCACATAACTATGCATTAATCCATTTCACACTTATATTTCTACGTCAATAACAAGCTTATAGGCAGCACTCCTTCACGTATAGGGCATCCCAGATTTTCTGATTCCTACGATATTGGTGGCGATCAAGGCCCTACTTCGGGCAATTCCTTGGGCTCTAGGCAAATATATCGCAGATTATTTATGTATAGCACAGCTATTTATGCGCACACCGAGAGGCCGAACTTCCTATTACGCTGTTTGAGCCGCTATTAGTTAATATCACTCTTATGCCCCTGAAGAGAGTCCTGTCATATGGTGTCTGTGTCACATTGTATGTGGACATCTCTATTTGAGGTACGTCATGTTCGCGCGATACCACCGAGCAGCGTTTCCAGAAATCACTCGCTAAAATATCGGCTTGTTTGAGACCCAGATACCTTGACCTGTCCGAAGAGAAAAGTGTTGCAACAGCCTTTACACGTAGGCTCACGGATCAGATCGATACCCAGGGGTGGTCGGTGGGCGCACACATGCATATGTGAGAGCTCAAAGGTATCTGGGTGGAGTACTCATGATAGGTAAAGAAGTGATGCAGCAAGATCGCCGTATGCAAATATTCAGGTACATGGGTGGGTCGCCATGGGACAACAATTGCCGGTCAATGGTGCTTCTCCATGAATATTACGCAGACAGTATGTTGCTCTACTATCTGCCCAGTCTTCACTGAATCTCCATCATAAATGTGGACAGTCACTTTAGCATACGCTAAAGAGGACGAAGGCGAAAGCCTGCGCGCTCAAGTGACATTCATTAAATTACTTGACATTCACATTCGAATACGTTGTTACTTGCTTTTACTTGTTTTCTTTTAAAGCACTCTTTTACGAGTGTCTTATTTAACTCTATCTTAATTATCGTTCGCCCTAAGTAACCCCAAAGGTCGTAGGTTCGAGTGCCTTAATTAACTATCTTAATTAACTGTACGCTGCTTAGCTTCGCCTTAATTGTGTCTTATTTACTTAATTCATATGCCTTAATTGCGTTCTGGTTAACTTCGCCGTAATTTATATTCGCCGAGCTTTGTACGCTGTTTGCTTTGATTGCCGATAATTATTCTTCTGATTGTCGCGTCTGGTCACGATGCTCGCCGCTCTCCTCGTATTCCATGGCCGCCACGCGTTGCATGCTCCGCGTCTCGCTTGTGGTCGTAGTGCTCACGACGCTTTCATGGCCGCCACGCGTCGTTGCCTTGCCTCACGTCTTCGAGTCGGCAGACATTCGCCGTCTGCACCACGTTTCGCTGCGTAGCGAAGACGCTTCTTTTGGGCCTGTGACGCTGAGTGCACGCTTTGGAGCCATTTTGCTGGCGCGTGTTTAAGTGTTCGTTCTGCATACGTGGTCAGCACGCTGTTGAGACGCCGCCTACAAGCTCTCTTCTCAGGGTATGGACGATTGTAGTGTTTACGCTATCCCAGCCGAGCACGCGACCTCCACAGCCCAGCACCTGCATTTTGTCGCATAGGAAAGCAAGCGCAGAACGTGCCACACACACAAACTGTGAAGCGCTGCCGCGGCGGCGCGCTCCGGGATGCGCCGAGGCGAGCGCCATCTGGGGGGTGTTGCGAGAGACCCAGGGGCGTGAGTGAGCAAGTTCACAGCAGCAGCAGCAGCAGCACCCGGAGAGCTGGGAGAAGAGGCAAAGAAAGCTTCGCCCTAAAAAAAAAACAAAGAAAAAAAAGAAAAAAGAAAACGAAAGAACTGCTGGCTCTCCCGTAATCAAGAGTAGATGTAAGCATGATATGGCTTCACTGCACGGGCCGTTATTACTGGCCCGGGCTCGGCCCGGGCCCGCTGATTGTAAAAGTTTGCCCGCCCGAGCCCCGCCCGGTGACTCAAAGGGAGACCCGGGCCCGGCCCGAGCCCGACAAAAAATTTCACCTACACGACCCAGCCCGGCCCGTTTGGAAACCAGGCCCACGGAGGCCCGAATGGAGGCCGTCGAGAGCAAGGTGGTTGAAATAGCAACAACCGGTGTCTTGTTGGCGCATGCTTCGCTAACAGGTACTTTACCCTTCAGTAATTTATTTGACAAAACGTCGTCATGGTGGAAAAAGATGATCAGATATAGAAGTACGAGGAGGCTTTATTCTGCTGCGGCATACTGTACTATTTTTCTGCAAATACAGTAGTGGGATCGTCAAGGGCATTTTGGAGCAGATTTTGTATCACACAAAATGATTTGTAGAACGTGTCCCCACTTTAATAGCAGATTGTCTTTTGGAGTTCACACAGCTCCAGTTTCCTCTGGTGCAATTCTCCATGCGTCAGCTGGCATGACCGTGAAATGTTTGTTGGAGCTTTGCTTGACAGAGCAGAACGAGTGGTGTAGGGCAGATTGCCTCTCTTCCTCGAGCATGTAAGTTGCTTCTTTACACGGTGCCAAACGTCAATTACCTCCTTTATAGTACTTTTCCTAACTTACTCCATTAGCGAGCTTTCTCTGGAACCTACGAGGACTTCTGCCTCCTCGTACTGCGTGTACACAGAATTCAGCGTGGTTATTTTAGAATTCCACCTGGTACTCACTTTGGGATTTAAACCGGGGGGAGCTGGCTACCAAGCCTGCTCTGCTTCAGGAAGGTGACGGCCGTCTTCACATTTTGCAACTGCCCACGCACGTGTGGTAGATGCTCATTCAAGAAAGCATTCAAGGATGTGGCGGAGGATGGTGTTGAGGACGTGTGCGGCACAGCTGATGCTCCTGTATGGTCGAAGTGCGCTGAACACGTTTGCTCGGGGGGAAAATCAATCGTAAATAATAGAAAACTTTTTAGTTCCCCGTCGTCGTTCACGTAGTGAGCAGTAGCTGTGATGTACGCTGTTTTCTTATAATCGTCAGTCCTTAACGGCCTTCCCGAATCGCTGCGTTGACCACTGGCCTCAGCTTTTCTCATAAATCACCGGCCACTTCAGCTGCCTTGCGGGACACCTTCATGGGGTGCGCCAGGGATTCTTCGGCGGATATGGTTCAGTACTGCGCACCGGCAGCGACAAGCTCATGGGCAAACTTCAAAAAATTGGCTGTGGTTTAGCTCTGGTTAAACCTAGTCGAGTAGCGATAGCTACAGACCCCCGGCTGCGCTTAGGCTTCGCTTGTACGGGCTCAACTATGTCTGCGGCGACGCGAGCTCTCCCCATCTATACTTCCGGTTATTCAAGCTGCCGAGCGCGGGGTGTGACGTCATACAGAGGGCGCAGCGAGTGCCCAACGGCAGGAGCGGTGGCCGCGCGGCGACCGCGACGAGGAGAGAGTGACCTAACATATTGTAGGTCACTCTAACGAGGCGAGTTGCCGGAGAATTGAGGCCCGTGCTGTGACGTCACAGAGAGCGCGGCGAGCGCGCCAGCTGTGGTGGTTGCCAGGCAACGGCGGACGCGCGCCTGTAGGAGTGGTGGCGCGCGGCGACCGCGATGAGTAAAGTCCCTAAAAAAATAAAGTAGCGCCATTCGTGTCGCCCATGCAGGCTCCTCCTCTCCCGCGTGTCTTGCAGATTGTAAATGGAGCCAGTTGAGGAGTGGCATGGCTGTTGGCCGAAAAGATGGGCTTGTTCAAATCTTTCCGCTAAACGGACTAGAGCGCTGCGGTCTAAAGCGATTCATTGAAAGAGTGTTCGAGAGAGAAATACGGCAAGTATCATGCTTTGTAGACCAGTGAAATAATAAAAACGCTTGCACTGCAAAAAACATCACCTCAAGCAAGCAATACTCGATGCGAGAGCCACTCGATGCGACAGCCGACGCGCTCGGCGCTGACGCTCTCGATGGCAGCGCCACTATCGCCGTGTAAACTCGGCGGCGCTAAGAATCTGCAAGCATGACGCACTAGCTCTTCTGAAGGTAGTGAAGGCGCCATTTTGTCTGTCCACTGCGTTGTTTATTTTGGCACGCGATGCCGACCCGAAGAGCCGCGAAACGAGCGCGCGTTCCACAGACGACACCGGCGTACCGTTCGCCGAGCGGCTGCCCGAGCGCGGCCGCGCGCCGCTTTCGCTTTCGTGTCCGTAGTTTCCTCCTGGGCGCTGTAGGGGCGCTGCTGCAGCTACTGAGAGAGGAGGCAGAGGCGAAGGGGTGCGGTTGGCGCTACTTTATTTTTTTTAGGGACTTTAGCGATGAGCCGAGTCGCCGGGGGGGAATAGAGGCCCGTGGTGTGACGTCACACAGAGGGCGCGGCGAGCGCCTAACCAACAGCATGAGCAGTGGCCGCGCGGCGACTGCGACGAGCCTAGTTGCTGGAGAATCAAGGGCCGTGGTGTGACGTCACAGTGCGGCCACGGCTCAAAGTGCGGCGACGGCGAAGAGGCGAAAAGCTGGCGTAATGTAGCTATCGCTACAAAATCCATCATCTCACATGACATCGCAGGGCCTCATATCTTTAGCGCACCATCTGACGCAAGCAGATCTCCCCGTTAATTTACACTTGTGCCTGTGCAGGTGAGACGTTCCGGTCTTACTGGTGTCAAAGCTTAGAAAGGCCTTGCACTCTTTGCATTACACACGTCCTGCTGGAGATAGAGTGTTGTAGTCAACAACCCAAAGGAGCTTCTTCCAAACGTTACTCTTTTGGGAGTGCTTTGACACAAGCTTCAGTTTCCCACAAGCAATGTACTCCTTCAACCATTGTCCGCTGCATACATGTAAAATTACCAGGTGCTGTTACGATTGCTGTTACGATTACCAAAATATCAAGTTGATTATTTTTAAAAAGGAATTCAAAATATATATGTTTGTTATCTATATAATAAAAAAATCTGCAAATTATTATTTGTATAACAGGTGCCCCATTTGTATGGGGCACCTGTTATCCTCATATCAAAAATGTGTCTTTAGAATTTCTCTGGCTGCGCTCGAGCCATCTTAGGGTCAGCTGATGCTGGGATTCGCCTATGCAAGCCGGAGTGATGCGCTTCTGCCTCACACGGACACGGTCAGCCTTTGTCGCCCTCAGCGCCGGATAGTTGTATCATTCAATACAGCAGCGAATACTTCCGCGAGCTTCTACGCAATACCAGGCTGTCTTGTGGAGACGGCGCACTAAACAGTCATAGCAGCTAAAAGTGAGCTTATATTAGGTGCCAATGGCGGTATGGACAATCGCTTTCTTTGTCCACATAATTTCTGTAAAGCGAAGCCTCTGCCGCATCCCGAGAGAAAACTTGAAACGCATAAAGAAATTACGCGACGGCAGTTGCAATGGCAACCATCGTTCCAGAGCCAGGCAGATGGAGATGGTGAAAAGACGCCGTGAGGAGGCAAGGCGAATGGAAGAAAGTGCATGGACGGCGCAGCGCAGTGTTCAGTATACCAAGAGGTGTACCAATGCGAGGGCTTTGTTGGGGCTCCTGTATTTGTGACCTGAGTAATATGGCCGCGTCTCAAGGACGTTTTAGCTACCGCGCACTTCGTTGGGATAGTACAAATGAGCACTAAGATTTCGTCACATTGCTAATTGAACTCATTTCTTGGTTATAGCATGGAGAAACCGGCGAAACATAGCATTCAAATTAAAGAGTTCCGGGCAGTTGTGCCAACGCATTTTCAATTCGTGAAGTGAATCATAGTGAAATAGAAGTAAAATTGAAGCGGCAGGCGTTCGTGGACGATGAAAGAATTGTGCTTTTTTTTTTTTTTTTTTTGTCCACGACGCGAAGTGTAAGCACGGAAACGCTCGCGGCAAAGTGCATGCACCCACGCAAGAACAAGCCTGGTCCGACCCGAGCCCGCGACCTCAAACTCAGGCCCGACCGGAGCTTCAGGCCCGGGCCCACCGTGAAGGCTACTTGACGCGGCCCGGCCCACGGGCCGAGTTGGGCCCGGGTTTTCGGGTAGGACTGAGCACGTGCAGGGCTCTAATATGGCTACTATATGGCGTCTTTTGCTGCCTGTGATGCCGCCGCCTTCAACCGCGTTTTTAAGCGAAACTTTATAGGCTCACAAGTGTCGGCGGTGGTGGCGGCGGCGGCGGTGTCACGCTGAAAAGTGGGCCGATCCTGGCGATAGTGCAGAAAGGGTCCTAGCTCAATGGCACATACCAAGGACAAAAAAGAAAGAGAGAGAGACAGAAAGAAAGAGAGAGAGAGATACAAGGAAAGAGAAAGAAAGAAAGAAAGTCAGAGAGAGAGAGAGAGAGAAAGAAAGAAAATCATCACGAAAGCAGATACACACACGGCAAGCTTCGCTTACCCCCATTTTCTCGACAGGGGAAGGGCAGGTGATTTTTTTCTAGCTACAGTCCAACGCGCTCAGCGTCTGCCGCCACTTTTCCTTGTCGCATCAAAGTGGTCGGCTGCAAATGTGCGGCCTTAGGTCTCCTGTATCTGCCTTTGGAACGTCGCTATTGGAAATGACAAATAAAACTTCAGTGTACTAGAAGTTACAGCGTGAGTGATATTGTGAGGAAACATTAAGAGGAACTCGGAAGCCATATTTTTTTGGACTTGTTTGGAGAGTAACTAGCGTATGTAATGCGGCCCTGTACAAAGGGTTGGAAGCCAGAGAACGCATTTTGTTCAGTTTTGACTGGTAGCCGGGGTGATCTCGTTTTGTTCTCGCAACTTGCCGGCATGTTCTGCGTGCCCGGGTAACGGCTCTGGCTTTTAGCTCAAGGTCACTTGAAGGTCGCCGACAACGGGAGCTAAAAGGATTTCATGCATGTCATTTCACACAGCCTAAGGTTGGTATCCGCCATTTTACGCTGGATCATATCTGAATACGGGCAGAAAAGAACGGGCAGAACTTTATTTTAGTCCAGTTGTTTTCAAGGAATTTTTTTTCTGTGGCTGAATAATTCATATATGCTTTGGAGAACGAGTGCTTTGCACACGCGTTTACTTGTCAGAGCCTTCTGTGCTCCGTGCCTCGCTGTGCTTGCTTGCGTGATCCTCATCCTTGGCGCTTACCCACTACGGGGGATTGGCCAAGAAGCCGGCGGTTAAAGGGCAGAAGAAAAAACAAACTAGACGAAATCAGGGCGAAGTATAGCGTTTATGATAATTTGGAAAGAGGTTTACAGCGCAGAGACAGAATTAAACTAATTGTAATTGTATATAAAAAGCAAAAATTTTGGTGGTATTAGAATAATTTTGAAACAACAATTAGCGATTTCTTATTTATTTACTTTATTTATTTAGTACATACTGCAGACCTTTCGGTCCAAGCGGAGGGGCAACAGAATAGATACAAAAAAGAGAACAAATTAGGAACAAGCAAGTACAAAATTATACAATATTTACTCACACTTTGTCTGGAAACTGTCGTTCCAGTCTGATATTGTTCTGGGGAAAAAAGAAAATTTAAACGTATCAGTTCGAGCATAATAGGGTGTTGGTGAGACCGGATGATGCTGTCTTGTGTGCCGTGTTATTGGAGGCGTTATGTAAGTTGATGGTTGCATTTCAAGCCTGTTGTTGAGAACGAGGGAAAGGAATTCAAGCCTCAGCTGCTTTCGGCGTGATTCAAGAGTGGGTATGGAATTTTCTGCCATAATTTTAGAGGGAGAGTCCAGTCTTGCGAATTTATGAAATATAAACCTGACTGCCTTTTTTGCATTTTTTCAAGACGCGCAATATTTGACTTAGTGTAAGGATTCCATGCATACTCTAATTTTGGTCTAATAAATCAAAAATAACACAGTAATTTGACATTAGGAGGGAAATTTTTCGGCTTGTGTCTTAGGAAACAGAGTTTGTGGAAAGCAGAACAAATATCATTAATGTGCACGTTCCACGACAATGTGGAAGTCAAAGTAACACCGAAGTATTTGTCGCTGTTCGTGTCACGCAGAGCTGACAAAAAAGTTAGTGTTTCTTTTTACGAATAATACGAAGAATTATCAGCGTTAATAAACGTACGCCATTCATTGCACCACTTCAATACGTTATTTGAATTCCTTTCGAGGACAATCTGATCATTCTGACAAGTTATATCACTGTACAAAGTACAATAATCGGAATGAGTTATGCAAGTATTTATTTCCAGAATTAACAAGGTAGTCTTTTTGTGTCACAAATAGAGTCACAGAGGGTCACGCAGATGTTCCTGTGGCTAAAACCCAATGAAAAAGCCCCGAAGGAAAGGATATTTTGAGTAGTTAGATAAATACCCAATTTCCGGAATTCCAATTTCTGCCTCCGATTCCTAAAGCGACGGCATGATAATAGAAAGTGTTTTCGGGTTCCTAGCAGGTACGACACAGAGGACCTGTATAGGTAAAAATTGAATGGTGGGATTCGGCAGCGTTGTTATGGGGATTTCTAATTTACGCGTGGGGCACCATTTATTGTCCCACGAAGAGGACAAATGATTAAATTATGACGTTGGGATTTTCAGTTTCGTAGAATCTTGTAATAGGGAAAATTTTCTAAACCTAGCCGCAGTGACATAAGCCGAACTAGGCATGACAGACATAACTGGTCCATCAAGAGATATCCGCGCAAGTGTGTCAGCCATTTCATTTAAGAATATGCCACGATGGCCTGTAACCCATACCAATCATACCAGACTTAAGTTAGGAGGGGTTAACAATTTCATCTGCAGACAGTAGTGTCTGCAGATGAAATGAACGATGTGCATACTGACAGTGAATCAGTCACTATAACCACTGTTGAGTATTTTGAAGGAAGTTTCCGCAGAGCTAAGATAATCGCTGCTAGTTCAGCCAAAAATATTGGTGTGAAGTCCGGAAGGCGTATTGCATAAGACCAGGATAGTGATTCGGAAAAAATACCCACAACCGCTGTCTCTTCATTCATTGACGCGTCAGTCGCGATCACATGATCTATTCCTAGTTGCGTTAAATGATCTTGTAACATGCCGTTTAAGTATGTAGTGGGCAGGAGTTTGGCACTCGATGGAAATATATCGTCAAATTCAATCATTATATTAGGCAAGCGTTTGTCTGGGCAAGCGATCTCACGTATATTAACATTTAATGGATCGAGCTCAGCTTGTACAAACAAAACTTGAGGTCGAAGTAGGCGGCACCAATGCTAATCGAAAAACGCCCTCATTTTCTCTAATAAATACAAATTGTGATCGTCTCAAAGAAGATGCATAAATGTTTACATGTGTTTTTACTGTTAGAATGCGGAATCTGCAGGGAAGTGTAGGCAGTCGTGCTTCTTGATATAAAACATTGTTAGCTAGAAAATTTGGCAAACTGAGACAATTCCGAATTGCCTCCCGCTCTAGAAGAACTAGGGGGTTAATTTTGTACGCTGGCCCACCAGAGAATAGCACGAACCCAAATTCCAATATCGGACGAACGTACATGCGATAAATCATCATTAAAGTGTCTCTGCGTAGCCCAGAGCGATGTCGGCCAAGTTTGCTTATCATGCCAACAGCGCGTGTCACCCTAGATTTAACATCATCAATGTGATTTTGCCAGCTCAGGTTTGTGTCGCATATTACACCGAGGTATTTGATAAAGTCAACTTGCGGAATAATTTCCTCGTGATATTGGAGAGAGATATTATCTGGTACATTCAATGGAAACACAATCAAGGCGCTTTTGTTAACATTGAGCGACATTCGAATATTCGCAAACCAGGCTTAAGTGTTCCCAAGTATGACTGCAGGGTACTACTCTGTAATGAGTGAATATCAATCGCAGACGCAAAGAATGCTATATGGTCTGCATAGACATATACTTGTACACTATCGCACAATGGGATTGAACTTAGTAAAATGTTAAACAAAATAGGAAAGAAGACAGAGCCCAGGGGAACTCCTCTTGTTTGACTATATTTTTGTGTCACCAAACCACGCTGAGAACAATAAAATTTTCTATCCTTTAAAAATTCACATATCCAGTTCATAATATATCGAGGGAAATCCATGCTATTTAAGACGTTAAAGTGTATGACATGTTGTACACTATCGTACGCTTTATCTAAATCAAGGGTCACTAAAGCTGCGTACTGCCGCCTGTGCCGTGCAAGCTTAATGCGTTCCTCTAAATCAACATGTGCGCACCATATCGAGCATCCGGGTATAATTCAAGTCTGACATGGGCTCAATAATGTTAAAATCTGTTAAAAATTTCATAACATTCCAGGTTAATGCGATTGGTCATATATTATCTTGGTCCATTTCCGCTCCTTGGTTTTTGAGCAGGGGGATTATTTTTGCGAGTTTCCAGTCAGGAGGACCCCATGCGTTCATGAGGGAATATTAACTATATTGGAGAGGTCAAACAGTATTTTTAACATGCCTGATGTAATGCGACTTGACCCGGAGCTGTGCCAGGGAGCAGCCGAATAACCTGTTGAAATTCTTCTATTGATACCTCTATAAAGTCATCCCCTGATAGAACCCCTACGAAGTTTACCTGCATGCAGCTGAGTTGTAAAACGCTCTTCTAAGCCTTTTGCGATCTTATTTAATTATTCTAATAAATCTTTTGGTGAGAGAACAACGGAGTCAATATTTATGGGCACGGGAAAGGCCTTACGATAGCGAAGAAGTCTAAATAGTGCTTTTTTATTATCACTCTTCGATAAAAATTTGTAGCGTTTTTCATCATAATTATCCTTCGCTAAGGAAACTGTTCCTTTAAACGTAACAGCAGCATATTTATAATTACTCCAATTAGTAGATCACAGTGATAGTTGAGTCCAAGCTCGAAGCAATCTTACAAGCGAAATTGCAGCCAATCTATACCCAAATCGGCAACAAGTTCACGATACTCAGCCACACCATGGACACTCATACAGCCCAAGATGAAATCCCAGCTTACTAACTTCATAGCCCATGTCAAGAACAATTACATGAGCCACGCGGAACTTGAGGAAGGGCACGGAAGGAAGAAACGACGGCCACACAGCAAGACGCCTTCCCGCTCGAACTCTCTTCAACGGGAGCACGTTAACGCACCTGCGACTCCTGTGGATGGCAAACTCTAACTGCAAAACTCCCATTTCGCAATCGACTTTCCGCATCTGGCACTGGAACTGTAGATCCTACAGACCCCGCTTAGCAAATCTACAAGAATATCTAAAGACAAATCAACCAGACATCATCGCCCTCCAAGAGACCAACACCAAAAAAGTTAGGCTTCCAGGATACAACACCCTCACCCTAACCACAAGAATCGCCATACTTCTCAAGAAGACAATTACGGCCCAAGAACACAGGATAGAAGACACCACGATTGAGAACACTATTGTGGAAATCATACCCGACCGCAAGTCGCACCAAAGCCTCTACGTGGCTAACGTATACGGCCCACCGCGAGACCAGCTCGTGGACTACGATCACTTCATCCGCGAACTCCGAAAACGCACAAGAGGCCACCGGCTCGTAGTCGTAGGGGACTTTAACGCCCCGCACACGGCCTGGGGCTATGCCACCACCACGAAGAAAGGCGCGTGAGTCCATGACGCCGCTCAGCAACACGGCCTCACGTTGTGGAACGATGCGCTCCAGCCTACGAGAGTCGGAAACAGCGTCTCAAGAGACACCAACCCCGACCTTACCTTTACGCGGGACGTGAAGAACGCGATCTGGACCTGTCTCCCAGACACTCTTGGTAGTGACCACCACATCGTTCAACTCGACATCGAGCACGCACGTCGACCGGCCAGGACTGGCAGGGCAAGAATAACGGAATGGAATGCCTTCAGAACCGATCTCGACCATCAAACTACCATATCGGACATCGACGCCTGGCTCAAACAGATCCTGGATACCGCCGAACGGTTCACAAAAATCATCCAACTGGATGACGATCACCCCGCCATAGACACCCACCTACTCCACCTCTGGGAGGCCAGAAGGGCCCTACTCAAGAGATGGAAGAGGCAGAAACTCAACACGCAACTCAGGAAAAGAATTGCCCTATTGACAGAAGAGTCGCAGGAATATGCTGAACAGTTAGCCAGAAACAACTGGCGCGCCTTCTGCGATAAGCTTCAGGACACGCTCAGTACCAAGAAAACGTGGCACCTGCTGCGCGCTCTCCTCGACGAAGGCCCCACCAAGACGCAGCAACGGCAACACATCCGTCGATTAGCACACAACTACGACGGCTCGGAGGAAGACCTACTCCGCGGACTATGCAACAAGCACCGCGGTCCCTCCGAACCAGCGACAACCCCGCCACTCAAAGGATATGAAGGCAGACCCAACGCTGACTTGGACCGGCCCTTCACACCAGCAGAGCTCCAAGCAGCCATCTCCAAGCTCACGAGAAACACGAGCCCAGGCAAGGACAGGATAGTGAACAAGCACCTACGACAGCTACCCCAACAGGCCTTGACGGCTCTCCTCCGGTATTACAACGAGTGCTGGGACAAAGGAGAGCTGCCGGCCGCGTGGAAGCACTCGGAAGTGCTCATGATACCGAAGCCCAACAAGCCCACAGCTCTCGAGAACCTGAGACCAATCTCTCTCACTTCGTGCGTTGGTAAGCTGTTTGAGCATATGGTCCACGACCGGCTCTCATCGCACCTCGAAGACAATAGGCACTATCCAGACACCATGTTCGGCTTCCGCCAGCTTCTTTCTACGCAAGACGTCTTTCTTCTCCTAAAGGATGACCTCATTGACCACCTAAGCAAGAATACCAAGTCGTGCGTCCTTGCCATCGACGTGAAGGGCGCATTTGACAATGTCAGTCACAAAGCGATACTACAAAACCTCGCGGAGACCGCCTGCGGTTCAAAGACCTACGGCTATGTCCGTAACTTCCTCACCGGCCGGACGGCCATGGTGGGGATATCCAACTTACGCAGTAAGGAATTCAAGCTGCCGAACAGGGGAACGCCGCAAGGCTCCGTCGTGTCGCCCCATTCAACGTAGCACTCCTCAAGCTCCCCCGGCTTCTCGAAAACATCCCCGGCCTGCGTCACGCCTTCTACGCGGACGACATCACGCTCTGGACGCGAGGAACGAGCACCGGAGAGCAAGAACGTTGCCTTCAAGAAGCGGTTGATGTTATCGAGCACTACCTTGATAGCTGTCGCCTCCACTGCGCACCTGAGAAATCGGAGCTACTCGTACTCAAGGCACGCACGAGGGGTAGACCTCCCACCTGCGAAGCTCCAGACCCATGCGTCACGCTCAACGGGATCCAAATACCGAAGGTCGCCTCGCTTCGAGTACTAGGCTTGCACCTGCACCGAGATGGATCAGGAGTCGCCACGCTCCCACGGCTCCAACGCACAATCTCCCAACTCACACACCTCGTAAGGAGAGTAGCCAATCGACGCAGTGGCCTCAAGGAGCAAGACACCCTGAGAGTCGTTCAAGCTCTACTGACCAGCAGAATAACGTACGCAACCCCGTTCCTGGCTCTCAAGAATTGCGAAGTCGACAAGCTCAATGTCATCATCCGCAAAGCTACGAAGCTCGCCATGGGTCTACCACCCGTGGCATCTACCACCCGACTTCTCAAAATGGGTGCTCATAACACCTGGCAAGAGCTGGTGGAAGCCCAGAAAATCAACCAACTCGAGAGGCTGAAGCTCACGCCGACGGGCAGATCGGTCCTTGAGCGCCTTGGCTACGGAGAACGCTACATCTCCGACGCGGACCGCAAGGTCAAGATACCGCCATGCTTAAAGAGAATTCTTGAGCATCGACAAACTACCGCGCAACATGCATCCCGAGCATCATCGGGGACGCCGGCTCGCTCGAGTCGACGCCATCCGAAGACGCCACCAACACGATCCAGATGCTCGCTACGTAGATGCGTCCAAATACCCGGGAAAAACCGCTAACGCCCTGAGTGTGGTTGACTCGAGAGGCAAAGAACTGGCATCCGCCACAGTCAGGGTGCGGAACTCGGAGACAGCGGAAGAAGCGGCGATCGCCCTCGCCACCACCACGAGCACGAACGCGGTCGCAGTCTTCACGGACTCCCAATCCGCAGTACGCAATTACACGAGAGGCCGAATATCGGTGGAAGCTGTCAAAATTCTTCAGAAAAGAAGCACTCCGCTCCCTTACACCTGCGTCACGTGGGTACCAGGGCACGAGGGGCTCGAGGGAAACGAAGCGGCACACGCCGCGGCCCGCAATCACGTCAACCGGGCCTCTCTCGCCGCCTCGCGCGACCCCCGACCACCTGGTGACGCAGCGAAAGCGGAGACAATACCCCCCACGTATAACGCCATCCTCCAACACTACCGACTGGGACGCAGGGTGTACCCGCCACCTAATCCAAAACTGACGAAAGAGGAAAGTACCGCATTCCGAAGACTGCATAGCAATACGTACACCCATGGGATCCTCATGCATCGCATCCACCCGACACTACACACCTACAACTGCCCGATCTGCGCCGTGCCAGACACTCTGGCTCATTTGCTACTCGAGTGCCCGTGGCGCCCCGAAGATGCCGTTACCAAACATACAACGTCCGAAGACGTGAACCTCCTCGCCGAGACGTGGGAGGCCAAGATCTCCACCCCGGCCCTGGACGAACAACGACGTCTTGTCGCCAGAGCCCGGGATGCTATCACGGCCAGAGGATTCCTGGAATGAGGGACCCTCCCACCTAGAGTGATCCACAGCTCAAACGCTCGGGAACACCGTCTCGAAAATTAAAGTTTATTTCATCATCATCATCATCATCCAATTAGTAGGGCACTGAGTGGAAATAAGTTTCTTCCATGCAGCATCTCGGCGTCGATAATCTCGTGCGCAATCACCATTCCACTATGGACAATCAGTGCGCTCTTTTGTTGATGATTCTACAAATTCAGATTTTTAATAGTACCCTTCAAAATTGTACAAAGGCTCATCGCTTTAATATCTCTTTCCATATCTGTCCTAGAATAAAAATTTCACTGTAAATTATTTTTAAATTTTGAATAGTCCACGAATGTATGCGCATGTTTATTTAAAGAAATGAGGGGGTTGTTCATATCAATGACAATCGGGTGGTGGTCATTATTTTCATTTTTCATTTTTCATTTTAATACCTTAAAGACCCCTTGACAGGGGTATTACATAAGGGGTGGGAATACATTACTAGTGGCGGCATCAACCACAGTCCAAGAAGAAATGGAAATGCCTGAGCTAGCAAATGTAAAATCTAGGATACAGATTGTGACTACGAATGCACAAAAGTGGAAACTTTAGCATTTCAACATGTGAAATTGTAACATTAGTCCAATCCCATAAACGTTTTCTAGATGAGTCCGTGCGGAAGCCCCATGACGCATGATGTGAGTTGAAGTCACCCGCAAACAATGTGTTCTTTTTGCAGTATGTTACTGCGACATCAAGTGGGCGTACGTTTTGCACTCCAGCGGGAAAGTAGGCGTTAATTATAGAGAGGGGGGCGCAACCCGAAATAGTTATTTCTAATATTAATATTTCACATTCGGATGATAGGGTATGAAGCGAAATTTTTGCATCATACTCTGTTACACCGGCATAACCCTGGGCCCTGCTCGGAACTTCTTGAAGAGCTTCTCGACGAAAGCACCACCGTCTCTCAATTATTTCGATCACCTGGATTTCTTTCGATCTGGAAGGACAGTTGGGGTAGTCGGCAGCATGATTCGCATTGCATAAACAGCATGTCTGCTCCTGAGACGTGCAATCGTTGGCAATATGTCCTTTTCGCATAATCGGCATCGAGCACTTGAACGACAGCCATCAGCGCGGTGTCCGTACCGCCAGCACTTGACACATTGTAGTGGTCGTGGAGCTAAGGGTTCAGCCCTTTAGATTAATGACCATGCCTTTATCTCTGATGGGTGAACCATCCCTTGAAATGTCGCTATGATTGTTTCTGTAGGGACCCTCTTACTGTCTACAAGTCTGGTACAGTGGTACACGGAAACTACACCTGCTGCAGAAAATATTTCTAGGATTTCTGGTGGAGTTAAGCTTATGTCCACACCACGGACTAGGCCTTTGCCGCAAGCTAGATGAGGAGGGATGAAAGAGCTCACCGGCTGCGTGGCAAAGTTAGTGCATTTCAGCAGGTCCTGTACACAGGCCTGGTCTGGTGAACAGCAAAGGATTCCCCCACGTCCAAACTGTCGGACCTCGGTAATTTGCTGAAAGCGAGATGAGAATGCTCGAAGTTCTGATTGAATAGCCTTGGGGCTCTTCATACGGATAATTCCTCCATTGTTAGGCACCAAAGCCACAGGAACGCTACTGATTGCACTGCGAAGAAACAATTCCACCGGTAGATCCCGAGGGGGAATAGAAGCAGACCAGAGGGTAGCCCTCTGGTCCGGAGATGAGACAGACATCACCTTATCAATAAGCACCACTTTCTATCAAAGGGATACGAACGAAACAATAAAGGTAAGAAAAGTAACCGCCGGCTACTTGTCAGCAAACCCGGATGAGCACCGGATCAGGGCACACCAGGGCAGCGTCCTTGCACCTGTGTGGTGTCTACTTCGTCGTCGAAGTGCCCCAAGATTGGTGGTGACTGTAGGTACGCCGCTCAGGCACTCTCTGAAGGACTCTTCCTACTTTCTTTGCCAGGTGAAGCCTACGTCGGTTTTCATGAGAAGCGCCAGTCGTTCGGTGGTTTTGGCAAAATCTTTCACGAATTGCCTTATTAAGCGCGAAAGCCTTCACATGCCTTTTAATATAGCTAAACAATCTACGAATGAAAAGCCTTGTGTCTCGGTACATTTTACCCGTTTTTATGTAATATACCATTAAACCCCAGACTAGGTTCTGGATACAGATCTAATAAATCCTGCAAATTGTGTATCTTATATCGTGTACGCGGTAATGAAGAGTTAGAGTATTAAACGAAGGAACATGATTCGCCATTGTTAGCTCATAACTGCTATTCGAAGCAACATTAAGGTTAATTAGCGGAACTAATGTTTATATGTTTGCAGCATGCAGGTGAAATACGTGACTTCTATTGTTCAATCTATTGCAGCTGCATCCGGGGATACCTGAAGAACAAGATCGTGATACTCTGCACTCATCAGCTGCAGTTTCTGAAGTCTGCGAACCACATCCTCGTCCTCAAAGAGGTAGTGCGGATTCCAAACATAGCAGCTTAGTCGATAGTTCAGTAAGTTGGCCATATTGAATACTGCTTCCTTGGACGTGGCATTGTTTGGTTTGAGAAGAGCATCATTGCTTTGCTCCCGTCCTTGGCGAGACAAATAGTTTGCAAGATCCTGCTGTTAGGCTAGATGGTTAGGGACTGTTATGTGCAAAAGAAACCCACACTAAGGCATCTTTCCATTTCTGCTTGCCTATACAACTGCGTATTCATTCTGATTAGCTTTTAACTGCGGTGCAGTAGAGGTAGAGCATTCGGTTCATATATTTAATGTCCCAAGTTCGAATCCTAGTCCAGGCCACTACATCTTCAGCCTTGATGTGGCGCTTGAAACAGGCAAGGAAATAGTCTAGAACCAATGGGCCTATACTAGTCCACGTGCAGAAAAATTTGGAACACCCAGCGACGTTCAAAAACACTCTCTCGCCATAACGAAAATTGGCCTCCCTGGTGCAGTATTCGGCTTCTACATGAATCTTGAGATATCCCTGGGGTTTCAGTGTCTAGCGGTTGCCGAGCACGTCACCAAAGCAGTTTGAAGATCTCAGACGTAGCATAAACTGCTAAGAGTCTATGGATCCGAAAACTCCATCACTAGAAACTGAACTCGATAACGTTCCGCACACGAACCCTCATGAGCGAAGCTACTTTACGAATTTTTCTTTGAGGAACTGTCAGACATTGGCGGAGATATCACTGGGCTTACTGATGTTAGAAGAACTGCTAAAGCATAAACAGTGCTGACTAATGACTGCGTCGTCTGTTATGTCTGCTGAAGCCCGTACTATTGGTGGCAGCGCAAGGGATCTTTTCTAGTGTTTAGCGCTGAAACATGGAACAAAGTGAACAGTAGTGGCGACGCGTGCAATTGTTGCTTTGAGCAATGGTTTATTAGAAGCCGGTTCACGGCTTTATTTACGCGAGACAGGCACCAAGCATGCCGTAACTTAGAGCCCTAACTTATCTGTTTGTTGAATGCATTGTTTATTTATTGCGGAACTGGCGTTTCGTGTTCGTTGAAAATTATTTTTCCCCACCCCTGCAACAGCCCGCAAGGGCTAACAGTATTGGAAATAATAAATAATAATAACAATAATAACTAGTTATGACAGGTCTTTCTCGATAAGAATAGCGAAGTAGTGCTCACCACATTTTTGGCCATGCTCATTTACTCATTCGAGTAAATCTGCCCATTTTGTTTTCATTCCTGTACACAACGCAATTATGAAACACAGACGAGCAACCACGTGCTGCATTGCGTACCAAACCAGCCACCACTTCATTTGTTAACGTTATTGTAGTGCTCTCTAAGCCTGTCGTTCAGACATCACCCGTTTGCCCCTAGTAGTGTTTACATGAAATGGTATCTGATAAACAAGCATAGTGTTGCAGGACACGTAGCGCATCCTATGTTTCTTGCGGCAGGCTTTGTTGGGGCGATGTCTGATGCTTGTCTGAGGGTGTCCAGACGCTTATGCTGAAACACAGGGTCAGTCACATTGGTGGCGATGACTAACTATAATAACCGATACATAATTTTTGGATGTAGTGTAGTTATGTTCCCTTAATTCAATGGCGTTCAATGCGTTCAATGGCGTTCAATGGCGGTGGATGCATTTATGCATCCACCCCCCCCCCCCCCCCGAGGGCGTAGCCGGGTTTGCGAGGCTTCTCCCAGGCGCACACACCAAAAACTTCCGCCTCCATTGCACTCCGTGAAAGTGGATGCACAACGAAGCCGGTGCGGACGTTAGACCCTAGTGACGTTAGACGACGTTTTATACACAAGCACCGCAAGCGGCGTACGTCACGCTCACGTGCGCGGAAGTGCAGCATGCATTCTTCTAGGCCGTCCGCCAAGCGCCTTATTGAACTAATTGAATTCCTCAAAGTAAAATGCGTCAGAAGATTCGTAAAGCACGACTTACACACCACCTACAGACATCGGATTGCAATTCGAATATAGGAGAAAACAATTCTGTTACGCGGAAACTCGTACGAAGCTGCCGTTTTCGGGTGCGCACGACACGAAATATCCCGACCAACTGTAGGTTAACAGCTTCGTTGTACAAAAGTCTGGTGCCAGGCTGGTGGACCCTTATTTAGTGGTAGGTGTTGAACGAACCGCTTCGCACAGCCGAATTGGACGCCAACGGTTGCGTTCATGTATGAGACATAGGCCCCTTTCTACAGCAAAATGGTGGGCGTGCAAGGTTCACATTCGTGGTGCTTCCGCATCTGTGAATTTGCCCTGCACCAGACACCAAGCAAGTAACGTGGTGCAAAAAAAAAATAATAATGACTTACACCTGCGCGTTGACCACGTTCGTTTGTTCGTTTTCAAAGTATGAAATTATTTCGAGCACGCTGTCTCGTTGCGTGCTGAATGTCGTAGGTGGCGGCTACAACGTACTAGTGCCGTAATCCATAGTTGCACGCCACACCATACATCGCTTCTCCAATAGCTTAGTGCACCAGGAACGTCGTCGCTACTATTTCCACGTCGTTATGCACACTGACGGGGCAGCGGCGAAGAAGCCTAGATGCTATTCGGGATGTTCTCAAATTCCATAAGACTGTCTAATTCGCCATTGTGTACATAACTTGCGATTGAGCCACAGAGCTTCTGTGGTCGGTCCAGAACGGCGCCATTGCAGAAGTTGCCAACACGGCAGAACTCGGAGCGTCCAGAATAATAGCCCCGGACAGTTTGTGTGCAGAAGGTGCGTTTGAAGCACCGTCCCACAGCTGTATGCGTAGTTTTTCCTGTAAGGCGTGTTGATCTTTGTTCATTAAGAAAATTAAATTAAATATCGCCCGACGAAATTGTGAGATGCGTGTTTCAGGGTGGCGTTGCGTCAGTCTACCAACAGAAGCAACAGAAGCGGACTAGGCGTATACCTTGCTAATGCGGAGGAGCGCTGATTTAATAAATAATAAAAGCAGGTCGTTAATTGTATTTCGACCAATTCACCCGCTACTGACGCGGACGTCAGCGATTTATAATGTGAGATCACCAGTATGCTTCACAAGTTATATGAAAAATAATGCAATTATTCATTTGTTTAATAAATCATGTTGCGTGGCTAGTCGGTTCATGTCATATCGTTGAGCATGTGGTCGTTTAGCGCAAAAAATGAAAGAGGTCAAGGGGAGCGCCAAACTTTCGACTGTTCATGCATTTCTTTTTTCAACAAATATATATTGTAACACACAGTTGGTTAAAGTTGCTTTAATTGATTTACGTTGGGCGAACTTGTGCGCGACAAACAGTTAAGCAAGAGTCTCGCTCCAACGTACACGGTCGTCTCACAAGCGTTCCACGCGTCTTCTTCTTCTTCGTGCCCCGCCTGATGATCTCTTGCTCCGATCGCACGTGCCTTGTGCGCACGTGTTGGCCGCTTCGCTGCTGCTATCTTTCGTACGTAGCAACACATAGACGGGCGCGGGAGACGGCTGGCGCGCGAGATTTGAAGGCACCTTGTGTCATTGTCCCCCTTCCAAGAATGCATCGTCCCGATGCTTATAAAGAAGGCGGTGGTTTCTAGGCTGTCATTCGGAAAGCTTGTTGGCCAATTGTCTGTTATTGTCTGTCGTAGTAGGGTTTCATTCGGACGACATTAACGACTTCGGTGCGATGCCGCCGTCGTGAAGAGGTTACTTGACCTTCTGGAAGAACTTCGTAGTTCAAGTGGCTAAGTCGGCGAATTATTCTGTAGGGGCCAAAATAACGACGAAGAAGCTTTTCAGATAGGCCGCGCATCCGTACAGGAGTCCACACCCATACCCTGTCTCCAGGTGCGTACTGGACGTCTCTTCGTCGCAAGTTATACCGATTCGCATCGGTTTGCTGTTGCTGCTGAATGCGGTGTCGCGCCAGCTGCCGTGCCTTTTCAGCTCTTTCTGTGAAGTCGCTGATATCATGGTCATTTTCCGAGGTCTCATCTACAGGTAGCATTGCATCTAAGGGTGTGGTGACGGTCCGGCCAAAAACGAGTTGGAAAGGTGTCATTCGAGTCGTCTCTTGCACTGCGGTATTATATGCGAACGTTGCGTATGGTAGGATCTTGTCCCATGTTCGGTGCTCCATGTCCACGTATATTGATAACATATCGGTCAGCGTTCTGTTGAGTCGTTCAGTCAGTCCATTTGTTTGCGGATGATATGCGGTGGTTTTTCTGTGACTGGTGTGCGTCAGTTTCATAATGGACTGTGTCAAATGCGCAGTAAATATGGTTCCTCGGTCCGTGATCAGAACTTTAGGAGCGCCATGCCGTAGTACAATGTGCGTGACAAAAAATTCCGCTACTTCAATGGCTGTACCCACAACAAGAGACCCTGTCTCGGCATATCGAGTTAGGTAGTCAGTTGCAACCACGATCCACCGCTTTCCTGACGACGATGTGGGAAAGGGGCCAAGTAAATCCATTCCCACTTTTGCAAATGGAGTTTCCGGAGGCTGTATGGGTTGTAGGAGACCTGCTGGCTTTAATGGTGGCATTTTACGTCTTTGGCAATCCCGGCAGGTTCTCACATAGTGTTGCACAGAATTCAACAACTTTGGCCAGTAATACTTCGCACGGATGCGTGCGAAGGTTCTGCTCACTCCTAAGTGTCCTGCTGATGGGTCATCGTGGCACGCTTCCAATATCTCTGGGCGTAACTTTGAAGGTACGACGAGCAGAAATGTCTCAGCACTATGTTCAAAATTTCTTTTGTACAGGACGTTATTTCTCAGTACGAACGACGACAAGCTGCGGATAAAAGCTCGTGGAACGTCGACAGTGTGTCCTTCTAGGTGACCAATGAGCAGACGTAACTCCGCGTCAGAGTGCTGATGCTGCGCCATTTGCGATGATGTCACAGCTCCTAGGAACGGGCAATCCTGGTCATCTTCAGCAGGTGTAGATTTCGTGGATTCAATCGGTGCACGCGACAAGCAATCAGCATCACTGTGCTTGTGACCGGACTTGTATACGACGGTTATATCGTATTCCTGCAGTCGCAGGCTCCATCTTGCAAGCCGTCCAGATGGGTCTTTAAGATTCGCCAGCCAGCACAACGAATGATGGTCGCTGATAGCTCGAAATGGTCTGCCATATAAGTACGGTCTGAACTTGCTAATGGCCCATATCACCGCGAGGCATTCTTTTTCTGTCGCTGAGTAGTTCACCTCAGCCTTTGAAAGAGTACGACTAGCATACGCAATCACTCGTTCCTCTCCATTCTGCCACTGAATGAGGACGGCCCCGAGGCCTAAATTGCTTGCGTCTGTGTGGATATCAGTCTCGGCTTCCTGGTCAAAATGCGCAAGAATTGGATGATTCTGAAGACGCGTTCGTAGTTCATTGAAGGCATCTTCCTGTTCACTTGACCAGACGAAAGGCATGTCGTCTTTTGTTAGCCGCGTTAGCGGTTCGGCAATCCTTGAAAAATTTTTCACGAAGCGTCTGTAGTAGGCGCAGAGTCCTAAGAATCGCCTAACGGCCTTTTTGTCGGTTGGTTTCGGAAATTTTTCAACAGCCGCAGTCTTCTCAGGGTCTGGGCGAATGCCTTCTGAACTGACGATATGGCCAAGGAAAAGGAGCTCGTGAAAGCCGAAATGGCATTTCTGCGGTTTTATCGTCAAACCTGCTGATCTAATAGCTTTCATCACAGCCCGCAGTCGTTCTACATGCTGCTCGAAGGTAGCGGAAAAAACCACGACATCATCAAGATAAACGAGACAGGTTTGCCATTTCAGACCGGTGAGCACAGTGTCCATCATCCGCTGAAATGTTGCGGGTGCCGAACAAAGACCAAACGGAAGTACTTTGAACTCGTATAGTCCGTCTGGCGTCACAAATGCGGTCTTTTCGCGATTTCGTTCGTCCACTTCTATCTGCCAGTACCCATTTTTGAGGTCCAGGCAGGAAAAGAATTTTGCATCTCGTAGTCTATCTAGAGTGTCATCAATTCTTGGAAGTGGGTAAACATCCCGCTTTGTGACGGCGTTCAGCTTCCGGTAATCGATGCAGAAGCGCAAGGTCTGGTCCTTTTTTTTTACAAGTACCACAGGCGACGCCCACGGACTTGCCGACGGCTGAATTACGTCGTCTTTAAGCATTTCCTTAACTTGACTTCCGATGGCTTCTCTCTCTTTTGGCGACACTCGGTAGGGATGCTGGCAAATAGGCCTCACTGATTCATCGACAATTATCCGATGTTTGGCGATAGATGTACGTCGGACCTTGGATGAAGTTGAAAAGCATTCGGCGAATTCTCTTATGAGGTTCTCTATTTGCTCCTTCTGTCCGGGCAGTAGACCTGGTTCAATGTCGATTGATGCAAGGACAGAATCCACATCTTGGGAATTCGATAGTGCAATCTCGGGAATGCTTAGGTCCGTAACTTCGACGAAGTTATTAAGGCTTGCAATAACGGTTCCCTTCGCGACATGTTGCACCGCATTTCCAAAATTAGTGAGGAAAACATTGGTATATCCGCCACGTAGCTGAACAAGGCCTCTTGCCATGCAGATCCCTTTTTCGAGCAAGAGCCTGGTGTTGCTGTCTGCAATCCCTTCGTAGTCACTGAACTCGTTGCTCCTTACTGCAACAGCTACGCTGGATATCGGAGGAATCATCACGTCGCCGTCAGCAATGCAGAGGGCATCGAATTTTTCTTCAGTGTCAAATGTTGCGAGAGCGTGCCTCGTTGAAAAGGAAACACGTGATTCCCGCAAGTCGATTACGGCACCGTTAGCCTGCAAGAAGTCCATACCAATAATCAAGTCCCTTGAGCACTCGGGAAGCACAATAAAGCTAACGACGTAAGTGAAGCCTCGTATTCCTATTCTAGCCGTGCACTTGCCCGTCGGGTCGATGAGGTGTCCTCCCGCAGTGCGTACTTGTGGCCCTTTCCAAGGAGTCAGCACTTTCTTCAGTTTCCTGGTAAGCTCACTACTTATTACCGAGTAATCTGCACCTGTGTCCACTAACGCATTCACTTCGTAACCGTCAACAAACACACGTAAATCGGAAGCGACGTCGCTATTACGGCACTGGTTTCTGAGTCGCTTGTCGTCGAGCACAAGCATGCTCAGCATAGAGAAAAAAAAACATCATACGCGTGGCGCGTCATCACAACCAATTATCTAAAAATCCTTTTTTTCCGCTTGCAAGAGAGAAACTGACGTATCACTGATACATGATCGATGGCCCATGTGCCTTAATATGAAAGGCCTCTAACAACTCACGTACCGTGGCGTCCTTGCTTTTACCCAGAATCCGCACCTTATCCAGACGTGGCTCGCAATCATGTGAACTGCAGTTAAAGATAGTTCGTGTTCCCTCGCACGTTTGTTAACGGACCTTCCCTTCTGGCCGACATAAGTCAAGCCACAAGAAAGAGGTATCTCATGAACGACTCCTGTGGCGCATTTCATATACGGCATGCCGTGCTCATTACCGCAGCCACGTCTATTGCTGCCACCAGACAGTATGCGCTGGCAGAGCTGGGCGAGCCTGCGTGGCGCAGAGAAAACAATTGGCGCCCCGTGCCGGTTTGCCCGCTTCTTCAGGTTGTGGGCAACTCGGTGCACATAGGGTATGACCACTGGTCTTACTCGGCGCTTGCTGCACCCATGTGCTTGGTTGGTCGCACTTGAATTTCTGAAGGAGCGACTCTGAGACGGCGACAATAGCGTGCGGGGTAGCCCAGCCAAAGACGAACGATCCAATCGCAATTGAAATCTCCTTCGAATAGCGTGAGAGCACGACCGTACGAAAGCGGGTTCAATTAAGGCAGTGTTTCGATGGACCTCTTAACAGTCTTTGAATGCACCGAATCATATGGCAGCAATGCCTTAGTGGTCCGAGGCGACTAAAGCCAACAGACAGGACCCTTAGGCAAAGTGATGTTAGGATCTAAAAACAGCAAGGAATTGTGAACAGGGAAGTCGGGAGTAAAAAGCAAACCCTTCCCGGGACGGCAAAAGATCGCTAAAATGTCATCGATAACGGGTAATATGAGGCGGTCATTTGATGTCTTAAACCAATTAAAAATCGTTAACGTACCTAAAAACTTTCAGAACCTCCCCCCCCCCCCCCCCGATAAAATATTCGTGCAAGCACGGTCACTTTTTGCGAAAACCACATTGCAAAGCACGGGAGTGACACATGAGCATATGCAAATGGCTTGTCGTTGTGTACATAAGAATCGCCATTAACATTGCTGAAGGTGGCGTGAAGGTAAAACTCGAGAAGCGATAAGAAAGCACCTACGGTCATCCCTACGGCATTCTGGAATGCAACAGCACCACTCGCGTCTTTAATGGGGATTTTTATGTAACTTGAAGCATTGCCCCTAGAAACAGTAGCCTGGCCACTATTGCGGTTACAACCAAATATGCATGACCCACGGGTGAAGCCTGCTGTTTTTGGTGGATACCATAGGAAGAATCTAAAGCCTCTGCATCCACGCGCCACCGCCACTTTGGCTAAGTAACGCCAACCTTGTGTGCGCCGCTGGTCCCTGACTCGTCGCACACACCAGTTCGGCTTCCGCGGTTTCCGGTTCCTGAACTGCTGCTTGATCTGTAAACGTTGGGAGCGCTAAGTTAAGGAGCTCGAGCGTTCTCTAGTCTCCAGAGGCGCTCTAAGTAAACTTAACGGCTGGAAGCGACTTCAGGTGCGCGAAAAGGGAGGGTATTCTACGCGCTCCAGGCTGGGTGATGATGGGCGGGAGCTCGTGCCTGCTTCCTAAAACATGACGTGTTTCCGCCCTCCTTGCACTTTCACCATTTCAAGGCGTAGTTGGCGCGTCGCGCGCGCTGTTTGGTTTCGCGTTCGCACTCCTGTTTCAGACCGCGTTATCCGTGCAGTCTGACGCACTGGCAAGCAACCAAATAGTCGTTCTTCGATGACTAGTTCTTTGCCTCACAATTCGTGCACCACATAATTGTGCACGGCTCCAATCATAAGGCTGTCCTCCTGCTGCCCGCTGTCTTGAATCGCAAGCGTAAACCGCTGCTGCTGACTCTGTGGCCGCACGTCGACTTCCTCGATCTCGTCGTCGTGGATCAAGAACTGCAGCTTGTCAGCGGTGCCATGTTCAGAAAGTGCGCGAAATGTGATAGCGGATGCGTAAGCGGCATAACACTCACCAAATGGCGCGTTTCTGGACCTGAAACTGCATCGCGAGTTTGGCTGTCGGGACAAACGTGTACGACTCTCCGGCATCAGCGTGTGTCCGGGACAGAACGGTAAGCATGCTTTTGCGCAGGGCAAGATGCTCGGTCTGGGCAGTTACCGGCAGCTGCAGAGCGCTGGCATCGATTTCGTCTCGCTGCTCGAGGAGAAGGCGACTGACGCCGTGCTCGAGTCTCGCCGCAGCTCGCATGGCGTCGATCCGTTCGACGGCAGCCCCCTGGTCGAGGAGGTCTACACCGCGCCCGTGGGCAGTGAGACGCTAGACGCCGCCTCGCCTGGTGCCTTCTACGAGTCCAACCTGTCTCTGGCCGGATCGTACGATGATGCGCGCTCCGACATTTACCAGGTAGGAAACAAACGAAGGAGGTTTGAAATATACGTAACCCTTTGAGCTCCATGAGCCTGTGCTTAACAAGGCTATTTAATATGGCACCGCTACAAACACAAGAGTGAAAAACTTGGAGGCCGCCTAAGCTTCGCTTTTAAGAGTGGAACGCGATAGCATTCAAAGATCCCCGAGTGCTTCGCGCGCTTCAGGGCAACTGCAGCTTATGTAAGCGTAATGTTTACCGGGAAACGCTGGCGGCGAACGCAGTGCACGAAGGCGAGCTTTCTGGTATAAATGCGCCCTCTTGCGTGGGCCGATCCCGGAGGTTGTGCGCAGCCGCGCCAAAAAAAATTAGAAAATAGTACATCTTTTTCAGGCATTCCGGTATTGCTACGCACTTTTAATAATTTAGTCGGGAAAGATTTAATATAAAAGGCATGCGCTGTCAGTGTTTGGTTTCGTGACATTTGTTTGTGGGCTGTCATTCACAAAATTCCGAGGAATAATAGAAACTTTAATAGAAAATTTATTGGAATGGAAAAGATATTAAGGAGGGGTGGTCGGAGCCTCGCAGTCCAGGGCCCCACTGGCTTCTGCCGCCTGCCTGACCTGGCTAATTAAAGACTTTTGTCTTGCCAGGACGGAGCGGGCGAGCTGTGCCTCCCACTGTGTTACTGGTATTTGGTCTCTGATGGTGCTTAGCGCTCTCCCAGGCTACATGTATTAAGGTATAGGTATGCCACCGCACCAAGGACAGTTGGCCCTGTAACGAGTGGGATACGTGGCGTTTAGCAATATTAAATGGGGGAATACCCATTTTCGGGTAGATATTGTGGCGGGTATTTCCTGCGGACTCTACGCTGATGAGCAAGCATGTCTTTGGCGTTTAAATTGGTGGAATTTTGTGAGGGATAGTGCAAGTGGTTGGGGTTAGAAGAGGACGTCGGTCGCTCGGTCAGTAAACCCTTGAGCTAACGCGTTAGCCTTTTCGTTACCCAGTACCCCCGCGTGGCCCGGGCACCAGAGTAGGCGATGACGGTGGTTGAAGGATTTGGGAATTATCGGGAGGCTAGCCGCACTCACGTGCCCCTTCAGAAACATGCGACACATCTCCTGCGAGTCCGTGACAACGACCGAGTCCCTTTGCGAACGTGCGCACTCGCTCCGCGTGAGCGAGTGCGATCGCCACTGCTAATATTTCGGCCGAGGTGGGGGATCCCGCCGTGGCTGATGCGGTTATTTGCTGCTGGTAGATCACGTTCACGACTGCCAGTGCGTACCTCCTTTGATAGCGCTGTCCGGTCGCCTCTGCATACAGAACTGTGTCCGTGTAGTACGTGTTGCACCTATGGTTATTAGAGTACGTTGATTGTATGTGTTGTGCGCGTGCTTTGCGCCTTTCTTTGTTGTACTCAGGATGCATATTCTTGGGAATTGGGGCTACTGTAATTTTAGATCTCACCGAAGGATGGAGAGGTACGGCCTGTTCGGCGAGATAAATGGGATATGCTGGGAAATTGAGCCTAGCCAATATTGCTCTACCAGTTTTTGTGAAGCTGAGGCGTTCCCTCTGTCGCATCAGAGTGGCCTGCCTCAGTTCGTCGAAAATATTGTGCACTCCCAAAGCTAACATGCGCTCCGTGGAAGTACATTTAAGCAGGCACGGAGCCGCCTTGAAAGCTGTTCGAATTAAAGTGTTGGCCTGCCTCTCCTCTTCCCTGTTCAAGATTTGGTAGGGCAAGCCATACGTGATTTGACTAACCACTAAGGCCTGTACGAGCCTTAGGGTATCGTCTTCTCGCATTCCCACTTTTCGATACGTCACGCGACGTATCATTTGACCTATGTTGGGGGTAGTGGATTTCAGGGTTTTGAGCGTCTGTACTGCTCTCCTGTCGCTCTGCAGCCACAAACCTAGGACTCGTATCGTGGATACCTCTCGGACTGATTGGCCCTCAACTACGACGTTAATCGATCTTCTGGATTTGCAGCCTTTCGCGTGTATCCGGATGACCTCAGATTTTTCGGGCGTCCACTTCAGGCCGCTCCATCTAGAAAATTTCTCTACCGCTAATTAATACTGTGCTTTGGAGCGTATATTCTTTATCCCCTAGTGAACCTCTGTTCGTCCACAGCGTGATGTCATCCACGTAGAGCTTGTAACCTAAGTCAGGTATCCGTTTCAGATCGCGCGCGAGACGACACATCGCCATGTTGAAGAGCAGAGGAGATATTATCGCTCCTTGAGGTGGTCTTTTGCTAGGCATTTTATCGAGTGTAATGCACACAGTGCTCACGACAAGAAGAAGCGTTTATTGATGACACGGGAACGCATATATAGCCGCGCTTGCGCACAGCGTTGCTCTCTTTGTTCGCACAGTGTTGCTGCCTTGGCTGGCCGTTGCATCCTCCTTTCTTTGAAGAACGAAAACACTGAAAACACAGATAGCACTGAAAGCACGGAAAGCACTCAACAACGATGCGTGGCAGTCGACACTCCTAGGCTGTTTCAGCCTGCTGGAACTCGTGCGTGTAGGCCAGGCGGTCTGGGGATCTTCGCGGTCTGGTAGATCGTCGCAGTCAATCTGCAATGTTGGGCACGCCTGGTGTGCCTGCTGGTGATCGGTCCTGTGTGGCCTGCGGAGGTTCTTGCCGCTGCTGTGTGACTGCGCTCGGAGATGAATCAGGGGCGTCGTCGCAGTCGTCCGCCTGGTAATGGATGGTTCGATAGAACGCTTCTGGTGTTTTGCGAAGGTGCTGTCTATTTCGACGGAAAATCTGGCCATCCTCAGTCAGAACGGTGTACGATCTCGGGGCTATTGATATCCCATCTACCATTTCGGAGGATTCGGACGACGTCTCCCTTCTGTAGTGGAGCTAGTGGTCTTCCTGCGATCCTTGCTTGAACATGTTTTTGAACGAGACCTGAGGATGACGCTGAAAGATCTGGAAGTAGCGTTCTTAGACCCATTAGCAGTTCCGATGGTTAACGGCCATCTTCGAGAGGACACACCCTGTAGTTGAGAAGGCCCAAATACAAGTCCTCTTTTTTGGTCTCAGTCTTGCCCAGAAGCCGCTTGACCACTTGGACGCCCTTCTCGGCTAGTCCATTGGACCTGGAAAAACGTGGACTTGAAATGGTATGCACAAAGTCATAACGAGCCGCAAAATCTTTAAACTCTTTTGGCGCAAACTGCGGTTTGCCATCACTGCAAACTTCTAGTGGTATTCCATGCCTTGCAAAGATCTGACGTAGTTTATGAATGACAGTTGTTGCAGAGGTCTCCTTCAGGTGCTCAACTTCTGGAAAGTTAGAGCAGGCGTAATAGACAACCAAAAAATACTTTCCGGCGTATCGAAAAAGATCTGTACCAACTCTGGCCCATGGCATCTCTGGAATGCAGCGCTGGCACAGGGGCTCGTCAGGCTGTCGATAAGCAAACTTCTTGCAAACGTCACACCTGTCGTTGAAATGGGCAATATCTGTTAACATTCCTGGCCAATACATCAACTTGCGAGCCCTCGATCCTAAGCCGAGATGCCCTTGGTGCACTCGTCGCAGCATCTCTGTTCGCATGCTTGCAGGCACGACTACTTTGGTTCCCTTGAGGAATACGCCATTGACTACACAAAGTTCTTGTGTGAAGGACTTAGCTCACCTTCTATAGGCATTGATGACTGCAGCCTGGAGAGGACGTCTTGCGCCGTTGCATCACTGGCAGCTGCTGCCTGCAGGCGGGATAGGGTGGCTGGTCCGACAACGGCAGTCAGGGCGCCCACGGCATGAACTTCAACGTCCGTTGTGCCTTTTTCTGGTTGTTCCCGTGATGGGATTCATGACAAGGTGTCAGCGACAACCAATTTGCTGCCTGGAACATACTGCAACTCAAATTCGTACTTCAGCAGTCGAAGAAATAGTCGTTGCAGACGCGGTGGCATGTCGCCTATTTCCTTCTTTGAAATTGCCAATAATGGGTTGTGGTCGGTTTCGATAACGATATGTCTTCCATTGACATAATCATTGAACTTTTCACAGCCGAATGTTATGTCCAGGGCCTCTTTTTCTATTTGGGCGTACCTTCGCTCGGTTTCTGTGAGTGCCCGCGACGCGTAGCCTACCGAGCGTCATTCTCCTCCATGTTGTTGGAAAAGCACTGCTCCGAGTGCAAATGACGATTACCTAGTTGTTATGAAGAACAGCGATTGCGCCCTTTCACAGCACGAAGTTAATAACATACTAGACATTTTCATCAAATCTTCGGGAGGACTCAAGTTCACGCACGAGTTGGCGATGAATAACAGAATTCAATTCCTTGACATTAACCTATACTTTTCATCAAGTAAGCATATATGCTGGACCTATCAGCCTAGATCCAAGAAAACCTTGTTGCCATATGACAGCGCACAGACAAAACTGATTAAGAGGGGCATAGCCACCACGTGTATTAAGGCAGCATTAAATAAGTCGTGCGTGCACGAATGTGAGCGTAGCCTGATGAATCAGCTGGCAAGGTTAAGAGATGCAGGCTTTCCCCAACATGTCGTCACATCTGTGTGTGAGACAATCCTGCAGAGAGCAAAAGCAGAACTAGGCAAAAAAAGAAAACAATCAAGACAGGAGACCAGTGCACGTTGTTCCGTACGTGCACAAGCTATCACACAATCTTAAGAAAGTTTCAAATAATCATAATGTCAACTTGCTTTTCAACGCCCCCAGCAAGCTGTCTTCGATTTGTGCACGCATGAAACCAAGATACAGGTCCCCCGCTTGTACTGTCAATCACAAAACCCGATATTTGTCCGATTGCACAAGTAATGTAGTGTATCAGATTCCCTTGAATTGTGGAAAAGTTTACATAGGTCAAACTGGACAATGTTTCAATAATCGTGCTCGTCAACACTGCAATAACGGATATGGTAACCATTTAGCTGACCATTGTACGAAACACGCATGCGCTCCGATGTTTAATAAAACGAAATTTATAGGAAAAGGAAAATCTAAGAAGGAAAGAGAAATTTTAGAGGCCTTTTGGATCAGCATCGAAGGTGACAATTGTGTCAGTTCGCGTTCTCTTCTACTATCGGAGAAAGAAATAAACTTCCTGAAAGAAAGATTGGCATTGTGATTAGCGAGTGTTTGATGTGCGCATGTATTTTGAGTATGTATAATAAGGCTGGTTTTCTTGTAATAAACATTCAGTTGGCAGTCAGCGCTTGTCCTGTAGTCTTCGTTCCTTTCTCGTCATTGTTCATTACGCGCTGTTACTTCATATCTTGGCTCGAGTGCAAATGCTGCCGCATCCGTCGACAGTTTTGTGGGATGCTCGGGATTAAAGATAGCCAGGACGGGTGCTTCCGTCAGCATCATTTTGACCTGCGCCCACTCAAGCTTGTGAACATGCGTCTATTCGAAAACTGTGTCGTTTCTAATCAGGCTGCGCAAGGCCTCAGTATGGGCTGACAACAGTGGCAAGTACTTCCCGAAATAGTTCACGGTGCCAAGCAAACGTTGAACGTCTTTCTTGGTCGTTGGCGGAGGGTGGTTTAAAACGCTCTTTATCATGTCGGGATCGGGCTCAATACCTTTGTAACTAATCTTATCACCCAAGAAGCTTATTTCAGTGCGTCCAAAAATGCACTTTTCTGCATTCAAAGTTAGGCCCTCTGCCTGTGCCCTTTCCAGCGCTTTGTACAGGCATTCATCATGCTCCTTTTGTGTAGAACCCCACACTAGCACATCGTCAATGTACACACGTGTTCCCGGGAGGTCGTCAAATATCTGGCTCATTGTACACAGGAAAACTTCGGGTGCAGATGCAATACCGAAAGGCAGTCTGAGATACCGATAACGGCCAAATGGCGAACTGAATGTGCAGATTTCTGATGTCTTTTTGTCGAGAGGAATTTGATGAAAACCACTGTTGGCATCGAGTCTGCTGAAATACTTTGCATGCGCTAGATCCCCTTCGATTTCTTCCCGGCATGGCAACTGAAAGTGCTCTCTCTCTCTTTATCGCCCTATCAATTGCCCGCGGGTCCATATATACTCTTAAGTCTCCATTTTTTCTTCCTCACGATAACCAGGGGACTTACCCAGTCTGGCGGTTCTTCCACCTTCTCAATGATGATCAACATAACTTCTTCTTGGGCGAGTTGGTGTTTACTGAACATGGTACTTAGTAGCGCAAAACTCGAAATAAAAGACAACAGTGAAAGACGAGAGGAAAGGAAAGACGAGCGCTACACTCACAACTGTTTATTTCGGAGCAAGGCTTGCTATATATACACAGACATACGGATGCGCAAACGCATGAAACACACAAAGGGCGCCAGTCAGCCGAAGGCAGAGTAGTCACTTTATATGCTTAACAATCTCATTTCTGAATCATAAAGTGTCACGGTCGTTTGACTAACGCAGGCTAGACCATTGATTTGGATGTGGTAGGCCTCTAACAGTTCACGAGCGGTTTTGTTCTTACTTTTGCCTAGGATCCTGACATTAAAAAACAGCGGTTCACAGTCGGGACAAGACCTGCAATGCGCAGACAAGTGCGCGGTGGTATCCTTTAAAAGATTTGCGTGCTCTCTCATTCGGTCGTTGACGCAGCGCCCCGTTTGCCCAATGTAGCACTTGCCACAGCGGAGGGAAATGAAATAAACCACTCCAGTGGAACAATGCACGTAGCGCTGAACGTGCTGTACTGTGCACCCGTTATTAGCGCCACCCGTGATTCGAGGGCAGAGACGGGCCAGCTTGTTCGGGGTGGAAAAAACCACTGGTACTCCGTACCTGTTCGCCACCTTCTTAAGGTTGTAGCTAACCTTGTGAAGGTATGGCACCACTTGTGCCTTTTTTCGAGCGTTGCGCTCGACTTCATCGCCCACCTTAGGCTTTTTGGTGCCTTTCAGCTTCTGGAGCAAAAATTCCCCTACGGACGTCAACACCGTAGGGGAATCCGTAGGGACGTCCGTAGGGGACGTCCGTAGGGGAATCTTTGCTCCAGAAGCTGAAAGGCGCCAAAAAGCCTAAGGTGGGCGATGAAGTCGAGCGCAACGCTCGAAAAAAGGCACAAGTGGTGCCATACCTTCACAAGGTTAGCCACAACCTTAAGAAGGTGGCGAACAGGTACGGAGTACCAGTGGTTTTTTCCACCCCGAACAAGCTGGCCCGTCTCTGCCCTCGAATCACGGGTGGCGCTAATAACGGGTGCACAGTACAGCACGTTCAGCGCTACGTGCATTGTTCCACTGGAGTGGTTTATTTCATTCCCCTCCGCTGTGGCAAGTGCTACATTGGGCAAACGGGGCGCTGCGTCAACGACCGAATAAGAGAGCACGCAAATCTTTTAAAGAAGGATACCACCGCGCACTTGTCTGCGCATTGCAGGTCTTGTCCCGACTGTGAACCGCTGTTTTTTAATGTCAGGATCCTAGGCAAAAGTAAGAACAAAACCGCTCGTGAACTGTTAGAGGCCTACCACATCCAAATCAATGGTCTAGCCTGCGTTAGTCAAACGACCGTGACACTTTATATGCTTAACAATCTCATTTCTGAATCATAAAGTGACTACACTGCCTTCGGCTGACTGGCGCCCTTTGTGTGTTTCTTGCGTTTGCGCATGCGTATGTTTGTGTATATATAGCAAGCCTTGCTCCGAAATAAACAGTTGTGAGTGTAGCGCTCGTCTTTCCTTTCCTCTCGTCTTTCACTGTTGTCTTTTATTTCGAGTTTTGCGCTACTAAGTATCATGTTCGATGATGTTCGCAGCATTCATCCGGTCGAGTTCTTCTTAAGCGGCTTCTTGAGGTACACGCCGGGTTGGCTGTACCACACGGACAGCGTCCTCTCGAAGCACCATTTTGTACTCGCGCCGCGTCCTGCCAATGCCGGTGAATGACCTTGGGAATGCCTGCTTTAGGCTTCCATATGCCTCGCTGCTGTCCACCGCGTTCACTCTGTTGACCAGACCAAGTTGCTCACTTGCCCCGAGGCCCAGAATGGCTTGCTTCTTTACTATGAAGAAGTCAAGTAGCACACGCCGTTTGTCTAACTGCACGGGGAGGCGAACCTTTCCACTGTGTGGTATTTCGCCACCCCCATAATGGCGCAGGATGCTCCTCGTGGGGTACGGCTGCTGCTTAGTTCCGAGAGAGAGAGAGAGAAAATGATTTAATGAAAGGCAGGGAGGTTAACAAGGACTGAGCCCGGTTGGCTACCCTACACTGGGGGAAGGAAAAAGGGGAGAGAGAGATTAAGAGAAGAATAGAAAGTCCACTGTTGATATCGCCGACGTAGCAACAGATCTCTGTTCTATCACTGATTATCAATCAGTCCGGGTCATAGACGGTCACTCAGTCCTGTAGTTTTTAAAAATCGCAGCAGCGCTTTTGTGGCCTTTTGCAGCTGTGATATTCGAGGCCATGGTCCCAAGATCTTGCTCAAAGTGAACGGTCTTCTATCTAGCCTATTGAGAACGTTGCAGAGGTCATGTCTTTCGTTTTGAAAAGATGGACAGTAGCATAGTAGGTGTTCTATAGTCTCATTGACACCGCAGGCATTACACTCGGCGCTATCAGCCATTCCAATCAAACACGTGTAAGCATTGGTGAATGCAACACCCAAGCGTAAGCGGCACAGCATTGTTTCCTCATTTCGAGGAAGTCCAGGCAACAGCCGCAGCTGCATAGATGGGTCGAGAGAATGCAACCAATGTTGGGCGAATTCAGTTGTATGCCACTTCTCCAATGTCATAGTTTGCGCCAGCTTGCTTAGGTGTTGGGCTGCGTCAGTCCACGATAAAGGTACAGAAACAATATTTGCTCCTTCGTGTGCTTTCCTAGCAGCTTCGTCGGCGATGTCGTTGCCGGTGATACCGCAATGACTCGGCAGCCACTGAAACACGACGTCGTGTCCTTTTGCGATCGTATGGTGGTGCATTTCTCGTATCTCCGAGACGAGTTGTTCGCAGGACCCGCGACGGAGAGCTGACAAAAGACATTGTAGGGCCGCCTTTGAATCACATAATATTACCCACCGATTAGCCGGTTGGTTGTTAATATAATCAATGGCACCTCGGAGGGCAACAAGCTCCGAAGCGGTCGATGATGTCACGTGAGAGGTCTTGTATGTGATGCTCATTGATCGTGATGGTATAACCACTGCGCCGGTGGAGCTGGTCTGAGTGGAAGAGCCATCCGTATATATGTGGATTCGGTCAGAGTAGAAAGAGTGCAAGCAATCGAGAACTGCTTGCTTCAAGGCCAAAGTGGGCAGGTCCGTCTTTTTTCTTATTCCTGGAACGTAAAGGCGCACTTCAGGTTGTTTTAAACACCACAACGCTGACGGTGAACGTGTCGAGAGTGTGAATTTCGATGGTAGGGAGGCACTATGAATGCTGACCACGTTGGAGAATGACGCCCGTGGTCGTCGTTCTGGCAGGGAGGCAAGAGAGCTTGATTGCATCCGTGAAACGCGGCGAATATGGACCCTAAGCGTGTCGATGGTCATGTAAGTTGTGATCGGATGGTCTTGAGCCGTGATAACTGTTCCTGCTGTTGAGGCGCTCCGCGGAAGGCCGAGGCAAACACGTAATGCCTGTGCTTGCACGCTCTGAAGGGCTCGAAGATTTGATTTGCATGTTTTAGCAAGCACGGGAGAGCTATAGCGTAGGAAGCCGATAAAAAGTGCTCGGTACAACTGTAGCATAGAGCTCACTGATGATCCCCACGCTTTACCGGCGATGAATTTGAAAACGTGAACCATAGATGTGAGCTTCTTCTTCAAGTGGGCTACCTGAGGGCTCCAGGAGAGGTCTCGGTCAACAAAGACACCCAAAAACCGATGATTTCTCTTGTAGGAGATACGCTGGCCATTGATGCACACTGGATAACCAGACATCGCTTTTCGCGTAAAAGCGACTAACGCACATTTTTCTGTCGAGATGGTTAGGCTTTGTGTGCAAAGATAGCCAGTTGCCTGTGTTGCTGCCTTCTGCAACCTTGCACGAACCTGCGGGCGAGTCACCGCTGATGCCCAGATGCAGATGTCGTCGGCGTAGATGGAGACACTCACTGTTTCCGGTAGGGAATCGGCCAGCCCAAGAAGTGTGAGGTTAAAGAGAATACGGCTTAGAACACCGCCTTGAGGAACGCCACGGCATGTGTAGTGGTCAGTAGTCGGACCATCTTCTGTGCGTACAAACAAGGACCTTTGTGTCAAGTAGCTTTGGATCCATCGAAATACTCGCCCTCCTAATTCCAATGTCAAAAGTGCGTCTAGGATGGCTTGATGGGAAACGTTGTCGTAGGCGCCTTTCACGTCAAGAAAGAGTGCTACTGATAATCGTTTCCAAGACTTTTGCTGCTCGACAGATGACACTAGATCGATGACATTGTCAATCGATGAACGACCTCGTCGAAATCCCGCCATAGAGTCAGGGTAAATGTTGTGGTGTTCAAGATACCATTCGAGACGCATGAGGATCATGCGCTCCATGAGTTTTCCGACGCAGCTGGCGAGTGCTATAGGCCGATATGATGACAGTTCTAGCGGTGACTTCCCTGCTTTTAGCAGGAAAAGGTTGAAAGTATTAAAAAGGTTGAGCAGTTCTCGTCGCGCTTCTCGACGTAGGTGGCGCATAGCATTATATGTGATTCCGTCGGGCCCTGGCGAAGACGAACACCTACATAGCGCCATAGCAGCCTCTAACTCTTCCATAGAAAAAGGAGCGTCCATACTTGTATCTCGTGGACCAGGAATGTCGCCTAAAACCATGTCAGGGAGTGGAACTGTTCCACCGGCGACTTTCGCACAAAACTCTTCTGCGACGTCTATCTCACGGCGGTTTTGATGGAGAGCAAGGGCGTTAAATGGGTGTCGTTGCTGGGGACATGAGCGAAGACCCCTTAGGGTACGCCACACACGGGACAGTGGCTTTCGGGGGTCCAGTGACTCACAAAAGCATTTCCATCTTTGATCTTCTAGCTTATCCATCCGGCGCTGTATCTTCTTTTGCATTCGCCGAGCTACTCTGAGGTCAAGAATTGACTTCGTGCGCCTGTACCTCCTTTCAGCTCGACGACGTAGTGCACGAAGTCTTTCCAATTCAATGTCATACTCTGTACGCTTTGATGATTGTGTGAAGCTACGCGTACAATCGTGCATTGCGTCTGCAATGATATCTTCTAGCCTGCGTGCGATTGGTTTCTTGCATGCGTCTTCCACAAGATCTTCAAAGACTGACCAGTCAATTTGGCGAGATATATTGGGTAATGTAGCTTCTAGTCCATCGATTCTCACATAGGTCGGAATATGATCACTTCCATGGGTTTCGATATCAGTGAACCACTGCACTCTCGAAGTTAGGCAACGTGATACCAGTGTTAAATCTAGGCAGCTGCTGTACGTTGTTCCTCGCAGATATGTCGGGCTTCCGTCATTTAGAAGACGCAGGTTGTGGCCTGATGCAAAGGATGTGAGTGACCTGCCTCTTGAATTTATCCTGGAGCTTCCCCATATCTGGTGGTGAGCGTTGAAGTCTCCTGTTATTATCCAAGGACCGTGAGTCGCAGCCATAAGATCTTTTAGTCTTTTGCTATCGAATTGACTTGTTGGGGAAAGGTAGACGCCAATAAGTGTAAAAGACAGCCTCTTCTTTTTCACAGTAACACAGACATATTGGTTATCGTCGTGTGGAGGTACGGGCTGGGCGAAATACGTAAGGTCCTTGCGAATGTAAAGCAGAACCTTACTACTTCGGGCACAAGTGGTTGAAACGAAAGGTTCATATCCTGATAGTCTCAAGGTAGTTGATAAATTCGGTTCACAGATGACCAGTACAGGAAAGCGGTTTTCAAACACGAACTGCCGGAAATCCGAAATACGTGACCTCAGGCCTCTCGCATTCCACTGGAATATGGAGGCGCTTCTGACATCATCCCGGAACGATCGCTGCTGTTGTCGACGAGCCATGGTTCCGCTATATAAGTTTTCAAGCACTGGACTTCTGAAGGCTTGCGAGAACCGGATTGATGGCATCCAGCACTTGCAATGCACTCCTAGCTGTTGGTGTCTGCAGCTTGTCCAGAAGAACACGAAGAGCACTCACCAGAGAGCTGAGCATAACAACAATTTGTTGATCCTGGTCTGTCAATTTATCAGGAACAGACGAGGTGTCCCTTGCTGTAGATGTCTGTTCCCGCTCCGTAGGTGCATGTAGCCTCGGGAGTGCAGGCCAAGCGTCAGCTGACGTGTTGTTCGAAGCTCCTTTGTCCTTAGAGCTGACTGCGTTTGGCCTGGGCGGGAGAGGGGGTGGTGATGTACGTGGCTCGCGCGGTACAGAGGCTTTGGAGGTTCTTGAGCGGCGTCGGCGACGTGATCTTCGTCGCTTAATAGATGCTGCCGCTTCTCGGTGAGACGAGTGGTCTCTAACCATTTTCTTTAAAATTGCCATTTCCTTTCGAATTAAGGGGCACTCCTTTGAGGATGCATCATGAGGGCCGCTGCAGTTTGTGCACTTCAGCACACTGGCCTCGCACGTGTCAGTGGTGTGCGGCCCCGTGCATCGAGAACACACGGAAGTGTTTTTGCACACACTACTCACATGGCCTAACTTCATGCACTTCCAGCACTGTAGTGGTTTTGGTACAAAAGGCCGAACTGCGTGTCGGAAGTGGCCCACCTTTACGTGTGTTGGTAGGGATTCGCCCTTAAATATGATCTTTACACACCGTGACGTGCCGAGACGAAAAACGTTTGCGATGACGGTGTTTTCGGTAGCCGGCTTGATTAAGATCGACAAATCGGTGTCGGTAATGGTTTAGTCGACATCATAAATTACGCCAGTACTGCTTTCTTTTCCCAGCGGAATATGAGGGTGGACTTTAATCCCGTCAAGTTCCGTGACCTTGCGCAAGGAATCTAACGCAGCCGCATGTTCTACGTCGATCGCTACGACGTTCTTACGGGTATTTACTCTGATGTCCTTGATTTCATTCGGGACCAGTGCCTCTAGATGTGTAGACACGGCTTGCCTGTTGAGGCATCTCAGGTTATCCGTGGCGAGAACTGGCGTGAAAAGGATGGTGAGTACCTCGGTAATCCGTGATGACCTCATGGTGGACGCACTCGAATTCGATGATGTGCTGACAAACCTTCTCTTTGCTTTACGGCTCCGCACCAGCTCGAAGGTGTCGTCACCAGATTCTTCACTGCTGACATAGTACTGCATGGTGTCGTCGCTGTCAGTGTCGCTCTCGGTGCCGTTGCGCTTCCTGGAGGCAGCCGCCGCGGGCACTACTGAGTCCGGCGGACGCGCGTGAGAGTCTATCTCCACCGCAACTAAGCAGGAAACAGCAGTTCACCGGCAAAGTCCAAGAAAATTCACAAAAGAAGTAGAGCTCGAAGACTCGGCGTTCTGCCTGAAAGGCACTTCGTCTTCGTCCCCCCGCTTAGTTCCCAGCCTTTTGAACAGCGAGCGCGGTAACAAGTTAGCCTGCGCTCCCGTATGGACCTTCAGCTGCACATCAGTTCCCTCAATGTTCGTTGTTACAATCCAGTCGCGACTTTCGGGGCCACGCTTACTTTCCGTCGTGTGGATCTCCAGAACGTCGAAGTCACTGTCACTCTCCGCTCCTTCGACTACGTCATCAACGGCTGCTCGCTTGCTTGTACAGCAGGCGGCGAAGTGATTAGGCTTCGTGCACTTGTTGCATGTTTTGCCGAACGCCGGACACTTCCTTGGCGCGTGCGACAAGTTGCAGTACCGGCATTTTCGGCGTCCGCGTTTAGCTTGCGTTCGTGAAACAGGTTCAATCTTGTTTTCCTCCATCCACGCCCTATTTTGCGATTCGGCAAGTTCCTCAGCTTTGCAGAATTCCACTGCTGTGACCAGCATCAGGTCTTTCTTTCGAAGTTTTTCTCGCAGGGAAGTGCTGCAAATGTCATACACGATTTGGTCCCGCAGCATAGAATTTCGCAAATCCCCGAAGTTGCACGTTCTTGCTTTTAGTTTCAGATCTCGAAAGAACTGTTCAAATGGCTCTCCGTGTGCCTGACGACGCGAGTGGAACACATAGCGTTCGTAAGTCTCATTACACTTAGGCAAGCAGTAGTTTTCAAACGCTTTAACCAACGCGTCGTAGTCATTAGCTTCCTCCGGTGATGGTTCCGAGTATTAAACACGTCAATAGCTTCTTGACCCGCAACATGCAAAAAAATTGCAGCTTTCTGCTCCTCACTGCGTGGCTTCGTGGGCTCCGTTGCTATCAGGTACAGCTCGATGCGTTGCTTGAATGTCTGCCAGGACGTCGCTGCGTTGTCGCCCACTTGCAGTGGCTCAGAACGGCGTAGGTCGGTCATGGTCCCGTGAGCGAGCTACACTTCTGACACCATGTATCGAGCGTAATGCACACAGTGGTCGCGACAAGCAGAAGCGTTTATTGATGACACGGGGACGCATATATAGCAGCGCTTGCGCACAGCGTTGCTCTCTTTGTTCGCACAGTGTTGCTGCCTTGGCTGGCCGTTGCAGGCATTTTAAATAAATCCGATGTTATTTGGCCAATACTAATGCTCTCCTCGCGGTTGGAAAGAAACGCTCTTAAGTAATTGTATGTGCGCTCACCACAACCCTCGAGTTCGAGTTCCTCCAATATTGCGGCGTGAGAGACGTTGTCGAAGGCCCCTTTGAGGTCTAGTGCTAGGACTAATCTCTTGTCGCCGTACGGTATATTAGTTAGAATTTCGTCTCTAAGTAGGAGGAACGCATCCTGGCAATATAAACCCGTGCGAAATCCTATCATGGAGTCCGGGAGCCAGCTCCGCTCTTCCAGGTATCGCTGGAATCTGCTATGGATCACCCTTTCATAGAGCTTACCCAGGCAGGACGTGAGCGATACCGGCCGGGGTGTATCGATCGAAGGATTCTTTTTTGATTTTGGGATCATGATTATTTTAGCCAATTTCCACTCTTGGGGAAACTCTCCCTTGGCCCAGCACTCGCTATTAAAAACCTTTGCTATTTTTGCTAGGGCTACCGAATCCATGTTTCGAATCATTGAATTGGTGATCGAGTCTGGGCCCGGTGCCGAGTTTTTAACTGCGGATTGTGCAGCCTCATAGACTTCCGCGTACGTTAGTTCTTCGTCTAATTTAGGGTTGGCCTCCCCCGCGTATTGTCTCGTCGCGTAGGACGATCCCATCGTGGGTGATTGTCCTATGTACTTGTTCTGAAGAGCATCGACTAGATCTTGGTCTGTACCCTCGAAGTTGTCTGCTATAATTTGGAGTCTCAGACGGGTTTGGGTGCGAGCTAGTTGGTACTGATTATACATATTTAAAACAGCGCCAAAATCACGGACAATAACACAGGATCAGCGCTCGTCCTGTGTTCTTTCTTGTCCGTGTTTTTGGCGCTGTTCTAAATATGTATAATTTGGAACTTCTTGTTATTCTCAGTACGTGTGCTCATCGGGTCCAGCATGCTCCGTAATATTCGCCACGTACTGGTCGTTCCCAGAGTTCCTAATAGGGTTCCACAGAACGTCCCCCACTCGTTTTTAGCTAGCTCGTTGGCGTGGCCTTGCTCTGCCAAGAGAGCGATGCGTTGTCTCAGGTGTTTGTTTAGACGTCGTCTTTTCCACCTCTTGGCCAAATTCCGCCTCTCTTCCCATAGGCTGACCAGGTCTATCACCGGCACCTCTGCTGTGCGCTCAATGGCTTTGGTGGTGTCCCCGTGTGCTCGTTGAAGGAATTGAGTCCATTCCCGGATGTTGGTTGGGGCGGTATCCGACTCCTCCAGCGCCCTCTGGAGTGCTCTATAACGAGGCCAGTCGGTTAACCTAGTGATTCCTATTGTTCTGCGTATGTTGGGCGTCGAGAGCGCTATTCGGATTATGTCGGGATCGCATCCCAGATTTTCGTCGAGGGAAACCCATTGGGCCTCTCTGACATTAATTGTAAAGGCACGGTCGGGCGCCGTGTCTCTGCTGACGCTGTTATTCGTGCGGGTCGGTTTGCCGATTTGATTGATTGCCCGTAAGCCCAAGGCCGTTACGGTGCGCTCGAGTAGGAACCCCTTGGGCGACGTTTTCGCGTATCCCCATAGTATGTGGGGCGCATTGAAGTCACCCTCTATCACAGCCCTGGTGCCCGCTAAATCTTTCGTTGCTGAGAGAATGCGGGGTAGGTCGTTCCCTTTGCTTTTGGGAGGACTGTACAGATTTGTGATTATTGTGTGTGCCTTACTTCGTTTATTTGGCATCTGTCACAGCTGTCCCCGATTCGTCGTCGGCGCGAAGTCAATCGACGGGTAGACAAGCTGGTTGGTCGTTCCGTACGCAAGCGAGCACAGTGAAGAGAGTCAGAGTCGGGAGTAAACAAAAAAAAACAAGATATTTATCGGCTGATAAATATACACAAGTTCATACAATAAAATAATAAGAAAAAAAACACAAGACAGACTAACACACCTGAACTTAATATCACACAATGATGAAGACCAATAAATACGAGCAATTAACAGAACATATACATATGAAACATGGCGCGGATCAGATATACAAGAATACACTTAACAGTATTTCACTAAAGCAAAGTTCAAAAGAATTCAAAGTTCAAAAGAAAAAAAACAAATGGTGTCATACGCATTGCCGGGCAGCAGCAGCAAGTCCATAAACCGTGGAAGTCGGTGCACAAAGCTTTCCCGAAGAAGGCTGGCGGTCCGATCTTGTCGAGGTGGATGCGAATTGCTGAGCTGGGGTTCCCGGGAGTCTAGATCTGACGACTTTTCTCAAGCAGGTTGAGCTAACTTGAGGTGAACTACCGTGAGCTTCGTTGCAGACGCTGGTTTGACGTCTCGTACGTCAACAAGTTCCTCGGAGTTCCGACGTGGCCAGGCGGCCCAGGCGATACTGGACGCTAGCCCCCCAACGGCTTCTCAGCAGCGCATAGGTTCAGCTTCTAGACTAATCAGCAGGGCCCAAAACATGCGCCTAAATAGCCTCTCCTTTCCCTAGTTCCCTAGGTAGGGAAACTGCCGCTACGTAGCATTCTCCGAATTCAGCTCTCTTAGCTCCCAACAATCTTGGCCGCGACCTATCACTATGGACGAAGAACCGCAGATTAGCCTCTCTCCCAATGTCAAGGGCCAAGGTTGAGCCCGGCACTACCATGTGGCCGTACGCGCACACTTCGGGGTCCGTAATCGGCGTGACGCGTCTGGAATCGAGATGGCAGCCCGAGCGGCCACGACGCTTTTGACGCCCGTAATTCGGCGTATCGATGTCGAATGCATTATACGCTGCACAGTCAGGAGCCCCCGTGTTTGACGCTCGTAATTCGGCGTGTCGATGTCGAGTGCATTATACGCTGCACAGTCAGGAGCCCACGTGTTTGACGCTCGTAATTCGGCGCGTCGATAATCAGCGTCCAAACCATTCGAAAATATGCCGCTCCGTGACAGCATCACACTGATAACTATGGAATTAGTATCTCTCTCAGTTTGCGGAAGTCTTAATAATTGAGCGTTTATCGACTTGCTCACCAGCGTGGCGACCTTCGAATTTTGAGGATCGCTCAGAGTGTAGTATCCCTGCAGTTTGGGCGGCTTGGCCCCGACCTCCTGCAGACATATCACGTCCGGAGCGATTTCGGAGTTTTTAATAAACTGGTGGAGCACAGCCGCTTTCCTGGAGAAGGAGCGGCATATCTACTGCCATATCTCTAATTGTTCTGAATTTTGTATTCGTTGGGATTTCTTAGCGTGATTAGTCATGTTGCCCACTCTTATTTTAAGCCCGTGACGTTTCCGTGTTCGAACCGTCGGATTCTGTTACGCAGTGGCTTATTTTAGTTTTTGCCGAACCCGCTCCTATTGTAATTGCGCGGTTTTTGGTGGGAACAGCCTTCGAGACTGCCCTAAGCTGTTCCGCCACGAATACCTTGTGTTTCTCGAAGTCATTCGTGCATAGTTGCTGAAATTCCGTTAGATTTTGGTTAACTAACGTCATCATTTCATGCATGAATATTTTAAGGTTTTCCTCGATCATTGTTCGGATCTGCGTTGCCGTTATCTGTGCGATATTTGAGATTTGGGTTGTCGGAGACTGCGCAGAGACCGAGGTTATAGCTGCCGCCGCCTTCCTTTTGGCTATTTCTTTAGGCTGAAGCGGCGTTTCCAGCTGGTGTATTGTGCTATTTAAGCGCGCCTCTAACTCTGACATTTGTTTCTCAAGTGATTTTCGTTTGCGTTCTTCTCCTGAGAGCTGTTCTCTTAGTCGCGCGTTTTCCTTTTCCAATTTCAGAATACGTTGATCATTTTCAGCAGTATTCTGTTTTGGAGCAGTGGGAGAAATGACCCTCGCCCAGCTCACCTGCTGTTTTTTAGGCAGTGGCGAATTCGACCGCTGCGAAGCCCTTGAAGTACCTCGAGGGGGTATTGCTCTTCGCTCTGCTTTCGTGTGTCGGTAGAGGTCCTCCTCCTCCGTCGACTCGAACCAGCGCCCCGGTGCTTTCTTGGTGTTCTGTCCCGACCGCTCCCGCGATCGAGACTGGTGAGTCGTCTTCCCGCGTTTGGCGGCAATCAGTTTGTTCGGGCACCGACGCGTCTCGTGCCCCGCCGCCCTGCACATGGCGGACTTCACATTCGTGTCCTTGTGGGGGCGGATTTTCGAGTCCGCAGCCACGGCTTATGTTCTTGGGGTTCGGACACACATCTGAGCGGTGTCCCTCTTGCATGCACTCTAGGCACATTTGGATTGTCGGCTTGTACTCCGTACACCACCTCTCTACTCCCATGCAGTACACGCATTTGGGGCGCGTGCCTCCCGAGAAGGTGAGGAGAGCGGGGTTTGAGCTTCCTAGCATTCGGGCCCTTTCGATGCTGACTCCTTGGGTCCTGACTCGCAGGTGTTGCTCGAGATCTGCTGATTAGGTGTGTGCTGGGAATCCGATCACTACCCCTTTGTAGCTATCGTCTGGATCCGCTACATACACGTTGAAGGGGTATTGTTTGCCTCGCAGCTCCATGCATGTGATTCGACGAATGACGTCCGCCACCTCCAGTGAAGGTGTGGAGACGATTATGATATTCGTTGCCTCTCGAATTCGCAGTATGAAATCCTCTCCTGCGATTTTTCGTTCATTCGGTCCGTTTCCTGTGATTATCGTCCCGGTAGACCGAATAATCGCTTGTGGTATTTCTGTTCTCAGATATTCCTTGAGCATTAGTCCCTTGTGGGGCTTCTGTATTATCTTGATGTCATTCCTCGGTAATTGTGGTAGAGGCTTCCACTTCGTCGGGCGCATGTTGCGACGACCGGTGCCTGTCTCGCCGTAATGCCCGTCTCCTTTCGCGCCGCCTGCTGATCGTTGTCCGTTAATCTTATTTTTGTTGTTAAAACCTTTTCCCTGTCGTTGTGTTTGGCAGCCTCTCGCTGCCGCCGCGATAGGACTAACTGCCAGCCGTCCGTCGCCTGGTTGTGGGCGGCGATCCCTTGACTTTTGCTAGTCCCCGCTTCGGAAATTAGTCTTGTGTCCCCGTTTTCGTCCGCGTTGTTATTCAGAGTCGGCGGAGTTATTTGGAGGTCCATAGCTTCTGATATGGACCTCCAAACACTTGGCAGGAGCAACCCTGTTATTAACAAGTGGTGAGGCGGTCGCTCACGCGCTAAGCCTGTCGAGGCCTAACAGGGCTTCCGCCACTTCGAAATTTCAAAGTCGCGTGGGATGACGTAAAATTCACTCACGGACTTGAACTTGGTCTTGAAATGAAGCGTTTGTCGAGTGGAACCCGATCGGGTACTGGAGGCAGGTGCACTTGACTAGTTTTCGGCTAAAACGTCGATAGTAGGCGGAGCCCATGTGAAAAGAGCATGTTCTGCCGAAACTTCTTCTTCTTCCGAGGAATAACTTTGTCAAGAAAGTACGACAAGGTATGAGCAATATTAGTGACAAAAAGGTGTGGCAATATAACCCTCCATATACTGCATGTCATATAGCAAGGTGTGGCATATCATCGTCATCAGCAGCAGTCTATATTTTATGTCAACTGCAGTACGAAGGCCTCTCCCTGCAATATCCAATTGCTCCTGTCTTGCGCTAGCTGATTCGAACTTGCGCCTGCAAATTTTCTACTTCATTACTCCACCTAGTTTTCTACCATCCTCCATTGCGCTTCCCTTCTCGTGGTATCTATTCTGTAACTCGAATAGTCCACCCGTCATCTACCCTACGCATAACATGAGCTGCCGAGCTCCATTTCTTTCCTTAATGCCAACAAGAATATGCGTTATGCCCATTTGCTCGCTGATCCACACCATTCTCTTCCTGTCTCTCAACATTAAGCCTAAGATTTTATTGCGATAGCAATTATATGGACACTCCAAAGCGGATTTCTGCCGTCATCGTCGCCGTCGCCGTGAGGTTCCGTATGACGTCAACGGCGATGAAATCGTCGCGGCGCTCCGGACGCTGTATTGACACGTATACATGTTTATCTTTCACCGGTGGCCGCTTTCCACCGGCTAACAAATGTTAAACGTTATCGCTCGGCGCAGGACGCGCTTGTATCGGAAGTTTCTAGAACGTTATCGATGCTTCTTTCCGTTGCCTGTTTTCACCGACTCTTATGTTATCTGATTTTATGACCGACGCGAATTGTCAAGAACTTTCTGGAAAACCCACGGGCATCAGGGATTAATCTGGAACCTTCGATGACTCAGGTATAAAAGCCGACGCGTTTCGCCGCTGATCAGATTTTCGACGACCGGCGACTGTGTTCGCCGCTTTCGTTGTGCTTTGAGTGTAGCTTGCTTTTGTGGGCACAGGTTCGCCCAATAAAGAATCAGTTTCGTCATACACAGTTTTACGACTGTTTACTTCAGCGTCACTACTACGTGACATCTGGTGGAGGTGCTTTTGTGTCCATGCAGCGGACGCCCCCGCAAAGCCGCGACCCAAGCCCGAAACCGGAGGACGAGACCAACGTCGCCAAGGACCAGCGAGCTAGCCCTAGGCAGCAAGGACTTTTGCCAGAATACGGACTTCTTCCCGAGAAGACCACAGCGATCAAGACCAAGTCAACGACCCCAGTGGCAGCCCCAGCGTCCCCCATCCTGCTGCAGCAACCTCGGGAGCCACCGACCTTCCGTGGATCATCAGCTGAAGACCCTGAAATATGGCTGGAGACGTACGAGAGGACCGTGACATTCAACAAATGGAGCGACGGTGACAAGCTGCGCCATGTGTATTTTTCATTTGATGACGCTGCTCGGACATGGTTTGAGAACAGAGAGACCACCCTGGTGACTTGGGACCTATTTCGCGAGAACTTCGTGAGGACCTTCACGAGTGTGGTACGAAAATAAAGGGCTGAAGTTCTCCTGGAAACCAGAGTTCAATTGCCCAACGAGAGCATCGCGATCTTCACGGAGGAGATGACTCGCCTCTTTCGCCACGCCGACCCCGACATGTCTGAAGAAAAGAAAGTTAGGTTCTTGATGCGGGGCGTCAAAGAGCATCTATTCACCGGATTGATGCGCAACCCGCCCAAGACTGTGGCAGAATTTGTTTCGGAGGCGACAACGATCGAGAAGACGCTTGAAATGCGAGCCAGGCAATACAACCGCCGTGCGCTGACAAACTACGCCGAAGCTCAAGCTCTAGGCGCCGACGACCTGCACGAGACGATCAGAGCGGTTGTACGGGAAGAACTACAGAAATTATTCCCAAGATCGCAGCCTCAGGTGACTTCAATCGCTGACATAGTTAAAGAAGAGGTTTAGTGATCACTGGAAGTGCCAGAAGTTCCGGCATCGCCTCAACCACAGCCGCAAGCGATGACCTTCGCCGCCGTCGCCCGTCGTCAAGGCCCCCCTCCACGCTCGCGCCAGGGCCCCGTAACGCCGCAGTTCCGTCGTCCACCGCCGCCGCCGCAAGCACGCCCGCCCGTCGCCCAGCGCAGCTACCAGAGGAAGACGGACATTTGGCGCGCCCCCGACCACCGCCCGCTCTGCTATCACTGCGGGGAAGCCGGCCATGTCTACCGCCGATGCCCATACCGCGAGATGGGCCTACGAGGGTTCGCCGTCAACGCGCCACGCCCACAGCTTGGCGAGCGACCACGTGACATCGCTGACTACCTTGCCGGAGCCCAGTGGCAACCACGACGACCCTCACGCTCGCCGTCACCAGGCCGCTACATCTCGCCGCATCGCCGCCTGTATGCCGGCCCAACCCGGGGCCGATCTCCCAGCCCATACCCGGGAAACTAAAAGCAGCAACTGATGGAGGTGCGGTTGCTGTACGACGCAATACCGAAGATCCTCCGCCGCCGCCGACGACGACGATTCGCGAATCACGACGACGAGATATCAGCACGCCGCCTAGCAACAGCCTTGACAACACATCGCCGCCGAACGAAGACCTTCCGACGCGACGTAGCAGTAGCAGAGCAAGCCGACGCAGCCGTGATCCGACGCCACGAATTAACCGCAACGCCAGACGCCGGTCTACCGATCTAGACTTGCTCATCGATGGTCATAACGTCACCTCTCTCGTCGACACTGTGCGCCGACTATTCCGTTTTCAGTGGCGCGTTCGCCGCCAAGTTAAAGAAGGTGAAGACGGCCTGGCAAGGACCCGATATACGGACAGCGGGAGGTCACCCAATAACGCCGGCTTGAATCTGCACAGCGCGAGTCACGGTAAACAACCGCACTTACCCGGCGAGCTTCGTAATCCTGCAGCACTGCTCCAGGGACGTCATCCTAGGCATGGACTTTCTAAACCAACATGGTGCAGTCATCGACTTAAGGTCCAAGTCGATAACGCTTTCAACACACAAAGCGATACCGCCGGATACAAGCATCAGTTACCATGCCTTGAATGTGCTTGAAGAACAAGTCACCGTTCCGCCTCGCTCCAGCGTAATGATTTCTGTCGGTGCAGATATGGAGGGCGTCATCGAGGGCGATCATCACTTACTGCTCGACCGTGAAATTTGCGTCGCTAGGTCGCTAGAGGCATAGGTGAACTACGCGAAGGGAAAGCAAGAGTGATGCTCACGAACTTCAGCCACGAATATAAGCACAATAACAAAGGCACCACGGTCGCCTACATCGACGAAATAGTACAAGCCAGCAGTACTTTCGCCTTCACGGATTCTAGTGCGCCTTCAACGACGACTGTAGTACCTGAACCAACTTTCGACGTCAATCAGAACCTTCCCAATCATAAGAAAGAACAGTTAAAAGCTCTGCTCCTGCAATACAAGGACTGCTTCTCGTCGTCGTCAAAAGTTCGACAAACCCCTGTCGCCAAGCACCACATTATAACCGACGAATATGTCCGCCCACTCCATCAGTGCCCGTACCGAGTTTCGGCGCGCGAACGCGAGGCCATAAGGCAACAAGTCGACGAAATGCCACGCGACGACATCATCCAGCCGTCCAAGAGTCCGTGGGCGTCCTCCGTGGTGTTAGTGAAGAAGAAGGATGGAACCCTACGTTTCTGCGTCGATTATCGTCGCCTCAACAAGATCACGAAGAAGGACGTAAACCCCCTCCCACGGATTCACGACGCCTTGGATCGACTCTACAACGCAAAGTATTTTTCGTCGATGGACCTCAAAACCGGCTACTGGCAAATCGAAGTCGACGAGAGGGACCGGGAGAAGACTGCTTTTATAACACCAGACGGACTGTCCGAGTTCAAGGTCATGCCGTTTGGTGTTTGCTCGGCACCTGCGACTTTCCAACGCGTCATGGATACAGTACTGGCAGGCTTGAAGTGGCAGACTTGCCTCGGTCTATTTGGACGACGTCGTCGTATTTGCTTCAAACTTCGAAGAACATCTGCGGCGCCTTGAAACAGTTCTTCAAGCAATCAAAACCTCCGGACTCACGTTAAAGCCAGAAAAGTGCCGCTTCGCATATGAGGAGCTCTTGTTTTTGGGCCACGTCATCAACAAGTCTGGAGTGCGCCCCGACCCTCAGAAAACTGCGGCCATCTCCAACTTTCCTCCGCCCGCTGACAAGAAGGCAGTGCGTGGATTTCTTGGACTGTGCGCCTAGTACAGGCTCTTCGTCAAGAATTTTTCACGGATCGCTGAGCCACTGACGTATCTCACGAAGGCCGACGTCGAGTTCAAGTGGGAGACGCCGCAAGTCGAAGCATTCGAAGAACTGAAGCGACGCCTGCAATCGCCGCCAATACTTGCGCATTTCGACGAAAACGCCGATACCGAAGTCCACACCGACGCAAGCAGCGTAGGACGCGGCGCCGTGCTTGTGCAGAGGACTGACGGATTAGAAAGGGTTGTAAGTTAAGCTAGCCGGTCGCTATCGAAGGCGGAAGCAAATTATTCCACAACAGAAAAGGAGTGCCTCGCCATCATCTGGGCTACATCAAAGTTTCGACCCTACCTCTATGGCAGGCCCTTGAAAGTTGTGTGCGACCACCACGCCTTGTGTTGGCTAGCTAACTTGAAGGATCCTTCAGGTCGCCTCGCACGCTGGAGCCTGATACTTCAAGCATTCGACATCACCGTCGTTTACAAATCCGGGCGAAAGCACTCTGACGCCGATTGTTTGTGTGGCGCCCCCGTCGAACCGCCGCCTCAAGACGACCAGGATGACGACACTTTCTTGGGACCCATCAGTGCCGACGAATTCGCCGAACAACAACGAGCCGACCTGGAACTAAGGAGCCTTGTAGACTACTTGGAAGGCAAGACCGTCATTGTGCCGAAGGTGTTCAGGCGAGGATTGGCGTCGTTTTTCTTGCAAAATGACGTTCTCCTAAAGAAGAACTTCTCGCCTCTCCGAGCCAACTACCTCCTCGTGGTACCTTCAGCATTGCGTCCAGAGGTTCTGCAAGCTCTCCATGACGACCCAATGGCTGGACATCTCGGTTTTTCACGCACTCTCGCGAGGATACAAGAAAAATACTACTGGCCTCGCCTCTCTGCCGACGTCGCCCATTACGTAAGGACATGCCGAGACTGTCAGCGACGCAAAACACCGCCGACTAGGCCAGCCGGACTTCTACAGCCCATCGAGCCACCTCGCCGACCGTTCTAGCAGATCGGGTGGACTTACTGGGGCCTTTTCCGACGTCGACGTCCGGGAATAAATGGATCGTCGTCGCTACGGACTACCTCACCCGCTACGCCGAAACAAAAGCCTTGCCCAAAGGCAGTGCCGCCGAGGTAGGCCGATTCTTCTTTGAGAACATCTCCTGCGTCACGGTGCCCCAGAAGTCCTCATCACCGACAGAGGCACGGCCTTTACGGCAGAACTAACTCAAGCCATCCTGCGGTACAGCCAGACAAGCAATCGCCGCACCACCGCCTACCACCCGCAGACGAATGGCCTCACCGAGCGCCTAAATAAGACCATCGCCGACATGCTGGCAATGTACGTCGACGTCGAACACAAGACGTGGGATGCCATCCTTCCGTACGTGACCTTCGCATACAACACGGCCCTGCAAGAAACGACGCACATGGCGCCGTTCAACCTGGTCTACGGAAGGAACCCGGCAACGACACTTGACGCCATGCTACCAGACGTCGCTGACGAAGAAAATCTCGACGTTGCCACCTATTTGCAGCGTGCCGAAGAAGGTCGACAGCTCGCCCACCTGCGCATCAAGAACCAGCAGAGAACCGACAGCCGACACTACAATCTTCGACGACGCTACGTCGAGTACCAGACCGGAGACCGTGTTTGGGTCTGGACTCCGATACGCCGACGAGGACTTAGCGAGAAACTCTTACGTCGCTATTTCGGACCATATAAGATCATCCGACGTATTGGCGCACTGGAATATGAGGTCGTGCCAGACGGTATTTCGTAATCACAGCGGCGCCGCGCACGACCTCAAGTCATCCACGTGGTGCGTCTTAAGCTCTTCTACGCCCGCTGACAAACTTAGGTCCTTTGTTGCTTTGTTATTTTTCTCCCTTTCTGTACGCGTGGTTTTGTTTTCGCTTTCGTGTTTGTAGCATCGGGACGATGCTTTTTAAGGGGAGGGTATTGACACGTATACATGTTTATCTTTCACCGGTGGCCGCTTTCCACCGGCTAACAAATGTTAAACGTTATCGCTCGGCGCAGGACGCGCCTGTATCGGAAGTTTCTAGAACGTTATCGATGTTTCTTTCCGTTGCCTGTTTTCACCGATGCTTATGTTATCTGATTTTATGACCGACGCGAATTGTCTAGAACTTTCTGGAAAACCCACGGGCATCAGGGATTAATGTGGGACCTTCGATGACTCAGGTATAAAAGCCGACGCGTTTCGCCGCTGATCAGATTTTCGACGACCGCCGACTGTGTTCGCCGCTTTCGTTGTGCTTTGAGTGTGGCTTGTTTTTGTGGGCACAGGTTCGCCCAGTAAAGAATCAGTTTCGTCATACACAGTTTTACGACTGTTTACTTCAGCGTCACTACTACGTGACAGTATGGGCGAGAGAAAGGGTGCGAGGGACGCGTGATTTCACGGAGAGCGAACGCACGTCGGAGAGCAAACGTGCGTTCGGCGCCGTGCTCCCTGAAGGGCTGCAGAATTAAGCCTCTTTTGCTTCATTTACAATCACCATATATAGAGAGCAAACGCGACTTTTTCCGTCGCGCGAAAGGCCATGGGGGGGCGAGAGGGAGGGAGGGAGGGAGGGAGGGGAGGCGACGTTTAGGTGCGGCACCAAATGCGTATTTATATAAAAACGTTGCGAGGCGAGAAGGTGGGTAAGATTTCCGTCGCTGCTCGACGAGTGTCCCATTCTGATGTCGTCGAAAACCTCTGAGCCGCCCCCAGAGGCACCGGCAACAGTCACCAATGCTGCGTGCGTTCGGTGCGAACGCGGGAAAAACGCCGACGGCGTCGACAACAGTTCTGGGGGTTGCTGGTGCTGCTGCATGTCCAAGTTTATACTGCTGATAAAACTGCTATCCTTACTCCGTATAGCTCTAATAATTTGCTATCGCAATTGATGCTTCGCCTTTCGGGTGAAACTGCGACAATTTTTTTTGTTCCATCGCTCTTTGTTGCGGTCCTCAACTTGTTCTCAAGCTTCTTTGTTAACATCCAATTTTCTGCCCCATATGTTAGCACCAGTATAATGCAATGAATGTACACTTTTCTTTTCAACTACAGTGGTAAGCTCCCAATCAGGATTTGGCAATGCCTGCCGTATGCACTCCAACCTAATTTTATTCTTCTGTAAATTTCTTTCGCATGATCAGGGTCCCCTGCGAATAATTGACCTAGATAACCGTATTCCTTTACAGACTCTATAGGCTGCACTGGTGATCCTAAATGCCTGTTCTCTTGCCAGGCTGTTGAACATGGTCTTTGTCTTCCCTATATTAATCTTCGACCCCACTGTTACACTTTCTTGGTTAAAGTCTTCAATCATGTGTTCTAATTCATCCCTAGTGTTGCTGAACAGGACAATGTCATATGCAAACCGAAGGTTGCTGAGATATTCGCCGTTGATCCTCACTCCTAAGCCTTCCCAATCTAAGAGCTCAAATATTTCTTCTAATCATGCAGGGAATAGCGTGGCACATACCTAAATATATACGAAAACATTCGCTCACGGACAAGGACGCCCGATTTTCGGCAACACGGGACCCTCAATGCTATCGGGTGAAAATTTCGCCAGAAGGGCCAAGCACCGACAGTGTTGGCAAGCATTGCGCTTGAACCCATCGGACGAGGTTCTAGCTACACGTGAGTGGGTCATGTTCGCGCGATGCAACGCTGCAGGTCAGAAGGAATAGCGCCTTGCCAGGCGCCTCACAACGCTGGTGTGATAAGAAGTGGCATCGCACCTCACCAGTGGAAACATTAGTCGGCAGCTAGTGAAATTATAGATATTTCGTCCTTGCTCTCCGTGCCGCTCAGACCAGGGCATTCACCGAACAGCTCATTTGGAACCCTATAGTGTGTTCACAGTATGCGGCCGCACAATGTCAGTAGCCGAAGGCAGAACTCCGGCGTCGTGGCTCCACCACCAAAGCGATTGAGCAGATGGCGCGTCTACTGCGCTCCGTCATTTTTGCAGCGAAACGCACTTGGCATTTCCGGCGACACAATCATCAATAGCCGGACGACACAACAACGACAAAACTAACGGCAAAGGCACAAACACGACTCGAGCGTCCGTATAATGGATATCGCAAGAAAACGCAAGAGAGAAAGTTGTAAATAAGGAGCACTCTAAACCTAAATGTCTGAAAGGGAGCACTATATCGAGCCAAGTGGCTAAAGTCAGTTGGCAACTATTTAACATGAATGCAGTTTGAAGCGGGTTGCTTCTTGGAAGGCATTGCGAGTGGTCCCTCAGGGACAGGAAAGGGAGGCGCAAGAAACAGAATAAGGTTTACTGAACTTAACACTACCTACACAGCCTCGGAGAACAAACGTAGGAGCAGAAAACGAGCAAAGGACGCACTGCAAGACTGCCAAACGCGTACGCAGAGCTTACAGGCTATCCTTGGCCTCAGCGGGGCGAACGCCACGCACACGTGTACTTTCTGCAGTATCGCGAAGAAGAGTCCCCCCTGAGGTATAATCCGTTGCTTTCTTATAAACCGTCGACCAAAGTGCCTTAGTTGGAGTGTCCGTAATGTCACATGACTAATCCTTCGATAAGGCTACACCCGTTGGATAGCGCATGCTCGTGGAATGTCGCGTATATCGCCACACAGTGATATCAGTAATCCCGACTAGTTTAACCCGCCATATCCAACCGAGTCTGTACACGCAGTTGGACACCATGTAAGCTGAAAAATGCTCGAAGAAAGCAGAGAGACAGAGAGTGAACTTTATTTGATCCCGAGGAGTTTCCTCGGGGGCCCCTATCGGGGACTCGCGGAGGCCGCTGGCCGCGTCCAAGTCGGGGCAGGAATACCGCGACGTTCCGCCCTTTCTTGGGCCCTCTGGATTGCCTCGAGTTAAAGCAGCACCTCTTTTAATCATGTCCGTCTAAGCTAGTTGACGAACCCCTTCAAGACACGGTGAAGGGGTTCGTCTATTCGTGCGCTGAATACGCTGTGATGAATTTTTGTTAGTTCTTACGGAGTAGCCACGCTATTAACTCCAATAGACCGACTTGTCAATGACTTATTCCACAGCGATTATTTGGCAATGTGCCATAGAGTCTAACCCGGGTTGTTCAATACAATTCATTATGTCACGAAGATCCCGCGTAACGCTATGATATAGCTTCACATAGCGCCAACAGTGGATGCACCGCATCATCAGCCAATTTTTTTTTTTAGATGCGAGAGCATCTTATGCTCGGATCAGTGTCCGTTCTGCGGCGGCCGCACCCGTACTGCGCATGCGCAACTCTCCCTCATTCTCCTCTCCTACGCAGGTGTGTGCTCTCCTCCCCTCTCTGCCACAGGTGCGGCGCAGCAAATCATTGCATATAACTCTCTCTCTCCCTCTCCATCTAAGGGTACGCCGGTAGGCGGCGCAAGTGTCGCGGCGCACTATAAAGCGCGCGCGCGTTCGCTGTGCTTCCGCCATTCTCTCTCTGTGCAACGATGTGCGAAACGCCATGAACAACGTCAACGTCGGCGCCAGTTGCAGCGGCAGCGCCACCGCCGCGGAGCAGAGGAAGGCTCGGGAAGCCGAACGTCAGCGTTGGCAAGCGGACCCCGAACTTCGGGCCAGGGAAGCCGAAGTCGGTGGGCAACCCCGGCGATGCTTTCGCATCCCACCATTGTTGCCCGTAGGGAGAGATGTGATTTTTTTATGTCCGCTGCAGGAAGAAGGCCTCTCCTAGGCCCCCTGCGATCTCCAATTGCCCTGTCTTGCGCTAGCTGATTCCAATTTTCACCTGCAAATTTCCTAATTTCATCACCCCACCTACTTTTCTGTCGTCCTCGACTGCGCTTCCCTTCTCTTAAAGAGACAATAAAGAGAAACGGGGAAGTTCAGCTGGAATAAAAGAGGGACCTTCAGGAATGCATGCAGTTTTTGTTGGGTGCAAAAATATGAGTTATTATCGGAGAAATTCGTAAACAAAGACCAAATATCTCTTCCTCAATTTCTCTCACCCCAGATTTGGCGCTGAAGCAGTGTCGTGACAGATTTCATTGCTCTCAGTGAATCAGAATGCACCATGATACGTCACCGCTTGCGTAAACGGCCGAGGCGCTGGCTGCATCATGGCTGCATGGCCGCTGCGTTTGCGTTCGCCGCGATGGATACCGTTGCTGCCGCTGAACCTTGCAACGAAGAACTCGCCAGGGAAGCAGGACTGCATTTTAGCGATATTCAGTGAAACGGGCGCGAAATGATCCTCCGTGCTCGAGCGGTAGGTGTTTCCGCGCGCGATGGCAGTGAGCCGCCGGCCGCGCCGGCAGGAAGCAGAGCTTCGTTTTCGTCGACGGAAGGCGAGCCGTACGGTCCACCAGGCGACGATGTTCCCGACAGAACAAGCGTAGAAAGTTGCGCACGTACTCGGTATGGTTATTTCGTGGCTTTATTTAATGGCATTCAGCACTCACCGAGCCGCCAGTTTGCTGCTGCAGGGGCACCAATAGGGGGGGTTGAAGGCCGCATTGAGGGAACAGCTGCTCGAGAAAGGACTGGCCTCTGGGGCACGCCAAGATACTTTCCGAGGGCAGGATTATATACATAATCCGAGGGCGAGAAATGCAGAGAGCACACGCACACTATCGGTTTCTCTGGCTCTTTTGCCATTTTATCATCGGCAGAGCACTGTGCCATTGCGAACGCCGGGGAGCCGGGGCTCTGCGCGCGACACCACATGAAAGAAGACAATCGGGTCAACACTGCCGCTGCCCCTGAGCAAGCGCCTTGGGTCATTTATACAGCCCTCAACACTACACACACGAGGCATTTTCTGGCTGTTTCCCGCGAAGTAAACGTTTTTCGAGCCACGCAACCAAACACTAGAGCGGAACAGGCACGCGCGATGATGCATGGACCAAAAACGAAACTTCGAAACTATCACGACCGGATGTATCGCCATGCCATTTTTTAACACGAAAGTGTTTTATTCCGGGGTCCACCAAGACTTCACTGACGTATTTCCGTCACGGAAATACGTCATAGAACATAATACAAAGAAAGAAACCAGAAGAAAAAGTTCCACAAACATGCAAAATTTGGGAATCGAACCCACGACCTCTCGGTCCGCGACGATAGATCGCCGAGCGTTTAACCCATTGCGCCACAAACGCATTCGCAGAGAGCTACACAGACGCGCCTTATATATCTAACACTCCTCCGTGTACCCGCGCTCTTGCTCGGGGCGGTGCCGCCGCCTATGAGCAGAAAAGAGAAGTACTGCATTATGACACTAAAGCCCGGGATACATGGAGCGAACTTTCTCGACGAACTTCACGCGTCAAGTAACGACGCGGCGACACGACGCAGGATGTTTGCTGTGTTGCAATACATGCGGCGAACGCCGCCGCGCGTTGGCCGCCGTGTTGGCGGCGGTCCCGGCCGCCCGCTTCGAACTGAATTTGGCGTTGTCCTTGTAGAATTCACTTAGTTGGAAGCAAATGACTGCGTAAACGGCTTTCGCTTAGTCTCAGGCCGCTTCGACGACAGAGTATTATGGATAACCTTGAGTAGTTTTCGAGATCGCTTCTCGTTTCGAACGCGTCTAAGCCTAGCGAAAGAAATATCCGATGCCAACGCCATCTATCGGGGAAGTCGGGAGATAGGCATGACGACAGCATGTGGCCTCTGAGATCAGAAGATTTCTGTTGAAGGTTGTTGTAGAGAGCTTGCACTGCTTGTCTGTTTCCTCGCAGATCAGCGGATATGGGATGTACAAATACAACGCGATTCCTGAGAGATCATACTAGGAACTACTCAATCGGTGCAGAGACATGCAGACACGGCAACACCAACGCGATTGCAGACGACGCGAAAAGGCGCGCGCGCGCGAAACACCAGCATGCATTGCGACCGGAACTAGTGCCTCCTGATTGGCTGTCGTCCACCGCTGCGCGCTAGACGCTTCCGGCGGCGGCGTTCGCCCGACGAAAATGTTTGGACAGGCAGATCGGCTGCGGACGGCAAATTTCTTGACGCCGGCCGTCGGACGTTCGCCGCCCGACGAAGTTCTTCGCTCGGACGCCGGTTATTCGCTCCATGTATTCCGGCCTTAACGCGCACCGACAGTGAACGCTTCGGTGGTCTCAGTACTACGACGCCTCGATGCCAGCATTCGAAGGGACGCTGGCATCAAGAAGCACTACCAACGCCACCTAGGTGGCGTTCACCGTACTCAGCACAGCGGAGCGTGGCCTCCGCAATTAGCTCTGAAAATGTTTCTGAAGTTGATCGCGGAGGCTGCAATTACGACGCGCTGTACGCGCTGATTTGACTCGGTGACGATTCAGTTACGTGCTTTGTCTTGCGCGTTGTATTAGTGTGTCAGTTACGTGCTTCGTCTTTCGCGTTGTGCTAGCGTGTGCAGCGTAGTGCAGCTTCCATATGCACGACGGTTGCTCATGGTCATCGACGTTGGTAGTCGTGATGGAGGAGACGTGCCACCAGGCGTCAGCGTGGGTGCATCAACGCCTAAGGGCGCTTTAGCCACAAAACACCAATAGACATTATATATCAATGTGCAATAAACATTACACTACTTCTGTGAAGACACGTTTCACTTTCGTGTTCTATACCGATTCCTATATAAGAGGGATCAACCACATTTTTTTATTATTTAATTTTGCGCTAAACTTGTACTTCCCCGCTTGAAACGGTTTAAAAAGTTGGCAAATGCTGTTTATGTACGTTTAAGATGTATTTCATTTTGCGTTTTATTAACAGCGATAAATCGCTCTCGACCAATCGCGACTGGCCTGCGTTTGTAATCTCCGACGTCATGAACGTGTAGTGCGGGAAATTCGAAGGGGCGTCGGCACCTATCCTTCAGTTTTTCGCTATTTTCTGGCTTAAACATCTGCTCGCCGTAAGAATGGTATGGCTTTGATTGTGATAGGATAATCTACCATTAAAGCCCAACTTCCGGTTTCTCTTTAGTGTCCCGTTAACACCCATTCTGTAACTCTGGTGGTCCACCGGTTATCTACCCTACGCATTATATTACAGAACCTTGAGTATTGAGTACCTGTTTTTCATAAAACGTCACTTTTCCGTTACATGAAACAGACCCTTTTAACTGTTCTGAATTATTCAGGCTGCGATAAAAGAGAAATTTGAACAGTGACTAACCAGAGCTTCCGAAAACGTGCAGGCGTCTATCTTGAAACATCTTTTCCTTCAGTGGTGTTTCGCCACAGCGTATTATATGGCGCTCATTATGTTTATTTGTGCCACGAATATTAGTCTTAATAGTGTGCAGCGTGACTGCTTCGCTTTTAAGCGAAGCTTTATAGTCTCACAAGTTTCGACGGCGGTGGTGGTGGTCACGCTGAAAAGTTGGCCGATCCTGGCGATAGTGCAGAAAGGGTCCAAGCTCAATGGCACATATCAGGGACAGAAGAGAGAGGAGAGAAAGAAAGAGGGAGAGAGGAATAAAGAGGGAGAAAGAAAGAAAAAGAGAGAGAGAATAGAAAGAAAATCACGAGCCCTTCCCCTGTCAAGAAAATGGGGGTAAGCAAAGGTTATCGTGTATACACTTGACCTACTCCCTTCCCTTTCCTACTACTTTTCGTTCCCTTTCCTTTTAATTTTGTTTCCCTTTCGTGCAACTTTCCGTTGGATTGTACGTTTCCTTCCCTCGATGCATACTTTTAATAAACGCTTATGTTTTATTAGCGTGACATGTCGTGAAGTTTAGCTTACCCTGACGAAGGTCAGATACACAGTCGACAAGCTTCCCTTACCCACATTTTCTCGACAGGGGAAGGGCTTGTGAATCTTTTGATCGAAAAGCCGGCAGACCACACGCACTGGGGGTATCGATGTTATGCGAATCAGTGTGCGGCGAGCCTACCAAGTTAACGAAACGACCATGAGGGAATCAAGATGTAGGCGGCTGTTTCATGACCTACATGACACGCATGTCATGACATTTGTGTCATGAGTTCCTCAGGAGTCCCTTTAGCTAGCTAGGCCTAAGAGACCTTAAGGAGAAAGCCTTAGGCGTGCTCATGACTATGACTTCGACCATCAACATTTGTTCTTTTTCTTCACTTAGTACCCACGTCCGAACGCATTTGAGTGTTTTTTTAGTGATAATGTTTTCTCGATGAGTCATTGCCATTTTTGCTGAGTCATGCTCAAGACTGACTTATACCATCATCATTTAGTATTTCCTTCACTTAGTACCCACATCACAACTCATTTCATTGTTTTTGAGTGTTAATCTTTTTTGCCGAGTTGTCATTTCTGCTGAGTCATGCTCATGACTATAACTTCTACCACCATCCTTGAATGTTTTCTTCACTTAATACCTACGTCCGAACCCATTTCAGTGGTTTTTGAGTGTTAATGCTTTTTCGCTGGGTCATTGACATTTTAGGCAGCTGTTTCATGACCTACATGACACGCATATCATGACATTCATGTCATGTCCTACCATATATGTTCGTCATGCACTATTTTCATACTATGCCAATTTTGATAAACAAAATTGGCATAGTATGAAATAGTATAGCACCTCCACCAGATGTCACGTAGTAGTGACGCTGAAGAAAACAGTCGTAAAACTGTGTACGACGAAACTGGTTGTTTATTGGGCGAACCTGTGCCCACCAAAAGCAAGGTACACTCAAAGCACAAGGATAGCGGCGAACACAGTCGGCGATCGTCGAAAATCTGCTCAGCGGCGAAACGCGTCGGCTTTTATACCTGAGTCATCGAAGGTTCCAGATTAATCCCTGATGCCCGCGTGTCTTCCAGAAAGTTCTATACAATTCGCGTCGCTCATACAATCAGATTACATGAGCGTCGGTGACCACAGACGAAGGATAGAAGCATCGATAACGTTCGAGAAGCTTCCAATGCAGGCGCGTCCTGCGCCGAGCGATAACGTTTAACACTTGTTAGCCGGTGGAACGCGGTCACCGGTGAAAGATAAACATGTATCCGTGTCAATATCATCAGCAATTTTGATGACATAGTAAAAGCAGCGGAAGAACTCTATTCTGACCTGTACATTTCCCACAGCAGCCAAGCTAATTTCATTCGAAGAAGTGGTGAACAGGATACAGAGGCTCTTTCTGTAACTAGCGATCAAGTTAGAAGAGCCTTGCAAGACATGACCAGGGAAAAAGCTGCTGGAGAAGGAGGAATAACAGTCGATTTAATCAAAGATGGAGGCGACATCATGCTTGAAAAGATTGCGGCCGTTTATAAGCAGTGCCTCACGACTTCAAGTGTACCGGAGAACTGAAAGAATGCCAACATTATACTAATTCATGAGAAAGGAGACACTAAAGAGGTGAATTATAGACCCATTAGCTTGCTTTTAGTATTGTATAAAATATTCACGAAGGTAATTTCCAATAGAATCAGGGCAACATTTGACTTCAGCCAACCAAGAGAACAGGCTGGCTTCAAAAAGGGATATTAACGCGACAGCGTTAAGGGTGTCGTGTCGCAGAAAATCCGGCGCCGGCGCCGGCATGGATGTCGGCGTCCGTGGCGGAAAAAACCATCCCCAACCACCGTGATTGCGCAGGCCGTCCTCGTGGCGCTGGGTTTTTGTGAACAAAAATTGAATTTCTCATCGAAAAATCTGTCAGAAAAACGGTAAAGTACGACTTAACCACATCGTACAGCATGGTGGCGTCGGATTGTAATTTGAATGCACGAGACAACATAATTCTGTTACGATGAAACTCGAGCACAAACCCCTTCTCTATCATGTCTACCACACCAACACGGAGCGCTCGGGTAATTTACTTGCGAAAATGCTATCCGGTTGGCGCTCGCATCCTCGGCATGTCAAATTGGGACTTTGCCTGCCTAATGTGTTTTGGACACGCGCTCGCGTCGGGGCATTAGCAAACAATTAATAAAATAACAAGAAAAGGCGCTAGGGCATTTACATTTTAATATAAGACGACTTATATTGCCCCTCGAAAAACATCTTCCCAGCAATGCATTTCTGTTTAAAAGTGAAGCCGACTTTACGGGGATCGGTGTAAGCTTGGTCTTTGTAAGCTGGCTTACCCGCGTTCTGTGTTTGCGGTGCGAACGGGGCCTGATAACGCTATCGCGTTCCACTCTTAAAGACGAAGCTTAAGCGTCCTTAAATTTTTCTACGATGAATGACATCCATGCCATCTATCCGGTAATCGAGAAATCTGCGGAGAACAATGAACCTCTCTATATGGCTTTCATAGATTTTGAAAGTGCCGTTGATTCAGCAGAGATATTAGCAGTCGTAGAGGCTTTGCGTAATCAAGGTGTACAGGGGGCATACGTTCTCCACAAGAAAAGAGAAAGTTACATATGAAGAAAGGGGTCAGGCAAGGAGACAAAATCTCCCCAATGTGGTCCCCACTGTATGCATAGACGTTTTCAAGCCATTAGATTGGGAAGGCTTAGGAGTGGGGATCAACGGCGAATATCTCAGCAACCTTCGGTTTGCAGATGACATTGTCCTGTTCAGCAACACTGGAGACGACAACAACAAGTGATTGAGGGCGTTAACCGCGAAAGTATAAGAGGGGGGTTGAGGATCAGTATGCAGAAGACAAAGATAATGTTCAATAGCCTGGCAAGGGAACAAGAATTCACGATCGCCAGTCAGCCTCTAGGGTGTGTAAATGAGTACGTTTATCTAGATCACTTCCTCACAGGCACCCTGATCAGGAGAAAGAAATTTACAGAAGAAGAAAAATGGATTGGAGTGCATGGGGCAGGCATTATCAAATCCTGACTGGGAGGTTACCCCGGTGTTGAAAAGAAAAGTGCACAATCATTGCATTCTACCGGTGCTGATATATGGGGCAGAAACTTGGAGATTAATAAAGAAGCTCGAGAACAAGCTAAGGGCCGCACAAAGAGCGATGTAACGAGAAATCTTAGGCGTAACGTTAAGAGACAGGAAGAGAGCGGTATAGATCAGAGAGCAAACGGGCATAGTGAATATTCTAGTAGAGTAGCTGGGCAGGCCTGTCGTGCTTAGGGTAGATAACCGCTGGACCATTAGAGTTACAGAATGGGTGCCAAGAGAAGGGAAGCGCAGTTTAGAGAGAGAGAGAGAAACGAGAAGGGAAAGGTAGGGAGGTTAACCAAGGACGTGGCCGGTTGGCTACCCTACGCTTGGGGAGAGGGAAGGGAGAAGAATAGATAAGGAGCCACAATATAAATAATCATAAAGAGTCAGTGATTCACACAGTCAGTCGCAGAGGAGGGTTCACTGTCACAAGCGTTCACACAGTCCAGTGTCCTTCAAGAAGTGAAGAAGAGCTTTTGTGGCCTTTCACATGCAAGAATGCGTAGGCCATGGTCCCAGAGAGAGAGAGAGAGAGAGAGAGAGATTGAGCTTTAATTGTGCCAGCAATTCACGAGAGCGGATGCAGCGTCCCTCCGCCTAGCAGACGGCCGAGATCCCCTGGGTCTCAGCGGCTGCCTCGGCTAGCTGGACGGCCCAGACCTGGTCTTGCTGGTCTGAGCTGAGCAGCAGGGTCCTCCCACTGCTGCCGGTTTTGAATTTTGCGGCCCTCGAAAGGAGCCGCCTTCGAGCATGCCCATAGAATATGTGGCAGATCCGCCCTACCTTTACATAATTTGCAATGATCGTTGTATTGCCCTGGATAGAATCTGCTGCAGGCCACCGGGTTTGGATACATGTTTGTTTGCAGGAGGCGCCAGGCCACCGCCTGTTTCCTGGTTAGCGCGGGATGAGCTGGTGGGTACCGGGCCCTTCCCAGCCGATAGTAATCGGTTATTTCTTTGTAGCTGACCATGCGGTCTCCTCTCGTTCCCGGCTGGGCGGGCTCACTTGATCGGCGAGTAAGTCCTTGAGCTACGTTGTGAGCCGCCTCGTTGCCGGGGAGAGAGGAGTGCGCGGGTGCAATGGTCCCAGAATCTTTTACTCTGACAGCACTCTGCTATGTAAATGTTGAGTTGAGCTTGAAGAATCACGTCGTTGGGCGTCAAAAGCTGGGCAATGACGCAGAAGGTGCTCTAGCGTCTCATCGCACCCGCACGAATTGCATGCCGCACTGTTAGCCATTCCTATTAGGATTGAATAGGAATTTGTAAAAGCGACGCCCAACCACATGCGACACACTAAAGTTGCTTCGCTACGGGAGAGTCCAAGTGGCAGGCGAAGTCGCAATTTAGGGTCGAGAGAATGCAAGCGTGAGTTGCTGAAACCTGGTGAATTCCATCTTAGAAGTGTAATGTGGCGAGCAAGTGATTGAAGTTGCCGCGCAGCGTCCGTCCTTCAGAGTGGTATAGGCACTCCCTGATGTTTTTGATGAGCCGAGCGAGCAGCTTCATCGGCGCTGTCGTTGCCAACAGTTCCGCAGTGGCTCGGCAACCACTGAAATACGATGTCGTGTGCTTTCTCGATCGCGTGGTGATGAGCTTGCCTTATTTCGTACACTAGCAGTTCGTGTAACCCGTGACGTAGGGCTAACTGCAGAATTTGTAGGGCTGCTTTAGAATCGCAGAAAATGGCCCAACGATTTGTTGGTTGCTGGAGCTCGTAATGGATTGCACCTTGAAGAGTCGCAAGTTCTGCTGCAGTCAACGTGGTGTTGTGAGAGCACTTAAATTGCAAAGAGACGGCGTCCGATGGAACAACCACTGCTCCGGTAGAGCTGTTGGAATTGGTGGAACAGTCCGTGTAAATATTGACGCGAAGTAAGCTTCCCACTACAGGCACCGATCGTCACAAGTCAGCTAGCTGCCCATTACAGGCACAAGATCGCCACAGAGAAGACGACGAAGGGCGCAGGTGTGCGCGCGTTCTCTTGATTGTCGGCTATCATTAAAGAAGGCTGTTATCTTTCGGCGAGTTCGTATTAATTGTCTTCGTGACAATATATATTCGGTCAAGATAAGACTCATGTAGGCAAAGCAGGGACAACTGCTTCAGGGCTAAGGGTGACAGGTCTGATTTCTTAGCAATCCCAGGAACTGAGAGGCACACGCGAATTTGTCGGAGACACCACAATGCCGATGTTGGGCGTTTTGCAGGCTTGAAGCCAGAAGGTATCGACTCGTGTTGCCTCGTCACAATACTACAGTATGTAGCCTGTGGATGTCGCGCTGGAAAACCGGATAAATGGTGGGATGGTAGTCGTGAAAGGTGTCGAATGTGCGCTCTTAGCGTCTCTGCGACGATATGGGCGGTGATCGGGTGCTCCTGTGCAATGACAATCGTCGCAGCTGTCGAAGAACATCTCGGGAGGCCAAGACATGTCCGAAGTGCTTGGGCTTGTACGCTCTGTAGTGCAAGGAGATTAGTCTTGCATGTGTTCGACAAGACTGGAAGACTGCAGGGAAGAAATCCGAGAAATAGTGCCGTGTATAGCTGTAACATAGAGCGCACGGATGGTCCCCACGATATTCCAGCTATGAACTTAAACATATTCTCAATACAAATGAGTTTTTTCTTCATGTGGGAGACATGGGGACTCCAGGTGAGGTTTCGATCCACAATAACGCCTAAAAATCTTTGAGTTTTCTTATATGCAATTGAGTGGCCCTCGATGCGCACCGGGTAGAAATACATCGGTTTTCGTGTAAATGCCACTAGTGCACATTTTTCCGTAGATATTGTCAGACCTTGTCGGCGAAGGTATACCACTGTCAGGGTTGATGCTTTCTGGGTTCTAGCGCGCACTTGTGGCCCTCTCACGCCGGACGCCCAGATGCAAATATCATCTGCGTAAAGCGAGACTTTAGCGGTCTGTGGTAGCGTTTCGGCAAGCCCCACTAGAACGAGGTTGAAAAGAGTCGGATTCAACACTCGGCCTTGTGGTACACCACGACTGGAAATATATGTATTTGTCGGGCGATCTTCTGTAAGAACAAACACCGATCTCCTTGAGAGATAGCTCCTAATCCATCTGAAAACGTGGCCTCCAAGTTCTGCAGCCTCAAGAGCTTGGAGAATAACTTCGTGGGTTACGTTGTCGTAGGCACTTTTTACGTCTAAGAAGAGTGCCACAGAGAGACGCTTCATAGCTTTTTTTGCTTCACGGAGGTAACAAGATCAATGACGCTGTCTATTGAAGACCGTCCACGTCGAAAACCAGCCATAGCATTAGGGTAGATGTTATAGTATTCAAGGTACCACTCCAGACGTGTCAGCAACGTCCTCTCCATGACCTTACCGATGCAACTCGCAAGTGCAATCGGTCGGTACGATGTATGGTCCAGCGGAGACTTTCCAGGCTTCAGTAGAGGCACCAGTCGGCTGCACTTCCACTCGTCGGGGACTATGCCGTCATGCCAATATTTATTGAAGATGTCCAGCAAACAGCGTTGCGTTGTTGAACCCAAGTGTCTTAAGGAAGCGTAGGTCACCCCATCGGGACCGGGTGATGACGACCGCCTGCACATAGCCAAAGCCGCTTGCAATTCTTCCATAGCAAAAGGCACTTCCATACTTTGATCTCTCGCGACAGGAACGTCATGTAGCCTTTGCACAAAAGTAACCTTTACACAAAAATCACCAGCGACTTCAAGCTCTGGTCGACTTTGATGTAGAGCGAGTGCTGTGAAGGGACGACGTTGTTGTGGAAGTGATCGAAGACCATGAAGAGTTCTCCACACGCGGTGTAGCGGCTTGCGAGGATCCAAGGAATCGCAGAAGCTCTTCCATCGTCGGTCCTGAAGTTTGTTCATCCCACGCTGAATTTCCTTCTGAATGCGTCTGGCTTCCCTCAAGTCATAAATGGACTTAGTACGCCTATATCGTCTCTCAGCCCGCCGGCGGATCGCACGAAGCCTCTCCAGTTCTTGGTCGAAATCTGTGTGTCTTGTCGATGGTGTATACGTCCGCGTAGAAGCCTGCAGCGCTTGTATAATAATGTCTTCAAGGGGCTCGGGATGTTCATGTCTGCACTTGTCCTCGATGGAAAGTCGGTACGCTTGCCAGTCAGTCTGTCTTGACAGCATAGGCGTAATAGAACTGTCAAAGCCTCTGACATTAATTTAGGTAGGCATATGGTCGCTGCCATGAGTTTTAATGTCTGTGAACCATTGAACTTTAGAATGTAAACTATGAGACACTAATGTCAAGTCCAAACAGCTACTGTAAGTCGCTCCTTGGAGATAAGTCGGGCTGCCATCGTTCAAAACTCTCAGTCCGTGCTTGGCAGCGAGATCAACTAGAATCGTGCCTAGTTGATTAGTCCTGAAGCTTCCCCAATGTGGATGATGGGCGTTAAAGTCACCTATGATTATCCAAGGACCTGGAGTTTTTGTGAATATGTCATTCAGTCTCTGTCGATCAAATCAACGTGATGGTGATAGATAGGCGCCTATTAGTGTGAATGAAACCTTCTTCTTTTTGACACGGAGACATACGTAATGATTGTCGTCGTGAGGCTGCACTTTTTGCTGAACGTATGTGAGCTCCTTCCGAATATACACAACTTGACTTCGTTCAACGCATGATGAAGAAACAAATGACTCGTAACCCGAGAGTCGAATTGATTTTGAAAAATGAGGTTCACAAATGATGATAATCAGGAACTTGTTCTCAAAAACATAGTGCCGAAATTCTGACATCCGTGACTGCAGACCTCTGGCATTCCATTGAAGTATGGAAGCGCACTTGACTTGTTCCCGGAAAGGTCGCAGTGGTTGTGGATGGCAAGCCTTCTTGTTACTGTAGACCCGCAAGTACTGGTTCAAGGGAGTCCAGGACTTGCAGTGCGCATTTAGCGGATGGTGTTTGCATGGTATTCAGAAGGGAGCGGATAACACTCACCAGGGACCTCAGAACAACAACGACCTGGACATCTTGGGCAGCTTGATTATCTGCTGCCGAATTAGCGCTCGGCGGTAGTCGATGCTGTCGATCCTCTGAGAAGTGTGCCTGGGGTAGAGCAGGCCAAGCAGCTTCACATTTTTCCTGAGCTTCGGTATTCGTCTGACCATGTAGGTGTAGGGTGCTTGGCAGTGCACTGTGGCGGTGGTGGTAGTGTGAAGGAGCGCTCTGGGGGCAAAACAGTACTTTTTTCTTTCTTGGAAGTGCACCGTCGACGGGAACGTCGTCTTTTAACAGTCGTTATCGCTTCCTTTCGTGACGAGCCGTCCTTCACCATTTGCCTCAGGATTCTCTTCTCCTTGATTAGTGGACAGTCGTTTGATGAGGCATCATGATCTCCATTGCAGTTTCTGCATTTCAGGGTAGTCGCTTTGCAAGACTCTGCTCTGTGGGGTTCGGCGCAACGCAGGCAAGTTGGCTTGTTGTTACATACCCCACTCACGTGGCCCATTCTCAAGCACTTGTGGCATTGAAGAGGTCTCGGAATATATGCTCGAACGACATGGCGAAAATGACCAACCTTCACATGTGAAGGAAGGCAGTCGCCTTGGAAGATCACCTTGACGCAACGGGAGTTGCCTATTCGGCTACTTGCAGTATGTCCGTAGTGTCAGCAGCTGGCTTGACCAGGACAGGAAGGTCAGTATTCGGTATAGAGATGTCGATATCATATATGACGCCCGTTGTCATGCCTCTGTCCTGCGGGATGTAAGCACGGACTCTGATGTCACCAAGCTCCGTAACAGTTTGCAAGGTATGCAAAGCGGCCGGTTGCTCGACGTCTATGGCCAGGACATTCTTGCGGGGATTAACTCGAATGTCGATTATCTGATTCGGCACGAGAGCTTCAAGACGTACCGAGATGACTTGCCTATTCATGCTCCTCAGGTTGGCCGAAGGATCAACGGGAACAAACAAGATAGTGTGGCGCGGCGGACCACAGGAGGCCTTCACGGTTGACGTACTTCCCGGCGAAGACCCACCGAGGATTCTCCTCTTCGCCTTGGGTTTCGCCATACGGACAAAGCCGTCCTCGCTGTCATCGCTACTCGCCGTATACAGTTCAATGCTGTCACTGGCGGTGTCATCATCTCGGCTGTTCCGCTTCCGTGAGGCCGACGTCGAAGGCAATGCCATGTCAGGAGTACGTACAACGGGGTCGGGATCCATCGCCGCCCGCAGGAGAACGATGTTCCCCGGATTACACAAAAAAACACAAAAACTCACGAGACAGAAAGAGCAGCTTGCTTGCTTGATCCTCATCCGTGGCGCTTATCCACTCAGTTTAGGACGGCAGAAAACTAGGTGGGGTGATGAAATGAGGAAATTTGGAGGTGGAAATTCGAATCAGCGAGCAATTGGAGATCGCAGAGAGGGGCCTTCGTCCCGCAGTGGACAGGAACATAGGCTCAAGATGATGACCTCTATCAAGTAGCATGTGCAAAATATAAGATCACGTCTTCTGCATTAACATAATGACACACATAACCAATCATAACCTCCTTGCTCCAACACAGCATGATTTCAGACAAGCACTTTCCTGTATGACCCGATTAACAGAATTTGTTGATGAAGTTTGGGGTGCATTGGATGCGTGTTCGTGTGTTTATTCGGTATTTGTAGATTTTAGAAAAGCATTCGACCTAGTTTATCACAAATTGCTTGTATGCAAACTGCGCGGATTTAATATCAATGAACAGATTCAGGAATACTTTTCCTTGCGGTCTCAGCATGTGGTGTTTACCACCACATGCTGCAGAATCTGGTGTGGCCAGCGTAACGTCCGGTGTCCCTCAGGGCTCGGTGTTGGGCCAGCTGCTTTTTTTTAATATTAATAAATTACCTTCCCGACACCATCGCTTATTCTGTCAGATTGTTTGCTGCTGACCTAATAATGTATAAGGAAATTACAAGCGTTGCTGATACCGTTATCTTACAAAATGATTTAGCTAAAATAGAAAACTGGTGTATCACACATGTAAATAAACGCACAAAAACTTGTCCACATGCATTTCACGAAGAAGCATATGCCAGCGGAAGTTTATAATCTATCCGGGTCTCCATTGCCGACTGTTTCCGAGTATAAGTACTTAGGGATATTTCTCACACCATCTGTGTGTTGGCGAAGGCACGTCCATTTCGATACACCAAAGAGATGCAATGTTAGGATTCTTACGGCGTAACACGAACCTATTTCCCCAGCAGGCCCGCGATCTTCTGTATAAAAGCTATGTCAGACCAATTTTAGAGTCCGCATGCACTATATGGGACCCTCCCACCCGTACCGACTGAGACAAACTTGAGAGAGTCCTGAATATAGGAGCACGGTATGTAATCAGTAACTACGCAAGAAACCTCAGTATTTCTGCTACAAAACCAACTTTGCAATGGGAGCCTTTAGAAAAGCGAGGGAAAACTTTAAGCTTGAATCGTTTTTGCACAATATATTTCATGCCCAAATTGGAATAGACCACAATAAGTATATTTTTCAGCCGCATTTTATATCTAGACGAACAGATCATGAGCTCAAGGTCAGGGAATATAGTTGTAGGACAAATTTTTTCAAAAGCACCTTTTTTCCCAAAACGATTTCTGAGTGGAATCGACTGCCTGCTACCGTAGTTAGTATACTTGCTAACGAAGCTTTTGTAGCTGCGCTTTAAAATTCTATTCTGTATTCTACTACATTTTTTACATGATTCTTTATTATATAGTTGTATAGTGCCATTTTCATCTACCAAAGCCCTTGGAGCTTAGCTTAGTTTTATGTTGGCAATGTGCATTGACATTACCAACCTAATTGGCGCTCGCAGCGCGCTCTGCGCAGCGCGCGCCCACCCGCGCGGCTGTATCTTGAAAGCCATCTCCGGCGAGGGCAGAGTCCGCCCTCCCTGTGTTTTCGCGGCTAAGATCGCGCTGATGCGAGCGCCAGCACGAAGCTCATTTCGATCGCTGCTGCTGCTGCGCTGACTCACTCCAGCGTTTTGACAGCCAGTTTCCACGGCCACCGAGTGAGGTGCGTTCATGTTTGCTTGTGCGGGCGTGACACCATGCTTGCTAATTTAGTATTCAAGCAAGTTAGCATGACATGTTTACAAGTTTATACGGCCAATAAAACTACTATCCTTACTTTGTATAGCTGTCCACCAATTTGCTATCGCAATCGATGCTTCGCCTTTCGGGCGAAACTGCGACTTTTTTGTTTAATAAGGTGATCAACATTGTTTGCCTACCACAGCCTATCGATAATGTAGCCTCTAGCACCGACCCGAGTTGTCTACGATCTTGTGCCACTAGGTATGTGGTCGTCAGGCCGTCGTTCTATCATAGTCATTCCAGCGTTGTCATCCTACTTTCGTCATGCGTTTGTCGTGACGCCATCCTCATCACACAGTCGCCATGCATTCGCTGCCATACATTCGTGCATCGTCACCTTTCCAGCTTGGTCATTCGACGTCACGCCATCATCGTGATACACTATTTCTGATGCACTCGTTACCATGCCATTGCCTCGTCGTTATACCTGTAGTCTTTGTCATGCATCCGTTTTCATACTGTCATCGCACTTGTTGCATCGTCGCCGTTACAACATCCGACTAACCGTCGTCGTCACGCAGTCAGGCCGTCGCCATCTCGTTTTATAAACGTCATCCCGTTATCGTCATGCCGTCGTCACGCCTTCAACGCCCGCCCTACCAGTTTGGGTGATTGCGTATGTGCTCGAGATCGTGATGCCATCGTGGTCAGCGCATCGTCATCATTCCAGCTTTGCTCTCAGACTCTCATCATGTCTCGTCATGCGCCATAATCGTCATCAGCAAATACTTTTTAAGCATAAAATGCTTTTAGCTCCCGTTGTCGGCGACCCTCAAATGACCTTGAGCCAAAAGCCAGAGCCGTTATGCGGGCACTCAAACGAGAACATTCGGGCATCGCTGCGAGAACAAAACGATCATCCTGGCAAGCAGTAAAAACCTTTGTACTGGACGGCATTAAATACGCTAGTTAGTGCCTAAAAGTTACAAAAAATGTTGGATCAGAGTTCTTCATGTTGTTTGTTCACAATGTCACTCAAGCTGTAACTTCTAGTGCGCTCAAGTTTATTTGTCATTTCCAATAGCGACGTTGAAAAGGCAGATGCAGGGCACCATACTTGATTGTCATCTCTTGGCCCTGAGACAGGGTTGCCTGTGCTCATTTCAACACTAGCGGTCCGCGAGTTCGGCCGCGCGGCATTTGCGCCGCATCCTTCGAGACGGCGCTACGCTGCGTGACCAGGCCGGCATAAAGTCCCTTGATAATTTTAATGTACCGCCACTCTTTGAACTCCACCGCCGCTGCGCGAGCTCCTTACCTCCTCCTCGCCCCTTGCGCGTCCCCTCCGCGGGAACCGGCTTTGCGCGCGTTTTTCTGCACGACGATTGGTCTCGCTGCCATTGCCCTTGGAAACGCGAGGATCTTACGTTTTGCTTTGTTTTTCTTTTTCGTTGGCGCCATATTTCTCCTTGGCTCGGCGCAGAGAACGTTGCACGCTGTGTTTCCTGGGGTTTTGCGCTAGAGCTTTGCCGTGCAGTAGCGGATATAAATGCAGCAAGAAACCTGAAGACGGCTATGCAGTTTTTATGATACCACAAGGAAAGCGTGACGGCAAAGAACAGTGTTGTTTGGGATGAAAGGCGCCTTTCTTATTGCTCGTATGGAAGCATCCCCTAATGCTACGTTGTTTTTTTTATTCTTCCGGTCTGTTCACGAGCGTTTTTGCTGCGACAATTTGTACGTTGTATCAAAATGGGGTGGTCCTTAGTATGCTGAATATTCTGCTGAGACTCATCATTTCGCACGTGGTCAACTGTCACTCAGTCGGAAATGCAGCACTATAGGTTCTGCTTTCCGCTCTGAACAATTATGTATGAAGGTACAGCCTCTCGATCGCACTTTTCGTGATTGTTAGGATCCGTTGACTGTTTTACTGAAAATCGAAATGGCGGCTTGTAGAGGAGCTTTCTTCCCACCTTACTTCGTTGTGTGCGTCAGGCACATAGATACAATGAATGCAGGCCCTGAAAAAAAAATTAATGCGATGAGCGATTAAGGCGATTAAGGCCATTAAATCGATTAAGGCGATGAGCGCTAGCTACTCCACATTGCGTTTTTTCAGTTCTTGAATTGCTTTGAATTGGGCTGCCATGCGCGCATGAGTGGGTGACGATTATTATTTGGTTTTCTCACTGATACAGGGAATGTGCAGGGGTGTTCACATGATCGCGCACGCTTGCTCGCACTGAAGTTGCGAAACCGTGATATTCAGTTTATAGTAGCTTTTGATATTCAAAAGCTACTTTTCCATTGAGAAGACGTACACATGGACGGACGATGCGCTCGCGACTACCTAATTCATTATAGGAAAGCACATTAAATGTAATGCCTTAAACACTTAAGGGGGACTTAGTTATCCCTACCTGGATGAATGCGAAAGCATTGCGACCACCGCGCGATGTATATGCTCTTTCAGTCGTCTTAATTTAACTTCGCCTTAATTAACACCAAAGGCGTGACTTCGACTCCCACCAAGTCATGGCTTCGAGTGCCTTAATGAATTTTATCTTAATTAACTGTGCCCAAGTTAACTTCATCTTAATTAGCACCAAAAGTCGTGGGTTCGAGAGCCGTAATGAACTCCATCTTAATTAACCCGGCGTTAATTAACTTCGCCATAATTCAGTCTGCCTCAACTCACTCTGCCTTAATTAACTTTGCCTTAATTGACATCATCAAATGCCTCGATTGGCTCACTTTACTTTTTGGACCATCGTGGTCACGCCGACGCAGACAACGCCCGATTTTCCGCCTCATAAGCCATATAATGCTTTCGCATTAAAAAGCCAAAGACATGAATGTTCCACAAGCAATACTAGATCAGATGCACAAAATAAAGCGTCTTATCATGTGGCAGAAAAGATGTCTGGAGTCTAGAACTCGCCTCAAAGCTCCTTTGGGTATGCCCCAATCATACGGCTTTAAGAAGAAGCCAACCTAGCCATGAACGTTACCTTCAGCATTCTCAATACTGTTAGCGCCATTTCTCAAAATTTTCTACTCCACTGGGAAGCGCAACTGGCCCAAAATCGTGCACCTCAATCGAATGCTGTGGCCCGTCCGCGGGAGCCAAGGAGAAAAAGCATACCGTGCGCAGCGCGCGCAGAACGCGCGCGAGGAGAATATCCTGGGGTACGTCACGCCGCACCGGCGACGTCACAGCGTGACGTCACCGGCGCACGTGCGGTGACTGGTTGGCAAAAAACAGCCGCCGCTGGCTTTCTGCGTGGTGCAGTCGCGCTTTAGTTGGTGTAGGTGGGGGCCACGTGGACGCTTATTTCTATTTCTTATATTTATTTTTTATTTTTACGTGAACCTCCACAATTCTCTTGCCAGCCAGATTAGCATTAATTTGTGCATGAGAACATCGGCGTGTTGGTGATGAAACTGCATCATGAAAATGTGGCGACGCTGGCCTTTTTTTACTTGCGAACATGAACCACTTAGTGGTGGTCTGTGATTGATTGTGCAATGAAGAATATCGGCTTTTCCAAGGAAGTGTGCCACATTTTTGTGGTAAAGTGTGCGACGACAACAGCGACGATATCGGCTCATCTTAGCGTAGGGAAACGGACCACATTATGTGTGTGTGTGCGCGCCCGTGTGGTGTACTACGCGATAAGCAATACATCTCGCTTGCGAGACTGTGGACGCGTGTTGCGTGTAATAAAACCAGTCGTAGTGATCAGGCTCCGACAGAACTTCAGGAAATGTAATTATTGAACTGGTGAGATTGAATGAGACGCGATGATTAGTGAGCATATGTATTTCAGGACCATTCGCGGTGTGTGCAGAAAAAAAAATATTGAGTGAGAGGTATGGCTACGAACGAACTTCTACGATGTTTTGACCGCTGCCGAAGCTGCGTGTATGCATTTAACCACGGGGAATGCCCTAAAGAGAAGCCACTGAAATTATTGTGATTTAACGCATATCTAACGTGTCTTAAATAAAATTGAACTTTCTTTTTTTTAGTTATTGGTGCATTCACCTTGATGGTATGGACTTTATGCCGTGATGATGCACATAAACATGCAAAACTTGGGTCTTGTAAAGTTGAGAGCAGCAAAGCGTGCAGCAGACACAGCGACGTTAGCGCGCAACGGATTATATACTCATGTAAGATTTTGCTTTGTACATTCACATGACCGAGACTAATAATTAAAATTAAATTATGGTGTTTAACATCCCTAAGCTACACAGCGGCTTATGCGACACAGTGTAACGAAAGGCTCCGGAATAATGTTGTCCAACTAGGGTATGTTACCATGTTCCTAAAGCAGGCTAATAAGTTTTTCTGCATTTCTCCCTCATCTGCATTTAGGCGCTGCTACTTGGTACGGCTCCACTGAGCCGCCGTGTAGTCGTAGACAAACTTCATCTTGTATATCGTTTGGTACAGTGTAAATGGGGCGCAAATCAGTGCATTCACGACAATGCAATGCAAATTTGTGTTCGAAGACCAATAATTTAGAGAAGTAGCACTTTTTCACCGCGAAAATGTGCACAATCTGTGATAAAATTTTCGTTTTCGAGGAGTAATACATTTTTGTAGATGTTTTATCTGCGGAAGAGGCGCACTTTTAATAAATCACCACACGCTGACTTACGGGAACCATGCACTCGGCAACAACGCTAAGTTGTCGTACCGGTAAAACGGGGATGATTATGCTTCCTAAGCACAGTTCGGAAATGCTGTCACTTGAAAAAATCGCAATATGCCGGACTTCCGATCGCGGCAGTTGATATACAAACAGCGTTCTTATGCAGAGAGAACAGGCCGCACGAACACTTTTTGCCAACGAGCGCCCGCTGCGGCGGCGCGGCAGAGGGGAGGTGTCCCCGCAGTGACGTCACGCTGTTTGGAAACAGGGAGAATCCTATTGAGGATGGAAGCGCCGCGGGGAGGAGATTGTCGCTACTTTCAAATTATCAAGGGGCTTTAGGCCGTTCGGCGCGCCGTGGATGGTTGTGTGGTGTGGTGCGGTGGGGTGTGCCCTTGCGCACGTGCACTATAACCATTTTAAGATTGCCGCGAGTACCATCTCCAACCAATCTGCTTTGCCGGTAACCGTTTCATGCTTGCATCTACTCTCGATTACGAGAGGCCAGCACTTCTTTTTTTCTGTCTTTCTCGCTTTGATCTAATCCAACAATCGTCAAGTTGTTCCGGTGCATGCTGTTAATGGTGTAGACGTTGTAGGAAGCCCATGCTAGGCGACCCGAGAAGCCCTATGGCTTCCCGTGCGCTGTGCTCTGGCTTGCCAAGTCCTCGTTGAAGAGAGATACAGCACAAAGGGGAATTAGCTAGCCGCAGCCTCTTCATCACGCCATAATGATGACAGCGAGCGTCCGCAGTCATCGAGTAAGATGTATACATGTTTGCTTGTGCGCGTAGGACTGTTGATTGTTAATTTATTAGTAAGCGAATGTTTATGGCGGTATATACGGCCGATATAGTTACTGACGTTATTTCTTGTAGCTGTCAATTAATTTGCTAACGCAATTAATGGTTCGCCTTTCGGGTAAACCTGCGACGCTTTAACGCGATAGCGTTTAGGGCCCCGTGTGGCAGAAATTCTGGCGTTGGCAACCGGCGTGTGATCACGGGTGGTGGAGAAAATCATCCAACTACATCGACCGCGCAAGCCCTCCACGTGGTGCAAGGTTTTGGTGATCAAAAATTGAATTTCTCGCAGGGAAATGCGTTGGAAAATGGTAAAGTACGACTTTACCATTCGGCGTCGGATTTGCCGTCGGTTTGTTTACCAATCGGCTTCGGATTCTAATTTGAATGTACGAGAAAACCTAATTCTGCTACGAGGAAACTCAAACACAAACCCCTTTTCTAGCATTTCTACCCCACCTGCGCGCGTCGGGGCAATAGCAAACAATTAATAAAATAAAAAAGGGTGCCAGGGCCTTCACATTCTAATCTAATGCCACTTATATTGCCCCTGGAAAAACGTCTTTCCAGCAATGCATTTCAGTTTAAAAGTGAAATCGACTTTAAGGGGATCGGTGTAAGCTTGGTCTTTGTAAGCTGGCTTTCCCACGTTCAGTGTTGCAGTGAATGAAGCCTACTTGCCGTATGCGAACGATGCGATGTGAACGGGTCCCGATAACGCTATCGCGCTCTACTCTTAAAGGCGAAGCAAAAGCGTCCTCCACTTTTTTGTGACACTTTGTTTTATACAGAAAATCACTGTTGTTGGTTCTTTAAGGTCAGTTATTCCGTCGCGCATTCCTGAGATTGCATTTTTGTTCTGTGATTACTTTCGATAGGTATTAAATGCTTCTTCTCATAGGCGCCAGGTTGATGATGATTATGATGATGATTATATTTGGTGTTTTGTGGCGCAAGGGCCAAATTTGGCCAAAGAGCGTCAGGACAATGAATGGTATGTTTGCCATGATCAGTGAGTTCCGATGATATGGTGCAATGTGGCTGTAAAGGGGCCTAAAAACAAATCGCGGTATAGAAGCGTAAAACATATACCGAATAAAATTATGGCAGTGACGTGTGGAATAGGCCCTAGGCTGAGTTAATATTTTCCTCTCCTAGCATTCACTTTCTTTGTCTCTCACGTGACGTTCACATGTGCATGCATTGTATATGCCAGTTCATTAACATATATGGCATGGCTCGTCACACTACCAAATTTCGGGGGCGAATATCTGCAGTCCGATGGCTGCCCAGTGCAACGTTCCGCAACATGAATTGATGCTTTTTGCAAATGACAAAGTTGGTGGCAGTGAGAGCATTGCTCGCTCGTGAAGTGAAATTATATAGGCATCTAGCAGCCATCGTCGTCTCCCTCGGCCGCCTTTTATATATGGCGCACTCCGGCTCGTGTGTCTCGTGCCTCTTGCTGCGAGCTGCGAGAAGAAAATGGAAGAATAATAAAAAGAAAGAGCTTCTTCGGCTCCTGCCATCGGCCCAACGGTTCTCAGGTCGTTCGTTCGCTGACTAACACATTGCTGCAGTGGACCTAACCTCGGTCCCTATAGACCCATTTATGTGGCCGTCTAAACCAGAGTAGGTTTTAAAATAAATCCAGCTTTCGTCCTATAAGATATGTCAGGGAAGTCTATTAACAAGGTGTTGTGCTGCAATTAATTTTTAAGACAATCCCCTTGAAGTGACGGGTTACCACAATGAACGTTTGCTGCTACAGCTGTTGAGGAGCGCAGCATTAAACCTAATAAAGGCACCGTGCCGGACGCAGCACAAGGGTTGTATTTTATTTATTAATTTTTCATAAACGCTTCTCTAGCATCCGCCGCCGATACCAGCAATCATATGACTCGGCAATAATTCTGCTTCAGAGCACGTCAGACCTCAAGGGCAGTGAATTCAAGCAGCCCGTGGAGTCCGAAGAGGCTCGCAGCACGGGCTCTGTCAAGGGCCACGTCTACTGGAGCTACATGCGTGCTGGGGCGGGTCCGCTACTGATGCCTCTACTCTTCGTTAGCAGCATACTTGCGCAAGCCATCTTCAACGGCAGCGACTTCTGGCTTACATACTGGTATGGAGAGTGCCATCATGGCTTCCTTAATATTGGCGGATATTTCGGTGCTGCTATAAGACGTCTTCTGTTTATTTCTTTTTTTAACTTTTTTGTGACACAGTGCCCGCGTTTCACGCCGCAGGGTACAAAAGACTACGCTGTGGCCGACCGCAAATTCAGCAGCTTTCCCTCGTTCTTTGATTCGTAAACGCCGTTCATTGTATTACGAAAATGCATCTCACCTTGCAGGACGAGCCAGTCTGAGGGTGCTGCTAGGGCCATCCTGCTAAACGCAACCGAGGTAGCATTTGAGGTTGACAACGGCACTGCTGCAATGGCGACAACAGTCAGCGTGCTGAACAGCACGGAGCCAGTGGCGTCTCTGCTGTCTGCCTGGGCAGAATGGTGGTCCTCCCTGGACACCGTGACGTACAACGTAGTCGTGTACGCTATCATCATCGGCGGCCTCATCCTCTCGTCCATGGCCCGCACGGTGGCCTTCTTCGTCATGTGCATGCGGGCATCGGTGAACCTGCACAACCGCATGTTCCGTTGCATCATCCGTGCGCCCATACTTTTCTTCGACACAAACCCAATCGGTGAGTTAGCTGGCCACACCACTCCGTCACGGTGCTGCATAACATTGTGAAGCATTATGACTACTATGCTGAAAAACTAGATGCAGTGACCAGAAGCAAGTCATAAATACCGTGATTTATTAAGGGGAGAGCTAACCATACAAGTCTAGTGTCAGTCACTAACTTCACAGCAACGTTTGGTCAACGTTGTTTCGTAATGTAGGCTTCTGCCTTAGGGCTTGCCAAGACAAAGCATCACCTAAATCCTAATCAACCTCACGCAGTCAGGCTCAGACTCACAAAAATGATACTCGGACAGGCTCCGTCATCCTAACAGGCTTGTGCAGATGTACTTACTCTGGCTCACTCAGAACAGGTAATCACAGTTGCTTATTTGCAATCACCATTCAAATGTCACGTATGCAAATCTCAGGGATCGACGTACGAGTACCGCTTTCCGTAATTTCAATTCCACTTTGATGAATACGTTGCAGCTGCAAAGGGGGTTTATTAGGGTCGTAGAGCAGCAGCGACAAACGCAGCACCAGCGAGCCACATGATGGCAACTGGGCTGTTCAGCGTGCCGATCTTCTTCCTCACAATCACCCCCGGTATGGAAGAGTAGCCATCCTGGTGACCTAGGGAGAGTTCAGCGGCTTGTAGTACGGCTTGAGCCGGTCAGTGTGCAGTCTCTCGAACGCGACGACAGAGATCGGAAAATGGCGACCAGGGTTCAACCACGTAATTACCTGTTAATGTTTGCGCAACCACGCGGTAGGGCCCGTCGTACTTGGGAAGAAGCTTCGACCAAAGGCCAGGAGCAGCAACAGGCGGGAACCAAAGCCACACGAGACAGTCGAAGGCGAACGGGTGAGGAGGTGGTTTGAGGTCATGACGCTGTTTTTGGCGACATTGTTGAGCAGACGTCAACGAACGGGCCTGTTGTCGGCATTTCCTGGTGTGCTGAGCTACCGTAGCAACAGGTCCGGCCGGTACGGGACAACCGTATCAATGGTGCTGGAGGGCTGGCGGCCGTTCTTCTTTCTGGGGTTTTACGTGCCAATACCAGTTCTGATTATGAGGCACGTCATAGTGGAGGGCTCCGGATTAATTTTGACCACCTGAGGTTCTTTAACGTGCACTACAACGCAAGCACACGGGCGTTTTTGCATCTCCCCTCCATCGAAACGTGGCCGCCGCGGCCGGGATTCGATCCCGCGATCTCGTGCTCAGCAGCGCAACGCCTTAGCTGACTGAGCCACCTCGGCGGGTTGCTGGCGGCCGTAAAGCAGAAAGAATGGTGAAAACGTCGTAGTGGCTTGGGAGGCAGTGTTATATGCGTATGTGACGAAGGGAACTACACGATCACACTTGGAGTGGTCTGACGCCACATACCTTGATGACATGTCACCAATAGTTCTGTTGAATCGTTCTGTTAAGCCATTCGTCTGTGGGTGATAAGCGGTAGGGGTGTGGTAAATAATTTGTACTTCCAATCGGAGTGACTGCAGCACGTCCGAAAGGAATACGTGACCCCGATCGCTCAGCAGTTCATGAACTGCGCCACGGCGAACAAAGTTCTGTAGAATAAACGAGGCGACGTCTTTTGCTGATGCGGCAGGTAAGGCGGCCTTTTCAGCATATCGTGTTAAATGTTCTACTGCGACGACAATCCATCGGTTACCAGTGCCAGTAGCTGGTAGAGGCCCGTATAAATCAATGCCGACTGGGCAGGGAAGTGGCTGGAGAGGTGCGGTGGAGAGACGTGAGACACATTCGCGTTGCTGGCAGGCAATGCAGGAGCGTACGTATTTGCAGATGAAGGTGTACATCCCGCACCAATAGTATCGTAGGCTAAGCGGTGTGTAGGTCTTCGATACTCTGCCGGGACCACACTGGGGGTCGGAGGGAAAAGCGGAGCATAAATCGTTTCGAAGGTGGCGGGGCGCGACTAAGCGCCATGTGCGGCCGTCATTGTGGCAGTTGCGGCGGTATAAAAGTCCGTCGCGGATGGCGAAATGCTGGGCCTGTCGGCGTAAAGCTCGAGTTGCCTAAGCTGCCGGAGGGTTTGACAAAATATTGATTATCATGACGATCCATAGGTCTTTTCGTCCCTCGGAGGCTATGTCCATAATGTCAAGAGGGGAGATATCATTACTGTCGGTAGAAATACTGGCGTCTGAAGTAACTGGGAAGCACGAGAGTGCATCGGCGTCACAGTGTCCGCGTTCCGAGCGATCGACGACACGGATATCATATTACTGGATTCGAAGGGACCACCGAGCGAGGCGACCGGACGGGTCTTTGAGGTTAGACAACCAGCAAAGAGCGTGATGATCTATCACGACATGAAAGGGTTGACCGCAGAGATATGGGTGAAATTTTTGAAGCACCCATACGATGGCCACGCACTTTTTTTCTGTTACTGAGTAAATGGCCTCAGGATATGTAAGGGCACGACTGGCATAAGCGACGACGTATTCGGCATTAGTGTTCTTACGTTGTGCGATCACAGCACCAAGAACGACACCACTGGCGTCGGTAGGAAGTAGGTGCGCTTGGGCGGAGACGTAAGTAGGCGGCGGAGAGTCGTAAACAGATCATCAGAGGCTTCCGACCAAGTAGAAAGTGCATTGTCGCCTTGGAGAAGCTAGTTTAGGGGTGCGATCACAGTAGCGAAATGGCGAACGAATCGTCGAAAATAGGAGCATTGTCCAATGAAGCGGCTTAGTGCCTTCAAGTTAGTGGGCTTCGGGAATTCGGATACGCACGGAGTTTAGCAGGGTCGGTAAGAATGCCTTCTTAGGAGACAACGTGGCCAAGTATAGTCAGTTTTCTAGCTGCAAATAGACACTTTTTTAAGTTAAGCTGGGGTCTAGCATTCCGGAGACAGGTCAAAACTTGATGTAAACAGCGAAGATAGGTCGGAAAATCTGGGGAAAAGACGACAACGTCATCGAGGTAGCAGAGACAAGTATGCCACTTCAGGCCGCGCAGGATGCCGTCCATCATGCGTTCAAAGGTTGCGGGCGAGTTGCACATACCGAACGGCATTACCGTGAATTCGTACAAGCTGTCTGGTATTACAAACGCGGTTCTTGAACAGTCTGCGTCAGCCAAGGGCACCTGCCAGTAGCCAGAGCGGAGATCTATGGAGGAAAAAACTCCGCACCTTGTAAACAGTCAAGTGCGTCGTCTATACGTGGCAACGGGGATACATCCTTTCGAGTAATCTTGTTAAGCCTTCGATAATCAACGCAAAATTGTATGGTGCCACCTTTTTTCTTAACTAGGACGACTGCTGATGTCCAGGGCTGGACATTACCAGTCGTAGAAGGCTGGATGAGACCACGTTTGAGCATATCGTTCACCTGGTCACCGATAATGCTTCTTTCGGTATATTCGGTATATAGGGACGCTGCCGAATGGGTGCGTTGCTTCGAGTGTCGATAGTGTGCGAAACAGTCGCTGTGCGGCCGAGTGACGTTGCTTGAAAGTCAAAACAGGAAGAGAAATGTTGTAGCAAGTGAAGAAGTCCGGCTCACGGCGTCGTCGTAAGGTCAGTGGCAATAGACGGCGTAAAAGAACGTGGCATTGAGTGAGGAGGCGACGCCTCGAGTGACGCAAGGTAAGCGGAATGGTCCGTTGTGCCAAAGATTGAAGGTGAAGCCTGCGGCTCTGCTCTCCCGAGGCTTTCACGGCGGCGTCAAGTTTTATTGCGATAGCAATTATATGGGCACTTCAACCGGATTTCTGCCGTCGGCGTCGCCGTCGCCGTGAGGTTCCCTATAGATAAAATCTTCACCGCGCGCCGTGTGCCCGAGCGGAAGCGTGCGGGGACGCGCGCTATCACGGAGAGCGAACGCACTCAATATCCCACGCTCAAGCAAGGAAGCAGGAAGCCAGCGCCGGAGGGAGCGGTGGGTGGGGGGGAGGCGCACTTCTACTCTGCCAACAACCGCGCTCGTCGCTCGTCCGCATCGTCTCTTATCTCCACACGGCTCTGACCTTTATGCGCCGTGCATTCGCCGCTCAGTTTCCGTTGAAGCGATAGACCGCACGTACCTTCGCCCGCTGCGGCGTATGCTTGCTGCCAGCGTTTTGACAGTCGTTGTCTGCAGTCATTCAGTGTGATCTATTCGTGTTTGTTTGTGCGCGCTCACACCACGCTTGTTCATTCAGTTATTAATAGTCGGGCCACATGTTTCAACGCACGCTACACATGCAATGCTGCCCGTATCGGCAGTGCAGCGCTACAGGTGTGTCCCTTCGCACGCGCTGCCCACGGGAAGCGCTTCTCATCAACACCACCGTTTCACACGTGCCTTCTCGTCGTCATCGAGTCTCTCTTCATGTCGGTCTACTTACGCCGCAGCACACCTGCTTACTTAATCAGCTCATGTTTACTACAATTCATATTGCTACCAAAGCCGCTCACCTTACTTCGTATGACATTGCTGTGTTGCTATCGCATTCATTGCTTCGCCCTTAGGGCGAAACTGTGACATTTTTGCTTCTGCCGCTGGCTTTGACACACACACATCAGAGAGAGGTCAGTGGTGAACTCGAGAACAGCGAACAGCAGTGGTAGTGATCAGCGGCGAAATAAGAGTTCAGACGGCGTGACGAGTACTGTGCTGGTATATACAGTCACAAGATACACTGTCAAGAGCATAAGACCAGTCAGGTATAACGGTGTCTTCTGAAACGGGGATTTTGCGACAAGGGTCCTTTTTGGCATTGATGATATCTGGAGAAAACGGAAACAGCTCAATTTCGGCGGGGGCGCAGTCGATGATCGCATGATGTGTGAAGGGAAAGTCGCAACCTAATATGACGTCTTGAGAACATGATGACAGCACGATGAATTCGATGACATAGAGAGCCTCCTGAAGGACGACACGAGCGGTGCACGCACCGGATGGCTCGACGTGCTGCGCGTTAGCCGTCCGAAGGGATAATCCAAAACTTTTCCAATTTTGCGGTAAATACGGGCATCTATCGCTGAAAGTGCACAGCGCCGGTGTCGACAAGGTCTAGCGTCAATATTCCTTCTATTGCGACTTCAGTAACGATTTTCGGGGAAGTACATTTTGCTGACACCGCAGTTCTTGGATCATGAACTGCGATATTTCGTTTTGCTGGCGTAGAGGGCTCCGCCGACGGTGCATGGGCGAAAGGGAGCGGTGGTGAGGAAAAGGTGAACGGCGAGCGGAGAAGGCGGTCTCGGCGGCAGGAGGTGATTCATAGCTGTCCGAATAATTGCGACGTTGTTGGAAACGAGGCGCATATGGACGCACATTGTTGGATACTTTCGGTGCAAGTAGGGGACAGTGACGTGCCACGTGTCGAGCACGGCCACAATAAAAACAAATCGGATGGTTGTCTTCTGTGCACCAATGGTCTTAAGGTCGCGCATGCTGTACCACTGGCCGAGGCAACAGCCAAGCTCGACATTGAAGTGGCCTGTGGAGGAGATTGGCTGGTGGCTACGCGTTGTTTGCGTAGTTCATCGAAGCTTTGGCAGAGACTGATGAGTTCGGGCACATTTGCCGGATTTTTTCGCCAGCAGCATCTGGAAGGCGGCATGTTCAGTGCCTTTTAAGATATGCCTGATCTTCTCGGCATAAGCCATTGCGACGTCAACGTGGTTACGGAGGTCAACAACATCTTCTATATAACTGGTAAATGTCTTCTCGCTCTGTTGTGCACGACCACGCAAACGTTGCTCGGCGCGAAGCTTGCGAACGGCGGGGCGCCCGAATACCTCCGTTACGCTAGCTTTGAAGGCCGCCCACGTCGTGAGATCACGTTCGTGGTTTCGGTAAAACGACACGTAATTCAGTTTTTAGGTGTCGTCCCAGTGGTTGTGGGTGCTCACCCGGTCGTAGTGAGCGAGCCACTCTTCTACGTGATTATCTTCTGTACCGCTGAAGATGGGTGGGTCGCGTTGGCGTAACGGGCCAGGGCAGACCAAGGTAGTCACCGGGGCAGCGGGTTGTGGTAGTACTTCTTCCGGCCTAATGAAGACGGACTGTAGTGTCCGGTTGCGAAGTTTCAGATTTCCTGTTGTAACCAGCATCTCCACCAATGGTGAAGAGGGTTTATTCGGGTCGTAGAGCAGCAGCGACAAATGCAGCACCAGCAGGTAGGGTGTAGCCAGAGAGCGAACTTTGTACGAGCCACACGATGGCAACGGGGCTGTTCAGCGTGTCGATCTTCTTCCTCACACAGCTGTTAATATAGCCGCTGTCACTGCTGGTGTTACTGTACAGCTCAGTTTCAATGACGCAAATGGTTTTCCTATGACAGGGGCCCAATTCACGAAACTTCTCGTTCGTAAGTGCTCTTTTCCATTCATGAGCCGCTGTCACTAATATTGTGGGCAGTATCAGCACTGGCTGGAATTTGTCCTTGCGAATAATTCTCGCGTATGGGTTCTTTCTGAATACAAGTCTAAAACCACACGTTTTGCCCCGTTGCTATGTTGTCGCCCACCTTTTGTACTGTCTGCACAAGAGTGGTTCATGCTTGCACGTGTTGGCTGAAAGTTAGTGCGTGGGGTCAATCATGGGGCAAATGGCGCGTAAGGTGATGCAGTGTTTTTTTCGCTTCGATTTCATTGGCAACATTGGCGTCTGCAGCGCACTAGGTAACTGCCGCCAAAAGGCCAGGTTACCGTTTCCCATCATATGGATTCCAATGTGCGCTTCCTCAAATAGTCCATCTTTCGTCTACTGCACGAATGCAAATACAAAATTATAACATAAAATCTATGACGCTGCGCATGTGCTTCTGCTGGTTCAGTTTTCATACAATATTCAAGAACCGAAGGTTTACGATCTTCGCGAGTAATATAACATATAAGCGACATAACAGGAAGGGCTACTTATTTTCGCACTGTTGCGCTCGCGCGCATGCGTCTGTGTTCACCAAGCGCCGAAACCCGGCGATTCTGTTCAGCTTGATAATGCGCCGTCGCGCATGATTGTTATCAGTGAGGCGCTTCTGCGTCCCTCTCCCTTCGTGAAGGCAAGACTGCTAAAACGGATAGCGGATCCACGCCGAGCGGATTATGTGCATTTTCCGGCGGTAGTTATGCTGTATTAAAAACGTTGTTCCTCGTGCAGGCGTCGTGTTCCTGACTCGGCTTTAGGTTTTGCCCTGCTCGGCAAAACCTAACAACACTAAGATCAAGACTCGTTGTGTTTGCTTTAGCTTACCTATATATATAAATTACTTTAGATCGCAAAATGCTCCTCAAGGAATGTAACGGCTCCGTGGTCTTAGAATATGCTTTACGTTGTCATCAATAAAACATAAATGACTTTAAGCCCGACAAGGGTGCACTGCAAACGGAAGTGCTATATCAGATAGAGCCGCAAATGTTCCGCTTACGAATGAGGGGACAGCCGAGTTGCTCATAAACACTGCTGTGCTCACGCTCTCGAACTCAAGAGGATCGACAAAGCGCGTGACCACTGACTTTACATTAGGTGCGCGTCACGAGGGATAGCAGCGAAGCCTGTAGTTAAAATTAAATTATTGGGTTTTACGTGCCAAAACCAGTTCTGATTATGAGGCACGCCGTAGTGGGGGACTCCAGAAATTTGGACCGCCTGGGGTTCTTTAACATGCACCTAAATCTAAGTACACGGGTGTTTTCGCATTTCGCCCCCATCGAAATGCGGCCACCGTGGCCGGGATTCGATCCACGCGACCTCGTGCTCAGCAGCACAACACCATAGCCACTGAGCAACCACGGCGGGTCGAAGCCTGTAGTGCATATACTACCCCAGTCAGCAGTGATTTTATGTTTGCAAACTGTGGCGTGAACTACGTCATTGTGCCCAAATGACTGATATCGGCATATAGTTAACGTCAAATATCCCCAGGGCCTTCCCTGACATCCGCGACAGCGAAGGAGCACTCGCACGAGAAGAACGCACCAAGCAAGCCACACCGGCTCCCATTTCGCAATGTGCCAACAACTTCTTTCCATCGAAATTTAAAAAAAAAAACATTTCTCCTCAGGAGTTCAGTTGATCCACCGTGGAGCTAATGTCCCAGAGCAACATTAGCACAAACCTTAGAGGTGAGTGTTTTTGCATTGCACGTACCCCATCAAAATGCTGCCGCTACGGCTGGATATAAAAACCGCGGTGAGGAGCAGCACGCCATCCAGTGAAGGAAGCTCAAAAGTTGTATGAGTGCTGAGAGTAAAATATTTTCAAGAACGGCCAAGCAAGTTCTGGTTTTCATTGTTTGGTTCTCATGGTGCTCAGTATTTGCGGCTATACAAAAGTCGCAAGTATTGCGAGTATGATTTCACCTAAAAATTGCGCATTGCAGGTAGAATCCAAAATCGCTTTGCCAAGGACTTGGGTACCATCGATGACCTTCTTCCACCGACCGGCCTGGACATCACTTTTGTAAGTATTGGTTTCCGTGGCACCCGCAGTTACTGGCGGTGAATAATTAAGGCGGCTTTCTTGAACTGTTAGATAGCCGAGGCACATCTGCCACTGAACGTTCGCAGATATTCCTGAACCTGGTCGGTGTTCTGGTGGTGGTGGCCGTTATCAGCCCCTGGATTATCATCCCCACTCTAATCCTATTCGTGCTTTTCTTCTACCTACGCCGGTTCTACATGCGGACAGCCAGAGACGTTAAGCGGCTGGAGGGAGTGAGTGAGTACCTTTCTTCAACCTTATCGCAGCTCCGATAACGACCAACAGGTAGGTGGCTTTATTAGTATGCACGAAGTACACTTTAGGTGATGTAAGCAGCAATGTGATCTCTTTCAAATGTACACCAGAAAAAGAGACATCAATCTCATCAGCATTCCTGAAACTGTGATGAGTGAACAAGACGTTTGTGGTGTCGTTTATGTGTAGAATGAAAAGCAAGGAGCGCAAGATTGACTTCTGCAGTCTATCCCACACTTTGTCGTACCCAATTAAGATTTGCATATTATGAATCTGGGTGTAGCATTTTCTATGGCTAAGGCGGGCTTCCACTAGAGCGCGCCAATGAATTTCTAGTTTCCCAATATACGCACCTCATGGCACGAAAGCCGCAAGTGATAGATATAACGTAAAAGGAGCATGCAAATAGGGTGCGCCGAGGGTGATCATTAGAAGGCACAACTAATTCTTAAAGGGTATGCATTCACTGGCAGAATACAATGGCCCTGGAAATCGCCAACACCATTAGGAGCAGCTCCTACGCAAGAGTGCAGGAGCGTTTATGCATGGCGCGGTGCGACGTCACATTCCAGGGCTCTAGCTTCAACCTAGCGCAGGAACTGGACAATGTGCACGAGCGGTTATTTCTTGCGCTGTCCATTCTCTTGCTGCGACCTGTTCTGTGTGCACAATCGCAGCACGCAGCCCTGTGTTCTCCCACCTGAGCACCTCCTTGTACGGCCTGACCACCATCCGAGCGTTCAACGCACAGCGGACCTTTGAGCGCATGTTCGACCTGAAGCAAGACCATCACACCTCGGCTTGGTACATGTTCCTTTGCACGGCTCGGTGGTTCGGCATCACGTTGGACTCCATCTGCTTCGCGTACATTACCATCGTCACAATGTCCCTGGCCTTGTCATCGGACGGTACGTTGCCTCCCGCCACCATATATTTTCTGTTGTTCGAATTGCGTTGTTAGAAGCTCTTGTTTTAGCGCACGTCAGCCTAAGGAACACTACATGCATTAAAGGTTCTGTTAGTTTCAGGTTCTACCATTCTTGTCATGTGACACAGGAGACATCTTGTTTGCTGTTGAGCCCGCTCTTACAGTGAAGCTTTATATGGCTAGGCGAAAATAAAAAGCGTGTGTCCGTCGCCTGTGTACAGAAAACTATCATCATCAGCTTGAGCGTCGTCGTCTTCGTCCGCGCAGCTGGCTCGTTGGCGCCTCCCTGGTTGCGCTCGTGCTCGTGCTTGGCACGCGCTCGTGCCACTGATCCTGCGTTCGTCGTCGTCGTCTTCTTCCACAGCTGGCTGCGTTGCCGCCCATCATTCCAGCGTCGAATTCCTCTTCTGTCGTCGTAATGGGGAGGCCGCGTTTACGGGGGTATGAGCCATTGCTTAAGGGGGTGTGAGCCATTCATTGTCTTACCGTAACGGACAGATTTAATTCTGAAGCAATTTAATTTCCAAGAATCGCAAGCGGTAATGAGCAAATGGGGCTAACCACGCCTGCGAGCAAACGCAAGACTACGAACGCAAGCGACAACGGCAGACTGCAGGCCATACCGTCAGTGACGTCGTTCTCTCCCTCGCAGCCGAATGTGTGTGTAACCTCATTAAGAAACACAAAGACGTAACGAATAATTCAGAAATACTTTAATGAGCCGTCGGGATTAACCCAGTCATAAACACCGGGGCCGCACGTTTCAGTGTCGCGGGTTAACCATTTGTACGGAGTGCTTGGCCGGTGATTTCTTCCTCACTTCCACATTTAAGTCGGTCATGACTACAAGGTAGTCGGCGTTGATGTTTTAAAGTGTTATTCAAACGTCAGTCTACAATTGTTTTATTTAATTATTTTTCATCATGCTCGCTGCAGTTCGTTGATTGCGCCACTTTTATTTTACTTTTAGGTAACTTTATTACAATGACTATTACCCCTTTCGTTGTCGCAATGAATTCAGCAATGCTTGCCGCTGTCTTGATGCAGAGGAAATTCTACCCTGTAAGTATGTTGCGTGATTGCTGCGAATGGTATTCTTTTTTCATCGTGCAAGATGTCGAAGTCAAAGGAATGTAGACGGAGATCTCTAAGATAGATCTTCGTACTGCAGGAGACGTAAAATAGGCTCAAGTTGGTAATGATGATCCTGTACTGATTGAGCGATGTGTCACGATTATCGGGAGAAGTGCGCTTCAAGGTTGCTGCCTACTCTGCCTCCCCTTAAGTTTATATATTCTCAGAGGCGGCATGTCCCGTGGACTTCATTTAGGTTGCGCTATAACATGAGCCAAACAACTCACAATAGCACAATTTTGATAGACATTTTTTTTCAGAGAACATTGTAACTAGTTAGGCGCAGTCAGTCATATATCACTTTGAAAGGCAGAACCAGCCTGAGCATTATATTGTTGTTTTAACAAGAGGAGCAGCGTATTGGACAGGACGTGAGGAAGTGACAACGGGGTTAGAAATGAAATGTTTACTCTTCCAAGCAGTGGCATCTAGTCTTTCTACCCATGAAGAAAAACAAAAGTGCATATGCACTTTTGCGTTGAGACAAAATCACTCAGATCAGCTCAGTCTGGTAGCAATAAAATGAAAGAAAATCATGCGCACACAACGCCACTTTCGCGGTTACGAAAAAATGTCGTAGTTTCGCCCGAAAGGTGAAGCATCAGTTGCGATAGGAAATTAGTAGAGAGCTATTCGGAGTAGGGATAGTAGTTTTATCGGCTGCATAAACTTGAACACATTCGCTTACTAACTGAATTAACAAGCGTGGTGTCAGCGCGCACAAGCAAATATGAATAGATCACACTGAATGACCGCAGACAACGACTGTCAAAACGCTGGCAGCGAAGCGCAGCCGCCGCAGCGGGCGAAGGTTCGTGCGGTCTATCGCTTCAACGGAAACTGAGCGGCGAATGCACAGCGCATACAAAGGTCAGAGCCGTGTGGAGATAAGAGACGGTGCGGGCGACCGCCACAGCCGCGGGCAAAGTATGAGCGCAGTTGTTGGCAGAGTAGAAGCTGCGCCCCCCGCCTCCCTCCCGCGCTTGTTTCCCTCCCTCCCCCTTGTTTCTTGCTGACAGGGCGGAGAGACAGTAAAAAGCGCAAATTCGGATCGAAGCGGGTGGTCGGCGCTGTATGGGTGCTGCCATGTTTCTATACGTGATCACGGTTAGGGTGGCTATTACGGTTACCGGCGGTAACTGCCACAGTAATTTCCGTATGCGATATGCATGCGCAAAGGCATGTCCCGTATGGCGGTACCGTATCAAGTAGCGAGCAAAAAAGAAACACTCTAGTGTCGCCAATAATCAGCCTCCGACCGCTGCGCAAGGATATTGCCTCGTACCTTCGGCAGTGCTGACAACAGCTTGTGAGATGGAGTCCACCGGCCTTTGTAGCAGCGGCCTAATTCATGCTCACTTGGGAGTCGGGACATGCTTAGAAACCGGCTGCTACAGAGCGAATACACGTACCACTTCCGTGTAATTATGCGTAAGAGGCGCTCCTTCTTGTTTCCTTCCAATTAATGCTTATAGTGTAGAGCGCCATCCAAGCACACGACGGACCGATTCCGCGCACGTCGTAGCTCAGTACTATCCAATCACGCCGCATACAAGCTCTGCTGGCGGCGCAATTAATCTTGGCTCAGTTACAGTAACGTCATGCCCGTACACGCAATTAAGTCCATCGGGTGAATCCAGCTTCAAAGGTACACCAGCGTATTGCAGTGCTGCCGGTAAGTTGGGTATGTTAGCGCGAAAATGCGGGAAAGATAAAAACGAAACAAAGAAGGACAAGCGCTATTGACAACTCGTTAGTAAGACGAGTCCATTCGTCCATACATACGCGGCTTGGAGCCACTTGCACTGCACAACATTCCCACCTCACTACGGAATTAGAAAAATTGCGGCAAAACAAAGAAAGAAAACAGCGTAGAGAAATATAACGGTTTCCGAAACCATGAAACTAAGACAATAGCTTGTGCTGACGTCAGAGGTCACATGCGCTTCCTCACACTAGGATTACTTATGAGAGTATGACATATTATTTTGACGTATACTTCTGACCTCAATAATGACGGCGCAAATTATTGCTGACGCGCTTTCGTAGACGGCATGACACTGTGACGACAACGATGACGTTGTGACCGCGTAAGCAAGAATGATGGCGACAAGAAGTGACGACAGCGGAACAACGACGGCTGCACTTCTTCTCCGATGCTTTACTCTACGATACTTTTACAACCTCTGCGTGCAATGCACTGTGAGAGTTCGCCTAGGTGAAGATTCGGTGATCTGGCACGACGCATATTGGCAAGAGACGCACAGCGGGTTTGGGCGACGAACGCGCACGTCACCCGTTGAGGTGGGAAAACGCGACAGAGCCTCAGCGCCGAACACAACATCTTGAGGCGTCACAAAGCTCTTGCGCTCGGCTCAAAGAGCCGCGTTGCTTTCGGCGAAGAACCCTCTCCGCTATTAGGTTGCGCGACAACAGGTACCCTGTGATTTTGCTACCGTAACTCCGGCGCGTCCTACAGTCTTTTATTGCGAAGCTATATAATGTGATCGCCAGAGCGCGCGAGTGAACGTAGCAATTTTGTAGAGGACGGGTACAACGTTATGGGTGGGTTGGCGTAGGCATGCTATACTCCGTTTGCTACATCAGGTGCAACGCTGTAGAGGCTAGAGATACATTTTTCAGTGGCTGCGTTCCCCCTTAGAAATAGTTCGGTGTTTATTGACCGATTTTTATGAAAATGTTCTTCATATAAGCTCAGTTCTGAACAGAAAAATTAATTTACCCTTAGAAACAAACGAACAGTGTACTCATACGGTTGCTAACACGTTGTTTTATGTCAATTTGCTTTTCTTTGTTCTTTATTTTTGCAGCCCGTTGCGGCAGCCTCACGTGCAAGCTCGCGCGAGCAAACGCTGCTGGCGCGCAGCGAAGCATAGACGGAACGCGCGGATTTTGGTGAACGTACTTCGTGCGTAGCTTCCACAGCGTTGCACCTGATGTATGAAACGCAGTATAATTAGGCGAGTTATGAAGTGGCAACGGATAAACGAGACATTTATGGACTAGTGGCACATGGCGAAAGAATAAAGACGTGGCTTACCTATGGACAGGTAGCGATAGCAGAGATAAATGAGTCCAGGCCTGCGCGGCACACGCTGCACACTCACAGCGTAAGCTGGTGGAGCGGCTCAAGAGTAGCTCCAATTTCGGCACCACGCACACCAGGGTCTTCGCGGCAGTCTGTTCGCCTCGTTTTGACGAGAACGATCAGAACTGTCCGCCCGGCGTCGACGGCGAGCTGCGGCTTCTAATGCTCTCTGCACAGCAGTCTGCTGAGCCCGATGATGCTTGGTGGTAGCCGCGCACGTAGCTCTACGATTCGCTTCTTCAGCAGCGGTTCGTACCTTGCGAGGAGACACCATAACGTGTACCGAAGATGTAACCAGGAGCAGTATTCTGTAAGAGTCTACCTAGTGGACTTTCCAGTTCAGCTGTCGCTGATTGGCTGCTGCCTGACGTGCAAGAAGGTGCCAGCCAGTCTCCTTCCTGCACGTCAAGCAGCAGCAGGGACGAGTACAATGACGCACGCACTAGGCACACCTTTAGTGAGTCAGAACCGAGGGAGCCGCCCTGGCGTACAAGTCTCGTACTCCGGAGGCCCAGGATCGATTCCCACCCAAACCCAATCCTAGCAAATTTTGTTTTCAAAGCCATTAATTACATTTTCTTACAGGCACCTCCCTGAGAAATTTGACGTTAATCCGAGCATTTTTTGACGTGTTTTTAATCTTTCCGCCGTCGGCCATATATATAGAACCTTCGCTTGATCACGCCAGATTTTCTGCCTCAAGGGACATATTGACCCTTTTCGCGGAGCAGTTTGTTCTAGAGAGACGAGGTGGCGCTTTTGGCGGCGCGCCGTACGTCACCTCAGCGACCGCGCACGAATACGAAACCATCACCACTTCTACCTTGCTTCTGTGTGATCAGCTGTCGGAAATACAACTGAGTTTTCGCTAACGCACTGGGCTTCAATCACGCTGGATTGAATCATGTGGATTGAAGACGTGTGCAGTAGTCAACTGCAAAAATAGTGAGTGGCATATTAAAGAATGTAACCAATATGTGGGGCCAAGTTCGTGAACCGCTGCTGCAACTCTCCGTACGTGTTTCCGGCTATTCTCGAGGATACAAAAAATTTCGCTCATCCGGCAGCGCTGTATCGCTGACCTTCAAAAAAAGGGCTTCATCCCTAGAACGTCGGAAAGAGTGAGTACCACTCGTTGAACAATGATAAAGGGTGTAGTGCCTCTTCGTGTCATCGTAGGTTTCGCGCACAGTATCTACACACGTTTACCCCAACCGGCACGGAAACGTACGCCCACTCTTTCGCCAACGTGTTAACAATAAGTGCAAGGGTGGCTGAACGGGCGTTTTGGTAAAGTGGCATCTTTGGTTGGCAGCGCGACGATCTACATGGAAGCGAGAGAAGGGAAGAGCGCTTAACAACTTTATTGCGCACACAACCAAGGTTTAAATACCATGCTAAGGCACAATAGAAAGAACAGAAGGGTAGCACGTGTTCGGGACTCAGCTTCCAACATACAATATGCAAATCATGTTGTTAGATATTTCACTTCTTTATCGCACAGTGACAATCAAGGGGCACTGACAATAAAATTGACAACAATAAAATTGTTGTAAGTAGCGCTCTTTCCTATCCCTTCTCTCGTTTCCATGTACATCGTCGCGCTGCTAACCAAAGATGCAATAAGTGAATCGGCGCACACTTTAATATATGCACACTATATATGCACAATAAATGACGGTACTACACCGATAGCGCACGAATAGACGAAGCTGAATGTTTCGTGACGGTCCACAAGAGTAAGCGAGTTACTAGCGATAACATGTCTTTGTTACAAGGTATTACAATGTACAGAACAGCTACGTATCAAGCCTTGTGCGCATCAAGAACAAATCTAATGAAACTGATCACACCCGCAAGCTGTTATGCAGAAAATAATCAGATAGTGGCCGCGCCGAGGAACTTAATTTACGGAGTCAAAAACGTGACAAGCCTCTGCTTCAAAATATTTGGCAAATAAAGAACGAAGAGTAAAACACGCTAATCCTGATTCAATTTATGAGCGGAAAGTTTGGATAGCTCCGAATACATATTTAGTCGCGCTTCGACAGCAAGCACGCTGCTCGCGCCGTTTGGACGTAGCTTAATTAGCTCCGAAAGCGCTTTTGCATGTTCTCTGACGCATTGGTCAAAGCTTCGTGTCGTCCACCCAGTCACCATCTACGATATCTCCTGAAACAGAGGTTTGCTAAGCCGCACCGGCGTCATACTAATTTATTGTAAACTCGGAGGCAACGGAGGCAGTTAAGGCAAGCAATGGACGCGTCACCACGTGATCAAACACGGCAGCGCGAACAGGATCGCCGCGAAAAGGCTCAATAGTGCTTTCAAATTAATAAGTGTTATGAACAGGCAACGTGGCAATGCAGAATCAGGCAGTCATGTGTCGACTACCCTCATTTTCAGAAACATTCTATGAACGACTGTACCAAATGACGATAGATTTGACGAATGACGGCCGGAATCGAATCCCGGCCACGGCGGCCGCATTTCGATGGGGCCGAAATGCGAAAACACCCATGTACTTAGATTTAGGTCCACGTTAAAAAACCCCAGGTGGTCCGAATTGCCGGAGTCCCCCACTACGGCGTGCCCCATAATCAGATCGTGGTTTTGGTACGTAAAACCCCAGAATAATTTTTTTTAATAAACATGAAAAAAGTATCTTGGGCAGCGATCATAAAGATTTCACCCTAAATCTAGGGAGAAATTCTAAGGAAAGACACGAAATAACAGCAGAAGATTCGCTGCGAACCAAGCTAAAGGTTGATCTAACATTGCAACTTCCATCACGCGTAGGCTTTTACCTGAGAAAAAAAACACTCTTGTGTTTTCAGCATAGAAAACCAATCCTGGAGCAAGCGGCATGTTTACAATATCGTTTGCGGATATATAATAAAAAAGTGGACCACAAATTGGCCCTTGATGGACACCAAGTGCTATTTCTTTCGCGAACAAAACCTATTATAATGTCACGTAGTAGTGACGGTGAAGAAAACAGCACCAATACTGCGAATAACGCAACTAGCTTTTTATTCGGCGAACTTGTTCCCACAAAAATAGGCTACGCTCAAAGAACAACGATAGCGGCCAATAAAGTCGGCGGTCGTGGAAAATCTCATCAGCGGGTCACGTGCGTCGGCTTTTATACCATGCAGAGTCATGGAAGGTTCCAGAGTAATCGCTGGTGCCCGCGTGTCTTCCAGAAAATACTACACATTTCGGGTCGCGCATGCATGGAATCAGATTACACAAGGCTTGGTGACAACATACAGCGCGTAGAACCATCGATAATATTCGATAAACTTCCGATATATGCACGTGCGTCCTGTGCTCACGATAACATTTGTTAGACGGCGAAACGCGGTCACGGTTCACCCTAGAAAGATAAACAAGTACACGTGTCACTACCCCCCCTCTCCCCCCTTTGAAAAGCATCGTCTCTATGCCACAAACAAGCACGAAAGCGAAAAGAAAACCAGGGATAATAAAGAAAAAAAAACAATTAGAAAAAATTCGTGGTCACTTGCACTAGTGGCGCAAGGCTAAAGACACAGCGGCGCTGATCGGTTCCTAGCTGTTCCTGGCTATACGAAGGGATGCTAAGTTATGCGAAGTGATGCTAAGTTATACGAAGTGTATAAGCATTTCCTCGTGGTCCGTGGCATCGGGGAACCCTTCGCGAAGCACTTGCAGTCCTAGCACACGGGCGGAAGGTATGCACAGAGTACGGGCGGCGCGCAGCAGACGAAACGCCGGGATGACGTCACGGCGCATGCGCAGTAGCGCGGAGCTAGTGGTCGCTCGGCAAAGCCGCCGCCAGAGGCGCCTGCTACAGTCACGGACACCGCGAGCGTTCGGCGCTAATGCCGGGAAACGGAGAAACGCGGATGGCGTCGGCAGCACCTCTGCGCGTTGCCTTGTTGGTGTTGCTACAATTTGTTTCGCTCTCTCGCTCGCTCTCATTTTCTCTTTCTCTCTCCCGAGCATAGCGCGCGACGCGCGCATCTTCTCCTTCCCTCTCCTTAACGTCCCATGTCAAGGCAACATGTGCACGGCACGGAGAGGAGGCGAAGCACACGCCGCTCCGCGAGGTGGTTGCTAGGCAACGCAGTGGCAAGCGGCACACATTACGGCCGGCTTAAACAGCTCCACGGTAAAAAAAAAATTTCCGCCCAAGCACTCCGTTCAGATGGTTAACTAGCGAAGCTGAAACGTGCGGCCCCGGTGTCTATGACTGTGTTAGTCCCGACGGTTCATTAAAGTATTTCTCAGTTATTGGTTACATCTTTGTGTTCCTAATGAGGTTACACACGCGTTCGGCTGCGACGGAGAGAATGACGTTACAACGGCGTGCCCGCAGTCCGCCGTCGTCGCTTGCGTTCGATGTCTCGAGTTTGCACGGCGGCGGGTTAGCAGCATCCGCCCGCCATTGCCGCTTGCGATTCTTTGAAGTTAAATTGCCTCCAGATTAAATCTGTACGTTACGTAAGACACTGAATGGCTCATACCTTCTTAAGCAATGGCTCATATCCCCGTCAACGCGGCCTCCCCATTACGACGACAGAAGAGACAGACAGACAGACAGACAGAAGAGACAGACAGACAGACAGACAGACAGACAGACAGACAGACAGACAGACAGACAGACAGACAGACAGACAGACAGACAGACAGACAGACAGACAGACAGACAGACAGACAGACAGACAGACAGACAGACAGACAGACAGACAGACAGACAGACAGACAGACAGACAGACAGACAGACAGACAGACAGACAGACAGACAGACAGACAGACAGACAGACAGACAGACAGACAGACAGACAGACAGACAGACAGACAGACAGACAGACAGACAGACAGACAGACAGACAGACAGACAGACAGACAGACAGACAGACAGACAGACAGACAGACAGACGACGACAGACAGACAGACAGACAGACAGACAGACAGACAGACAGACAGACAGACAGACAGACAGACAGACAGACAGACAGACAGACAGACAGACAGACAGACAGACAGACAGACAGACAGACAGACAGACAGACAGACAGACAGACAGACAGACAGACAGACAGACAGACAGACGACAGACAGACAGACAGACAGACAGACAGACAGACAGACAGACAGACAGACAGACAGACAGACAGACAGACAGACAGACAGACAGACGACAGACAGACAGACAGACAGACAGACAAGACAGACAGACAGACAGACAGACAGACAGACAGACAGACAGACAGACAGACAGACAGACAGACAGACAGACAGACAGACAGACAGACAGACAGACAGACAGACAGAGAACTTTTGTTCAGGTCCTGAGGAACTGCGTTGGGACACCCCCTTTCACGGGGAGTCGGTAGCAGTCGCGGGCCGCTCCCACGCAGGGACCGGAAGACCGTGTCCCTCCGCCCTCTCGCAGTCCCTCTGGGCAATCCGAAGTTGAACCGAGAGGTCGCCACATTTAAGGGCTTCCTCCCAATCCGCTTCCTTGATGAACTCTTTGTCGCGTAACGCAGGACATTGCCAGAGCATGTGAGCTAATGAGCAATACGCCTCTCCGCGGTCCGGGCATTGCGGTTCGATTTTGGGCGAGAAGGGACTAAACCTTCCCCTCGAAGGGAAAGACCCCGTTTGGAGCATCCTAAAGGCCGACGATTGCGGTCGAGTGAGTCTAGGATGGGGAATTGGAAAAGCCCTCCGAGAAAGATGATAATCAGTCAAGATCTCGTGGAAAGTGAAGAGCGAGTCCCTGTACCTCCCGGCGTCCCCGCCTTCGAATCCGCCGGGACCGCCGCGGTGAGCGAAACCTCGCGCACGGTCATGGGCAAATTCATTGGCGTTGGGAACATCAGAATGTACGTTGGCCCCCATGTGGGCCTGGAACCATTTCATAGTGTGAAACCCGGCAGCCCCCTCGATGCCGAGGATGGCCGCTGCCTCCCGCGAGATCAAGCCCGAGGCGAAAGCCCTAGCTGCGGACCGCGAGTCTGTGAATATATTTGGCTGCTATGGGTCCTTCATTTCTACAGCGATGGTCATTTGCTCAGCCACCGTTGCCGAAACATTTCTACCTGAGGCAGAACATAGGAGTTTGCCAGTATGGTCGACCGAAACAACTGCGAAGCAATTGGAACGCCCGTACTGGACTGCATCGACAAAGGCTGCGAGATTCCGACTATCTGCAACCGATTTCAATAAAGAATGGGCCCGAGCTATGGGGCGCCCTACATTGTATTGCGGGTGGACATTTCTTGGAAGTGGAGCTACCGTAAACGTACCTCTGATTGAGGACGGTAGAGTCACTTTACGCTCATTAGTCGGCGTAAGACCGCAGCCTATGGATTCCAGTATGCGACTACCAGCCCGCGAGGACGATAGACGCATGACCTGAGCCATATTCTGGGCCTCGATCACCTCCTAGAGGGAGTTATGCATGCCTAATTGTATGAGCTTCTCGATGCTGGTGGTTATAGGCAAGCCTAGAACTCGCTTTATATACTTTTGCGCATTAGTGCATCGATTTTTGCCTCTTCCCCTTTGGACCAGTGCAGCGCCGAAGCGACGTAATTAATGTGGCTCATGAGAAACGCATGGTAGAGCCGTAGGAGATTGCTCTAGCTCAGCCCCCCCCCCCCCCCCCCCCTGCGGTTCGAGACCCTGAGTAGGAGCGTAAGCATGTTCTCCGTCTTGGAGATGATGTGGGCTATAGTCTGTGAGTTGCCCCCCTTGGACTCCAGTTGGAGTCCGAAGATCCTGATGGAGTCTACCCTGGGGATCACCAGCCCATCCCGTGTGTATAGAGCTATGAGAATCTGCTCCAAAGGAGTGAGGTTCCTCCCCCCCTTATCGAGTGGTTCTGTACAGCAATAACTCAGACTCAGCCGGTGACAGGCTCAGGCCCGAACCGACTAGAAAGTTCTCCGTGATGTCTAGTGCCTGTTTAAGGGCCTTCTCTACCCTTGCGTCGGACCCTCCCATGCACCACACGGTGATATCGTCCGCGCACCATGGGAGTCGCTCCCAGAGGCCCTTCATGGCAATATTGAAGAGAAGTGAAATTCTACGCTGGAATGATGAGCGGCAGCGTAGCCTGCTGTGGAAGAAGACGAACGTGGGAGCAGTGGCACGAGCGTGTGCCGAACACGAGCATGAGCACAACCTGAGGGGCGCCAATGAGTCAGCTGCGGACCAAGACGACAACGCTCGAGCCAATACTGATGGTTTTCTGTGGAAAGGCGACTGACAGATGCTTTTTTTGTTTCGCCTAGCCATATGAAGCTTCGCCTTAATAATGCAAGCCACGCATTAGTGGCATCAAATAATGTCAAAACATAGCGAAACACGCAGCTTTTGTGCATGTAAGCACTGTCGCATCACTCTGAGTCGCGCTGGTATCAGCGACCGGACACTTTGGAAAACAGTGAGCGGGAAACCATAGTACGCGTTATGTTGCCTACTTATCATTCTTCGTACTCTTTTCATGCGCACAATTCATGTGCGTAAAGTATACATATATTAAGACTGCTCGTGCGATCTTTCATTTAGTTAGAATGGAAAACTGGGCGTGTTGTTTTAGCATATTCTGAGGCACGTAGACGACGACGCATATAAGAGAGAGACACACACACGGCGCCACTTCCAACAAAATTTATTCCTAGAAACCGACACTATACACACAGAGCGCTGTCGCAGTTCATCAGTGCTATGAACTGTGAGATCAGCTTTCTCGCGGTACCTCCGATGCCCGTATTGACGCCGTTGGCTGCTGAACGAGGTGATTGTTAACGCGGCTGTATCGAAGGGGCCTCCGCGTGTTGCCCATACGGGGTCAGAGGCAAACAGTGCACCTCAAAAGCTAAATAATTATTAGGCATAACACTACGTAAAAATTCCGCGATGCGTGTAGTGGCACTTAGGAAAGTGCCAGCGAATGCGACAGGCAGCCTTCTGTCGAGCACGACAACGTGCCGGTGTTAATAGTGCGCCGTGTCGTCGCTTCTGGCTTGTTGTGCATGCACTGAGCGAAATTAAGAAAAAGTTATTTCAAGGCCGTATGGTAAAAACTTAACCCCAAATTCATCTTGAAACTGCAGCGCACACACAAGAAACGAAGACAATAAGGCGAAGGTGACAGACAGGCGCTGATTCGCAACTCAGTTTATTTTTGGAGGAAAATTACACACACACACACACACACACACAAACACACACACACACACACACACACACATATACATATATATATATATATATATATATATATATATATATATATATATATATATATATCCAGTCTGCCTAAATTGAGCATGTGCAAGAGCATGCGGAATAGAAATAGAAATAAAAATAATAGACACCTTGAAAAAAAAAAATATATATATATATATATATATATATATACACACAGAACTTCTACGTATCTTAACAACATCAGGTGGCGCTCAAAAAGGCAAATTCTTTGTCAGTTAGGGTTATAGATGGTTCACTTACACACATGTCAGCACGCTTTTTGATATGGAAGGCCTCGGTTATTTCGCGTGTTTGTCTGTATAAGTAAACAAAATCATGGTATCAGAATAGACAGGTTTACAATGACAGCGTTTGCAATGGTTGGCTAGGTGTAAGTGGTTGTCTTTGTCGAGTGAATTTTGATGCTCTTTTAGGCGAGTATTAACACACCGGCCGGTCTGGCCTATGTAAACTTTACCGCAAGTTAGTGGCAACATGTATACTACACCAACTTTGCATTTTACGAGCTTGGAATTTTCTTTTAAGGCACAGACACACTTATTCTTGTTAGTTTGATCAATAATTTTAGACACTGCTTGACATATTCGTTGCAGCTTGTCAGGGGCGCTGAAAACGACGTGAACACCAAACCTGCTGGCAACGCTCTTTAGTCCGTGGGAAAAGCGATGGACATAGGGCACGACAGCAACGCGTTTTCTCTGCGTGTCATCTCTGCTTCTAGACTGCCCTGGCTCGACAATTTTAATCAACCTAATAATTTTTTCAGCCGCTCTACAACCCCAAAAGCAGTGTTCTCCATCCCAATGTCTTAATTAGGTTCAGGTCAATCGCTCAGGTCCGCCGAACGCGATCGAGATGGGCTCAAACTTTGTGCGCGGCTGGCGAGGGCTTCCCACCCATCATTTTCCCGTCCGCATAGAACGTAAGGTAGCACGACAGTAACTTCTGACGTCAAACGCTAGCTCATGATCGCCGGCGCCTCGACACTGTCACCTGCCATTCATTCCCAGCATGCCGTGCGAATGCCACCCACTGCGGCATAACACAATACGGACAGTAGCTGCGGAGCAGACGAGGCAGTTGGTTTGATGAAATTAACAAAATTCATTTGTAAAAAATCTGGCAACTCTCAAACCTGCTTTTTTAAGGACACGGCGGAAGTGTGCAGAAGAACACACCCAGCGAATTTCATTGACATCCGTTAAATAAAAAAAGAAACGCCGGAGTGGCCCTTTCGTAGGCCGCGTGCCACGAAAAAGCCACTGCTTACCATATGTACCACTGGAGCATACTTGCTCCATGGAATAACAGATCGCCGGACCGTAGCTACGGCTACTGCTGTAATACGGTTGATTCCCTCGTTATTTTTTAAAAGAATGAGCCCGCATGTGTTGGAATTGAATAGAACATTGAAAACAATTGAAGAATTATGGACCCATTCGCTTGCTTTCAGTATTGTATAAAATATTCACCAAGATAAATTCCAATAGAATCAGGGCAACGCTTCAGCCAACCAAGAGCACAGGGTGGCTTCAGGAAGGGATATTCTACAATGGATCATATCCATGTCATCAATCAGGTAATCGAGAAATCTGCGGAGTACAATCAACCTCTCTATGTGGCTTTCATAGCTTATGAAAAGGCATTTGATTCAGTAGAGTTACCAGCAGTCAGAGGCATTGCGTATTCAAGGAGTACAGGGAGCATACGTGAATATCTTGGCAAATATCTACAAAGATTCCACAGCTACCTTGGTTCTCCACAAGAAAAGTTGAAAGTTATCTATCAAGAAAGGGGTCAGGTAAGGAGACACAATCTCTCCAATGCTATTCACGGCATGCTTAAAAGAAGCATTCAAGCTCTTAGACTGGGAAGGCTTAGGAGTGAGGATCAACGGCGAATATCTCAGCAACCTTCGGTTTGTCGATGACATCCCAGGCAGCACAACCAGGCTGGCCCCAGCACGGCAATATCACGGCAAACACCGGCACAAATATAGGCCCGAAACCGGCAGCCCTACCCGCGTCAAGAATGGCCCAGCTCGGCCATGCCACTAAAGGGCCTATTTCGGCCATCGCGTGGCAGCGCCAATACAGGCAGATAGCCGGCTCTGCCGTTCATTGCCATTCTAGTGTCCCACCTTGCCTACTGGCAGCGCCGGTATTGGTCAATAGCCGGCTATGCCGCTTTTAGTCAATTTATTGTCCCGCATTACCCACTGGCATGGCCATATTGACATATTGTGATGTATGTGGGCGATGCCATTATTTCCTACTATTTTAAATTACGCAAATATTGCACGGTAGCTCGATGCAACATGCCATAATCTACTATAAAATCACCAAATAATATACACAATTTCTTTATTGGTCTTAAAATAGGTTGATACAGATTGTCGCTCGTATCCCCAATCCTGTGGGCCACCTACAAAAGCTTTATTTATGACGCTACGGGGGGGTTGAGCCGCTTCGGCGTAACGCCGCCTTCTGCAATAGTCGACGGCGCCTGGCAGCCACATTCTTATGAAGTCTTGCGCTTGGTTGATGTCGATGTCTGCGTCTCTCAGGCACCATCTGCATACAATACATATATCTTTATTATCCCAACACTGTCAGCAGTGCATAATATAAGCAAAAGGTACAAAACTGAGAAATTAAATAGGTATCACCTGTTCCCACTCTGCATAGCCGCATGTTAAACAGTCTCTCGGTTTTCTTCCCATGCAAGCTGTACGGCAGTTGAACTGCATGGTCCATGATGGCGTTCATTATATTGAAGGCAATCTCCCACAGATATGATTTCTCCATTCAAACAAATTGTTGAAGCTGAAAAAAAGAAGCAGAAATACACAAAAATTAGGTAGGAAATGCCGCTGCATCTAAATATGCGATTTTTGTTCTAACTAGGCAATTATGATGAATTATACCTTCATCACAAGACTTCTCGTAAGTGCTTGTGGGTAGCTGTACTTAGCCTTTGGCAATGCGTAATCTTTTAGAACAGAGGTAGCAAAGAAAGGGTGCATTGTTTCATGATAAACACCTAAGCAAGCTGCAATACAACAGATTACACTCTTGCAGGAAGTTCTGAACACCAGTCAGCTCGCAGAATGTACTTCCTGAGTAAGGAATTACGACAATCCAACTTTGGTCTTCTTGAGTGTACTAGCCGAAATGTGCCGTGCTGCGTGTTTTCAAACAGACAGTGCGTTTCAGCTGACGCTGAAGCGGTGCAGCACCGTCTACGTACGTAGTAAAAAGTGGCCGTACATTATCTCTGTAAAAAAAGAAAATACACGTATTAGGCAATGCACTTAGTTGAAATAATATACTTGAGAATATAAATAAGACAATTGTACTTACCTTGCGATAATTGAGTTTATTTCGCAGTAAATGCAGTTTTTCAACGTTTGGCTAGTTGTTCATGTTTCACCCAATAGCAGTGTGGAACCAAGCTTGTAGTGGCGAAGGTCAAGCCGCTGGTACTGAACACGTTGCTGGACAAGTTGATGCATGCTTCGCAAGCAAAACATGGTGCACAAAATGTGGGCTACGACAGCTCACAGGCAGAAGCAGAATGTGTACGGGTCCCTCGTCCTCCGAGAGTCACCACGTTTTTTTTTGGAAGCGGGCGAGGTCCGCGCAGGGAGCAACAAATTTGACAGGGCATTATTCACGCTTCTTTGTGCGCCCATCCGGTTCTGATTAGCAACGCAGGCTCGGCTGTGCGCATTATAGACCGTGCATACCTTCGACACTGCAAAGCGAGGGGACGCAGGGAACACGTGGGGAGAGTGAAACGCATTCCTGCTGTTTTGACGTCACTTCGCTTGATAGTAGTGAAGAACGACACGCGCACGTTTTTTATTCTTTTATTTATTTATTTATTTATTTATTTATTTATTTATTTTTATTTATTTATTTATTTATTTATTTTTCCAAAAGCTGCTGCGGCTGAAGGAGCAGTAGCACTTGTGCTGATTTTATGATATATTATAGCTGAAATGTAAAACATGACAAATGCATGGGCCTGTAGAACAACTCAAAGTGATCAATTAATGTTTTTTTTAAATTATTTTTTTGCGCTGCTTATCCCAGGAGAACGGTAGAGCAAGACAACGTGTGCGCAAAGGGGTAGTCCGGCGCACATCACTTGCTAACATGCCCCATGCATTTCTTGCTTCTAGTTAAATAATACAACCTCCCCCTTCGGAAAAAAAATGAATAGACACAAAGCAGCGGCAGCCGTATCTAAGAAACCTCGCGACAATACATTACGCGGCCCATAACATATAAGTGAAGCCCAAAAAGCAAGTACAAGGATCTCGTTCAAGTTCGCCATATTAATTTACTTAATTATGTTAGTATAGTGTCAAAGCCCGAAGGCGTTACATAAAAAAAAGCGGGCAGTTCTTTTTTCTTTTCATAAACAAGAAAGCTTCAAACGTGGCCGCTGCGGGAAGAAACGTAGGTGGGAGGTAGAAAAATATGTCCTTTAAGCAGCGGGAGTAATAAAATAAATCGTAATAAACAAACACAAGCGAGATCGCATACGGTGACAAGGTAAACCAAGCGATGATTTTGTAGAAGACGCACTGGCTACACGTGAGTAATTGTATGTAACAAAACAAGGACGGCAAGGTTTTGGTCACTTTCGAGAGTTGTGAGACAGAACTGGTGTACTCGAAGATCTGAGACCCCACCATAGAGTTATAAGATAAAAGCTTCCCATGGAGAAAATTTTGGAGCAAGAAACCAAACATGCGGTTGGCATTGGTAAATTGAAAACTCAACATACATATTCCAAAAATGTTGTGTGTGATGTGTATACCAAGATATTTATCTACAAGAGGAAGAAGTTACCAGAGGTGTGTCGTTGAGGGTGCAAGTGGGAGCCTGAATTTAATAAGGAATAAGGAAGTTTATGTATGCCTCCTTGCAAAGTCAAAACAACGATAGGTTTAGTTATTAGCTGATATAAGATGCAAACGTCAGCAAAAAATTTATTCAAATCTGTGTTGCTCTCACAAAAAGAGTTCACCTACTTTAAATATATATAGATATATTAGTAGTTTTTTTCTTTATGCGTGTTCCACTTTTTAATCAGAAATTAATTTTATTCAGTAGCTTACATTTTTATCAAGTAGCGTCCTTCTTTTTTTCATTCTATATTCCTGTATTCTCCTTAATCTTAGCCTCGTTCTTCGTTCTCAGTCCTAGGTCGGTACCTTCAACTCTTTCAGGCATTCGTCAAGGTTCGGAATGGCGCGGCGGGCCACGAACATTCCTGTTTTTTTTCTTTATTTTCTGTTCCCTTCCAACGGAGAGCGCCTTGTGTAGTCGTCTTGTGTAGTCGTCTTGGTCGTCTGACAAAACCTTTCTCTTCACTTCCCCCCTCCCACCCCCGTATATCTGTTGTGGCGTTGTCTCTGTTCTCTGCCTTCCGCTTTCTCTTCAGTGTAGATATATTTGGTGTCGTGCAAAATAAGCATTTCATTTTAAGTTAGCGTTGGGCTTGTCTCACATTCGTGTCCCTTCTGTGCGCTGTGTTTTTTTTTTTTTGGAAATATGCTCCAATAGCCCAGTACGAACCTCTTCTCCAACATGGCGCCACTTCATTTTTTCCCCCGGTTCTTTCTGCGGGGAGAAATTTACGCCTACTGTGCCAGTTGGTCTGAAAATATCATCTGGCATCAAAAAAAAAAAAAAAAAGCACGCACGAGAGCTTTCCGGGAAAGGCACCTAAGATTATAATGAAGCGGGCCGCAGGAGACACTACTACACGGTTCGATATGCTCTCTATGCAGAAAAATAATCCAAAATGCCTTGTATCGTACTAGCAATAAAATTTACAGCCGCTACAGAAGTTCTGCTAGCAAGGGCATTACTGGCAAGCGGTACAGATGATTGCACCATAAAGTTATGCAGTATTTTGAAATTCACTACCCGCAACACTATTTAAACGACGCGCATGTAAGCGCACATGCTTTTTAATTATACACCCCCTTGAATTTGTTATTGTGCCTATCGAGGATGCACACGGCAAACGCGCATTGCTGCGTTATAATGGAGTGCCCTTGTGTCACTTGTATACAATCTACGATTGAATGATTCAACGTAATAAATAAAATTACGCGAAAGTTAACAGCCTTTGTAATAAAACAAAAAAAATATGCAGAACATAGATAATAATTTAGTAAGAAACAAAAAAAAGTACCCGAGTGATCTCGTTGTAGTTGGAGTGAGCGGTTAAAAATTCAAATAAATATTGCGTGCTGTATAACAATATAATCAGGATTGGCCAGCGAATGGTGCGTGAAAAGTAATATTGAAATGCCGTTCTTTTTGACAGGCCGATATTTACGGGTCTATCAGAACTGCTAAACAAGGTGGCTATGCCTATAGCTTTGAACGGACGTTGTTAACCAATGTTTGGAGATGTACAGCCAATGAGGGCACTCTAACGGCAAAACAGGCCCGGGATAGCCAGTTGCGTCGGCCGGCCTAGCCATTAACGGGCATTCACCGGCACGGTAGGGCCAGCGCTGGATGTCTGTTACAGTGGCTTTGCCAGCACTGGCATTACGGAGGCAACGGCGGGCCTTCGCGGCCCAGCCAGTGCCGGCTGAAAACCATCATCGGCCCTACTTGGCCCCATGTGATGTGCTGCCTGGGATTGTCCTATTCAGCAACAATGGGGACGAATTACAGCAAATGATTCAGGACGTTAACCGAGAAAGTGTAATGGCGAATTCCATTGGGAGAACAGGAGCACTCAAAAGCACGCTGAAAGTGCTCGTTCCAGAGGCGACGTGTTTCAGTGGTCGAACAGGAGTGGGAGAGCCGTCATCCAGTGGTAGAACAAGAGCAGTTTCGCTGCGCCGAGAGCAACCGGGAGCAGTCCGGACTGCTCTCGCCTGAAAAGCGGAGTATGGAGGAAGTCACGTGACTTAAACCGTCATATCCTTCTTATTTCTTTTTATTTTGCTCAGCCGGCGCGCGCGGCGGCAATGGCGGCAGCTAAGCGTAGTTGGTGCTTTGGCACCGCTGTTTTTGACGTCGGTGATACGAGCGAGCTTCGCAGCGATTTAGCGACAGATCCTGGCATTTCTAGTCCGCCGTGCTTCTCGTCGGATGCGCGGGGGACAGCGGCAGCAAAGCGTCTTCGCCTTGCTGAAGTGCTTGAGACGCTCGGCCTGACAGCAGCGATAGCTGCTGGAGCTCAACTTCAGATTCAAGTTGCAGTTTCAGGTGATCTTCGCAGGCGGAAACGTTGTGGTATGCGTCGGCGCTGCACAAAAGTATGCAGTACGTGGCCGCAAACGGTGACAGCCTTACACCCGACAAATTACAAGACGATCACGCGTGTTTTGCCGCTCTCCTGCAGAGAATGGTCGGACGTCGATTGCTATAGTCACATGGTACGTTTCTCCTCACACGTCGCCCTCCCACCTGCTCTCCGAATGCACGCCGTATTCCAGTGGCGGGTCGAGTGTCCCTGCTCTCACTGCGCTGTCACCCGACTCCGCACTGCGCGGCGCCCTGCTCCTCTTCTCCCAATGGAATTCGCCATAAGGGTGGGGTTGAAGAATAATATGCACGAAACCAGTAGCGCACCCAGGATCTCTGCCAGGGGGAGGGGGGGGGGGGGGTTTAGTTTGCCAATACCATCTAAACAGCACTCATTTCAATTTCTTCACGGGAAATTTTTTTATTTATTTATTTATAGATACTGCGATCTGAAATCAGATCATAGCAGGGTGGGTATACATAGACATATGCAAGCATGTAAACACATGGAAAATTCATCAAATATTTCAAATATTCAAAATACCCCCAAAGGCCCTTATTATGAGGGTATTACATCGGGGGGGGGGGGGGGGGGGGTATCACAGGCGCACAGGCACTGGTCATAGATTATACATCATAATAAAAACAAAACAATATAACAAAAGTAATAATAGAGTGAAACATAGGTAATATACAAAAATAAGTCACAATTATTTGAAAGAAAACATTAATACATATTAGGAGAACATAAAGCAACTGAAATGAAAAGCAAAACAGCAACAAACATCGAAAACACCGTAAAAGTCCGAAGATAATAATAATAAGATTAGTTGACAAGTCGTGAGCGAATTAAATCTTGAAACTTTGTCAAGTCATGTTCCGTGGCAATGTCTGATGGTAAGGCGTTCCACTCAGTTATTGTGCGTGGTAAGAATGAATATACATAATGGGATGACTGGCAGTTAATGCGTTTGACTTTGTATGGATGGCCACGACGTCGAAAGATAACTGGTGGTGACTGAAAGAAATCATCATGAAGTGATGGATGGTGACAAAGCTTATGGAAAAGTGATAGGCAAGAAATTTTGCGGCGAAGTGCTAAGGTGTCCAACTCAGCCTTATTCTTTAACGAGGTGACGCTGGTGTAACGTGAATAATCTGAAAAAAAAAATGAGTCGCGCAGCACGGTTTTGCAAGGCTTCGATGTTACTGATAATATAAGTTTGTTCGGGATCCCAAATGGCAGACGCGTATTCTAATTTAGGACGGATTAGTGTTGTGTACGCTAGTTTTTTAACATGCATTGGGGCTTCTTTTAAGTTATGTTTAATAAGTCCGAGAGTACGGTTAGAAGAGGCAAGGGTAAGACTAATACGATTATTCCATGATACGTTTGGCTGAAGATTGATGCCAAGGTTAAGTTGTGGCGAGTTCCATAGCGTTGTTATCAAGGGAGTAGGTGGTTGGAATTCGTGGCCTATTGGTGAAAGACAAGAGTTTAGTTTTTGAAATATTTAATGGCATGAACCAATTATAACACCATGCACTTATTGCCTCCAGGTCAGTTTGTAGTAAGTGATTGTCAGTGTTACTTGTTACACATCGATAAAGTACACAATCATCTGCAAATAGTCTGATTTTGGATAACACGCAACTGGGTAAATCATTCACATAGATTATGAAGAGTAAAGGTCTAAGTACGCTGCTTTGTGGAACTCCAGACGTAACATCAGCATAAGATGAGTTAGAATTGTTAACTGATGTAAACTGAATTCTAGATGAGAGAAAATCGGTGATCCATGCAATTATAGTAGGGTGAATGTTAGGGCCCATTCACACTTGTGACTAGGCGAGGTCGCGCGACCAATTGCAACTGGCGATCAGAAAACTACTCAAGACGAACGATGTTCACACTTACAAATGCGACCGACGAGTCGCTAAACCGAAATGTATCACGATATGCCGTTCACGTCTGCTTGAAATGTAATCGCCGCGTAAAATAAGCGTCAGCGTATACGGACGTCCTGTTCCTTCGCATCTGATTGGTTCAGATGTTCTGCGACTGCGGTCGCACGACAAAAATATCGAGCAGTGAGCGACTGGTCCGAAACGGTCGCATTTCGAGAAAAGCGACCATTTGCGACTACTTGCGACTGGTCGCTTTGCGACCAACTTGGTCGCGCGACCTCGCCTTGTCGCATGTGTGAATGGGCCCTTAAGCTGTGAAAGTTTAAGTAACAACCTATGGTGTGGAACACGATCAAATGCCTTAGAAAAATCTAAAAATATTGCGTCAACTTGAAACCCAGCGTCTATCAGTGCGTGTATGTCGTTCATAAATCCGGCTAGTTGTGTTTCGCATGAGTAGCCCTTGCGGAAACCGTGCTGATACTTGAAAATAATGTTATGGTCTTCAAGGAAGTTGATGACTTGAGTGTGTATTATATGTTCAAGTAATTTAGAAATAGTACTGGTTAAGGAGATGGGACGATAATTGAGCGGACAAGCACGATCACCTGATTTGAAAATGGGTATTATTTTAGCAATGCGCCAGTCATTAGGAATACCGCCAGTTGATAGTGACTGAGAAAATAGAGCGGTTAACATAGGACAAATACTATGCAATGTATTCTTTAAAAATTTATTATTGAAGCCTAGATGGTCGGCGCTAGATGACGTTTTAAGATTGCTTAGTAGAGCTAAAACACAGACTCACTGATGACTACCTCGCGCATTGTGATTCCTACTAATGCCTTTAAAGTTGGCAATGAGTTAACGTTTTCATGAGTAAAAATTGTTACAAACGTATCATTAAGAAGTTGAGCACAATCTGAATCGGGGATAGGAACTTCATGAGAATCAATAAGACTGATGTCAGCGCGAGTTACAGGATTCACAACACGCCAAAAGCGACGAGTATTATTTTTTAGCATGGATGGTAAATCATGTGAAAAAACGTTATGGCGAGTAGATTTTAGCAATGCCTTATAAGCCTTTTCGCACGCTTTGTGTTTGTCAGGGGCACTCGCGAGACCAGTCAGTTTTGCCTGCCTGTACAGTCTCTTCTTTTTGTTATTAAGCCGCCGAAGCTTGCTGGTCAACCAAGGAGAACTGTTTTTGCAGGAAATGGCTAACATAGGAATGAACGTGTCAATGAGAGAACTGAGGTTGGCTTTAAAGAGGGCCCAGTTCTGTTCAATGGAGCGTGAATGAAAATCATGCAGAAATTGATCTGAAAGTGTGGTTAATTCATTGTTAATTGCGTCGAAATTGGCTTTACCGTAACATCTTATTTTCTTTTTGGTAATTGTTCTTTTGCTCACGCAAAAGTTAATGCATCCAGTTATAACATCATGATCTGCGATGCCTTCTTCATGAGTTATGTCAGAAAATATATCAGGATTGTAGGTAAAACTAGGTCTACTATACTGGCAGAAGTTTCAGTGGATCGTGTTGGCTGACTAATAAGTTGGGTTAATGAAAAGTCAAGACAAGTGCTCAGAAAAGAATGTGCGGCCGCATCCGTGGCCGATACGGAGAGTGACGACCAATTGATATTTGGAAAATTGAAATCACCAAATATGATAATTACCGACCTCGGAAACAGCGCGAACACCTCGCTCAGCACCCGATGATACTCATCAGAAAACGCGCCAGACATGTGGGGTGGACGGTAAAAAACGCCAATGATCGCACTAAATGCAGTACCCTACAAGGACATCCAAGTACATTCAAGAAAAGAATCGATAATGATGGGTGCGGCAATGAATTCTTCCTTTATCGCGATGAGCACACCGCCCCCCTCTACGCTGTTGTCTATCACATCGAAAAAATTTGAAAGTGGATTCACTCGTAAAGATGCTGTTATCGTGAATGGTATCGTTAAGCCAGGTCTCCGTAAGTACCACTAAAGAATCCTGAAATGAATCGATGAGCGATAAGAGTGCAATAGCATTAGCGAGAACACTTCTAGCGTTGGTGTATAAAAATGGAAATTTTTTATCACTGCGACAATGCAATTTTACGGGAAAGCTGGTAGATGAACCTGAGCCTAAGGAAACGAAGGAGGAACATCATTCATCCCTGCGCCGGGAAACAAGAACAGCCTGGCCTTCATTGGTGTTCCACTCGTAAACGTCATTGTTCAAATGCAGTTTGTTGAAAACAAGCCGTACTCGATCCCCGTCTTTCTTCATAGTTCGCGAGAACTGGAGAAGCTTTCGTCGCTTTTCGCGAAGTGTTTCCGAGTAATCTCGCGAGATGCTCAAATTGGTGTTTTTCAACTTAAAGCCGCGGCTCAGAACTAGTTCAACTTCCTTCTCATTGAAGAATTTGGCTATGATAGGCCGCTTCTTCTCCAACGAAAAGCAGCCCACACGATGTGCTCTTGAAATTGACGTCACGGTAAGCCCAAGTTTTTCGGTACAGAAATTATTTACGAATCGTTCTGACTCTTCCCAAGTTTCAGACTTCGCCGAAACTGTTATGCCATAAAAGAGAACGTTAGACCGCCTAGAGCGATTTTCCAGGTCGTCAATTTCTTCTTGTACACCTACGAGACCGTTGTCACTGCACGCGATGGACTGAGCACTAGGGGCTGCAGCAAATTTCTGCTCTAGATCAAGGACACGCTTTGTCAGTTTTTCTAAATCATTCTTTAACTCTAAGTGAATTTGAAGCACCTTGAAGTACTGAATTGCTAGCTTCAACACGCAAGATAGAGCCAGCCACATGGTCTAGCTTTTCCTCTTGAACCTTGGTCATGGGTCCCGGGTTGAGCTCGACATCGCCTCCCAGAACAAGCAGGCACATCAGATACAATACAGAAGCGCGAGCACTTTTCAAAACATGAGGTGGCCACGACACCGCTAAAAGACAAACATCATCGTCACGATAAGAATAAGCATCATAGTAGCTAACCTGTACAAACATCAGCGGTGAGCGTAGGATCACAGTGGCGGTACCGTTGCCCAGGGTGGCGTCGGAATGCGCGCACTTTTGTACTGCCCGCTCAGCTGACTCGGTCCCACGTTGCCAGACGGAAAAAAGTACGGCGTCCAGAAGTGGCGGAGCATCGAGGAGAGGCGAACTGGCCAAAAACGGCATTGATAGGCCGCAGTCCGTTGACGAAAATGCGCCGAGCCAGGGGGAGCTTGTGTCGTTGAGCCATTCACGCATGGGTGTCGTCGGGACCGGCCGCATCGAAGAAACGAACCATGGCCGGCCCAGGAAAATCAGCAACAGGACCTGTACAAACATCAGCGGTGAGCGTAGGATCACAGTGGCGGTGCCGTGGCCCAGGGTGGCGTCAGAATGCGCGCACTTTTGTACTGCCCGCTCAGCTGACTCGGTCCCACGTTGCCAGACGGAAAAAACTACGGCGCAGGCCGTAGTTTTGCAGGCATATAGTTTTGCAGGCCGTAGTTGGCCGTAGCCTTAGTTTTGCAGGGAAAACTATGCAGGCATTTTTCAAACACTGGTGAAGAATACATAAAAAACATAGAAGCGAATATACAAGCAAATAACTCACATAAATTCATAACGTTTGCAAGCATTTTTCAAACATTGCTAAGGAATTCTGCGTGACAATCTCAGAATTAAGATTATTCCAGTCTGTTATTGTCCTAGGAAAAAAAGAATATTTGAAAACGTTATTCCGTGCGTTCAAGGGCGTTATTGATAAAGCGTGCCTTCGTCTTGTGTTATAAGCCTGATGAGTAAGTAAGGAACTTGGAAGTGGTAATGTTATAATGGCCGTTTACAAGTTGAAAGAGGAACTTTAATCGGCAGATACGGTTGTGCACAGTCACCGGGGATAATCCACTGCGTCTTACGAGCTCACTAACAGACGCACGGCCGTATGAATTGAAAACAAACCTAACTACCTTATGCTGTACACGTTCCAGTTTTTTTTTAATATTGGTTAAAGTGAATGGGTCCCAAATAATTATGGCGCATTACAACAATGGACGAATGTAGGAATTGTACGCCAATAAACGAACACTACACGTAGATGATTTTAGTGAACGCCTCAAGAACAACAGTTGACGGAAAGAATTTGCAATAACAGTATCTATGTGTTTCGTCCAGGAAAGCTCATTGGTAGCCCCAAATATTTGTACCCTGTTACCTCTAAAAAATGCGATTTTTGATAAAGTTAGCGAGTGTGCAGACGATTGCGCTTCTTACATCGTAGTTGCAGTACTCAAAGGCGCAAGGAAAGAAAAGGGGTTAAACAAAATTGCGGGTTAACTCGGCCTCGGGGGGGGGGGGGGGGGGGGGGTTACAACCCCCAAAACAACCCCCGTCGGTGCGCTAATGCAGGAAACAAAGATAATGTTCAATAGCCTGGCAAGGGAACACAATTTCAGGATCGCCAGTCAGCCTCTAGAGTGTGTAAAGGAGTACGTTTATCTAGGTCAATTGCTCACAGGGGACTCTGATCCTGAGAAGGAAATTTACAGAAGAATAAAATTGGATTGCAGTGCATACGGCTGGCATTGCCAAATACAGACTGGGAGCTCACCACTGTCGTTGAAAAGAAAAGTGTACAATCATTCCATTCTGTCGGTGCTAACATACGGGGCAGAAACTTGGAGGTTAACAAAGAAGCTCGAGAACAAGTTAAAGGCCGTACAAAGCGTGATGGAACGAAAAATGTTCGGCCTAACGTTAAGAGACACGAAGAGAGCGGTGTGGATCAAAAAGCAAATGGGGATCGCCGATATTGTCATTGACATTTAGGGGGAACAATGGAGCTGGACAGGCCATGTAATGCGTAGGATGAATAACCGGTGGACCATTAGAGTTACAGAATGGATACCAAGAGAAGGGAAGTGCAGTCGAGGACGGCAGAAAACTAGGTGGGGTGATGAAGTTAAGAAATTTGCAGGCGCATGTCGGAATCAGGTAGCGCAAGACAGGGGCAATTGAAGATCACAGGGAGAGGCCTTCGTCCTGCAGTGGACATAAATATAGACTGATGATGATGATGTTGGAATTTATCACTTCGTGATCGCACAAACTCTTTAAAAGTTGTATCTTTGCGTCAAATTACCAGGATGGCCGCACACGACAGATATAGGAAGCTTTCGATATCCTTAAAAGGAAATACGCGCATAAGTAATATAAAACATCATTAGCTTAGTGAGGCCCAAACTGCTCATTCACGCAGCCACCGTCGAGTTTGACGCGCCCCATAGTGAAATTAGTCGGAGCACGCTTTATAGCTCCGTTAGCAGTCTGCACTGAAAATTGAAGTGTTGTCATAGCCAATTTTCAATTTATTAATCTGACTCGAGCAAGTAATGCGAATGCAAGCACAATTTTAACGTGAATATCTTTGCTAGCATTTTTTGTCATATTTATGTACCGGAAAAATGCTCAGTAAAGTTGAACGTGTTTTAGTGAGTCACTTTGTTCATTACAAGCCATAGGCTAAGTGACGGACAGATTCAGACATTGATATTGGGGAAGTAATAAATGGTGAAAATTGCAAAAGCTCTCAGAGCACTGCTTTGCTGGACTCCATTCACTAGAAAACTGCATTTGTAATGATGAAAGCTTAATGACAGGAAATGATACCCCACTGCACAATGTTATATATGTGTACCACTACATGTGACGGGCAGCAAAACCACCTGTTTATTAAGACTGTATGCCACAACATAGCAAGGTGCTGTTTCACAGTATGGCACCTTTTCATGTGCACTTCTGGTAAGCTACCGTATGCACTGATGCATAAACACATTAACAGGGGAAAGAGACGAAGTAACTGTGCAAGCCACGTGATGCTTTTAACGTTTTGTATCTGTCAATGTTTCTGTTGTCACAGCTGATAGAACTTTCTTTGGTGCAAGTTGATTAATCACGTTGCAGCAACAGCACAAGAAGCAAGGTCAGAATGGTAGGAGAAAACAAAGCAAGGTGGCAAACTGAGGAGGCAAGGTAGACAAGAGAGAATGGCTTTAATGACATCGAAGAGGCCAGCCCTGCTATTCACTGGACTTGGTGCTTTGAATGAGACGAGTTAATGGAATTGTCGAAAGTCGTTACTGCAGCATGCTTACAAGAACAAATGCAAAAATAAAAGGATAGAAATAGGAACAAATACATACACGCACGGAAGAACTCACATATTCACACACATGAACACAAACGCGAGCGCAAACACTAACATATAAAATACAAAAAAGGGCAAAATAACAAATATACACAAACACACAAGAAAACACGCACACACATTTAACGCAGACGCGAGTAGAACTATTACGAGTCAGTTCACAAGCAGCTGTGCCTACTTTGTCGTACTTTTTTTAATGTACACATTGGCTATGTTGCCTTCACTGTCATAGGAATTTTTTAGTAGCGACATATATCACGACAAAGTGCAAAGCTGTGTTGTGGGAAAGCAAGTCGAGCGCTGACAGCACATCTTATGCGCGATTGTGTCACAGCAGGCTTTCTACAGCTGGCGCGTGCAGTGAGCGAAGAGTTCTAAGCCACACAGCGACGCGAATTCATGCCAAGCTCCCTTGCAACGGCACCAGTGTATCAGTCATAATTTTATATTAGCATTCAGGCTGACATTAAGGAAACAAACACTGCTTCCAAACACCTGACCGTTAACAATCCAATGACATTCGCTCAAGCAGCGCGTGTTAGTCACTGATTGTTAGCATTGGTGGAATGCAATCAATCGACGGTGCTACACAACACTCGAACGACGCCGCTAGACGCTCGGCTATCTTATCACACTGCTGCCAACGATCGGTCGTTTGCACGCTGAGCTGACAGCAACGAATCTTTGCGTTGGAGGTTGCTTTCACAAATGTTTTCTGTTGAGAAACTCGCAGGTTGGTTTCATCCGCGCATGCTTTTCTCATTTATCCTGATAATGGTTTTGCTCCATCATTTCACCACGTCCGACGAGAAACGCAGGGGCACAGTACACAAACACACCCGCCGCTCACAGTAGGTACAAGAGTTTGGCGAGCTCTCCTCGTCGTAACTTCACTTAGGAGCAAAACAAAACACCGCGGAACAAACACGTACGATGTTTGTTTGCAGCGGTATGCCGCCGCGGGATCTTGTTTCCACACGAAGCGCAGCGCAGCGCCACCGATCTTCGCTGCAACCTTTCTTCGCCGGCTCACGGCTCAGAACAAACGCACGCGGCACAAATTGTGCATCGTAAGCTCACAATAATATTTCCGGCATGACAGACCACCACAAACAATTCGAATTCACTCTGACGAAAGGAGACGCACAGAGCTGACGCGACTCGGCCCAGTTCGAAGCGAGGGCGCCCATGTTAGGCATGTTCTCCGTCGGCGGGGACACCGGCCGTCCGGCTCATGACGTCACCTGAAGTGCGCGCCTATTGGTGCCGGCTCGTGTCCATCCGCCTTTGAGGGGCAAATGCCGCTGTCTTCTAAAGTTGTATCCGACTATATAGAGCGTTGTATGTGAACTCTTTTCACGCTTTTTCCAATCTTCGAGTCCCACCTGGCCGCAAGAACAGCCGGGAGAGCTGACACGGCGGCACGAAACATGGAGACAAACGCAAACCTGCACACATGGCGCCTTTACCAGGGTACGAGCCCTAGGCACGCACCCTGGTACATGCACATGAGCCCACACAACTATGACGGAACCGCCATTGCGCCCCGACAACAGGGATGTTACAGCGAAAAGTCCCACGTGACTTCTTCCAACGTTTCTCCTAGCGTGCGGACTGGCTAGGGCCTCTGCCGTTTTTCCTTCCTCCATGTGTTGCCTCAACAACGCGAGTCTCGGAAACATGGAGGAAGGAAAGCGGCCCCGGTGAGCCCGGATGTTTCAGAGAGAAGGTGGCGGATGTTATTCGCAAAGGAGCGCTGGGGCGGTATTCTGTAAAAGTCTACCTAGTGGACTGTCCATTTCGGCGACCGTTGATTCGCTGCAGCTTGACGTGCAGGAAGGTGCCAGCCAGTCTCTCCTTCCTGCACGTCAAGCTGCAGCGAATCAACGGTCGCCGAAATGGACAGTCCACTAGGTAGACTCTTACCGAATACCGCCCCTGGTGTCCCAAACATCCTAGTTGCAGTAGCGCTCGTGAAGCTCTCGGCCTCCAAAAATTTTTCGGTCTTTCTCGAAGCACATTCCGTTCGCGACACAAGCTGAGTTTGGAGGGGGGTGCGTGAGCTTGAAAGCTGTGTTTAGCGTCTGCGAGTGTTTTCGCCAGCAACAGAAACACTCACGTAATCAAGGCGCGGGTCTTTGTCGTCTACTTCAACGGCCGACGGAAAAACGCAGGGGTGCGTCTCCTTCACTAAAGCTGCTACAGAACTTTTGTGGGTTTTATTGTGAGGTGGGCCAGCAGTGCACACTTCCGGCGGCTCGTAGCAATGCAAGTTCAAAGATCGCGCCGTCTGCTGCGGCGAGCTGAGATGGCACACCAACATGGCTGCACTTCCAGCTTCAAGAACGAGATGTGAGGGCCTCTCCTATTTTGTTTCTTTCCTCCGTGCTCGGCAAGAACGTGCAGACGCCATGACCCCAGAGGGACGGGAACAAAATTCGCACCAACAACTTTCACATAATTCAGCAGATTCACAAAGCTATTTGCTTACATTGGCAATCATTTTCAGAAGTTCCCGCATGATACTTTTTCTTGTTGGGCATAACGGCTGTACATCGCTTCCTGGAAGAATAGACATTTGGCCAGCGACTTTTTCACTTCTGCACGTCCTTTCTGGCGCGCTTCTCTCCTGCTAAAGTCGTGAAGCAACCAGCCCGTGCGCTTCTGTACGACATATGGTACGACATATGGGCCTTGACAAACTTGCGCAATCACAACTAGTGCTATTGATGCCATACTTCTGCCTAACGAAAAGAGAGCAGCATAGCGATATGTGATATGTGTTCTTTACGGTTGTCACTATACAGTAGAGCACTGCACGGGCTCGGGCTTACCCGAAAGATCGGGCGCCGCCCGGCCCGTGGGCCGGGCCGGGCCGGGTAGAGCAGTTTTTTCATGGGCTCGGGCCGGGCTCGGGCACGGCATGTGCTTTTTGACCCGGGCCGGGCTCAGGTTTTTTGACGTGGGCCCGGGCCGGGCTCGGGCTTTCTGGTGGTGTGCATGTGACGTGCAGCGAGTTATTCTCGGGCGTCTCAACTCTGAAAAACGTGTATTTTTCGGTCTCGGGCCGGGTGCGGGCCGGTTTCGAGCCGGGCTCGGGCCGAGCTCGGGCCTAAAGTAAAGGGGTGGCGGGCCGGGCCGGGCGGGTAACGTAGATTATTTCCGGGCCCGGGCCGGGCCCGGGTCTCACCAAAAAAGTTTTGATCGGGCTCGGGCGGGCCGCCCAACGTAAAAACGGGCCCGGGCCGGGCTCGGGCTGAAAAAATTGGCCCGTGCAGTGCTCTACTATACAGTATTCTTGCCTTGCGAATAATACGGGGCTTATGAGAATGTGCTTGATTTAGTACTGGCTATTCACTGTAATGTTTTCCCAAACCCAGGTTCAGTGTCGGGTGGTGGTGTCGGTCTAGCCATCGCAAATGCTCTTATGCTCACTGGAATGTTCCAGTGGGGTGTGCGACAGTCGGCAGAGATCGAAAGTCAGGTGAGTCAGTGGACAGCATGGCGCTGTTTCTGACAAAATTTGATGATTCAACTGTAGATGGCAAGTCGCCTGCTGAATCAACCAAGCGGAATCTTGCAAAGAATTTCTCACTAACAAACAGCGCCGCGCATCTTACGCGAAGCTGTTAGGGCGGCCACAAGCTCTGAAATACGTCATATGTCAGCTTTCACAGTTACATGAAAAAAAAGTGGTTCACTCCGAAGCTTTATATATAAAAAAAAAGAAAGTGAATGGGGAAACGTTAGCGGGACATGCAGCGAAGTGTTTGCTTAGTGGTTAATTAGAGGCTAAATGGAGATTGCTGAAACCGACTTGCACAAAGTTTTCATTTGTTCAAAACAACAGGCATGATGTACGTTATGTATAGACAGGTCGAAGTGTATGAGGTAATGAGGGCCTGTGCAATAATTCGCGTATGCAAACGCCCGGACAGTTACATCTGCATTTTGCGAACGGCACAGAATTTAGCCCGTTGCCCTGGGAGAAATATAATCGTCACCTAAATCAACGTATAGAAATATGTGGGAAACTTTATGGCAAACCTACATGTGAAAGTAAACCCGAGCGCCCCAGATGTTTAGTAACATGTGCGCGCAGCTTACAATTTTTTAAGCTTTGAAAAGAACCAGCCGTCCAGAATTCCAAGAGAATACGAGTGCCTGAAAATGATGCAGATATAGTTGCTGGGGAGGATGCTAGCAAGAATGCATGTCTTATCTTCCTGACGCCACTGCCGCGACGTTTGGTTTGTTTCGCCACAGTTCATGGTGACCAGCTTGTTCACGTAAGAATACACCTGCACATACTGAGTGCCCGAAATTGTTTGCGCTCGTAAACGGGTTTTGAACCACTCCTTGCACTTGGTGAAAAACGTGGATAGCATAAGCTGCAGCGAACATCTCAGCCACGTTTTGCAGTCGTACGCGGCGCGTGGAACTCGGAAGTGGAGCGCGAAGTCACCTTTCTCTTAAACGCTCTCTCTTTTAAAGAGAAGCCTGCTGAATAAACCGTTAAGAAAAGAGTGAGGAGCAGGAGAGAGATTATAGTTTATCGTTCAACTGCGCGTCCAGCCAGGCCGTACGCCGTTGTTGCGACGCCAAGGCCACCTTCAGGCGCCCCAGCGCGCTTCGTTTTCGCAAAGGGCGCTGGGGCGCCTGAAGGTGGCCTCGGCGTCGCAACAACGGCGTACGGCCTGGCTGGACGCGCAGTTGAACGATAAACTATAATCTCTCTCCTGCTCCTCACTCTTTTCTGGGCGGTTTATTTCGTAATAAAGCATCCAGGGACCACGGCTGCTATTGGCCAATAGCTGACACTAACGCCCCTCCATCATCAGCTTACGCTTTTTTTAAAGTACCTTTGAGGAGCCGCCTATTTCCGGTTCTGCCGCTTTCTTCCGTTCTGGCCTACCATGTTGTTTCCGCGCTCGCCGAGAGAACACGCACGATCAAGCGGCTGCGGCGGAAAGGCCGACAGTAAGATCATGGCGGCACTTCCGCTTCCGTCGGTTAGAGATGAGGGGGAGAGCAGGCCCGTGCTACTTAACTGACAGCGGTAGTAGTACTTTGGAGCAGCTTTAGCTGACACCAATCAAAAATGGTGTTGTGATCAATGCGCTTCTTCCTACTGTTACTGTGTATATTTATTGAGCAAGTTTAATAAACAGGCTGAAATATGGGAAAATCTGCTTGCGAATTTTGATAAGAAATACGTACTTCCGGAAGAAGCCGACTATATAGTCTGCTGAAGCTTGGCTGTGGCCGCTCGCGTAGGAATTAAACTTTGGCCACCCTGCTTATCAGTGTCGTAGCCGTCGGGTCCCGCTAATTTCGACTAGCTTTGAATGCTCAACTAGCCTCGAACCACGCGAAACCTAAGGTCAGACCCAATGCAGACTTGCCAGCGCGCGATCACTCCTGGCTGCCTCTGAGCCGGTATTTTGTAGCGATGCTTTTCCGGTGCTAATGCCTTTTCGCGCTTATCGCGCTTTGTCAGTGGTCACAACGACGGTCCGCTCGCGTTATCAACGGGATCAGCCGGCCGTGAGCGGTGGATGATAAGACTAGTATAGAATAAGTCATAAGGCATCGCTACAAAATACCGGCCTGGTTAAGGTACGTTCAGACTACGTGCGTAATGTGCAGATATTTTGCAAGAAACGGAAGCGCAAACGCAAGAAGCGCAACTAAATGGTTCAGACTACAATCGCATGAAGCGTTAAGAGCGCAACAGTAGTCACGCGCGCGAGCGTAATTGTTGGAAGGCCCGCTACTTTTACGTTTCATACAGATACGACAGTTACGGCGTGCCCAATAAGCGCCGCAGTTTCGGTCTTAAATTTCGGGTGACGCGACTACCAGCATCACCTACCCAGTTAGAGCAACCGCCCAACGGACGTGGCTGCGTGTGTGCGTAGTAGCTTGTGTGCGTAGTTGTGTGCGTAGTCTGTTTAAAGGCGCCATGTTGAAATCCACTGAGACGCAACTGGCCAGCTCACGTTTTGATTGGCCGGTCTTAGGATGCGTAACGTATGCAACTGCCAATGTGAACGACCAGCATTGTTAACGATCTTAACGCTTGTAACGCGCGATACGGTCTTTATGACAGATGCACGCTTTGCTAACGTTACGACTGCAGTCTGAACATACCTTTAGACGCCTTGGTAGACATATTGATAGTGCTTCAAAATGCGCAAGTTGGATGTGGCTACTATCCGGCGGTCAAGCTGTTGAAGCACAAAGCATGTTCGCACCATGTAACACGGCCGCATGAGCGTGAACGCGCACTCAAGCCCTCTCGTGCACAAAGTAAAGGCTGCGCATGCGCACTATGGTTGCGTGTATACCTGGTGACAACTTTCTGTGGGAGCACGGCCAAGGCTACGTGCTTCGGCTCCTTGGCCGTGCTGCCACAGAAAGTTGTCGCAAGAGTTGCGGTCTGCTGCGTAGCGTAGATACCGCTGTCGCCGCGACTTGCCAAGCGCACTGCGGCTCGCCGAGGTCAACCGCGTTTGGCGCGTCGTAGGCGCCAAAATGGGAAGTAGTGGCGACAATGTTAACATCCAAAATCACACTTGAACTGCGTGCCACGGTGATGTTCAGTAGGCGGGGCATTGTGGGCACGCCCGCTCCTCCGTAGCCTTGGCAGTGCAAGGCATGGAAGAAGGAGCGGGAGCACCGCAAAGAGTGTGCTTGATTGCCAATAAATCCGCGTCTGCCGAAGTTGTTGAAGTACGTTTTACGGCAAATTATTTCTGAAATAGCCTATTTCAACTTCAAATCCATTTCTACAATTCGATAAAAAGTGGATCAGCGCCCCTTTAAACCTTGTATTTCTCAATCCGTCAACACAACAAAATTCTATGGCGGAATAAGTGGCAATAGCACTGATTTATTGACGCAGTAAAATAATGTTAAACAGGAACCTTGGTCAAATACTTGGCAAACATGGCACAGTCGTCGAGCTACTTGTATTGCCCAATCAGTTTCATTTGCACATCGCATTCAGTCGAAGAACGAAATAGAATCGCCACACGATCCTGAATTTTCTGCTAACGATGCGCTTTTTGTAGCAACGCCTGGCTTTGGGCCGCTATAATAAATAAGGCGACATGCGGAGATGGGGAGGATCAAAAGAACAGCTCGATGGGCGCTGCTTTTAGTGCTCGTATTTAGCGCTGTTTTATGAACACTGACGAGACGGGACAACTCACTCACATCATGGCATTGTGGCGCAGATGACTTCGGTGGAACGCGTGCTCGAGTACAGCAACGTGCAACCCGAGGCGGAGCTGGAGTCTTCGCCAGGCCGGAAACCGCCGCCCACGTGGCCCGAGCATGGCGCCATAACGCTTGACGGCATGTCCCTGTCGTACTCGAAGGACGAGACTCCCGTACTTAAGGACCTGCACTGTCACATAAAGGCCAGGGAGAAGGTACGGTTCAATAATGCAGTCGAGATAATCAATGACGCGTTTCTACGCTTCATTGTTCGCTAAGTGTCACAACGGAACGAATCTGCCGCCACATTTTCAGACCAAACAAAGTCGATCAGATCGCACGGACACATCCGTCACTGCACCTGTGTGGATAAATGGTTTCTTGCACTAGTTCGCCCAGACAAAGGCGCCTTTTGTTTGCCTAAACACAAGCATACAGGTTTATCAACACATGGTACTTCCACACCACTTTTCATTCTGAAGTGCTGCGTCACGTAGTGGCATTTAAAATTTAGAGCTGAATAATTTTTTTCGACATGAATGAGAGGCTAGCAGTCGTCGCGCCCAAGCTGAATAGGACGTATGAAATGAAAGCAGTAGAAGCCTCCAGCATGATGATGAAAAAATACAACAGTTTTATGAAGGTTTTGAATTGGCGATTAGGAAGGTGCAAACTCAGTTTACTGTAGTCATAGGCGGCTTCAATGCAAACGTAAGGAAAAAGCAGGCAAGTGAACAAGCAATTGGCAACTACGGCATCGATTCTAGGTATACTAGAGGAGAGATGTTGGTAGAATTCGCGGAAAGGAATAGGCTCCGAATAATGAATATCTTCTTCAAGAAGAGCAGCAACAGGAAGTGGACCTGAAAAAGCCCTAATGGAGAAACAATAAATGAAATAGACTTCATACTCTCTGCCGATCCCAGCATAGTGCAGGATATAGAAGTGTTAGGAAAGTTAAAGTGCAGTGACCATAGGTCAGTGAGGTCTAAGATTCCTCTCAATTTGAAGAGAGAAAAAGTAAAAATCGTCAAGAAGAAACAGGCCAACCTAGATGCAGCAAGGGTACAAGCCGGCCAATTCAGGCTGGCGCTCGCAAACAAATACGCTGCTTTAGAAGAGAAAGATGAAGATAACATACAGGAAATTAATGAAACCGTAACAATGCTGATCTCAGAAGCAACAATTGAAGTGGGAGGTAAGGCACTAAGGCAGCCAGTAGTTAAGCTCTCCCAAGTAACAAAGGACCTAATAAAGAAACGACAAAGCATGAAAGTGTCTTACTCAAGAAATCAGATTGAATTCGCTGAACTGTCAAAACTAATCAACAAGAAGAAAGTAAGGGATATCCGAAATTATAACGTGGAAAAGATTGAGGAAGCAGTAAAACATGGATGCAGCATGAAATCAGTGAGAAGAAAACTCGGCATAGGACAAGGCAAAATGGATGCACTGAAAGATAAGCAGGGTAATATCATCAGCAATTTCGATGACGTAGTAAAAGCAGCTGAATTCTATACTAACCTGTACAGCTCCAGAGCAACCAAGCTACTTTAATTCGAAGTAGTGACGAACAGCATACAGAGGCTACTTCAATAACTACCGATGAAGTTAGAAGGGCCTTGCAATACACTACCCGGGGAAAAGCGGCTGGAGAAGATGGAATAACAGTCGATTTGATCAAAGATGGAGGAGATATTATGCTTGAAAACCTTGCGGCCCCTTATTCGCAATGCCTTACCACTTGAAGTGTGCGAGAGAGCTGGAAGAACGCCAACATGATACTAAGTGATAAAAAGGGGAGATGTTAGAGAATTGAAAAATGATAGGCCCATTAGCTTGCTTTCAGTATTGTATAAGATATTCACCAAGGTAATTTCCCATAGAATCAGGGCAACACTTGACTTCAGCCAACTAAGAGAACAAGCTGGCTTCAGGAAGGGATATTCTACGATGGATCATATCGATGTCATCAATCAGGCAATAGAGAAATCTGCGGAGTACGATCAACCTGTCTATAATGGCTTTCATAGATTATGAAAAGGCATTTGATTCAGTAGAGATACCAGCGGTGATAGAGGCATTGCGTAATCAAGAAGTACAGGAGGCATACGTGAATACCTTGGGAAACACCTACAAAGATTCCACGGCTACATTGGTTCTCCACAAGAAAGGTAGAAAACTACCTATCAAGAAAGGAGTCAGGCAAGGAGACACAATCTCTCCAATGCAATTCACTGCATGCTTAGAAGTATTCAAGCTCTTCGGCTGGGAACGCTTGGGAGTGAGGATGAACGGCGAATATCTCAGCAACCTTCGGTATGCAGATAAAATTGTCCTGTTCAGCAAAAAAAGGGATGAGTTAAAACAAATTATTGAGGACCTTAACCGAGAAAGTGTAAGAGTGTAGTTGAAGATTAATATGCAAAAGACAAAGCCTGGCAAGGGAACAAAATTTCAGGATCGCCAGTCGGCCTCTAGATTCTGTAAAGGAGTACGTATATCTAAGTCAATTGCTCACAGGGGACCCTGATCATGAGAAGGAAATTTACAGAAGAATACATTTGTGTTAGAGTGCATAAGGCAGCCATTGCCAAATACTGACAGGGAGCTTACCACTGTCGTTGAAAAGGAAAGTGTACAATTGCATTCTACCGGTGCTAACATATGGGGCAGAAACTGGGAGGTTAACAAAGAAGCTCGAGAACAAGTTAAGAGAGAGAGAAAAAAGTTGTCGCAGTTTCACCTGAAAGGCGAAGCATCAATTGCGATAGCAAATTTGTAGAGAGCTATACGGAGTAATGATAGTAGCTTTATCAGCTGTATAAACTTGTACATGCAGCAGCACCGGCAACACGCAGAACTGTTGTCGACGCCGTCGGCGTTTTGCCCACGTTCGCACAAAATGCGTGCGGCGTTGGTGACTGTTGCCGGAGCCTCTGATATAAATAGGTACTTGGTGCCGCAGCTAAAAGTCCCCTCCCTTCCCCCCCCCCCCCCCCCCACGGCCTTTCGTGCGTCAGAAGAAGGCGCGTTTGCTCTACATATATGGTGATTGTAAAGGAGGAAAGAGACGCCTACTTCTGCAGCCCTTAAGGGAGCACGGCACAGAACGCGCGTTTGTTCGCCGTGCGTTCACTCCCCGTGAAAGCGCGCGTCCCTCGTGCCCTTTCACTCGCACATACAGCGTTCGGCGGCGCGCGGCGACGATTTCATCTCCATTGACGTCATACGGAACCTCACGGCGACGGCGACGCCGACGGCAGAAATCTGCTTTGGAGTGTCCATATAATTGCTATCGCAATAATAATTTTATTCAAGTAAAATTTAGTAAAATTGTTAAGGGGGCCGGAGGGTGGGTCCTGAGTCTAGGACTCCAGTGGCCTCCGCCACGCGCCGTGCCTCGTCGAAGAGGCTCAATTGAGTCTCTAGGTCAGTCCGGGCGAGGATTGCTGCTCAAGGCTCCCGAAAAGAATTTTGTGCTAGTTGGGGTGAAGTTGAATTTTGGGGCCGTGATTGGCACTCCCATGTCACATGGGGCAAAGATGGCCTCCCTCCACACCAGGGGCATTGATTGGCATGTCTGGTTGGCCAGATGGCATGCCATCGCCCCAGATGTGGGTAGCTGTTTCTCTGGAATTTTCTGTATAGTATAGAGAAGGGAAGCGCAGTCAAGGACCGCAGAAAACTAGGTTCTGTGATGAAGTTGGGAAATTTGCAGACGCAAGTTGGAATCGGCTAGCGCACGACAGGGGTAATTGGAAGTCGCAGAGAGAGGCCTTCGTCCTGCAGTGGACATAAAATAGGTTGCTGCTGCTGCTGATTTTTTTTTTCGACGTTGGCGACGGTGCAACGGTACGTATCGCACAAGGCTGTGGCTAACGGTGAGTCCGACGTCTCCGCTCAAGTTTTGATGGGAAAGCATCAAATGGCTCACTTAGCGAAAAAGGTTGCGTATGTGGCAGCGAAACAGCACCTGAATTCCCATTGGCTACTACGCCACGTTACGCGCGCCACGACGGATCAGAGCGGGCGAGGGGAACATCTTTTGCCACGCTAGCACGCCTAGTGTTGCGTGACGGGTGATAGGCATAGCGGCAACGCCACGTCATCCTCACTCTCGCTTTCGGAAGCCTGTGTTAACCGCGAGTTCCTTGTCCGCTTCGCATTGGTAGTCGCTGTAAAAAATTAATGTCTATATATAGTGTAAAGATGAAGACATGCACTTGGGCTCGGGTGCTCGGACAGCGGGCGCTAGGGGCCGAAAGAGGGGAAGACGCAGACGAAGCAGAGCATAGAACAGCCGACCCCGGAACGGGTGCTGTCTCTGTATCTCTCCTAGAGCACTGCACGGGCCCGGGCCGGCCCGAAAGCCCGGGCCCGGCCCGGCCCGCGGGCCGGGCTGGGCTGTCTGAAGCGTTTGTCGGCGGGCTCGGGCCGGGCCCGGGCCGGGCTCGGGCTTGAGGCCGCAGGCCCGGGCGGGACTCGGGCTTGAAGCCACGGGCCCGGGCCAGACACGGGCCCGCTCATTGAAGGGCCTAAGTAGGCCTTCGAGCACACGCGACCGTTATGCATTGCATGGTTCAATGCATTCTGTGCCAAGCTGAAGTGACATGTGCGAGATGACTGTCATCATCATCATCAGCCTATATTTATGTCCACTGCAGGACGAAGGCCTCTCCCTGCGATCTCCAATTAACCTTCTCTTGCGCTAGCTGATTCCAATTTGCGCCTGCGAATTTCCTAACTTCATCACCCCACCTAGTTTTCTGCCGTCCTGGACTGCGCGTTCCTTCCCTTGGTATCCATTCAGTAGCTCTAATGGTCCATCGGTTATCCATCCTACGCATTACATAGCCTGCCCAGATCCATTTTTTTCCGCTTAATGTCAACTAGAATATCGGTTATCCCAGTTTGTTCACAGATCCACACCGCTCTCTTGACTGCATATCTTATCAGATGACTATATCTCATCAAAGAAAATTGTAAAACAGATGAAGTTCTCATTTTTAACAGCGGAGCTGTTTCAGCCGGGCCTAATGTGTCCGCTGAATCCAAAAATGTGGGCCGATCCTGGCAGTAGTGCAGAAAGGGTCCAAGAGCAATGGCACATACACCTGTGAACTAGCAAAGCTGAGCCTGGATGTGTCTAGCTAAGAATGGTGGGGACTAATTGTCTATCGATAGGCAATTGATAGCCAATCAATAGTTAGTCGATAATCAATCAATAATCAATAAATTCCCGAAAATGCTGGGGATTACTTGGTAGTGCTTAGCCTAGCCCAAATACGTGGCCAATACCTTACGATAACCAATCAACAGCCAATCAAGAGCTAATCAATAATGGATCAATAATCAATAAATTCAGATAACTTGGTAGTGCTTAGCGTATCCCAAGTACGTGGCCAATATCTTGTAATAGACAATCGATAGCCAATCAATAGCTAATGGATAATCTGTAATAATAAATAAATTCAGGGAAATGCTGGATGACTTGGTAGGGCTCAGTCTATCCCAAAAGCCAGGACTAGCTAGGTGCCCATCATCTCCGCTGTCTCTTTAGCATTGCGCCGCCAGTGCAAGCTACGGAAATTTTTTTTTCTTTTCCGCAAAAACGAACATTGTTTCCGCGTAAGGAAAAATAAATTATACAAAGACCACTCCTCAAATCATTTCCGTGTTACCGCTTTTGCGATCGCACTATTATCAGTGTCGATACTATGGCATTATTTTAGTGCTAAGGCCAGTTACTTTTGTGCTTCAATGCATAAAACAGCGTTTTCCTCAAAAAGTTAACTGGAACGCCCATGCATTTCGTCGGACACTTTGAAAATTATTATCTTGAAACTAGTTCAGTCCTGAGAATTCGTTCCAAGTGGATGCGCCTTGCAAACTAAGCGGCTATAATTCGTAGTTTGAAAGATGTTCCGCTAAATAATTAAAAAGTCAATTCGCATAATTAGGTTAAATATTCAAATAGGCGTTTTGACCATCCATTAGGCTATCCATGTCAGAATTAGCTTGGAACTACATAAAACAATTAGCCTCCTTAGAGCGTCGTCGCATTAATGCGAACACAAGAAATCCTGAGATATGGTCAATTCCATACTTCAGAACACTCTACAAGTATCAGTCGTTAATACATTACCTGCCATTCACTTTGAACAGACACAAAAATGGCGGTAATTTCAGTAAGAAAGAACTCAGCTGAAACTTTGGTCTCTTGTAATGTATCTGACGTGATTATTCTGTCTTTGTGTATGGTTCTGAGTATATAATGTAAATCCTGTTTGGTTTTCTTAGCAAATGTTGATCTTGTAAAATTCAGTCTCATGCTATGTTGTATAGCTGGTGTTGCGTTGTTTTGTATAGCTAGTATTGTTATTGTAGTGTTATTTAAAATGCATTCTGTTAAAATTTTTAACACGAAAGTGTTTTATGCCGGGGTCCACCAAGACTTCACTGACGTATTTCCGTCACGGAAATACGTCATAGAACATAATACAAAGAAAGAAACCAGAAGAAAAAGTTCCACAAACACGCAAAATTTGGAAATCGAACCCACGACCTCTCGGTCCGCGACGATAGATCGCCGAGCGTTTAACCCATTGCGCCACAAACGCATTTGCAGAGAGCTACACAGACGCGCCTTATATATCTAACACTCCTCCGTGTACCCGCGCTCTTGCTCGGGGCGGTGCCGCCGCCTACGAGCAGAAAAGAGAAGTACTGCATTATGACACTAACGTGCACCGACAGTGAACGCTTCGGTGGTCTCAGCACTACGACGCCTCGATGCCAGCATTCGAAGGGACGCTGGCATCAAGAAGCACTACCAACGCCACCTAGGTGGCGTTCACCGTACTCAGCACAGCGGAGCGTGGCCTCCGCAATTAGCTCTGAAAATGTTTCTGAAGTTGATCGCGGAGGCTGCAATTACGACGCGCTGTACGCGCTGATTTGACTCGGTGACGATTCAGTTACGTGCTTTGTCTTGCGCGTTGTATTAGTGTGTCAGTTACGTGCTTCGTCTTTCGCGTTGCGCTAGCGTGTGCAGCGTAGTGCAGCTTCCATATCCACGACGGTTGCTCATGGTCATCGACGTTGGTAGTCGTGATGGAGGAGACGTGCCACCAGGCGTCAGCGTGGGTGCATCAACGCCTAAGGGCGCTTTAGCCACAAAACACCAATAGACATTATATATCAATGTGCAATAAACATTACACTACTTCTGTGAAGACACGTTTCACTTTCGTGTTCTATACCGATTCCTATATAAGAGGGATCAACCACATTTTTTTGACGTTCTCGAGTCTCGCTAGTGAGGGAACGTGCCAGCTGACGGCAATCTTCAGCATACTTGGCAACTTCGGAAAGCGGAGTGTACTCTGCGGCGTCAGGTTGGTACGGCAGTATGGTGTCCAAAGGGCATGAAGGCTCACGGCCATACACAATGAAAAAGGGTAAAAGCCGGTAGTCGCTTGCGTCGGGGTGTTGTTGGCGAACGTGAGTAAGGGGAGTACGGTGTCCCAGTTGGAGTGGTCGGATGAAATATACATCCGCAACATGTCGCCAAGTGTGCGATTGAACCGTTCGGGGATGGTATGCGGTCGATTTTCGGTGAATGATCCTGCACTCAGCGAGGAGGGCTTCGACTCCCTCCGACAAGAAGACACGGACCCTATCACTCAGTAGTACGCGGAGAGCACCGTGGCGAAGAACAAAATTGCGAAGAATAAAAAACCAAACTTCACGGGCGGTTGCTGCCGGCAGAGCTGAAGTCTGAGCGTAGCGAGTAAGATGATCTACGCCGACAATAATCCACCGATTTCCACACCCACTGCATGGAAGCGGGCCGTAGAGGTCGACGCCGACGCGGTCGCACGGATGAGCCGGGCGTGGTAGCGGCTGCAACGGTCCTGTGAAGCGGTGTGTTGGTGTCTTGCCCTGTTGGCAAGTAGTACAAGCCTGAATGTACTTTTGCACAAAGTTGTACATGCCTCGCAAATAATAGCGCTGACGCAACCTTGTGTAAGTTTTGAGGACGCCGGCATGAGCGCTTAGGGTATCAGCGTGAAAAGACGCGCATATGTCAGAGCGCATATGACGAGGTATAGCAAGGAGCCATTTCCGACCGTCGGGCATATAGTTGCGGTGATATAGAATGTTGTCTCGCACGGAAAAGTGGATTGCTTGGCGACGCAGTGCTCGTGTCGAAGGGACATCAGATGGAGCGGCAAGGTAGTCAAGTAACATTGCAAGTGTTGGGTCCTTTCGCTGCTCTGTGAGCATGTCTGTGATGGTCAACGGTGGCAGGGTGGACGAGGAGTCTGACAAAGACGCCAAGTCAGGCGTCAGTGGGGAGCGGGAGAGCGCATCAGCGTCGGAGTGCTTGCGACAGGAGCGGTACATGATGCGGATGTCGTACTCTTGCAAGCGAAGCGCCCAATGTCCTAAGCATCCCGACGGGTCTGTCCAGGAAGAAAGCCAACAAAGTGCATGGTGGTCAGTAACTACGGCGAAAGAACGGCCGTAAAGGTATGAGCGAAACTTGATTAGTGCCCAGATGATCGCTAGGCACTCCGTTTCTTTCACGGAGTAATTTAATTCTGCTTTCTCTAGAGTGCGGCTCGCATAAGCGACGACGTATTCATCATAGCCAGCTTTCCGTTGCGCTAAGACCGCACTCAGGCCAACTCCGCTGGCGTCAGTGTGAACTTCCGTAGGAGCAGCAGGGTCGTAGTGGCGAAGAATTGGTGGTGAGGTCAACAAGTGGCGCAACTGTTGAAATGCCGCATCACATTCAAGCGACCACGCTGATATGCCGTCACTGGCGGAAAGTAAACTTGTCAAGGGCGCCATGATGGATGCGAAGTTGCGTACGAAGCGACGAAATTAGGAACATAAGCCAATAAAAATTCTAAGGGTTTTGATAGACGTGGGCGTTGGGAAGTCTGCAACGCCGCGGAGCTTGTCTGGGTCCGGGAGGACGCCGTCTTTTGAGACTACGTGACCCAAGATGGTTAACTTGCTTGCAGCAAAACGGCACTTTTTGAGGTTGAGCTGTAGGCCGGCAGAGGCGAGACAGGTCAGAATGTCATGCAGGTGAGTGAGATGTCTCGGAAAATCGGTTGAGAAGAAGACAATGTCGTCGAGGTAACATAGACATGTCTTCCATTTGTGGCCTCGAAGTATGGTATCGATCATACGCTCAAACGTAGCAGGCGCGTTGCACAAGCCGAAGGGCATGACGTTAAACTCGTAGAGGCCATCGTGTGTAAAGAATGCGGTTTTCGGACGGTCAGGTTCGGCAATTGGAACTGGCCAGTACCCGGAGCGCAGAATCAAGGAAGTGAAGTATTCTGCGCCTTGCAAGCAGTCGAGAGCGTCGTCGATTCGAGGCAGTGGATACACGTATTTTCTTGTTATCTTGTTTAGGCGTCTGTAGTGGACACAAAGGCGAATGGAGCCATCTTTTTTTCTTAGCAATACGACAGGTGAAGACTAAGGACTTTGAGAAAGACGGATGAATTCACGTTTGAGCATGTCGTCCACTTTCTCCGTGATGACTCGGCGCTCTTTGGCCGAGACACGATACGGGCGCTGTCGCAAGGGGGAGTGGGAACCGGTGTCGATGGTGTGAGAAACAGGGGCGTAGCCAGGGGGGGGGGGGTTGGGGGGGTTCCAACACCCCCCAAAATTTTTTCCGCACCCCCCCCCCCCTTACCCACCCTTTGTTCTTGTCGCTTCGCGCTGACGACATAATTCATGAAACCGGTGCTACTATCACAATTTCATTCCTGGGCGCTTCCGTTTGGGTTGGTAATTTACAGCGAATCATGTCTGCATATGGAAAAAACTGTCACAGTGTTTGTCAAGGCTTTGACACTCTGTGAAGTTTTGGGCGAGAATGTGGCGGCCGCATTCTGAAGCAACAAATGTGCAACAAATGCAGCAACAAATGCGGCAGCCGCATTTTAGATGATGGCGAAAACGCTCGAGGCCCATTTACTTAGATTTCACGTTAAAGACCCTAGGTGGTCGAAATCTCTGCTATACATTTACGCCGCTTCCCTTCAGGTGCCGGTTAGGCCGCGCTCGCGCAGGATCTTAGGCTACGTTCACACTTGGTCTCGAAGCTGTCGGAAGTGGCAAAATCTTGCAAAAATCCGCCCGCCTAGGCAGAAAGACAGGCAGAAAAACAGGCTGCGAGCCAAATCGGTCTCGGGCCGATTTTTTTGCCATGGCGAAGTGGAAGCGCGGCGGAAAGTCGTTCTGCTTCACTGGAAGCTACACTAGCATGTAAACAACCGGTCGTAAAATTGAACATGGCACCAAAAGTGTAGGCTGTAATGCTGATCGATGCGACCAAGAACCAGCCCTTGCTCTACGACAATAGTGGCACTAAAACGTACTGTCAGCAATACTCGCGATAGTATTGAACGTCGCGCGACCGGAGGTGCGGCAACGAAGCCTTGGCGTGACCCAACTTCTCGCGTTTTTGCAAAGCCAGCCGAACCCACCACCGCCGTTTCCGAGGTGTCCGCGTCTTCCGTTTATGCATTGTCCATTTCTAGAAAACAAGTAGGTAGAAGTATAAAAGCCATTTCTTCTTCCACTTCCATGGCAGACAATAGTTAGGCGGAATCCTCGCTGGCGCTCCATAATTCTTCTCGCACGTGTACGGTATGTTGCAGAAGTCGCGGGGTGCTTTTCTCGTCGTGACTACAGATTGAGAGCGTAGGTCTCACGTAGGACGCGCAGGCTTTGGCCAGCCCCAACACAAGGGCCAGCCCGGGTTTTAGCTGTGGTGTTCCCGTTGTCCCTTTGGTGTCCTGGAGGCGCCGTCAATACGAAATGATGAAATGTTATTACAACTTGTAAATAAAAGCTATTAAAGAAATATTATTACCCCTAGGCACCAACCTGTGACTCAGCGCTACCGCGCCCGTGTGAAGAGAATTACGGAACGCCTACGAGGAATTTAGCGAAGATCGCAGATGAAACGCGAAGTTGCGTAAAATGATCACTTTTGATGACGGTACGTGGCTCAATAAATGAACATACCGCTCGAAATAAGGCGATAATGAGTGCCACCACACCGACAAACGTACGCAGACTAGATAGATCTGGACGAAAACGGCAGCGGCGGCCGCGGCGGTAGCAAAACAAATGGGAACAAATTGGACAGGCGCGGAAAAAATTTTCCGGCCGCTTTGGCCTTTCCGCCCGCTTGCCGCTTCACAAGTGTGAACGTAGGCTTAGTCTGCGCGAGAAACGTCTCTTGTTTGCGATTGCACCCCTACGGAAGGCTGGTAATTACTGTTGTGTTGTTGAATCCTAAACCAGCAATTACGGAAGGCTGGTAGTTGCTGTTTTGTTGTGGAATCCCAAACCAGCAATGTACACACCAGTGGCGTAGCCAGAAATTTTGTTCGGGGGGGGCTCAGGTTGCAGCGCGGCCTCCTCCTTATAGAAGTTGTCGAGGGATCAAATACATGAATAATAACTGCATTGCCAATGCAATTGTATATTAGATGCTGCAAACGAATTATTGAACGCTACGCACTGTCAAGTAAAATATGTATTTTTTCATAAAAGAATATACTCGGATGTCCTAAAAATTCTGCCAGAAATAACTGATATCAATGCGGCCGCGTTTTTTTTTTTTGTGTCTATTTAATAAGGAAAGAAAATATCACACGGACATTAGAACTATATGAGTTCGAAACCAGGAAAGCAGTGTATACAGCTGATATGAAGAACGTAAAGGCCATGAAATTAATAAGTTGAGGACAAATATTTTGATGAATCTTCGCCATTCAAGAACCTTGTTTATATTTTTGAACATATGCAACGGCCAGGAAAAAACCTCAATGACGCTGTCCCTCGTTGCAATAGATTGCGCAGGAGCAGCTGTTACCGGTCGTGTATTGTAATTACACCGAGATTAAACTCGCAACAGTGAGTACAAATAAAAAGTAGGAGAGAGAGAGAGAGAGAGAGAAGTCATAAGGGAAAGGCAGGGAGGTTAACCATGCTGAGCCCGGTTGGCTACCCTGCACGGGGAAGGGGGAGAAGGGATTGAAAGAGAAGGAAGAGAGAAGTTCACAGTTCACACGTTGCACATTTAAAGTTAAGCGTTCATCGCTGAGTTTCGTCACAGGCGGTCATACAGGCATGCGCACTTCAAAAAACACAGCAGCGCCTTTGTAGCCCTGCACACAGCAGACGCACGAGGCCACGCGCCCAAGGTCTTTTCCTCCGTAAAAGGCCTGTCGTCTAAGTGCCCCAAAGCCGTCCGAAGGGCAATCCTCTCATCTTCGTATCTGTGTAAGTCACATAAAAGTAGCAGTTCTGCAAAATATACATTAGAAATGCGAAGATAGAATGGAATATATAAATGCGAAGATACAACTCGCTAAAGGGCAAAAAGAGTCGCTGGAAACAAAGTTCACTGCTTGTATACACAACACCTCGCAACAAGATATTTAAATATACGTCTAAGTCTCCAATAAATCTACGTATTTAAGCAAACGTCACTGTATATTATGCGTCAAACAAGACAAATAAACACGTGGCGGAGTCAGAGATAGTAAACTTTGCGCGCAGGAAGACAGATGATCTAGGCAAGAACAAAAATATGATCGCAGAAATCGTGATATGTTCTCGGGCCATGCAGCGGTCGCGACAGCACCATACAGGTATAATAATAGAGGAATAATGCAGAAACCAGTACGAAAATGTGTAATTTAACTGTCTGCACAGCGGCAACAATTATTCTGCACCCAAAATTAAAGGAGGGTTTTGCTTCGTTTCAAAAAAGAAATAAAAGCAGGTAGCTAAAAAGGAAAGAAAAGGACAAACGAAAGCCACAGATGATGCGGCAAGTTACTACGCAATATCCGAGTGTGTTCTTGGCAAACGCCGCTTGGGCCGGGCTTTGAATGAGCAAGGTCGGTCAAAATTGGTTATTGATGCCCTCGTAATTTTCGTATTCGCATGATAATTTTGATCATGATGCTAACTGCTAGATTAAACGGCTAAAATTTCTGCGGTTTCAAAGCTAACGAACAGTCATACGTTTTCATAATTACGAGATTATGGACCTGAAGGAACAGAGCTTTTTACTTGCATTGATTTTTGCTGCTTCGCTATCTAAAGGACAAACTTCTCGGCGGGGAAGTTGAGCGAAGCGGTCAATGACTTCGGACACGTTGATGCCGACGTCTCTGTGGGTGTATAGAAGCACCAGTCTAACCATGCGTTCCACAGACATTGTAGAGCGCAAGTAGTTTTTTAGTAAACTCTTGTTAAAAAATATTCTCTCTGCGCTGGCAGTGGTCACTGGAAGGGTGACTAGAATCTGGAACAGTTTGTACACATTTACATAGAACCTGCAGTCGCAAAGGGAGAGGGCATGTATCCGGTGATAAAACCTAAACACACTCCTTCGATGTTGTTTTTATCCTTGTTTAGGTACTTTGCACAATCAGTAGGCTGTTCGATTCCGGCGATGTCCATCGTTTTGTCAGGACGTATGGAGAAGCAGCCATCTTTTGCAACTAGGCTTTCTTTGATAATTTCGCCACAAATTTGTATAATTTGGTTTTGTGCATCTGGGCTTAAATACGAGGCATTACTGGGGCAACTTTCCAAATGGTTCTTCAGATATGTATCTCCACAATCAGCTCGCATGCGAAGAAGCGCTCTGAAAATACCTGTATTTTCAGCGGGGCCTATGCTTAAATCCATAGGACCACTGTCCCTGTGGCCAACGAGAGCCAGACCTTGTAGCCCGCAAAAAGAATTTCCTCAATAATAGGTCATTTCCTTTCTCCTGTTTTCTCAAATTTTACTTTGTCTGCCCTGGTCCAGCTGATCGATCACATTGGGCACGCGTCCTGAAAATGTTTGGAGAAAATTATCAGCTGCTAGCTCACAGTCACGGTAATATTTAGTATTTTCGTGCGTGTGGAAGATTGCGAGCGCGTGCTTTCATTTCTGGAACGGCTTGGACAAGAGGGCTCCAGTGCACGCATGTTGGTCCAAGTTTATAACAGCATTAACCCCATAAAGTTCCAGAATTGAAAATCTTTTAAAGCACGCCTTTGGAAATGTCAGTGCACCTTTCACGTCAAAAGTTTATGAGAACGTTACACCCATACAGTTTCGGAATTGAAATCCATGCGCTCTGCAGATTCCGCGGCCGCTGCGAGATGCCGCAAGGCGCCCGCTCGCTATCGAAAAGCCCTTGAAAGTTCGTGCTCGGATGGGGCTCCTTGCGTTACGTGACCCCAGGTACCACGAAATCCACCCCAGGTGCCATGAATCCAGCCCGAGTTCGCAATGTTCGTGCCGAAATGTCTTTCGAGCGTGAAAAAGACATTGCAGACATAATGCAGAATGATTGAACATAGCTCGCCTACACGAACATGTCGCAGCCTATGACACTGTGACACCTGAACAATGGAACATTCCGCACTCAAGAACGAATTATGGTCAACAAATGCTTAGACATACACTTCCGACTTTACTCAATAACCTCGCCTTACGAGAAATAGACCTTCTGTCCTTATGCAGCCTGCACAACTACTTTCAGTCAAACTAATCCTTGTTGTTTAATGAGTTTGTTCATATACCATACTGTATGACTTTTCCCCCCTTTATTTGATTTAGTTTATGCTGCACTGAATATAGTGCTATGTTATGTTTTTTCCCTATTTTTCTTCCTGTTTTTGTATAATAAGACTTTCTTTGTGTAATCTATAATGCTCATGTATACATTCAATATTTCCTTGTTAATGCAGGCTACTTGTTTTCCTAATTGTTAAAGTGTATTACTACCTGTCTCGTATACACATTTTTATTTTTTTGTAAATTGACACCTTCGCATCTGTTTACTCACATGTGAGCGCCCGACGCCCTCTGTTGCCTTTGATGGGTTTTTGGGCTGGTCAAGTTGCCAGCGTGCAACTTTTTATCCAGAACCCCACCATGTAATTCTTTTCATGGGAAATAAATTATTATTATTATTATTATTATTATTATTATTATTATTATTATTATTATTATTATTATTATTATTATTATTATTATTATTATTATTATTATTCCCGGCGTCGGTGGTAGTTTTGGTCGGCGGTGCATGCCAGCACGAAAAAATTTCGGGGGGGGCTGAAGCCCCATAAGCCCCCCCCCTGGCTACGCGCCTGGTACACACGAAGGGGTTGATGACAGCAGTGAAATTACACCGACTCGAAACAGAATGTACGAAACAGACAGCCGACAAGCATGAATTACTGCTGTGCGCAGTACAGCGTAAGTAAACTCTTGTTGCAGGCGCTGACAGTTCTCGTCGGAGTTCACGCGTCCTGAGAAATCGATTATGTGAACTATGCACTGAACAAGACCGGAGTTCATTCCTGCATCACTAGTACACCAATCAGTCGAGATGCTGCGAAGTACAAGGCCGCTTCTTTACACCGGCGTAAGTGAAGCAGAATTGAGTTGCACGCACTACTTAAAATGGATACACATGCCTATGTACATATCTATGCTGTGCGGTGAAATATTCTGTACAATTCTGAATCTGTTGACGTAAAGGCAAATGACGGCTGCACGTTCGCACACAGCGGAAGACACAGCGGCCCATGCACTTGCCGCAGGAAATGCAACCCACTCGTATGAGGGAGCAAGGTGACGAAAGCTTCGATAAAGAAAAGCCTTACGCGTTTTTGCGCGTATTTAAGTTTTCTAGCGCAAAGACGCAGCGAACAAGCTATTGCTATGGGAGTAGGTATAGCCTGGTCAATCAATCAATCAATCATTTTATTATTATACATTAAAACAGTTACAAAGTAATAATAATACAGAAGGAGGTCCCAAAGTAAAAACTGTCAGGGGGACCTCCTGTTAGTACATGCATAAAAATGTAGAGCATACGATTAGCAACTAAGGTAAAAATAGCGGGAGAATACCAATCAATATAACCAAAGTAAATGAATAAAAAAAATATCACATCACCTAAGGCTTGCGATTATGGAAAAATGCAAATAAACAAAATAGAAGTAATTAATCAATCATCCGGTAGTTGAAGATTACACAGAAAAGAGCAACAACAATTCTACTTTGAAATACATATGTAATTTCAAACATAGGAATAATTGAATAGGAATATAATGATTACATAACATCAACCGTGCGCAATTCAACACAGCAACAAACTTAATGTATATACAGCCAATTGCCAATAATATTCCAGTATATACAGCCAATTGCCAGATACAGGAACACAAACCGAGAAAAACAATAAAAAGTTGATAAACCATAATGTATGCGCATATACACACACACACACACACACACACACATATATATATATATATATATACATACTCACACACATACACATATATGTTTTAGTTAACGTATGTTGTTAGTAAAAACTGTTTTAGAAGTCGACGGAAACAGTGTAGCGAAGGGCTTGATTTAATATTTGACGGCAGAGAATTCCAAAACGAAATTGCAGAAAAGAAGGCTGTCATTTTACCGTAGTTAGTGTTTACTTTTGGAAGCAAGAGGTTATTATTTTCAGAAAACCGTGTGTTATTTGTATTGTAAAGTAGCGTTGGGGGAAGTAGCTCAGTCGGAATGTCACAGTTTCTACTTCTAAACAATAAAAGACCTAGTTTGAGTTGAAATGTGCAGGTTAATGGTAGAATTTCAAGAGTGCGAGAAATGGGTGGCGCTGATGCGGTGAATGAACTATGGGCAATTATTCGGACTGCCCGGTTCTGAAGGTGATTGAGGGATGTCAGGTGTGTGGGGTATGTGTTGCCCCATGATGAAATACAGTAAGTAAGGTGACTGTTAATGAAAGCATAGTAAAGCGATTTTAGAATATGTTGTTGAAAAAAATGTCGTGTTCGAATGAGCACGCGGATGCCAAAAGCAATCTTTTTAATAAGAGAATTAATGTGAATGTTGTATTTAAGTTGAGAATCTAATGTAACACCTAGAAAAGTAATACAATTAGAGGGAGGAATGACGTAGTTGTCGATGTATAGTTCAGGGGTCATTGTAAGCGTTTTTTGGGACGAGTGAAATAACATGAACTTTGTTTTAACAGGGTTTACATTTAGCAAGTTATCCGTACACCAAGAAACAAGATTCGTGACATCGGCGTTTAACTTTCTTAGTAGACTGTTAATGTCTTTATCACTAATGAATATGGTTGTATCATCAGCATAGAGGATGCAGTCAGAAGAATTAAGTGATGATGGTAAGTCATTGATGTAGATTGTCATTGATGTAGAGGACCCAGAATTGATCCTTGTGGAACGCCCTGGTTAGTTGTTATTGGAGTTGATAAAACACTTCCGTAACTAACAACCTGGGTTCTGTTAGTAAGGTAGCTTTTCAAAAGGGCTAAAGCAGGCCCACAAATTCCGAGGGATTCAAGTTTAGCATACAAAATCGGATGGTTAATAGTGTCGTAAGCTTTAGTTAAATCAACAAATACCGCCCCTGCCCATAGCCCATTATCGATAAACTGCTTTAAGCTGTCAGTTAGTTTTATCAACGCTAATTCGGTTGAGAAGTTAGCACGAAAACCAAACTGCTTAGGTGTCAAAAGGCTAAATTTTGTTAGGTAGTTTGTTAGGCGATTAACAATGAGCTTCTCAATTACTTTGCTGAAAAATGGGAGGATGGTAATAGGGCGATAATTAGAAAAAACATGTCGATCACCCTTTTTAAATACAGGTGTTACTTTTCCTTGTTTGAGACTCGTTGGAAAAACGCTGGTACGAAATGCAGTGTTAATAATATCAGAAAGAACAAAAGATAACTCGCGAGCAACAAGTTTGATTTTAGATGGATAAATGGAATCTAGGCCACAGCCTGTGGTCTTCAGACTTATTATAGTGCGAAGAACTTCATCTGGTGAAGTGGGTTTTAGGAAAAAAGAGTGAGGCGAGCGAGACAACCTGGGCAAGTTAGTGACAACAGATGCAGGGCTCTTGAAAAATGATTCATTAAAAGAATTGGCGACAGCTATAGGATTAGTTATAGTGCTCGTGCCGTCCGTAAATTCTCTTACAAGCGCCTCCTGTTGATTTAGATTTAAAAATTCTTTTATTACGTTCCAATTCTTTCTGCAGTCATTCCCATTTTCGAGCACTTTATTTGGTAGTAGGTTCTTTTAGCCTGTTTCAGTAAGACGGTGAGAGTTTGTGAATACAATTTAAAACGGGCCCTTAGGGCGAGGTTAAGTGGCTGGAGTTTTGCTTTTTTGTAAAGATTATCTTTTTTATTTATACTGCGCAGTAGGCCTCTAGTGATCCACGGGTTTCTGGGGGTAGAATACCAACGAGATATGGAGGATACAGACGTACATGAGTTTATGATATATGTTAGTTTCTCAGTCAAATTAATGATTGCTTTGGTAACACATGACTCTTCAGATAACAGCCCCCAGTCAGAGCGGGATACCATATCCACAAATTTCACAGAATCAAAAGAACACTTATTAACCATTTTATTTTTACATTTATTTTGAGTATTCAATAAGAGAAAAACCGGATAATGGTCCGTCAGATTAAAATTCACCACACCAGATTTTTGATCAGACATGACGTTACTGAGTATGTGGTCAATAAGCGTATTCCGACCGGAAGGAGCACATCGCGTCGGAGAATCCAGTAGAGAATCCAAACCATGTCCACTGAAGCACTTAGAGTACTTTACACAGGAACTATCATTGATATTTATGATGTTAATGTTAATGTCCCCTATAATAATTACATTATAAATTTTTTCGTAACAAACGAGTCGAGTATACTGTCAAGTTCACACGTGCAATTTCACGCGTGCAGCCGTCCTTGACTTGTGAAGCGCACTTCGCCCCGACGAGGATGACGCCATCTACGCTTAACGGAAATTAACAATTAATGATGTCTTCTACGAAAGCACAGGTCGTCTCAATGATGCGTTTTCGAAGACTGGTCCATTCAGTGGCGCGATGAGAGACCGTTGCTCCAAACGCCGACTGTACCTGTCGTACTTACTGTATTTACCGAGCTTACTTTACTTTTTACTTAATTTCTTCACAAGCACACGCACACGCGAGGGGGGGGGGGGGGGCGGTCCCATGACTTTGATATACATGTATAGAGTCTGCTTAAAGAGCTCATATTTATTATAGATCACGTGACGTAGAAAACAGCAGAAGCTTGCCCCCCCACCCCCCCCCCCCCGGTCGGGCCGGTGAACCCCCCCCCCCCCGAAAAAAGTTTCTGGCTACTCCCCTGGTGAGAAACACCGTTGGCACGGCCCAATGACGTCTGATGGCAGTCGAAAGAAGAAAGAAACTTGTGAAGGAGAGCGAGAAGTTCGCGGCCATGAGATAGGGAAAGAGCAGGGTCGATGGCATTGTCAAGCCCCCCTGAAGACGATGAGTCTGAGACAGAAGCGATAGCGTCAACTTAACAACGGTGGGAGTCGGTAGGGACATCGAGATCGTCAACGTAGCCGACCGCCTGAAAGTATCCTAGGTTCTCTCCACGCAAGCTCACACCACCACCACCACCACCAGCATCACAGTTGACCCAGATGTTATAGTGAGCACGGCAAACGGAAGAACGATGCCCTTGCGCTGAACAAACACATCGGGCGGCGTGAACACTACAGTGGCGTCAGAGTCGGCAGCAGATGATAGGACAACAGCCATCGACGACTCAGGGGCTATGGTTGTGTCGGCATCAACAATGAGTTTATCGGCAACGTGAGGAGAGCCGGTCAGCTGTGATTCACATAGTGGTAAAAGCGACACTTCTGCACGAGAACAGTCAATGACAGCAGACGTGACAGGAAATCCCAACCAAGGACGAGGTCGTGAGAGCACGATGGTAGCACGAAACACTTCATTATGTACAGAACTTCGTTGATGACGACAGGGCCGTGCATACAGCTGAAGGGTAAATTCGCTGCGCGCTGGCAGTGGCGAGCACCAGGCCAAAGGGAGCTGTAGTCACTTTTCGGAGTTTGCGACAAAGGTCCTCGTGAATGACGGAAACGGCGGCTCCGGTATCGACTAGCGCAACTGCCGGTACTCCCTCTACAAAAACAGTAATAACATTTGGCGGCGAAGATGGATGGTCTTGAGAACGTCGATGTATTTGCAGTTCTTGCCTCAGGAACTGCACCCGTCAGTTTCCCTCTTCAGTGGGAGCTCGACGACGCAGCTGCGAAATCGAACGCCGACGAGGGGAAGGGGAACGACGAGTTTCTGATCGGCGATCAGTGTCAAGACGTCTCGATGAAAATGGAGGCGCGGCGGCGTATTGTGGTGCGTAGGTGGGCGTTTCAAAGGTGGTATGCGTTGTTTGGGCGCGGCGGCGACAGAAGCGCGCCACATGGCCAGCAATGCCGCAGGCGAAGCAGATAGGCCGGTTGTCTTGAGTGCGCCACGTTGCGGTTGGACCGAAAAATTGTGGTGACGGTCGGGTAACTGGAAATGAAGCCGGATACATGGGCGATGTAAAGGAAGCTGTCGGCAGAGGTGGCTGTGCAACCACGCCTACGTAACTGAGCGGCAGCGACGTAGGGTTATTGGTAAAGTCGGTATAGGACAGCGGCACACTCATAGGATTGGGTAGGGGGGGGGGGGTGTAGGAGCTGCAGGAAGTGCTTCCCATATCTGATTCCGGATGGGTTGCTGTAGCGTTGTAGTCAAAGCTGCCGTAGGTGCGTCACTGTGAGGCAGCAGCGATAGCTGCCTGGCCACCTCTTCACGAATAAAATCTTTGATATGCTGCTATAGGGTCGAGTTGGGCAGAAGGTCGGTAGAAACCGCGATGCTCCAGACTGAATCGGCGTGCTGAATGTTCTGGTGGGCGATGGAACGTTGGCGGCGCAGGTCGTCAAAGCTCTGGCATAGGTTACTAAGGACGGATACGCTCGTTGGGCTTTTTGCCAGCAGCATCTGGAATGCGCCGTCCTCGATGCCCTTGAGGATACGCTTGAGCTTGTCATCCTCTGACATGCTGGGATTAACCCGCTTGCACAAATCGAGAACATCCTCGATGTAGCTGGGTAATGTCTCTCCCGGGTGCTGTGCGCGCTGGCGCAGATGCTGTTCAGCGCGTAGCTTACGCACAGTGGGGCGATCAAACACTTCGGCAAAAAAAGGTCTTAAATGCTGACCAGATTGAAAAGTCTGATTCGTGGTTGAAGAACCACAGTTTGGCTAGGTCGGCGAGGTAGAAAGGCACGTGGGACAGCTTAGACTGGTCGTCCCATTTGTTATGGGCACTTACAGGTTCGTACGATGAGAGCCAGTCTTCCACGTCGTGTTTGGCGGTCCTACTGAAAATGGGTGGGTCGCGATGAAGAGGGACGCCGGCGCAGACGACAGTGGCAGCCAGTGGTGCAGGCAACGAAGTGGCTGGATCAGGCATAGTGCAGGGTGATCGTGTTGGTGTTGGCAGGGTTCGAGTGCGGGGCTCCAGGACGAGGCGAAGGATCGCAGCAACCTCCACTAAATGCGACGAGTTTTATTGTCGTCGATAACGTTGCAAGAACGCTAGGTACAGGTATACGCACTGCAAGGGCTGTTCGTAGCACGGGGTTCCCTCGCGATCACAGCACGGTCCTTCGTCTTTTTTTTCAGTCGGCACATACACAGAGGCGCCTCTGCTTCATTACAATATATATATATATATATATATATATATATATGAACGAGAAGAAAGGGAACCGAGGGGCCCGATTTTTATTAATCATATAAGAAGCTAACAAACAATGACACCAAGGACAACATAACGGAAATTACTAGTACTTACTAATTGAACTAAAGAAATGATAAATAAATGTAAATGAACACGGACAAAAAAACAACTGTCCGCAGGTGGGGAATGAACCCACGTCTTCGCATTACGCGTGCGATGCTCTCACCATTGAGCTACTGCGGAGCCGTTTCCCGTATATATATATATATATATATATATATATATATAATCATGACCATATAAAGCCAACCGGCAATGAAGCTAAGGACACCATCGGGGCAATTAGTTGTGGTTGACATTGAAATGTAGACAATAATAAAGAAAAGGGAAATGAGACTGGTCGAAAAGAGAACTTATCGAGGCTTTTTAATCACGTAATACGAGACGCCATCGGGCAAAAAAAAAGGATGTTCCTCACCCGCGCACCATGACTTTGAGCGGTGCTGGTTAACACTCCCAGGTCTAGATCTAGTAAACATAAATACCCAACGTTGCACGTTAGGCTTACTGGTATAACATGATGCGGCAAAAGGCGTAGCGCATCAAAAACAGGATGCTCGGAGCACGAGTTCTATTGCAGGCGAGAGAGTGGTATACATGCGTGATCCCGCAATAAAACCAATTGTTGTTGAAAGTTAGCGCCAAACGTGTGTGTTGTCTGTGTTCTTCCTCTCGTGTCCCGTTTTTGATGCGCTACGCCTTTTGCCTCCATAAATACCCAAGTTAGTGGACGCATTGATAGCCGTCGCCATAGCACAATTGGTAGTGCAACGCAAGCGCAATGAGGAAGTTACGAGCTCGGCTCTCACCGCCGACACGTTATCATTTCGTCCGCTTTCATTTCCATTTTCTTTATTAACAGTGGAGCTGTTCTTAGTTGAGCGCACGCCGGCGATGACGACCGCCGCCACGCAGGAGTGGAGCCGGAGAGGTCACATGACCAGGAGAGGATGAGAGCAGCACCTTGAGAGGGCAGGTCACGTGACTAGCAGAGGAGGAGTCGACTAATGAGAGGGCGCGCGCTGCGAGGAGGAGGCGACCACGGCGAAGCTAGGCATGCGCGGCCGCTTAGCTTGCCTGAACGGTGCTACTTGCGGGGGCTGAGACGCGTCAGCGTCCACGGGCGACGGCGTTCCTAGCGCTTTGAGGGGGATGGGACGCGTTGGCTTGCACGGGTGACGGCGTTCCTAGCGCGTTGCGGAGGATGGGACGCAATCTGTCGTAACAGCGGAAATGTGGACGTTCCTTCGGTATAAAACAAGACTACCACAGCGAAAAAGAAATTCCGAGGCATTCCCCTGTCGAGAAACTGTGGGTAAGCGAAGCTTGTGGCAAGACGGCGCTGTCGCAGGTGTCCCGCTTCGTTTGCCTTAAATTCGGGATCCGCGGCTCTTCGCTGACGTTTCACCTGGGCTTCGGAAGCCCTCAAGCTAGAATCAGACGACAAGCTTCGCTTAACCCATTTTCTCGACAACGGAAGGGCTTTGGGTCCCACGTGTGACAAGGGTAGTTCAAGGGGGTGTTACAGGTCCCCGAGCCCACTGAGATTGGGCCCTTCCTGCACTATCGCCAGGATCGGCCCACATTTAACGTGCCAGCGCCGACACTTGTGAGCCTATAAAGCTTCGCTTAAAAAAGAAACATTCGCGACAATCGCAGAAACGGAGCGATCACAGCTCCGCTGTTTCGACAGATTTCACTTCGTAGAACTGGCTGCCATTTTTATTTTGTATAATTCAGTTTCAACCACAGCTAATTTCTCCGATGCTTTCCTTGACTTCGTTGTCGATTGGATATGTATGGTCGTGATCAACGAAAAATCGATCCCCTCGGTTTTCCTTCTTTTCTCGTTCGTGTACAGGGTGTCCCAACTATCATGCACCAAGATTTAAAGATATGCAAATGCCACGCAGCTGTACAGAACCAAGGTACCGTTGTTTGCCGTCGCTTGGAGATACTGGAATTATTTTTTTTTGCATTCCGCCGAATTACATCATAAAATGTCGTAATTAATTAAGCAACTTCTCAAATATTATAAATAAATGAAAAGTGTCAATGAGAAAATTGCCGAGCAATATGAAAAACTGACAGTGAAAAACGAAGACTACCACAGCGAAAAAAAAAATTCCGAGCCCTTCCCCTGTAGTTGAAAAGCAAAGTGTACAATCTTTGCATTCTACCGCTGCTAACATATGGGGCAGAAACTTTGAGGTTAACAAAGCTCAAGAACAAGTTAAGGACCGCACAAAGAGGGATGGAATGAAAAAATGTGGTTGATCCCTCTTATATAGGAATCGGTATAGAACACGAAAGTGAAACGTGTCTTCACAGAAGTAGTGTAATGTTTATTGCACATTGATATATAATGTCTATTGGTGTTTTGTGGCTAAAGCGCCCTTAGGCGTTGATGCACCCACGCTGACGCCTGGTGGCACGTCTCCTCCATCACGACTACCAACGTCGATGACCATGAGCAACCGTCGTGCATATGGAAGCTGCACTACGCTGCACACGCTAGCACAACGCGAAAGACGAAGCACGTAACTGACACACTAATACAACGCGCAAGACAAAGCACGTAACTGAATCGTCACCGAGTCAAATCAGCGCGTACAGCGCGTCGTAATTGCAGCCTCCGCGATCAACTTCAGAAACATTTTCAGAGCTAATTGCGGAGGCCACGCTCCGCTGTGCTGAGTACGGTGAACGCCACCTAGGTGGCGTTGGTAGTGCTTCTTGATGCCAGCGTCCCTTCGAATGCTGGCATCGAGGTGTCGTAGTACTGAGACCACCGAAGCGTTCACTGTCGGTGCGCGTTAAGGCCGGAATACATGGAGCGAATAACCGGCGTCCGAGCGAAGAACTTCGTCGGGCGGCGAACGTCCGACGGCCGGCGTCAAGAAATTTGCCGTCCGCAGCCGATCTGCCTGTCCAAACATTTTCGTCGGGCGAACGCCGCCGCCGGAAGCGTCTAGCGCGCAGCGGTGGACGACAGCCAATCAGGAGGCACTAGTTCCGGTCGCAATGCATGCTGGTGTTTCGCGCGCGCGCGCCTTTTCGCGTCGTCTGCAATCGCGTTGGTGTTGCCGTGTCTGCATGTCTCTGCACCGATTGAGTAGTTCCTAGTATGATCTCTCAGGAATCGCGTTGTATTTGTACATCCCATATCCGCTGATCTGCGAGGAAACAGACAAGCAGTGCAAGCTCTCTACAACAACCTTCAACAGAAATCTTCTTATCTCAGAGGCCACATGCTGTCGTCATGCCTATCTCCCGACTTCCCCGATAGATGGCGTTGGCATCGGATATTTCTTTCGCTAGGCTTAGACGCGTTCGAAACGAGAAGCGATCTCGAAAACTACTCAAGGTTATCCATAATACTCTGTCGTCGAAGCGGCCTGAGACTAAGCGAAAGCCGTTTACGCAGTCATTTGCTTCCAACTAAGTGAATTCTACAAGGACAACGCCAAATTCAGTTCGAAGCGGGCGGCCGGGACCGCCGCCAACACGGCGGCCAACGCGCGGCGGCGTTCGCCGCATGTATTGCAACACAGCAAACATCCTGCGTCGTGTCGCCGCGTCGTTACTTGACGCGTGAAGTTCGTCGAGAAAGTTCGCTCCATGTATCCCGGGCTTTAGTGTCATAATGCAGTACTTCTCTTTTCTGCTCATAGGCGGCGGCACCGCCCGAGCAAGAGCGCGGGTACACGGAGGAGTGTTAGATATATAAGGCGCGTCTGTGTAGCTCTCTGCGAATGCGTTTGTGGCGCAATGGGCTAAACGCTCGGCGATCTATCGTCGCGGACCGAGAGGTCGTGGGTTCGATTCCCAAATTTTGCATGTTTGTGGAACTTTTTCTTCTGGTTTCTTTCTTTGTATTATGTTCTATGACGTATTTCCGTGACGGAAATACGTCAGTGAAGTCTTGGTGGACCCCGGAATAAAACACTTTCGTGTTAAAATGTGAGGCCTTACGTTAAGAGACGGGAAGAGAGCGGTGTGGATCAGAGAGCAAACGGGGATAGCCGATATTCTAATCGACATTAAGAGAAAAAAAATGGAGCCGGGCAGGCCATGTAATGCGTAGGATGGATGTCCAAGAGAAGGGAAGCGCAGTCGAGGATGGCAGAAAACTAGATGGGGTGAAGTCAGGAAATTTGCAGGCGCAAGTTGTAATCAGCATCGCAAGACAGGGGTAATTGGAGATCACAGGTAGAGACCTTCGTCCTGCAGTGGACATAAATATAGCCTGATGATGATAATTAAAAACTGCGATATAGCTTACTGTTCCTCAATACGTGCTACATAAAGGCGCTTTCACGGGCGTCAAAGAAGCCCGCTTTTTTCACTCTCAGAAAAACACTTTGTGTAGCACGTATTGAGCGACAGAAAGCTGTATCGGGAGTTTTTCATTTGGCATTACAATTTTCTCATTGACACTTTTAATGTAATGATATTATTTGAGAAATTTATTAAGTAATTAGGACTAATTATGTAGTTAGGCGGAATGCAAAAAAATAATCTGAGTATCTCCAACCGACGCCAAACGGGTGTATCTTGGTTCTGTCCAGCTACGTGGCATGACAGTTGGTACACCCCGCCGCGGCGGCTCAGTCAGCTAAGGCATTGCGCTGCGGAGCACGAGATCGCGGGATCGAATCCCGGCCGCAGCGGCCGCATTTCGATGGAGGCGAAATGCAAAAACGCCATGTGCTTGCGTTGTAATTCACGTTAAAGAACCCCAGGTGATCAAAATTAGTCCTGAACTCTCCGCTACGGCGTGCTAATAATCAGAACTGGTTTGGCACGTTTGGCACGTAATAACCCTGAAAGAAGAAAAAAGTGCAGGCTCAAGCCAAAGAAAAACAAACATTTAATTATAAAGTTTCTTCCGGGGTCCGTCCTTCATGAAGGGTTGAAGGCCGGAACCCGACCGAAGCTTCTAATTAAAGTTTGGCTTTGCTTTTCTACGTGTGCCTGGGCTTTATTCAATTTAATAAACAACGGATCCAACGAAAAAATTCATCGGCCCTTCCGCTCCGTGAAGATGGTTAACCAGCGAAGATTAAACGTGCGGCCCCGCTGTTTATCACTAGATTAATCCTGAGGGTTCGTTAAAGTATTTCTCAATTATGAGGTTACATACACATTTGGCTGCGACGGAGAGAATGTCATCACTGCGGACTGCCCGCAGTCCGCCGTTGTCGCTTGCATTCGATGTCACGATTTTCCTCGGCGGCGTGGTTAGCAGCACTCCCCCGCTATTGCCGCTTGCGATTCTTCGAAATTAAATTGCTTCAAAATTAAATCTGTCCGTTACGTAAGACAATGAATGGCTCATAGCCCCTTAAGCAATGGCTCATATCCCCGCAAACGCGACTTACCCAATACGACGACAGAAGAGAAGTGAAATTCTACGCTAGAATGATGAGCGGTAATGCAGCCAGCTGTGGAAGAAGACGATGACGACGAACGCGGGAGCAGAGGGACGAGCGCGTGCCGAGCACGAGCTCGAGCGCAACCGGAGGGGCGCCAACGGCCCAGCTGCGTAAGAATACGACGACGCTCGAGCCAATGCTGATGATTATAGTTTTCCGTACACAGGCGATTTCGCCTTGCCACATACGATTTTCCCTAGACATATAAAGCTTCGCCTTAAAAAACTGGAGCAAGCTTAAGCTTAGCCTTTAAGAGTGGAACGCGATAGCATTGAAATATCCCCGACAGTTTCTCACGCTTCTCTGCAACTGCAGCTTATGTAATCGCAGTGTTTACCGGGAAACGCTAGCGGCGAACGCTAGGCACGAAGGCGATCTTTTTATTGCGATAGCAATTATATGGACACTTCAACCGGAGTTCTGCCGTCGGCGTCGCCGTCCCCGTGGCCGTCGCCGTCGCCGTGAGGTTCCCTATAGGTAAAATCTTCGCCGCGCGCCGTATGCCCGAGCGGAAGCGTGCGGGGACGCGCGCTATCACGGAGAGCGAACGCACTCAATCTCCCACGCGCAAGCAAGCAAGCGATAAGCCAGCGCTGGAGGGAGCAGGGGGGGGGGGGGGGGGGCGCACTTCTACTCTGCCAACAACCGCGCTCGTCGCTCGCTAGCACCGTCTCTTATCTCCACACGGCTCTGACCTTAATGCGCCGTGCATTCGCCGCTCAGTTTCCGTTGGAGCGATAGACCGCACGTACCTTCGCCCGTTGCTGCGCCGTATGCGCTTGCTGCCAGCGTTTTGACAGTCGTTGTCTGCAGTCATTAAGTGTGATCTATTCATGTTTGTTTGTGCGCGCTCACACCACGCTTGTTCAATCAGTTAGTAATAGTCGGGCCACATTTTCCAACGCACGCTACACATGCAATGCTGCCCGGGTCGGCAGTGCAGCGCTACAGGTGTGTCCCTTCGCACGCGCTGCCCACGGGAAGCGCTTCTCATCAACACCACCGTTTCACACGCGCCTTCTCGTGGTCATCGAGTCTCTCTTCTTGTTTGTCTACTTACGCCGCAGCACACCTGCTTACTTAATCAGCTCATGTTTACTACAATTCATATTGCTACCAAAGCCGCTCACCTTACTTCGTATGACATTGCTGTGTTGCTATTTTTTTTTTTTTTGCGTGGGCTGATCCCGGATGTAGTGCGCAGCCGGGCCAAAAAGAATGTAACATAAAAGGCATGCGCTGTCGCGGTTTTGTTTTGTTACATTTGTTTGTGGGCTGTCACTCTCAAAATTCATAAGCATAACTTTGGCAACAGTGTAATACAAGGTGTGAGCAACTTTAGTGATAGAATAGTGTGGCAATATGATCCGCATATACCGCCTGTCATATAGCAAGGCGTGGCATATAAATATACATGAATAATACGGAAATTGTCGCTCCCCGACAACGACGACACGGGGCCCTTAATGCTATCGCGTTAAAAAGTACGTTTCACACACACACACACATATATATATATATATATATATATATATATATATATATATATATATGTGTGTGTGTGTGTGTGTGTGTGTGTGTGTGTGTGTGTGTGTGTGTGTGTGTGTGTGTGTGTGTGTGTGTGTGTGTGTGTGTGCAGTTCTTTCTTTAGTGCTGCCAGCTACGTTCTTGGGAATGAAGCGGCGCTTCAACGTGCATGCAGGCAACGTGCGCCGCTTGCGTGGTTGCTCGGGTGTCGCTGCACAATGTGGGTTTATTCGCCGTGCAGGTCGGTGTCGTTGGCCGCACGGGTGCCGGCAAGAGCTCCATCATCGCCGCACTGTTCCGCATGACGGAGCCAGACGGCCCCATCCTCATTGATGGCGTTGACATCAGATTCATCGGTCTGCACGACCTGCGCAGCAAGGTCTCAATCATTCCCCAGGTGATCGACTTTTTATGTGCGATATACACTGAGGGATTCCCGACAAGACCAAAGCTTCAAGTCTGAGACTCTTTCCCGGCTTGAGTTTCAGAGAACTTTTGTAACTGAGTGGGCTGAAGCCGAATTTGAAATTTTGCCGGCAGAAGAGCGCCTCACTAACCTAATACTCGAAAACGAATATTCGAAAAATGACGATGGCAGACATTCAAACTCTACGTGATGGTCGTCGCATGTATGAAAAATTGAAATAGACAATTTACCATTTCAGCTCACATCAGCCGCTGAATGACGTTTACATTCCTATTTACATGCCTATTGACGCAATTCGTGATTCTTTGCATCAGTACAGAACAAAGCATGGCTTTCAGATGCTCAAAATATCGTGCTAAAGTGTTTTACCAAAACTTTACAATGCTACACTCTACCAGCAATTAAGATCAACGTCGTGCGCTTCCCTGAGGATAAGAATTATAAAATAGAGTGTGCGTTTACCGTATACCCTCCGCTGCTATTTTTTATGTGCATTTAGCAATGACTATATTGTGCGTAGAATATCTTATTATGCAGCATTTAAGTCTCCCCTATTACACTTGTTACAGTGTATAATAATTGCAGTTTTGCTATATATGAATTCAAGCTGTTTTTTGCTATTGTGCCTATGTGGTGACAACTACGCAATGCAATCTATTTATTAATCTGATCATCGATTCTGGTTATCACAATAATAAACCTGTATCATTTAATATTATAAGTCGGGAACCTACGTCATAGTGCTATGTGCACTGTAGCATGTCTTTTATGAATTGCTGACATTATTAGCTTTAGGGTTGCTGAGGCTTGTCAAGTAGCCGGTGAGATCTCTTCTTCTCTTGCCAACATCAGTTTCTTTTACTACAATAACAAATATATTACGACAGGCGAGTGTCGCTGTAGCCGTGATGCTCCGTATACAGTCCAAGTGCGATAGATCATATCGTATTTCCCGCACCGCGAGACTCGGATGCGAGCAAAAGCGTGCGACGGTGATCCGAAAAGGATGGTGATTTGATGCAGGCCAGGAGGTCATGTGAACAAGCAAGCGCTACATGGGGTGGCGGGTGAATGGACGTCTCGCATTCTGTAGCCCGGCCGTGGCTGCCCGCGCTGCTGTTTGCTTACGGAGCGCCGTTCTCCGAGGCAAGGAGTGTGACCAGGCTAGTTGGTAATTAATCGTAAGCAACAGCGCACCAGCGAACGCAGGAGAGAAAGAAGGAGTAAGTTTATTATAATTGCGCATCACAGTCTTTACATGCCCGCTTATGCATGCGTGCTTGTATGCGGACAGGGCAGTCCATACATATAAATATATCGCCTAGAAATGGTAAATACAGCGTAGATCTCCGCCCTACCAATCGTGACGTAATAAACTAGCAGTGAAACAAGCCAAATCGAAACGCCAATGACATTCACAGCCATGAAACTAAAGTAACAACAAACCTATAAGCAAGAAAGAACTCCCGCACACATATCTGATAAAAAGCACATGCATCTTTGAGGACGAGCAGCTGGTTGCTCCATGTGCGCCGGCGTTTCCGCGCACCTAGTCTTGGATGTCGCGTAATCTCGTGTTTCCGAGACGCTTTGAAGCGACTGGCAATCCTTCCTCCCCTTTGATCATGTAACACCGAGTCATCGAGTGAGATCTGTTTATGTTTACCTGTGTGCGCATGACACCATGCTTGTTAATTTAATTAGTAAGTGAATGCTTATTGCAATTTCGACGGCCGATAAAACTACGAACCTTATTTTGTGTAGTTGTCTAATATTTTGCCATTACTATGAATACGTCACCTTCCTGGCTAAATGGCGTCTTTATTCGTATGAACGTGAAACTAACTGATGATGTGGTTAAAAAGATCTTGCAATAATTTAATGAGACTAGAACACAATTTCCAGGAAAAATTTCAATCTTCAACAAACATAAACGCGAATATATCAGAAGTCCAGATGTCAAAGGCTTGCTGGCATTTTGTAGAGGGTGAAATAAGTTAATGTGCCGGAAAAAAACGGAAGTAGAAAAGTACTTCGAAGAGTACTGGAGTGCAAGCTGCAAGGTCGATCCAAATAGGTCGCGAAGCTTCAGGCGAAAAGTGGTTCAGAACGAATTGTGACCGACATCAGCAAGGGTGCTTATGGGAGCAGTGATTGAAGCGCGACTATGTTTGGAGGGAACAAACATTGGGGAAGAAAAGCGTTTTTAAATTAAAGCGAGACGCAGTTAGATTCATTCAACGAAAATAAAATTCCTAATCAGTTATATATTGACGCGTGTGCAGACGACAACGACGATGGGAGCATTAACGGACTCCGCTAGTGGGATTTTGGTGAATGGGTCGCGCCGTATCCTCTGTAATTATTCGGTGCTTAGTTAGAGGCGACTCTTGAAGCAGTCGACGAACTGGGCCAATAGCGTAAAAAGCTGTTCTCGTTCGAGCGGCGGCAAAACAGTGCTGACGTGTAGGCGCTCCTTCGAGTAGTGAACAGCAGTCGCGAACATCCGCAACACCGTCAAAATAAGCCACAGCCGTGCTAAAATATGTTATCAATAGGTTCGTGCGCCCGTCGGTGACATTTACAATTCCTCGTGCGACCGAGATACCGTGAGTAAGCAACAAAATGGTTATTTGGTCGGAAACTCCTTCGCAATGAAACGGTACGTCACAGGCCACCGAAACAAGAATACATGACCGAGGTGGGATTACGACGTCATCTTCTGTTAGACGAAAAGCATTGTGTTGCGGCGATAAGTAATGGACTAAACCAGGGCTCTTAGAAAACGTCACCATGCGGTCTGGAATGTTAATTACGGCGCCATATTCCCTTTGTAAATCCATTCCAAGAATCAAATCTTTACAGCACGCAGGAAGAACGATGAAAGCGGCCACGAAAGAAGAATCTCCAATGCTAATTCTTGCAGTACATCTTCCAGTAGGCATCAGTAATTGGCCCCCTGCCGTCCTTATTTGAGGTCCCGTCCATGGCGTCTTTACTTTCCTCAGGCGTAGGGCGAGTTCCTGACTTATTATAGAGAAGTCAGCACCAGTGTCGACTGATGCTGTCACTGGCTGCCCATCCACGAAAACATCAAGGTCGGCGCTTAGAATTTCTTCGGGGTCGGTGGTTATCGGCTTCTCGGTGTTCAGCAGCGGGCGAGTTTGGGGCTTTTTATTGTCTTGCGGCGGGCCTGCAACCTCACCCCCAGAGGTCGCCGCCTTCAGTTTCCCCGGCGGGGGCTGGGCGACCTTCGGCCTTGAAGGTTAGCAAAAGTACGTCCAGCAGGCATCTGGCGTGGAGGGGTCGGAGAGCGCGACCGATGGCCGAAATCAGTTCAATCATTTGGCATGGATTCGTCATTCGGGTGCGCTATGGGAGGTCCCTGAAAAGCAGCGTCGTCGCGGCGTAGCAGGGAGTCGCCATCTGCACGTCGACCATCAGACCACGGACGAAGAGGTCGAAATGATGTGTCGCGATGCCAGCAATGGCGCGAAATATGGCCGGCACCCCCACAGTTAAAACAGAGAGGGCGGTTATCGGCGGTGCGCCACGCGTCGGATCTCCGAAATTGTGGCCGTCTCGTAGGGTTGTTTTGCGGCGTGGTCCATGGCGCGGCGAATGACGGCTGGCGGTTGGACTGCATCGGCATCACGGGTGCGCGCCGCGATGCCTCCTCTTGCGGCGGCGACCAAGGAGCGGCTCTCGGAGGCTGGTTGTACGGGGGTGTGGCTGTAACGGGTGGGGAACATCGGACAGTGGCGGCGTAACTCATGGGCCGCTGGTGGTTGGCAAGATCGGCGGCCGGTAACGGTAACGCCTGCCTGATTTTGTCGCGTACCACTTCGGCAATTGACGCGACGGGGCTCTCCAGTGTCGGTGTCAGGATCCGGTGAACTTCTTCTCTGACGATCTCTCTTATCATTCACGCAAGGAGCTCTGATACTGTGGAGGCAATGCGGCGGCATTGATTGCGATGCTGGTGGACAGTCGATCGTACTGCCTGCATCGTTAATGAAGGGCCCGCTCAATAGCCGTAGCCTCCTTGATAAAATCAGCTACGGTGCACTGGTGGATTCCGCACAAGCCCCCGCGAACAACTGCTCTTTTACACCTCGCATGAGGTAGCGTAACTTCCTATCCTCGGTCATGTGCGGGTCGGCTCTACGAAAGAGACGAGCCATGTCTTCGGCGAACATTGTGACCGGCTCATTGGGTTGTTGCACCCGTAGCTCCATCAACTCCATCATCGAGTATTGCGGCGACTCAGTGATGTCACCTACGAGGTCGTCCCCGATAGACCCAACTGTACGAGGCGCCCTCACTTCCGCAAGTGGCATTTCTGGTATAGCATCGGGACGATGCTCTTCTAGGGAGGGACAAATGACGCGTGTGCTCTAGGAAGACGACAACGACGATGGGAGCATTAACGGACTCCGTCTAGTGGGATTTTGGCTGACGACGAAGAAGACGTGTCTCTGCTCTCTTTTGCTTGAACAGGTTGTCCTGCTGTTCTTGAAGAACGTCTCCCTGTCCTCTCTCGGCGTTGTACCGCGACAATATACGCTTGGCGAGAAAAGAAAAACTCTATTTTACTGGACTATTACCAATAAATACCTTTTTTCAGCGCCCACCGATAGCGGCGGGCGTTGACGCCGCTATCACTTTTTTTATTTATAGATACTGTGATCTCTTACAACATCTTTGCAGGGTGGGAACATACAAGTACAGTCATACAAACATATATACAAGCAAGCTTGCCGACGCTTGAATTGAACATGACAAAAGGACAAAATGCAAGCAAAAAGAAGCAAATAAAAGGACGGAATGCAAGAAAAAGAAGCAAGTAAATTATGTGCGACAGAGTCAAGAATGCAGGCGGGCCTGAAAAGGGCTAAAGAAATTAGTGTAACGACTTCGTCAGGAAGTTTATTCCAATCAACTATTGTTCTTGGAAAATAAGAGTATTTGAAGCAGTTGATATGCGTCGTTAACGGGGCTACTGCTTGGGAATGTTTATCACGGGTAGCATAACCAGTTACAGGTGTTAAAATGTGTGAGGTATCAATACGGTAGTGGCCATTCACTAACTGAAAAAAGAATTTTAATCGGGAAACACGATTTTGTTCTGTAATCGAAGAGAAGCCACTACGTTTAAGGAGATCTGTTATAGAAGTTCGACCGTAAGAATTGTAGATAAATCGAACAGATTTCTTTTGAAATTCGTTCTAATTTTTCAATATTTTGCTAAGAGGTTTATTGGCAACGGATGCAGGTGAACGGGTAGCACTCACAAGCTTTCGCCCAAGGACAGCAACCACGAGCTCATGCCGGTGGCGATGCTGCTGAGGCACAGGTTACTCTTCTTCATTACAATCACCCTCCGCCGAAAAAGGCGCCATCCTGGCGGCTTAAGGCAAAGACACTACTATTGGGTCGTAGTACGGCTTAATGCGACAGACGTGGACAAGTTCGCGGCCGCGATTGCGCAGGTGCTTGAGGGGCTCCACGATGTAATTGACGGATGACGTTTGTTCCAGAACGCGGTAGGGTCCGAGGTATTTCGCGACAAGTTTTGCGGAGAGGCCGGGTGTGGGAGCGGGTACTCGAAGCCAGACCAGAGAGCCAGGAGAAAATGTTGGTGCGGAACAGTCGGCAGGTTGACGGGATTGCTGCTGCCACTGGTCCTCGGTGGAAAAAGAGCGGGCAAGCTGGCGGCATTCCTCAGCATGTCGAGCAGCTTCACACAGCGTAGTACTTTCGGACGCATCAGGTCGATATGAAAGAATTGTATCGAACGTATTAGATGGTTCTCGGCCATATAGGAGAAAGTATGGGGAAAATTCAGTAGTTGCTTGGGCCGCAGTATTGTACGCATACGTCACGAAAGGGAGAACTTGGTCCCAATTTGAATGATCAGAGGCGACGTACATTGATAGCATATCACCAAGAGTACGGTTGAAACGTTCTGTCATGCCGTTAGTTTGCGGATGGTACGCTGTACTTGTGCGGTGAATGATTCGGCATTCGTCGAGTAGTGCCTTCAAAGCACTCAGAAGTTCGCGAGGGGCACCGTGGCGCAGAACGAAATGGTGTAACAGAAACAATGCAACGTCGCGGGCGGTGGCAGTCGGCAGAGCGGCGGTTTCAGCATAACGGGTCAAGTGATCCACGGCAACAATAATCCAGCGGTTCCCTGCTGGAGTGGATGGTAGCGGTCCGTATATGTCAATACCAACACGATCAAAGGAACGACTAGGGCAAGGAAGGGGTTGTGACGGGTAGACTTGTCCGGGAGGTAATTTACGGCGTTGGCACTGAGTACAGGAGCGAACGAACTTTCGCACGTAGTTATGCATGCCGCGCCAATAAAATCGGAGGCGTAGTCGAGCGTAGGTCTTGAAGAGGCCGGCATGTGCGCACTGCGGGTCCGCGTGGAAAGCGTCGCAGATAAGGTCACGGAGATGTCGGGGTATCACAAGAAGCCACTTGCGTCCGTCAGAAAGGTAATTACGACGATATAGAAGGCCATCGCGAATGCAGAAGTGGGTAGCCTAGCGGCGAAGAGCGCGAGATGAAGAGGTGGATGGATCAGAAAGGATGGTGATGAGAGCACTTATCCAGGGATCCTTGGGCTGCTCCGACGGCATGTTGTGCAGTGCATGTGATGTAAGTGCGGGCTCCAGGGCGGATAGGCAAGCGTTGTCAGCTGCGACCGGTGATCGAGAAAGGGCGTCGGCGTCCGTGTTTTGCAGCCAGAACGCTAAAGAACGCGGATGTCGTACTCCTGTAGCTTAAGGGCCCAGCGAGCCAGTCGGCCAGGTGGGTCCTTGAGGGTGGACAGCCAACAAAGGGCATGGTGGTCAGTGATGACGTCGAAAGTGTGACCATACAAATAAGGGCGGAATTTCCCAAGGGCCCAAATAATGGCTAAACACTCTTTCTCTGTAACCGAGTAATTAGCCTCGGCTTTTGTCAGAGTTCGGCTCGCGTAGGCGACGACATATTCATCGAACCCCGCCTTCCGTTGCGCGAGTACGGCACCGAGTCCGACGCCGCTGGCATCGGTGTGGACCTCGGTGGGGGCGGCAGAGTCGAAGTGACGGAGGATAGGTGGCGAGGTTAGCAGGCGGCGTAATTTCGTGAAGGCGTCATCGCAGACGGGTGACCAAGCTGAAAGTTCGTTGTCGCCGCTTAGAAGGTCTGTCAGGGGTGCACTTATGGATGCGAAATTTCGAATGAAACGTCGGAAATACGAGCATAAACCAACGAAACTTGGAAGCTCCTTTAACTTCGTCGGTTTTGGAAAGTCAGCGACGGCGCGGAGCTTGGCTGGGTCCGGAAGAATGCCGTCTCGCGAGACAACATGGCCAAGAATGGTGAGCTTTCGGGCACCAAAACGACATTTTTTTAAAGTTGAGTTGAAGTCCCGCGTGAGTGAGACATTTGAGAACGTGCTTGAGACGGCTGAGATGTGTATCGAAATCAGCGGAAAAGACAACGACGTCGTCCAGGTAGCAGAGACATGTGTTCCATTTGAGGCCGCGTAAAATATTATCCATCATCCTCTCAAAAGTGGCTGGAGCGTTACACAGGCCGAAAGGCATCACGGTAAATTCATATAATCCGTCAGGTGTCACAAATGCTGTTTTATGTCGATCAGATGGTGCCATAGGGACTTGGCAGTATCCGGAACGTAAACCCAGCGAAGAAAAGAACTCCGCTCCCTGCAAACAGTCGAGGGCGTCGTCGATGCGCGGTAACGGGTAAACATACTTGCGCGTTATCTTGTTCAGACGTCGGTAATCGACGCAGAACCGAATACAGCCATCCTTTTTCTTAACAAGAACGACCGGTGACGCCCAGGGACTGCTCGAAGGCTGTACAACGCCGCGCTTGAGCATATCATCAACCTGGTCATCAATTACACGGCGCTCCGAGGCGGAAACCCGATAAGGGCGTTGCCGTAGAGGTGCATGACTGCCGGTATCTATCTGGTGAAAAACGGTTGATGTGCGACCCAAACCGGAAGCAGGGCTGTCAAAAGAGGCGCGGAACTTCTGCAGCAGAGTGAGCAGCTGGCTTCTTTGTGAAGATGACGTTTCATCGTCGATGGAGCGGTTGAAAGCGTCGAGGAGAGCCTGATCAACCGCGGGGTCACAAGAAAGTGCACTAAGGTCCGTAGGAGGAGAAGCCGCAGGAGCATCAAAGGAGCCTCGGTGGAGCAAGGAGCATCAACTTGGTAGCATCGTCCCAGTGATTATGGTCACTCACTCGCTCGTATGAAGAGAGCCAATCTTCAACGTCTTTTTCATCTGTGCCGGAGAAGATAGGGGGATCTCGCAGACGTAAGGCGCCGGCACAAACCAGGCTGGGCGGCGCCGTTGGAGGATTTGGAGGAGTCCCGCTTACGTCCTCGGGCATGATGGGGGGTAGATTTCGACTCCGAAGTTCCAGGGTGGTCGAAACCCAGCAGACTCCACCTCTTGCTAAGAGGTTTATTGGCAACGGATGCAGGCGAACGGGTAGCACTCACAAGCGTTCGGCCAAGGACAGCAACCACGAGCTCATGCCGGTGGCGATGCTGCTGAGGCACAGGTTACTCTTCTTCATTACAATTTGTTTTTGTGTAGGGTCCCAGATGATTATTGCATACTCTAAAGTAGGTCGAACTATTGCATTATATGCCAGAAGGCGGACAGCAGGTATCGAAAATTTCAACGACCGTCTTAGGGTAAACAATTTGCTAAGACAATTAGCCATTACAGTGTCAGTATGTTTTGACCAGGAAAGATTGTGAGATATGTGTACACCGAGATATTTATAGTGAGATACTTCGGAGATATAACTGTTGTTGGCAAAATAGTCGAAGAGAAATGGCTTTTTCTTTAGTGTTATTCTCATAAAGACGGTTTTTTCATAGTTAATAGACATTTGCCATCGATGGCACCATGCAACCATTTTGCCAAAATCACTATTTAGCTTGATTTGATCTTGGGGGGATTCAATTTCGGCATAAAGTATACAATCATCCGCGTATAGTTTAATTTTGACAGATAGATTATTCACAATGTCATTTATATAAAGCAAGAAAAAAGAGGACCCAGCACGGATCCCTGGGGAACGCCAGAAACAACAGGTAATGTGTCAGAGGAAGTCTGGTTTATCCTAACAAATTGGGAGCGGTTGCGTATCCATTTTAATAGTTTATCATTTCTAAGTAAAAACTCAATTTGTGAAGTAATTTGCTGTGGGCTACTTTGTCGAATGCTTTACTGACATCCATGAATATAGCGTCGGTTTGTTTTTGTTTATTTATTGTATTGGCAAAATCATGAATTGTTTCTACTAACTGAGTGCTTGTGGAAAAGCCCCCCCGAAATCCGTGCTGAGCGTTCGTCAGCACGCAGTGATCATCAAGAAAACCAATTACATGCTTATAGATTATGTGTTCGAAAATTTTGCATGTCGTCGAAGTTGCATAGAATGCAGCTCAAGGTCCATCTAAATAGGTCGCGAAGCTTGGAGCGAAAATCGTGCCAAAACCTATCGCCAGATATATCAGTTAGTGGTGCACGATTGAAGCGCGACTAGGTAAGGGGGGGGGGGGGGGGACAACCACTGAAGCTAGGAAACCTATGTGAAAAAAAAATGTTCGCAAATTTTTAATCAGAATACTGTCATACGAGTAAATATTCCGTTTGAAATTTTTTTGCTGTACGAAACAAAGCAATGTAAATTTTTTTTCTGTTTCAAAATTTATTAGTTCGTTCTTGGTGACCCCTACCAACCAGTGATTCTAGCGCAAGACTTGGCAAGACTGTGGAAGCCACTTATTATATCATGGGAATGGCGTTGCTCACTTGAACGCGGCGGTTCAAGTGAGCATCCACATTTTTTTTTTTATTTCCTTGCCTGTTTGTTGAAAGTGTGGCGGGAGCTTCACTTCAAATTTTGCGTGACCTATCGCACGGCATTTATTGGCGAAATGTCCGAGTGCAGGTTTTTTGTTATCGTGCAAGTTCACGCTGCGGCATCGGACGAGCTGTGTATTGTCGTGACAATAAATGCGGAACGCTCCGCGAAGAAACGTCGCGCAGTGTTCATTCCCTCTCCATAACACAGGCTCTGAGTGTCCCACAGGAAGCAAAATTAGTCAGTCGAATGTTTTCTATATGATAATGTGGGGCAATGTTGTCTTTTCTGGTCTGATAACCGTTGGATATGAATACATGGTGTCGCACGGAATTGCGAATTATATTGTGAAAAGGTTTCACATATGTTGCTATAAGTTACGACTGTGTCCTGGCCATATTACTTTCCATACATTGAAACAAGTTTTGCTTGGTCAGTTATATTGGTTGCATTATCCTAGACGAATAAAAGTCAAGTTTTCTTGTAACCTCTGTGGAACTGCCGTTTATTTCCAACCTATTCGCTCACCTTCCTTCTTCTTCTTTCTGGGGTTTTACGTGCCAAAACCAGTTCTGATTATGAGGCACGCCATAGTGGAGGGCTGCGGATTAATTTTGACCACCTGGGTTTCTTTAACGTCCAATACAACGCAAGCACACGGGCGTTTTTGCATTTCGCCTCCATCGAAATGCGGCCGCCGCGGCCGGGATTCGATCCCGCTACCTCGTGCTCAGCAGCGCAACATCTGACTAAGCCACCCCGGCGGGTACGCTCGCCTTCCTAAGGAATCTACTGGATCAAGTTCCGTCAATAACAGCCTAATTATAATGACATTAAGACATACGCCACTCCTAAAGTTTAATGACACGCTGGTGCTTCAGCTGAGGCGAGTCGCAAGCTCGCCTCAGCCTCAAAGTAATAATAATAATAATAATAATAATAATAATAATAACTGCGTAGCGGTCGAAATACCGGACGCTAAAGAAATTCAAACATTCGCGCCAAGAAGCCTAAGATCTTGACGTTACAGCCATTTCCGGTTGTGACGTCAATTTTTATTTTTGCTTGTTGTAAGTTGTCCCCCCGATACGTAGATGGTGACGGTTGCAACGAGCCGCCATTTTCGTGACATGTGGGCTGCTATGGAAGCTACGCTACCAGTTTGCCTTGTGCAGCTCTTGAAGTGGGCAGAAAGGCGTGCTCGTAAAGTTCACCTGCTACAATACGCCCCCCTCACATGTTGTGTTGCTTTGCTTGTCGACGTTTGTCTGAATTTGGTGACGTGGGTGGTTTCACTGTTTCTTAACCTGTTCAGTCAAAAGTAATGACTTGCGAACGCCAGATACTTGTAGTTGTTTTCGTCGGACAGCGCTGGCCGACGCGCTTGGCATCCGACGAAAGGAAGAGCGCTCTACGCCCAAAGCGTTCGTCGGTCTCCAAAGAAAGTATGTTCTGTGCAGCGATGCGATTTCGACACCCGTACGGCTGAACTGTTCCTGCATCGCTTTCCGCGTTCAAAGCTCGAAACGCCCATCAAGTCGAATGGCGGGGCATTTGAATATACAGCTCTAATGGCAGGCCTCCGAAAACAAAATTTCGCACCTTTGAGAACAAAATCACGTCACTTCTATTTTTCACGGATTTCACGTCAAATTATTTTTTCTTCCGCCGTAAGTGTTCACTCCTCACACAGATGCCACTAAGCCCCATGAGCCGCCGATGAACCGCCATGTTTCGAACATAGCGGTTCTATGTATGGGCTTCTATGTAAGCTTCGCTACCAGGTATATTTACCTTGCAAGCTGCCCTAGCGCAGCTTTTAAATGCGAAGCATTTCTTGTCGAACATTTGCCACTTTGACAGTATCTATCTATCAGGCGCGTAGCCAGGGGGGGGCTTATGGGGCTTCAGCCCCCCCCGAAATTTTTTCGTGCTGGCATGCACCGCCGACCAAAACTACCACCGACGCCGGGAATAATAATAATAATAATAATAATAATAAATAATAATAATAATATAATAATAATTTATTTCCCATGAAAAGAATTACATGGTGGGGTTCTGGATAAAAAGTTGCACGCTGGCAACTTGACCAGCCCAAAACCCATCAAAGGCAACAGAGGGCGTCGGGCGCTCACATGTGAGTAAACAGATGCGAAGGTGTCAATTTACAAAAAAATAAAATGTGTTACGAGACAGGTAGTAATACACTTTAACAATTAGGAAAACAAGTAGCCTGCATAACAAGGAAATATTGAATGTATACATGAGCATTATAGATTACACAAAGAAAGTCTTATTATACAAAACAGGAAGAAAAATAGGGAAAAACATAACATAGCACTATATTCAGTGCAGCATAAACTAAATCAAATAAAGGGGGGAAAAGTCATACAGTATGGTATATGAACAAACTCATTAAACAACAAGGATTAGTTTGACTGAAAGTAGTTGTGCAGGCTGCATAAGGACAGAAGGTCTATTTCTCGTAAGGCGAGGTTATTGAGTAAAGTCGGAAGTGTATGTCTAAGCATTTGTTGACCATAATTCGTTCTTGAGTGCGGAATGTTCCATTGTTCAGGTGTCACAGTGTCATAGGCTGCGACATGTTCGTGTAGGCGAGCTATGTTCAATCATTCTGCATTATGTCTGCAATGTCTTTTTCACGCTCGAAAGACATTTCGGCACGACATTGCGAACTCGGGCTGGATTCATGGCACCTGGGGTGGATTTCGTGGTACCTGGGGTCACGTAACGCAAGGAGCCCCATCCGAGCACGAACTTTCAAGGGCTTTTCGATAGCGAGCGGGCGCCTTGCGGCATCTCGCAGCGGCCGCGGAATCTGCAGAGCGCATGGATTTCAATTCCGAAACTGTATGGGTGTAACGTTCTCATAAACTTTTGACGTGAAAGGTGCACTGACATTTCCAAAGGCGTGCTTTAAAAGATTTTCAATTCTGGAACTTTATGGGGTTAATGCTGTTATAAACTTGGACCAACATGCGTGCACTGGAGCCCTCTTGTCCAAGCCGTTCCAGAAATGAAAGCACGCGCTCGCAATCTTCCACACGCACGAAAATACTAAATATTACCGTGACTGTGAGCTAGCAGCTGATAATTTCTCCAAACATTTTCAGGACGCGTGCCCAATGTGATCGATCAGCTGGACCAGGGCAGACAAAGTAAAATTTGAGAAAACAGGAGAAAGGAAATGACCTATTATGAGGAAATTCTTTTTGCGGGCTACAAGGTCTGGCTCTCGTTGGCCACAGGGACAGTGGTCCTATGGATTTAAGCATAGGCCCCGCTGAAAATACAGGTATTTCAGAGCGCTTCTTCGCATGCGAGCTGATTGTGGAGATACATATCTGAAGAACCATTTGGAAAGTTGCCCCAGTAATGCCTCGTATTTAAGCCCAGATGCACAAAACCAAATTATACAAATTTGTGGCGAAATTATCAAAGAAAGCCTAGTTGCAAAAGATGGCTGCTTCTCCATACGTCCTGACAAAACGATGGACATCGCCGGAATCGAACAGCCTACTGATTGTGCAAAGTACCTAAAAAAGGATAAAAACAACATCGAAGGAGTGTGTTTAGGTTTTATCACCGGATACATGCCCTCTCCCTTTGCGACTGCAGGTTCTATGTAAATGTGTACAAACTGTTCCAGATTCTAGTCACCCTTCCAGTGACCACTGCCAGCGCAGAGAGAATATTTTTAACAAGAGTTTACTAAAAAACTACTTGCGCTCTACAATGTCTGTGGAACGCATGGTTAGACTGGTGCTTCTATACACCCACAGAGACGTCGGCATCAACGTGTCCGAAGTCATTGACCGCTTCGCTCAACTTCCCCGCGAAGTTTGTCCTTTAGATAGCGAAGCAGCAAAAATCAATGCAAGTAAAAAGCTCTGTTCCTTCAGGTCCATAATCTCGTAATTATGAAAACGTATGACTGTTCGTTAGCTTTGAAACCGCAGAAATTTTAGCCGTTTTAATCTAGCAGTTAGCATCATGATCAAAATTATCATGCGAATACGAAAATTACGAGGGCATCAATAACCAATTTGACCGACCTTGCTCATTCAAAGCCCGGCCCAAGCGGCGTTTGCCAAGAACACACTCGGATATTGCGTAGTAACTTGCCGCATCATCTGTGGCTTCGTTTGTCCTTTTCTTTCCTTTTAGCTACCTGCTTTATTTCTTTTTGAAACGAAGCAAACCCTCCTTTAATTTTGGGTGCAGAATAATTGTTGCCGCTGTGCAGACAGTTAAATTACACATTTTCGTACTGGTTTCTGCATTATTCCTCTATTATTATACCTGTATGGTGCTGTCGCGACCGCTGCATGGCCGAGAAAATATCACGATTTCTGCGATCATATTTTGTTCTTGCCTAGATCATCTGTCTTCCTGCGCGCAAAGTTTACTATCTCTGACTCCGCCACGTGTTATTTGTCTTGTTTGACGCATAATATACAGTGACGTTTGCTTAAATACGTAGATTTATTGGAGACTTAGACGTATATTTAAATCTTGTTGCGAGGTGTTGTGTATACAAGCAGTGAACTTTGTTTCCAGCGACTCTTTTTGCCCTTTAGCGAGTTGTATCTTCGCATTATATATTCCATTCTATCTTCGCATTTCTAATGTATATTTTGCAGAACTGTACTTTTATGTGATTACAGATACGAAGATGAGAGGATTGCCCTTCGGACGGCTTTGGGGCACTTAGACGACAGGCCTTTACGGAGGAAAAGACCTTGGGCGCGTGGCCTCGTGCGTCTGCTGTGTGCAGGGCTACAAAGGCGCTGCTGGTTTTTTGAAGTGCGCATGCCTGTATGACCGCCTGTGACGAAACTCAGCGATGAACGCTTAACTTTAAATGTGCAACGTGTGAACTGGAACTTCTCTATTCCTTCTCTTTCATCCTTCTCCCCCTTCCCGTGCAGGGTAGCCAACCGGGCTCAGCATGGTTAACCTCCCTGCCTTTCCCTTATGACTCTCTCTCTCTCCTCTCTCTCTACTTTTTATTTGTACTCACTGTTGCGAGTTTAATCTCGGTGTAATTACAATACACGACCGGTAACAGCTGCTCCTGCGCAATCTATTGCAACGAGGGACAGCGTCATGAGGTTTTTCTGGCCGTTGCATATGTTCAAAATATAAACAAGGTTCTTGAATGGCGAAGATTCATCAAAATATTGTCTCAACTTATTAATTTCATGGCCTTTACGTTCTTCATATCAGCTGTATACACTGCTTTCCTGGTTTCGAACTCATATAGTTCTAATGTCCGTGTGATATTTTCTTTCCTTATTAAATAGACAAAAAAAAAAAACGCGGCCGCATTGATATCAGTTATTTCTGGCAGAATTTTAGGACATCCGAGTATATTCTTTTATGAAAAAATACATATTTTACTTGACAGTGCGTAGCGTTCAATAATTCGTTTGCAGCATCTAATATACAATTGCATTGGCAATGCAGTTTATTCATGTATTTGATCCCTCGACAACTTCTATAAGGAGGAGGCCGCGCTGCAACCTGAGCCCCCCCGAACAAAATTTCTGGCTACGCCACTGCTATCTATCTATCTATCTATCTGTCTATCTATCTATCTATCTATCTATCTATCTAGCCGCCTACGTCTTCGTGCTCTCATGGTCGTATCGTAACTTGGAATTACCAAAATTGGCATACTATGAAAAGAGTGTATGACGAACATACATGATAGGTCATGACATGAATATCATGACAAGTGTGCATGTAGGTCATAAAACAGCTGCTTACGCATTGGTGCTCTCATGGCCGTTTCGTTAACTTGGTTGGTACCAAAATTGGCATAGTATAACAGTATGTGACGAACATAAATGATAGGTCATGACATCACATGCGTGTCATGTAGGTCATAAAACAGCCGCCTAAAATGACAATGGCCCAGCGAAAAAGCATTAACACCCAGAAACACTGAAATGGGTACAGACGTGGGTACTCAGTGAAGGCAACACTAAGGATGATGCTAGAAGTCAAAGTCATGAGAATGACTCAACAAAAATGACAATGACTCAGAGAAAAAGATAAACACTGAAAAACAAATGGAATGGGTTCTGACGTGGGTAATAAGTGAAGGCAAAACTAAAGGATGGTGATAGAAGTCAGTCTTGAGTATGATTCAGCAAAAAAAAGATAACACTCAAGAACCACTGAAATGGCTTCGGACGTGGGTACTAAGTAAAGGAAACACAAAGGATGGTGGTAGAAGAAATACTTAAGAAATACTTATGAGCATGACTCAGCAAAATGACAATGACTTGGCGAAAAAAATATTAACACGCAGAAGAAAACTGAAATGGGTTTTGACGTGGGTACAAAGTGAAAGAAACACTAAAGGATGGTGACAGAAGTCATAGTCATGAGCTTAACTAAGCAAAAATTACAAGGATCAGCAATAAAATATAACACACAAAAACCACTGAAATGGCTCGGACGTGGGTACGAAATAGGAAACACTAAAGGATGGTGATAGAATTCACAGTCTTGAGCATGACTCAGCCAAAATGACAATGACTCAGCAAAAAGATTAACACTCAAAAAACGACTGAAATTGCTTCGAACGTGGGTACTAAGTGAAAGAAATACTAAAGGATGGTGGTAGAAGACATAATTATGAGCATGACTCAGCAAAAATGACAATGACTCAGCGAAAAAAAACCCATTAAAACTCAGAAACCACTGAAAGGGTTCGGACGTGGGTACTAAGGGACGGAAACACTAAAGGATAGTGGTAGAAGCCATAGACAGGAACATGACTCAGCAAAAATAACAATAACTCAGCGAAAATAAGGTTAACACTCAAGAACCAATGGAATTGGTTCGGATGTGGTACTAAGAGAAGGAAAAGGCTAAAGGTCAATGGTGAATTCATAGTCATGAGCATGGCTAAGGCTTTTGCCTTAAGGTCTCCTAGGCGATGCTAAAGGGAATCCTGAGGACTCATGACGTAAATGTCATGACATGCGTCTCATATAGGTCATAAAAAAGCCCCTAGGTCTGGTGATCTCATGGTCGTTTCGTTAACTTGGTAGTTACCAAAATTGGCATAGTATGGTGATAATGTATGACGAACATAAATGATAGATCATGACATAAATTTCATGATATGGTGTTATGTAGGTCATGAAACAGCCGCCTAAATTGATAACAGCACAGCAAAAGAAGATTAACACTCAAACACTACTGAAATGGGTTCGGATGGGGGTACTAAATGAAGGAAACACTAAAGGATGCTGGTAGGCGTCATAGTCATGAGCATTGCTCACAAAAAATGACAATGAGCAATCGAATAAAGATAACACCCAAAGCCAATGGAAAAATTGGACGACACTAAGCTTCGCCTTTAAGAGTGGAACGCGATAGCGTTATCGGGCCCTGTTCGCATCGCATTTTCATTCAGTGGGCTTCACTGCAACACAGAACGTGGGAAAGCCAGCTTACAAAGATCAAGCTTACACCAATCTCCTTCAAGTCGACTTCACTTAAACAGAAATGCATTGCTGGGAAGACGTTTTTCCATGGGCAATATAAGTCGTCTTGTATTAAAATGTGAAGGCCCTAGCATCTTTTTATATTTTTCTTAATGTTGGCCATTTCCGCGACGCGCGAGCGTGTCCAAAACGCATTAGGCAGGCGAAGTCCCAATTGACTGCCGAGGATGCGAGCGCCATCTGGATTGCATTTTCCTAAATAAACTACCCGAGCGTGCCGCTGTTATATATGCTGGAAAAGGGGTTTGTGTTTGAGTTCTCGTAACAGAATTGTTTTCTCGTACATTAAATTACAATCCGACGCCACCCATGTCTGTAGGTTGTGGTTAAGTCGTACTTTCCATTTTTCTGACGAATTGTATTGTGAGAAATTCAATTTTGTTCACCAAAACCTTGCGCCACGCGCAGGGCCTGCGTGTCGGTGGGGTTGGGGGTGATTTTATTGGCCATGAACGCCGACATCCACGCCGACGCCGGCGCCGGCGCCGGATTGTCTGTGACACGGGGCCCTAACGGTTAAAATAGTCACAGGCCGGCACGGCACACGCAGCATAGTCACAGCGTAAGCTGGTGGAGTGGCTCAAGAGTAGCTCCAATTAGGCATTACGCACAACAGGGTCTTCGTGGCAGGTCTGTTCGCCTCGTTTTGACGAGAACGATCTGAACTGTCCGCCCGGCGTCGACGGCGAGCTGCGGCTTTTATTGCTCTCTGCACAGCAGTCTGCTGAGCCCGATCAAGCCTTACAACTACAACTTACATGTAGGGCACGCCGCGTTTGCAGGTACCTTAACTAGATGGCGCCACCATACTGGTGGAAGCTCGGCAGCTCGGGAGCGCGTTGATGCGCGCCTCGTCTGAATCGCATATCGTCGTCTGCGCCTGCTGCGTTTGCAGGCACCTACCTAATGGAGCCACATACTGGCGGAGGCTCGGGTCGTCGCCCCTGCGCGCTTGCCTTATGGGACATTCGCTGGCGATAGCAAGCGCTTGCGTGGCTCAGTGGTAGAGTACTGGCTCCACACAGCGGGGCGGGCTCGATCCTGGCGGGAAACACGTCCTTTTTCGCATTTCCAGCGATAGCTGTTACGGCGGCTAAACGCCGGTGGCGGCTCATCGCGAACTGAAACGGCTATTGGAATGAGTCCATAACAGCTTACGCTGTAAAAGTGGCAAGACTCGATTATACTGAAGAGTGGTCTGCACTTCCAAGTGCACAACCTTCCAACGGAGACACTTCGAATACCACCGTCATCGACACCCTCACCAACTGCTGATGCAACGACGACTGATGATCGCCAGGTGATAATAATGTTGCGGTCACTGATGGACGCTATGCCTGTTTACTCAGCAACACGAAAACCTGTCGACGCAGAGTGCGCTGCAGGTGATGGACACCCTGGGACCTGTGCTTGCGGCTCTAGGCTAAAGCAATGGCCGCCAGAAGCCATCATTTCGAGAGGAGGTGCAGAATGTATCTGTCTTTCAATGGAACGCCAGAGGACTTAAGTCGCCATGTCTGACTTTCGGAGTTTGTAGTCGTGACTCAATTTCCCATTATGTCATTTGTCAGCCAAACCTGTCATCTGCCATCATAATGTCCGGGTATGAGTGCATTATGTCCTCCACCCATGGGCAATACGTCGTAACTTGACATGTTCATCAGTCAGTGTCGCCTGACAGTGAAAACCAGCACGTGTGTTGACTGTGAAAGGTCAAACACAGGCAGGTCCGTTCACAATTCTGGATGCCTAATTATCACCATCAAGCGACTAACTGCGAACAGTGATCAGCCACGATCCCACAGCCGTGGCGATCCTGGGGATTTCAACGCCATCATTGTCTCTGGGTAAGTCCGAGATTAACTCGAGGGGAAGAAGATTGGTGTCTGTAGATGTAGCCTGCATGTATTGCACGTGAAGCAGTTGCTTAAGCACAAGTAAGCACAAATCTACAACAGGAACTTATTTATATAGAAACGTTTTTAATGCGAGAAGGGGCAGCAACTCTGACGCTGCTCGAAGAGTGTCCAGTTCTGCTGTCTTGTGAAACCCCGAGCCGCCACCAGAGGCACCGGCTGCAGTGACAGACCCGCGCACGTTCGGTGCGCACATGGGGAAATGCGGACGGCGTCGGCAGCAGCTCTGCACGTTACCTCGTTGGTGCTGCTACATAGGCCCCGGTAGTGAAGACGCCCGGTGAAAGTCGGTAGTCTGAGCGATAGGGAACGGCGCTTGTTGTTTGTAGCCATGGAAGGGGTCGCGAAGCAACGAAGTAGCGGCGACGGAGATGGAAAGGGAGGCTAGGTCAGGAATTGTTTGGGGCAGTGGGTCTTCAATGATCGTGCTTTAGGTGGCAATAGACACGGTATCGTGGCGCCCGGGCAAATCAAGCATGTAGAACTTGTAACTGTGCTTGATGATGCATTAAAGGTCATCGTAAGGGCGCTGCAAAGGCTTGCGGACTGCGTCGCGACGGACAAGCACATGTGTTGCCGTCTCCAAGTCAGGAGGGATGTAGGGCAAATCACGGTGTTGTGGGCTAGGATGCGGGACACAAAGATTGCGCAGAGCGAAGCGCAACAGCATCACATACTCGGACGGGTCAGCGCACAGGGGAGTGAATATAGGGTCGAACAGTTCTCCGGGAAGGCGGAATGACGAAGCATAGACTAGATCAGCAGGTATACACTTGATGTCCTGCGTTAACATTGCCCTAAGGCTAAGCAAAACAAGAGGCAGGGAAACTCCAGCTGACCGCATCGGGCCCTCAAGAATGCCTTCAGTGTCCCGTGGAAACGTTCGACGATGCCACTTGCGATCGGGTGGTATGCTGTGGTGCGAATCTGCGGAGTTCCTAGCTTTTTGAGAAGGGAAGACTCGAACTGTCAACCTCGGTCGTTGGTGATGGGAGATGGAACGCCGAAACGTGACACCCATCCCGCGAGGAAAGCTTTGGCGATGGTTTCATTTTTGATGTATGGAATAGGAAATGACTCTGGCCACCGAGTAAAACGGTCAATGCACGTCAGGAGGTAGGTGTTTCCATCTGATCGATGCCATGGTCCTAGAATGGCCTCGATCATGGTCGAGGCCATGGTCGAGGCCATAGTCCTAGAGAAGGCCATGGTCCTAGGACAAGGTCCTAGACCTTGTCGAAACGCTCCGAAGGTGGTGGGAAGGCACCGTACGGAGATAAAGTATCACGATTGACATTGGATTGCTGGCATTTAAGACAATTGCGAGCCCACCCACGAATGTCCTTGTTAATGCTCGGCCAGACAAAACACCGGGTGATAAGGTGTTGCGTAGCGCGGATGCTAGGATGGGAGAGGCTGTGGAGAGAGTCGAAAACAGCGCGACGGAAATCACTGGGAACCAGAGGTGTGGGGTTGCCAGTCGACACGTCGCAGAGAATGGGAACAGTGGAGGACGGAAGGGGAACTTCACGAACCTTGAGCGTTCCAGAGTCCAGGTGAAGTTTAGCGATTGCTGCATCTTGTGCTTGCGCTGAAGCGAGGACGCTGAAATCGACAGTTTTTGGCGATGCGGTGCAAGATACGGACAGCGCTAGTCGAGAGAGCGCATCGGTGGCAGCGTTTGCAGATCCTTGTACGTACCGGATGTCAGTCGTGAATTCCGCGATATAAGCGAGGTGACGACTTCGATGGGGTGAAAATTGCTGCTGGCAGATTTGATGGCAAAAGTCAGCGGCTTGTGGTCCATGGCGATGCAGAAACTTCGAGTTTCGAGGAAATGCCGGAAGTGACGCACACCCATGTAAGCACTGAGGAATTCACGGTTGAAAATGTTGTAATTGCTTTCGGTGGAGGAGAGCTTGCGTGAAAAGAACGCTAGTGATTGCCACAATCCGTCGACGTACTGTTTTAAGGTGGCTCCAACTTCCCCGTCTGACGCGTCCGTCATGAGACAGAGCGGAGCGTCCGGTATTGGGTGAACAAGAAGGACGACGTCTATGAGCTGTGTCTTAAGAGGCTCGAAAGAGCTGGACGTACTCTCAGACCATGTAATGGGAGTAGGAGTTCTTGGTTCCCTCGAGTAGATCAGTAAGTGGATGAATCAAGTGAGCACAGGGGGATGAAACGCCGCTATAAATTTTTCAGTCCCAGGAACACGCGTAGTTTACGTACGGAAGTGGGCTGAGGAAAGTCGCGAATGACTATCACTTTGTTAGGGAGCAGCCGGATGCCATGACGACAAACGTGGTGTCCAAGGAAGTCAAGATTAGGCATGCCGAATGTACACTTGGCTTTGCTGACGAGTAGGTGGTACCCGTAAGCCGTTGGAAAAGCTGTCAAAAGTGTGAAAGGTGGTCTTCTGCATCGCGGCTAAAGATGAGGAGGTAATCAATGTAGGCGAATCAGAACGGAAAACCTCGGGTGACTGTGTCCACGAAACGATGGAAAGTTTGAGCGGCGTTGCGGAAACCAAAGTGCATCCACACGTATTTAAAGAGACCAAATGACGTTATCGCAGCAGTCTTGGAAATGTCCGAGGGTTCGACAGGTATCTGATGATACGCCTTGACGAGGTCTATCTTTGATGAGATAGTTGTTCCATGAAGTGGTGCTGGGAAATCCACTTCTTAGGCAGGGGGTAGCGATAGGGAATAGTAGCGTTGTTCAAGGCGCGGTTGTCACTGGTTGTGCAGAGGAGACGCCCTAGGACTTGATGACGGTTGCACAATGCCAAGCTCGAGCATATGGTCAAATTCGGCTGTCAATCTTCTGTCGATCGGGTGCGATGCGTCGTGAACGACTCAGGACAGGTGGTCCGGTGGTGATAATATGGTGGGTGACATAGTGCTTGACAGGACGCATGAAAGTGGATGGGTGAAGCAAGTTTGGAAATTCGTCGAATAATTGCTCATAGACCGATGAAGGTGGCTTGTTGGTAACAGTGCGGACGCTGGCTGTGGACGCTATACCTTCCACCGTTAGGTGTGTCGTAGCATCGACAAGACGCTTGTGGGCCATGTCCACAAGCAGTTCAAACCGATGAACAAAGTCTGTACCAAGAATCAAGTAAGCCACGTCCGCCACGAGGAAAACCTATCGGAACAGACGCCGGAGTCCAAAATTCAATGTGAGGGTGCGCTCACCGTAGGTCACGATGCTGTTCTCGTTGGCAGCTTGCAGGGTAACTGCAGATCGACGATTCTTCGGAAATGCAGGCGAGGGTGGAACAACGCTAACTTCGGCTGCCGTGTTCACTAGGAAACGGAGCCCAGACGCCTTGTCGAAAACGAAGAATCACCTGATGCTTGTTGGACCGTCACCACTCACTGCTTCTAGTGGTGAGCCGTAGAGTTTCGCAAGAAATGGCATAGAAACGCGCACTTTCGGGCGGCTGCGCCGAAGGTACGCGGCGATCGAGATGAGGAACACTGGCGTCACGAGCAGCGGCGGCGTGACAGGGATCGAGAGCGTGCAGTTAGGGTGGCAATCTGCGCGGATAGATGGTTTATGAGGCTGCAAAAGTCGGCGCAAAGTGTCTGCAGATCAGGTGCCGAGAGACGAGAGGCCTCATTTGTTGCGGACGTCGTCGCGACCGAAGAAATGGGTGGGGAGGCGACGTCCATCACGGAGTCGGCAAGCTGCGCGAGATTCGCCAGAGATAAACCAGCTGCAGAGGCGAGCACTATGCTGACAATGGAAGGCAGGCGCTGCGATAACAGTTCTGGCAGTAAGTATTGATCGAAAGATGCAGCCTTATCACCGAGGAGCTGCTGAAGACGGCCCAAAATATGCGACGACTTGCGGTCGCCATTGAGGAGAACAGCCGATAAAACGTCATAAGAGTTTGTTTCGGACGGAGTAAGAATGAGGTCCCGGATTTCTGCGGCAATCTTTGGAGGAAGCGCAGACACAACCTGATGAAATCTTGAAGTCTGTGATGTTATCCTGACCCTCACGAACTGGCTGTTCACTAGCGCTAGCCAGACGGCTGGCAAGAATTTCGGAAGGCGGAACGAGAAATCCCAGACTGCCTGGGACGCTGCGGGGATGGAGAGGCTTGTCTAGAGTCACAACGCATCCACTTGCTCTGGACTACTGGCCATGCCTCACTGCCGGGTAATGACCGCGCACACGCGGTCGCTCGTGAAATTACCCTCCGAGATGCCCGGCATGACGAGGATCGGAGTCCAGATCAGGTCGGCTCCCCACTCACATACAGAGACGTATTAAAATACTATACACGAGCTAGACACACCATGGGTCCGCCACCGCTGTCGTTCTCGAGAGAGGAAGAGGTGGCACTCCGCCAACTCCAAACACACACATTTCCCAACCTCCTCTCCCTACATAAATTTTACCCTGACCGCTACGCAGACTCTTGCCTGGGCTGTAGCAGCTCCCTCATGGCGTTCCATGTCACGTTGGAGTGCACCGCAAAATTATTCCCTCCCCTGCCAGTCATCCCGCACCCCTTCCGCACCAAAGATCTGCGGGAGGATGCCCTCCGCGACGGGCCTCCCGAGGTCCGCCGGGCCCTAGTTCAATGGGCCCGTGCTGTCGCTGAGATCGTTCTAGGGACCCCGGACTAGGGGTCTCTCCCACACTCTCACTACCTTTTCTTTTTGTAATAAAATGTTTATTCTATCTGTCTGGAGTCGTCGGTGGATTCCATTCTTAGCGTAGTCAGCACCTAGTCGCAAAGTTTCCAAAGTCCGTGGTCACCAATATTGTAGATGTAGCATGCATGTATTTCATGTGAAGCAGTTGCTTAAGCACAAATCAGCACAAATCTACAACAGGAACTTATCTATATAGAAAAATCGTGAGGCGAGAAGGGGCAGCGTCTTCCGACGCTGCTGGACGAGTGTCCAGTTCTGCTCATAAAATCTCCGAGCCGCCGCCAGAGGCACCGGCTGCAGTCACGGACGCCGCTCGCGTCGGGTGCGAACGCGGGGAAACGCGGACGGCGCAGGCAGCAGCACTGCACGCCGCGTCGTATGTGCTGCTACAGGTGCGTCTGAAGGAAAACTTTGTTTCTTTAATGATGGAAGCCCCAGAAATGTGTGAGGAACAGCGTATTGTAGTTGCCTCGATCTTAGCTTTTTTTCGCGCTCCCTTAGCAAAGAGTTCAATGGTTATCGGACTTGGAAACGCGGGGAAGTGACCACATCCCAACTTAATCTCATGATTGAGGGGCTTACTAGCTCCGAGTTCTCCGGAGCCGTCTAGTGCATTGAATGGCTGAAATTTAAATCAATCCTGGAAGACTGCTATCGAGATAACATACCATTCAGCCTAGGGGACGCAATACAAGGTGTCTTACAGGTTGCCACACATTCGATTTTGAAAAACTCCGCACGCACAGAATTCGAGATCGAGCTAGAGAAACTTCGCGCAATTCGCCGCCGTGCGGAACGAAGATATAGGCGCACAACATCCAATCACAATTTGTGATTGGCCAGACGCTCATAGAAGAAATTACAGCGTCTTATGAATAAGCTGGCTTCACGACGATAGCTGTCTTTCTACGAGTCCCTGGATCCCCGAAAGCCTTTGTCTCTACGTGGCCTCCGTGCAACCCCTGGACAGCGCAATCCATTTATTTCATTTGCTCTTTTCCTACAATGAGCCGAGATTGATGTCGAAGAATCCTTCTGTAGGAGGATTGCCGCTGAAGCACGTTTCACTGGAACGCAGACTCCCGACCACTCACCATCCTCATGTGATCCCCGTATGGAGTTCCCCTTTTCTCTGGACGAACTGCGCTTGCTTTATGCAGGCGTTCCTCAGCGCCAGGGTCAGATGGCATTACTAACAGCACAGAACACGGTTAGTAATGCCATCTGGCCGCTCTGTGGTGAACGAGCTCGAAAGGCACTCCTGTCCCTTCACAACGACTCGTGACAGAGTGGCACGGTTCTCCAGGAATGGAAGTCAAGTCGCCTGATTTCGCTCATGAAAGCTGGCAAGTCGCCTTTAGACATTGCGTCACACCGTCCAATCGCGCTTGCTAGTTGTGTAGAGGAATTAATGGAATGAATGGTTCTAACACATATGGAGTGGTACATAGATCACTATGAAATTTACCCAGACACGTTGACAGGATTCAGCCGCGACCGTTCATCTATAGGCAACGTTGTCGACTTGGTAACGTACGTCGAATTCCAAAAGGCCTGTAAACGCTTTTTGCTGCCTTATTTCTAGACACTACGGGGGCTAACGATAATGTGACCCATGAAACCATCCTTCACGCGTTATAAGTAATAAAACTTGGTATCAAGATATATCTCTTGATTCGTAGAGATACAGATACAGATGCGATCATTATACATGCTCACCGAGGATGGCCGGACACCCCAATATGACAGTAGCCGCGGAGTCCCTCAGGGCAGAGTACTAAGCCCAATTCTTTTAGGTGCGAAGCACCTTATGCGTCCAGTCTGTCGGCGTCTCCTGTCGTAATCGTCGTCGTCATTGTAGCCGTGGTAAGCAAGCGGATCGTGCTCGCGCTCGAACCACCTTATGCGCTCGGGCTGTTGGCGTCTCCTGTCGTAATCTTCGTCGTAGTCACGGTAAACAAGCGGCTCGTGCTCCCGCTCGGCACGCGCTCGTGCCACTGCTCCCGCGTTCGTCGTCGTCATCGTCATCGTCTTCCACAGCTGGCTGTGTTGAAGCAAGCGGTTCGTGCTCGCGCTCTGCACGCGCTCGTGCCACTGCTCCCGCGTTCGTCGTCGCCGTCGTCTTCCACACCTGGCTGTGTTGCCGCTCATCATTCCAGCGTAGAATTTCACTTCTTCTGTCGTCGTAATGGGGAGGCCGCGTTCACGGGCTTATGAGCCATTGCTTAAGGCAAAGGCAATATGAGCCCATTTGCGGTGCATCACTGCATGCTTCACACCTCCCCAGGTTTCACGTTTATGAAGCTGCATTCCGCTCAATGGGTCATTCGAGCAGCGAGTTTCTTAATCTAGCCCTTATTGGACTAACCGAGAACCCAGCAAGCACCGCTCGACTCTCTAGTTACGCTGATGACATCTGTATCTGGACGTCGGGGGTGACACGGCTTCAGCTTAGCGCTCGGCTTCACAAGGCGGCCTCATCGACATCATGCTTCCTTCGTGAGCAAGGACTGGAGGTGATGGGAAAAGTGCGCAGATTTGGCATTTACCCGGAATCTGTTATCTGCATACGGCATATCAATCAACGGACAAGTGAGATCGTCCAGCAGAAGTCACAGGTTCTCGGCGATTGTGATTGGCAGAGACCTGTCCTGGACTCCTCATATGAACCACGTGAAAAAGTGACTGATCGCTATTTGTCATCTGTTCAATTTCCTTGCAGGAAAGAACTGGGGGGTGTACACACAATCCACATTACAGCTGTAGATGCTTTTGTTTGTTGGGTTCCTCCGGTACAGCCTACCTGTTATATCCAACACCTGCAAAACTAATTTGAGCATAATTGAGAGCATTCAGGTCCAAGCTCTTAGGATATACCTTGGAGTACGCAGCAGTGCAAACGGCAAACTATTGCCATTCCTCAATATTTTTCAATCACGACGCACATCGGCGTCGAGACAATGCGTGCACATGTGAGGCACATTGTCCGGACCCCTCGGCACCAACTCGCCGCACTCACCGTGGAAAGACCCCACACGTCATATAGGACAACTGTCAGTGCATGTCGTGCCTCGTTTACATCGGGGTACGTGCCTGTGGCCGGGTCGGTGTCTCCTCCATGGTGTTTGTACCGTCCTGAAGTACACCTCGGAATTAAGGGCTTCAGAAAAAGTCAGATATATCACCGTCTACACATAAACAATTGAGCTTACTCTTGTTGTACGAGATGTAGTAGGCACGTGCACATATAAACTGACGGATTGATTGTGTTCATACTGACGAGAGGAATAACGCTGCCATTCAAGACGTCATATTTCACGACGTACACGGCTGCAGAATTCACGGCTCTGCGTAGTGCACTTCAATTTATTGACACAGAGAAACCTGGTACATGGGCCGTGTCTTCAAACTCGAGACCGGCTTTGCAGAGTATGCAGTCAGTTCTCTGATGTGGAGCTCACGAACAGCTAACATACGGTGTCAAACTTCACCACGACGTCAAAAAGAAAGGCCACAAGGTTATTTTGCAGTGGCTACCTAGTCATTGCAGGATCAGTGTAAATGATCACGCAAAGCTGCCAGATAGTCACATCAAAAACAACACAGCGTTCCCATTCCACTTTCCAGGACAGAGGCTGGCAGGCAGCTTCGACACCTGGCACGCAAGCTCTCTTTCACATAGTGAAACACCCCAAATACAAGATGCGCCAGGTTACACGCCCTTCGCTCCAACTCCGACCTCCACCCGGGTTTCACCGACATGAAGCATCGCTTCTATACCGGCTGTGGTTGGAACTAGCTTTCACGAAGGCGTACACTACTTTGATTGGAATGACCGACAGTGCTGCGTGCGACGTCTGCGGCGGCGAAGAGAAGATCGAACATTTTTTGTGTCATGGTCATCGATTTCAGTCGGCAATACAAACATTATCTATCGCATTGTGACGACTGGACGATCGACCAGTGTCAGTACAGGTGCTACTTGAATACCGTCCCCATCGCTCGTCGGTCCACAAAGCTCTGAAGGGGCACTTTTGTATTGCTTGAGGGTGACCGGCCTATGTGAACTTGCTCAGGCCCTCCACGTGAGTGCGCAAGCTCATCGCGTCGTTCCTCCCTCTCTCCCTTCTCTCCCTCTTTCCCGTCCCCCAGAGCAGGGTAGCCAACCAGACGCCTTTCTCGTAAACATCCCTGCCTTGTCTCTCTTTCCTCCTCCTCGTTTTCAATGGCATCTGGTTCTGTTTAGTTTCTTTGAACGCGTAAAAGTGCGCATCGCAGCAGCTTTTGAAAACATTGAAGAAGGGTTGCCTACCAAATGAAGCTCTTGGGCAATAAAAGCAAGGATAACCGCACCTTAGTGTTTTTAAACTTCGCTGTGGCTAATTAAACATACATACATACATACATACATACATACATACATACATACATACATACATACATACATACATACATACATACATACATACATACATACATACATACATACTACATACATACATACATACATACATACATACATACATACATACATACATACATACTACTTTGCAGTTATCGTATGCATCTTTGAAGTTCTTGACATTTTCTTACATTCTCTTGAGCCGTTCAATATCGCTCTTGCCTTCGAGTCATATGTGAAGTGCATTTTGCAGTGTCTGGTGTTCCTATGCAGGATCCGGTTTTATTCACGGGACCAGTAAGGCGGAACTTGGATCCATTCTCCGAACATGGTGACGAACAGCTCTGGAAGGCCCTGGAAGAGGTAATATGCCCCAGGCATTCAGTGCTGTGCTTTGCTCTGTGTATGTTAATCATGCACTATATGGTGGTGAAAAACGAACCAAGGGATGCAACCCTACTGAAAAACCCCCGTATTCCCCATAAGTCCTATATCCAATTACAGGAAGGAAAACAATCTTTTGTATATTATCGTATATATTTCATATCGGATTATTGGATATGGCGGTTATGGAGCATATGGATTTTTCAATAGGGAACCGTTGTTGTATCCACACAAATACAGGTTAAGTCATAATGAGTTGGGACAGCGTGTAGCGCAAGGTAGGGAGAGGGACCCTGTGTGACTAAAGCCCCTATATTGAAAGACGGAAGACGACCAGGACAGGCAGCACTGGCAGACCCGTTTATTCCACCGGCACGGCCGAGGCTCAAACACGAAGAAGAAGAGAAACAGGGATGATGATGGCTATATACAAATGAGAACGATGAAGTACGTGAAATGTGCTTACACTAATTTCCCCCCCTCGTGGAAGCGGCCAACCTGGCCGCAATCTAAAGATCGGCTGAACGGGGAATAAAGGGCTTCATGCGGGAGACGTGAACAATTTCTGCACTACGACGACGGCGGTCCTCGACGGATTGAAGCGGAGTGACGAGATAGTTCACTGCGGAAGTTTGTTGTAGGACTGTGTAGGGCCCAATGTACCGGTGAAGGAATTTCTCGCAAAGTCCAGGGGTTCGAACCGGCGTCCAGAGGAGGACTTGGTCTCCATGGAAGGCGATGTCGCGGCGTTTACTGTCGCAGCGACGTTTTCTTTCTTCTTGGGTAGCGGCGGTGTTGCGACGAGCAATTTCACGGCAATGCGCGAGTCGAGCTGCAAACTCTTCTGGGAGGGAGGTGTTAGGCGAAGCAGGAGAGAAAAAGAATTCGGAGTCGAAGACGGAGGAGGCAGATCGTCCATACACCAGGAAGAAAGGGCTGTAACCGGTAGTTCGTTGTGTCGCAGTATTATAAGCGAATGTAACACAGGGAAGGATGTTGTCCCAGTTTGTGTGGTCAGGACGTAAGTACATAGAAATCATGTCAGAGAGCGTTCGGTGGAAGCGTTCAGTAAGGCCGTTGGTTTGCGGGTGATATGTAGAAATGGTTTTATGTCTCGTATTAGTCTGCCGCAAGACTTCTTCGAGGACGTGGGACATGAAGGCTTTGCCATGATCGGACAAAAGAACGCGAGGAGCACCATGGCGCAAGACTATGGATTGCAGGAAAAAGTCAGCAACCTCAGAAGCAGCACCAGATCGAAGAGGCGCAGTCTCGGCGTATCTTGTTAAGTGGTCTACCGCTGTGACGATCCAGCGGTGACCGGAGGGCGTCAACGGCAAGGGACCGTATAAGTCAATTCCAACGCACTCGAAAGGTTCGGTCGGACATGGCAGAGGCTGAAGAAAACCGGCAGGCGGGGATGTGGAGCGTTTGCGGTGCTGACACAACGCACATGAGGCAACGTATTTGGCTACCGTTGTGGACAATCCAGGCCAGAAGCAGCGGGTCTTGATGCGGTCGTAGGTCTTGAGGAAGCCTAAGTGGCCGGCGGCAACGTCATCATGAAATGCTTCTAAAACTCGAAGACGAAGGCAGCGAGGTATGACTGGGACCCACTTGTTACCCGTAGGATGATAAATATAACGATGAAGCACCCCATCTTGAAGGCGAAATTGCTGAAGCTGGCGTCGCAAGCGGCTGTTGGGTGGTTTAGTTAGGCCGCGAAGGCGATCAATGAGAGTTCGACAGTAGGAGTCTGCGTGCTGAAGGGAAGCTAAATCGGAGCGTGAAGAAAGCTGAGCTTGATCCAGTGACATTAGCGTGAGCTGGTGGGCGGCAGGCGTAGCGTCAGAGTGACGTGGTAGAGACGGGGAGTGCGCACGATCGATAGAAGGTGAAAGCGGGCATCGAGACAGTGCGTCGGCATCATGATGACATTTGCCAGACCGGTACGTTATCGTGAAATCATATTCTTGTAAGCGCAGTATCCAGCGTCCCAGGCGTCCTGACATGTTCTTCATAGATGACAGCCAACACAGAGCATGATGGTCGGTTACGATGGTGAAGTGGCGACCATAGAGATACGGGCGAAACTTCTGAATGGACCAAACAATAGCAGGCATTCCTGCTCTGTGATCGTGTAGTTCCGTTCAGATGGCGAGAGGGTCCGGCTAGCATACGCCACAACCTGCTCTTTAGACGCGGGACCCCGTTGTAGGAGCACTGCTCCGATGCCTTGCGCACTTGCGTCAGTGTGGAGTATAGTGGGTGCCCTCTCAAAATGGCGAAGAAGCACCGGTCCGGAAGTGAGATGTTTCTTAAGGGCTTGAAATGCCGACTCACAGTCTTCGGACCATGTGAAAGAGGCGCCGGTGACCAGGAGCTTATGTAGAGGAGCTGCTATTGTAGCAAAATTGCGTATAAAACGGCGAAAGTAGAGCGCCAGGCCGAGAAAGCTGCACAATGTTTTTTGATTTGATGGGCAAGGGAATTGAAGCACAGCAGCAATCTTCTCAGGGTCAGGTTGGACGCCGTCTTTTGAAACGACGTGACCCAGCACTTTGATGCTTCTGCTGGCGAATGTGCACTTTTAGATTAATCTGGAGACCAGCATCTGAAAGGCATTGGAGGACTTCGTCTAGTCTCTGTAGGTGTTGGCTGAAGCTTGAAGAAAAAACAACGATGTCATCCAGATAACAGAGGCAGGTCTTCCACTTAAGGCCACGAAGAACAGTGTCGATCATACGCTCAAACGTGGCTGGAGCGTTGCACAGGCCAAATGGCATTACATTAAATTCATAAAGTCCGTCCGGCGTGGCGAAAGCGGTTTTCTCTTTGTCAGCCTCGTTCATGGGAATTTGCCAATATCCCGACCGCAGATCAAGGCTGGAAAAATATTCCGCTCCTTGTAGTGTATCTAAGGCGTCGTCAATTCGAGGCATGGGATACACATCCTTGCGTGTAATCTTATTGAGCGCTCGATAATCAACGCAAAAGCGAACGGAACCATCCTTTTTCTTCACCAGAACGACAGGAGACGCCCAGGAACTGGATGAAGGTCGTATAATATTTCGTGCTAGCATGTCATCAACTTGGTCTTCATGATCTTCCGTTCCGACTGCGAAACTCGATATGGGCGACGGCGTATAATTGCAGAACCGTCGGTTTCGATGCGGTGTGCAGCTACGTAAGTCTGGCCCAATGCGGTGGCACAGCTATCAAAGCAGGATTTGTGCTTAGCCAAAAGGGCGAGTAACGCATACCGACTGGGCAGCGGTTAGGTCAGAACCAATTAGGGCTCGAGAAGAGAAGAATCCAAACCTGAGGTTGGTACTTGGTGACGAAGAAGGGGAAAAGCGCTGCGACAGAGATCAGTGGCGGGTCGGTGAAGGTTGCCACGGTCATCCCTTTGGGCAACAGCACAGGATCTGGGGTTGTGTTGCAGGCGTACAGGAGAGCTCGGCCACATGAAAACCGGACGAGACAAGGGGCGACTAGAATTCCTCGTGAAGTGCAGCGTGAAGAGGGGGTAACCAGTGCGTCTCCATCGGTTAGCTGGCCGGATGTGACAGCTACAATGTGTTCGTGACCAGGGTGCAGGACGTAATCTGCAGCGACAGCCAAGTTCAAGATGGAGGGTGACGACTCCAAAATAGGTGCATCCGTGGTATCTGTGATGTGGACGACTTTCTCCCTACATGATATGACAGCGGAGGCAGAATGCAGAAAGTCCCAACCGAGAATAAGTTCATGGATGCACGCGGGTAGCACAATCATCTCAATGTGGTGACGAATGCCGTCGATCAAAACACGAGCCGTACATTGTCCGTCGGGGTGAATGGGTACGTTATTAGCGCCGCGTAAACGGGTCCAAGATAAGGCGTTCTGACTTTACGGAGCCGTGAGCACAAATCACTACGCAGAACGGAAACAGCGGCACCAGTATCGACGAGAGCTTGCACAGGAACACCTTCGAGAGTTACAGATAGCATATTGGCCGGGCGACAAGGAGGTCTTTCCGAAGTTCGGACAGGACGCCCGTTTTCCCTCCAAAACTGCAATCCTTAGTTTTCCCGAGTGTTGGTCAGCAAGGCGGGAGATGGGGCGAAGCGGTGATGCAGAGCGGCGGTAGGGAGAAGGAGAACGTCGTCTAGCCGAACGGAGCCCTGAGGCAGGACGTGGAGACGCTGGAGGAGATGGAGAACGGACGCTGCGTAAAGCGGACGGGCCTGGGTAGTAAGCATCGTGTCGCGCGTTCTCGTCTCGCTCGAAATCGGCATAGCCTCGGCTTACATCCAGCTGGCGGCGACGGCAGTAACGCGATATGTGGCCCCGTATACCGCAGTAAAAAGCAGACCGGACGAGGTGGACGCCACGGAGTATACGAAGGTGCAGCAGGTGCTCGGGCGCCCATAGAGGCCAAATGGCCGCAGGTGAGGTCAGGAGGCCCAGGAGTGACAGTAGCAGGTGGCATTGCAGCGACTTCCGCGTATGTGGGCATCGGGAACGCTGCTGGGGCAACAGACGTGTCGGTGTCGTCATGGCTGGCAACTCCTCCTTCACAAGGTTGCGCAAGTCGAACGTCGGCGATGGGGCGGGAACAACAGTGGATCGCCGCTGTCTGCTCCTGAAGTTCTTCGCGAATAATAGAGCGGATAAGAGTACGTAAATCAGAATGAGGTGGCATGGAAGGTCGCTGTCACGGTGAAGACGGAGGGCCTGAAGCTCGTCCAAGCGCTGGCACGTCGATGTAATATCTGAACCGAGGTAGGATTTTGGACAGCTAAGGCGTTGAATGCGATGGAACCAATGCCTTTAAGAATATGGCGAATGCGTTCGGCTTCCGTCATTCCAACGTTGGCGCGGCGGCATAGAGCCAGGACATCTTCGATGTACGATGTATATGACTCTTGCGGAAGTTGAACACGCGCAGCGAGCTTCTGTTTGGCGACTTCTGAACGGCCAGCTGAAGACGCGAAAATTTGCCGCAAGCTGGTAGTAAACGCTGACCAGTCGGTGAAGTCAGTTTCGTGGTTAAAATACCACGTCTTCGCAACGTGGGTCAGATAGAACGCGACGGTAGTCAACTTCTGTCGATCGGTCCCACCCATTGGCCGAACTCACGCGGTTGTAGTTGTCGAGCCAGTCGTCGACGTCTTCCCCGCGGCGACCCGCAAAGCCTGGTGGATCACGATGAGGGGTGGTAATGGTGCACGATGTCAGTGCAGCCGATGTCGTAGGAGCAGGAGCGTCAGGGGTAGCGATAGTGCCGGCGGCCGACGCAGGGGTGGTCTAGCTGTGGGGGTGGCCGGGCGCAGGCGGCGACCGGAACGTAGCTACAGGTAGGGCAGGAACGCAGGAAGACGTCGGGATCTGACGCGCCTCCACCACTTTGAAAGACGGAAGACGACCAGGACAGGCAGCACTGGCAGACCCGTTTATTCCACCGGCACGGCCGAGGCTCAAACACGAAGAAGAAGAGAAACAGGGATGATGATGGCTATATACAAATGAGAACGATGAAGTACGTGAAATGTGCTTACAATATATAAAATGTAGCGTCATTCTTAGATCTTGCCGCCACCGCGCTCACCCCGGCGTTTTGTCCTCGCCACCTCCTGTCGCCCCAGCCGCCTCCGCTCCCCCATTGGCCAATCCGTGTCACGTGGAAGCACGCGTTGCGCTTTTGAATATTTTTTTTTTCTTTCTAGCGCGCTCCGACCACCATTCTCGGGCCTGTGCGACGAAAGTGCTGTACGCACAAACGCATCAAACGTGCTAGGTACAAGAACTTCGTTGTGATGGCATGCTCCTGCACCTTAAGTTGCCGCAACCGACAAGGCGAGGGCAAAAGGCTGTTTTTTTTTTTTTTTTTTTTACCATCAGGCCGAGCGCAATCGCTTGCTGCCCACTTGGTATTTGCACCGTCTCGCTTCGTCGGGTTGCTACTTCCAAACGGCATTATTAAGGCCAGTTACTCACTGACGAAGCAAAGTCGCGCGCTCATACAATCAGATTACATGAGCGTCGGTGACCACAGACGACGGATAGAAGCATCGATAACGTCGAGAAGCTTCCGATGCATGGCGCGACCTGCACCGAGCGATAAACGTTTAACATTTGTTAGCCGGTGGAAGCGGCCACCGGTGAAGATAAACATGTATACGTGTCAATATTATTTATAATGAACCTGAACTTTTTATGGCAGTCAAAACGTAACTTTATTACGTGGTGTTTGGTGGTTCAGTGAGTGTGACGTTCTGCTACTAAAGACGAGTGTTGCGCGTTTGATCCCAGACTGCCGTGGGAAAGACAGACTGGAAAGGTGCACTCAGAATTCCATGCACGTGTAAAGTACCCTCATCGGTCCGACGTACAGAGTGATCATTTTTAAGCTCTGCAGAATTTTAAAAATCAGTAATCTAAAAATCAACGATCTAATAATCATATCGTGGTTTTTGGCACGTCATCATCAGCCTATATTTGTGTCCACTGCAGGACGAAGGCCTCTCCCTGCGATCTCCAATACCCCTGTCTTGCGCTAGCCTATTCCAACTTGCGCCTGCAAATTTACTAACTTCATTGGGCACGTACATCAATATATTTAATTAGTTAAATTTACACACAAACAAATACACCCAATGGCGAGCACTGAGTATCAATGTACAATCGGCGTCAAATGAAAGCCGAACAGCGGAGCGCGTGCCACAAGCATTAGAAACAGCATAGTGCGCGCCGTCCAGTCATCAGCGCAGACAGGCCCACACATCTGGTTTGGTAGTACAGCGCCACCCCACTGAAGTGCGATTTTTTTTTTGCCCGTGTTCCCGCTCGGATTTTTGAAAGGAAGAAAAAAAAAGAAAACAGAAGCGAAAATTCAGCAACACTCAGAAGCTCAGGTTTCGCTTCTGTTTTCTTTTTTCTTCTTCCTTTCAAAAATCCGAGTGGGAACGCAGGCAAAAAAAAAATCGCACTTCAGTGGGGTGGCGCTGCGCTACCAAACCGGATGTGTGGGCCTGTCTGCGGCGCGCACTATCCTGTTTGCGGGGCGCACTGGACGGCGCGCACTATCCTGTTTCTGATGCTTGTGGCACGCGCTCCTCTGTTCGGCTTTCATTTGACGCCGATTGTACTTGTATCATTGAGCAATTCTGGCATGGCCAGAAAATTGATAAACCCTGCACATAAATGTGTCCACTTTAAGAAAAGAAGCAACTGAAAAAATCAATGAAATATGCAAAGCAAATATCAAACATGTAGGGAAGCGTTCAGACTCTTCAACAATTAATAAATAAGTAGTGCACAAGAAAAGTTATTGAATCTTTATGAGGAGATCTTTATGTAGGAGATCTTTATGTGTCTCCAAAAATTTGCAGGACGCTTAAGCTTCGCCTTTTCGAGTGGAAGGCGATAGCATTCAAAGATGCCTGAATGCTTTTCAGGCTTCCCGGCAACTGTAGCTTTCTTTTTTCTCCACCTTCGCCTGTGCTCGCCGCTGTCATTTTACGCTGCCGAGGAAGCGAGCGCCATCTGGATGGTGTTTCTGCAAGTAACCTACCCGGGCACGCCGCTGTAAGAATGGTAGAAATGCTGGAAAAGGGGTTTGTGTTTGAGTTTCCTCGTAACAGAATTATGTTTTCTCATATATTCAAATTACAATCCGACGCTATCATGTCTGTAGGTTGTTGTTAAGTCGTACTCTACGATTTTTCGGACGTATTTTACTTTGAGAAATTCAATTATTTCACTAACGTCTCTGCGAAATGCGGATGACCTGCGTCGTTCGGGTTGATTTTCTCCGCCTTTAAATGCAATAGATAACCTATAGCAAAGCTATGTGGTACATTCCTGCAGCTCGCAACGGTCACAATGGTCACAACGGACGTTTGTGCAGGTGCGCTTGAAGGCCTCCATTGAAGACCTTCCCGGTGGCCTCTCGGCGCAAGTGTCCGAAGGGGGCGGCAACTTCAGCGTGGGTCAGCGCCAGCTAATTTGTCTTGCAAGGGCCGTACTTCGACAAAACAAGATACTCGTCATGGACGAGGCAACGGCGAACGTGGACCCTAGGTACGACCTTTCTTGCCTTGCCAGGTTCTACCAAAAAAGGCGAAGCTGTTCGGTCGTGCGGACAGGTAGCCATATTTTTCTACCTGGCTGTTGTGGTAATTATGAATGGATTAAAGTCAGTAAACAAAACAGGCAGTTAATGTACCCAGAGTTTCCGGGCTACACTGCCCCTTTCGAAATGGTGAGCAGCGTAGGCTTATACAAGATGTCGATAGCAAAGGGAGGGTTCTTCTGTCTTTATATGAAACGTGGAGTAAGAAGACAAAAAAAATATCATGCGGATCTCACTAACTGTGGGAATTGGTCTAATCGAAGCCTTCTGTGCTGTCTGCGTCGATTGGTGGCAATTGGCGGTGATGTGACAGCGAATGATCGGGTTCTTCGGAGTTTAGTGCAATATGGAAGTGGTGAGTTGAACTTTACTTTGCGAGCACCACTTACTTGTCTAGGTAGTACACAGAACACAGACGTGTTTGTTTCAGGTGTAGCTGTGCGACATTGGTAATCCTGGGAGAAGCACTGTAAATGCCTCACATCGCATCGTGGCAGAATGTACTACTTTAATAAATTAGGGGCCTTTAGGTGGCCAAAACCACAATCTGAATATGAGGAACGCCGTAGTGTAGGATTGCGGATTAGTTTTGACCACCTGGGGCTCCTTAACGTGCATCTAAGCACACGAGTGCTTTTGCATTTCGCCCCGTCAAATGCAGCCGCCGCGGTCGAAACGCGCGACCTCGAGCAACGCCATAGACACTAAGCGGCGGGTGTTGATTAGCTGTGCGGCCACTTGCGTAGTGTCATCTCGACGCTGCGGTTTTTGCTTTCGGCACGCCCTGCTCTAGTTGTCCGCGTTAGCAAACTTGCTGGGGGTTATTTTCCAGTAATAGGAGAAACGTATCGTAGCGGTCCTTGAATTTACATTTCTTGAATTTATCCGCACCTGTTCTGATGTATAGTTGTAGCGTTTTCCTGTATTCAGAGAGCCCGAATGAAGCATGCTTTGTGACGTCGGTTTTTCCCCTCTCCCGGGCCATGTATACGAGCTGCCACGAGCGGCAAGGCACTCGTTTCTGTGGCTCGACCCATTCGCGGATTTCTCTCTGAACACTGTAAGCGCCGCAGGTTCTTCACTTTCTTTGTGTGTGGAGCGGGGGGGAACTCACGCATAATTACAGCAGTCTAGAGGGCATTGTGGTAAAGAGCTCCAGAGGTCATGGTGGCGACGCGCTGTAAAGGTTTAGTAGACTCCAAACGAGTTTCTGACGTCAGCTCTGGCGCCCTCGTGCCATGTGATACCCACGCCCTCGAGCTACCCCGACGCGCCGAGCCAGGCAGTGAGGCAAAGAAGCTTTGCTTTAAACGAGGATCACGGGTTACGCTGTAGCTGGCACTATTGGACGCCCGAAAGTTTACTGTAGTAAATGCTGGACGTGACAAATGTAGTGCGAATAAAAACGGAGGTGGCAAGGCAGTGCTTACACTCTGAAGGTCACGTATTCAGTTTGGAAGTACGTATCTTTGGCCAAGAAGTATGGTTTACAAAATATCTTGCTCCTAGCAATGCGCTCCTAATGTAATTTCTAGGGCAAAATCCCATAAGTGGGACGTTTCATTGAGGATAATTGTTGGTAAGAATGATTGTCGGTATAATTTACTAGCTCTTCTTTATGCAGAAGTGGTGGAAAATGGCCTAATAAAGGGAAGTGCTTGAAGCTATTTCGTGTCGTCATATCGTTGTACACAACACTGACATCTCGTTATAACGTATCTGTTCCTGTCTGTGCCATGTAAAGTTTCTCGCCTGTGCAAAACTTTCACACCTCGTAAACAAGCCGGTATTGTGAACATAAGCAGAAATGTAGGAAGGTGGTTCAACCTCCAGTTCAAGTCAATCCTAAGTGAGTTGGGGGTGACATAGGCGCGGAGTCAATGCACACTGCACTTTTATCGCGTGAGGGGAGCAGCATCGGACTGAAATTCTTCACTGCACTGCCTTCGGGATCGGCCCTTATTTATATGACGTGCTAATTTATTTCAAATAATTTCTGCGATTTAACGCATCAAAACTACGATCCGATTATATGGCGCGTCGTTATGGGGAAAGGCGTCTATCACCTTATGGTTACTGTATCAGGTTTCTGTGCTAGATGTCCCATGTTAGAATCCGGACGTTGCACAATTTTATTGAATTATTTATTTTTAAAAATGCGTTGGCCCTTCCGCTCCGTGAAGATAATTAACCAGCGAAGCTGAAACGTGCGGTCTCAGTGTTTATCACTGGGTTAGTCCCGAGGGTTCATTTAAGTACGTCTCAATCATGAGGTTCGGCAGCGACGGAGAGAACGACGTCACTAACGGTATACCTGCAGTACGCCGTTGTCGCTTGCGTTCGCTGTCTCGATTTTCCTCGGCGGCGTGGTTAGCAGCAATCACCCGCCATTGCAGCTTAGGATTCTTCCAAATTAAATTGCTCGAAAATCAAATCTGTCCGTTACGTAAGACAATCAATTGCTCATACCCCCGTAACGCGGCCTCCCATTACGACGACGGAAGAGAAGTGAAATTCTACGCTGGATTGATGAGCGGCAATGCAGCCAGCTGTCGAAGAAGACGACGAACGCCGGAGCAGTGGCAGGAGCGCAACTCGAGGGGTGCCAACGAGCCAGCTGCGGAAGAAGACGACGACGCTCGAGGCAATGCTGATGATGACAGTTTTCTGTGCACAGGTGATTTCGCCCAGCCATATGCGATATCCCCTATACATGTAAAGCTTTAAAAATCCCATTTCGCCACAAGGGCGAAGCCAAGCCAAGCCAAGCCAATCACTTGCATGAGCGCAATTCAGCTCCGTGTTTCTTTTGAAATTTATGACAAGGCGGGGACTCAGGACCCAGAGGAACCTCCAAAACAGCCACCGGAAGTCTAGAGGCAGCTAACGAGACTATCTGTGCCCCTAAGGGGGCATGGAGAATCGACCAGGCACTCTGGATATCACCACCAGCGATGCGGCAGGTAGCAGCCCTGTTGGGCCTACGATCCCTGATCCAACATCCACGACTCAGTGGCCCCCACTCACGGCTGACGGTGTCGAAATGACTCAACTGCAAAGGCAAGCAGAAAACCCTTTTTTCTATTCCCGCTGATGACTCCAATGACCCTGCCAATTGGGACATGGAACAGCAAACGCGGAGGCAAGGAAACCGGCCGCGACCGCGGGACGCTGATAAGCACGTGCGCAATCGACACTGGACGCGTGGCTTTGCAGAGGACGCTCTGCAATGCGGCTCATATTCGGATCAAGAAATTGAGATTACCAGCCAAACACGCACTTAAAGGACCCCCGCGCTGGCCAAGAAAGCCACACGAACAGCGAACCTTTATCCGAATGAAGTTTTGCAGGGCACCACCACTATTACAGTCATACCTAAGACCGCAGCGTCTATTTTGTCGATTCTAGACACAGTGCTAAACGCCTGGCTCAAAGAACGCCTCCGTAGTGAAACGCCGGCCACCATCCGCAAACAGCTTCGCGCAAACCTGATTGCAGTGGATATTCCTGCAGATGTAGCAACTCAACCATTTCTAAAGATAGAGAAGCTCGGCCCTGTTCCACTGCAAGCCTACGTCGCTCCACCGAGAGACGCGATCAACGGCGTCATATATGGCGTAAGCACCGAATGTACTGACGAAGACATTCGAGCTACAATTCGCCCCCTGCAAGGCGAGCCAAAAATTTTGAATGCCTACCGGCTTGGTAAAACAACGCAGACTGTTCTCGTGGTGTTTGCCGGAAATAAGCTCCCGCGTCACGTACGCATGGAGTATATATTGCGCATCAAGTCCAACCTTTTCGCCCGACGCCTATCTTGTGTTCGCACTGTCAAAGGGTTGGTCAGAAGGCGAACATTTGACCACATGAAGCCCGGTGGCGTATTTCCAATTCCTAGTAGGTACAGCGTTTGACCGCTGGCGCCACGCTGCGCCGCTCGCGCGTAACATGTTTATAGCCACCGCCGTTGGAACGGAGGAGGCTACAGTGAATTCTAGTACACTCTAGAGGCGGCGTTGACGGTCAAAACGCTGGGCTGGTGGTGACTAGCCTGCTGTTGGGATCGGTGGTATTATAAACGCATCACTGTTTTGATGATCCAAATATAATCTCACTATCAGGGAGGGAGCAGTCTACCTGACTGGAGCAGTATTCTTTTATTTGGGGGTGTTGCTACGCTGCGCTGCGCAACACCCCAACGACACGCGCTCCACAACACCCCAACAGCCACGCTTCCGACGCTTGCATTCATGCGAACCATATGATTGCGTTCGAGCGCCCTCGGCGAAAGAAACCACCTAGAAACGCGGTACGCGCGAGCCGGCGCAGCGTGGCGCTAGCGCTCAAACGCTGTACCTACTAGCAATTGTAGTGTTGCAGCCCCGGTGTGGCAGATGCGGAGGAACACACACTGCAGGCGAAATCTGCACCGCTACGAAACCACGCTGTCTACATAGCCAAGGTGAACATGTTACGGGCGATCCCAGCTTCCCACACTACAAACGCGAACTACTCATTTGTCGCAAACAAGCTGTGCAGCCGTCACTCACACGCCGCCAGGCAATTGCCAGAACTAAGACTGAGACACACGCTAATACATCTGCGTCATTCAAAGTCACGGAACCCGAGAACAAAGATAATACACATGTTCCGAAATTAGCAAAGGAAGTTCTTGATGCGCAGGCACACTCGAAGGAGCACCAAAAAGCCTCTACAAGGCAACGTTTGCCCAAAGGCACCTTGACACAGCTGAGAAGGAAGGATACGCTGGATTGATGAGCCTCAATGCAGCCAGCTGTCGAAGAAGACGACGAACGCGGGAGTAGTGGCAGGAGCGCAACCCGAGGTGGTGCCAACGAGCCAGCTGCGGAAGAAGACGACGACGCTCGAGGCAATGCTGATGATGATAGTTTTCTGTGCACAGGTGATTTAGCCCAGCCATATGCGATATCGCCTATACATGTAAAGCTTTAAAAATCCCAATTTCGCCACAAGGGCGATGCGTTGAATGCGATAGCCACTTTTTTAGAATATTACACGAAGTAAGGCTCGTAGCTTAATTAGCAGTATGAATTGCATTAACCATATACTGGCCGTAAGCATGCGTGGCGTGCTGTGCGCGTACACAAATGCATAGAAAGGGCTCGGTGACCGCGAGCAGCGTCGGCTAGTGTACAGGGTTTTGCCGGCGTTGCCTTGCCTTCTCGTACCGCGACATGCTCACGCCGGACACGATGTGTGCGTCTGCTTTTGAACTGCAGTATTTTGGTGACGTCCTCGGCCCCCAGTTCTATCAGCCCCACATCTGCGTGGCCCCACCGTTGAGCTGTAGGGCGCGCGTAGCAGCGCACTGTTTCTGCAGCAACGGTCATTGAGCGTATGCCGGCCCTGCTTGCTTCAGTGCGATTAGCGTTTCACAGAAGCTTCTCGGCTGGCGCTCTTAACATTAACGCGCCAAGGCATGTTTGTGAGGGACGCGGTGCTTCACTGCCCACACCGACCACTTGTGCGACGTGGTCGGTGTCAAATGACAGCTGTCTGTCATTTGGTTCTAGCAAGAAAACCTGTCTAACCTGATGTGTGCAATTGGAACGCGTCTTGCAACCCGCCGGCTTAGCGGCTATGGCGTTGCGTGGCTAAGCACCAGATCATCGCGGGATCAAATCCAGGCGAAATGCAAAAACGCCCCTGCATTGGTGGTCAAAATTAATCCGGAGTCCCCCAGTGCGGCATGCCTCATATAAAATCGTGGTTTTTGCACGTAAAACAACAGAATTGAATTCATTTTCGCCACCTGGTGTTCTACTTTGGACGCAAAGGGAAAGCGTACAGTTAATGTGAGTGATGTTCTTCAGAAAACGTGTTAAATATAAAGCAATTAGATTTTGATGTCTAATTATTACGGGTGTGCTAAAAGTGCATTTCGAGACCGAATCGACTACAAATTCAAGAGTCATGCCATAACTGGCATGACTCACATGCGGAACTTGACATAAGCTAGCGCAAAGAAAGGGTAATTAGAGATCGCTGCTAGAGGCCTTCGTGCTGCAGTGGACTTACAAACCTGATGATTATGATTTAATTAATTATATATATATTCCTAACATTGCGGCGACCACTGGTCTCAGGGGCGCATACTCAGTTGCAGATATGGGCCACATTATTAAGCTGCACAATCTCCGGGATCGGCCCATGAAAGAGGTTATAAACATACCAGGTACAGAGAACTGGCGTTAACTGGATAAGACAGACTTCGTCTTTAGCATAATACTTATTCGTTGGTTGCATCGAACCACGGTCATCAATCAAAACAGCACGACTCTCTGACCATTACGTTGCAGTCACTATATTTTTCGTTATTGTATAATTTGCACATACGCATATTCCCAAAACTTGTGTTGACAAACCAAGTAAGTATTAAGAGCGCGATAACATCTACGAGGTGGTATTGTCATAATTATATTAAAGTTCTTTTGGTGCTTTGAAGGGTTCTAACGTCTGAAACAACTTAAACGTTTAACAAGTGACTCATCGACAACCATCGGTGAACGCATTCTTGCGTTTCTCGCAGCTTCAGGTTCCTGATTTTTCGCAGTTCATGCGTTGTCGGAATTGCACCAACGCAAGTCATGCGTGACAAGAGTAATATAGCACCGGACCATTCAACAGCGCGAGAAGCTATAAAGGCCGGGCCTACGAGAATTATTAAACTGAACCCCATATTCATTTGCGATCTCTACATATATGCCGTCAGTATGTAGTGGGAATTCTTTTATTGCGATAGCAATTATATGGACACTTCAACCGGATTTCTGCCGTCGCCGTCGCCGTCGCCGTGAGGTTCCCTATAGATAAAATCTTCGCCGCGCGCCGTATGCCCGAGCGGAAGCGTGCGGGGACGCGCGCTATCACGGAGAGCGAACGCACTCAATCTCCCACGCGCAAGCAAGGAAGCGATAAGCCAGCGCTGGAGGGAGCAGGGGGGGGGGGGGGGCGCACTTCTACTCTGCCAACAACCGCGCTCGTCGCTCGCTAGCACCGTCTCTTACCTCCACACGGCTCTGACCTTTATGCGCCGTGCATTCGCCGCTCAGTTTCCGTTGAAGCGATAGACCGCACGTACCTTCGCCCGCTGCGGCGTATGCTTGCTGCCAGCGTTTTGACAGTCGTTGTCTGCAGTCATTCAGTGTGATCTATTCGTGTTTGTTTGTGCGCGCTCAAACCACGCTTGTTCATTCAGTTAGTAATAGTCGGGCCACATTTTCCAACGCACGCTACACATGCAATGCTGCCGGGATCGGCAGTGCAGCGCTACAGGTGTGTCCCTTCGCATGCGCTGCCCACGGGAAGCGCTTCTCATCAACACCACCGTTTCACACGCGGCTTCTCGTCGTCATCGAGTCTCTCTTCATGTCGGTCTACTTACGCCGCAGCACACCTGCTTACTTAATCAGCTCATGTTTACTACAATTCATATTGCTACCAAAGCCGCTCACCTTACTTCGTATGACATTGCTGTGTTGCTATCGCATTCATTGCTTCGCCCTTAGGTCGAAACTGTGACATTTTTTATTTATTGCGATAGCCAATATATGGACACTCCAAGCGCATTTATGCCGTCGGCGTCGCCGTGAGGTTCCGTATAAAGACCAACGACGGTAAAATCGTCGCCGCGCGCCTTACGCTGTGTGTGCGAGTGAAAGCGTACGAGGGTGAGCAGGGATTCGCGACACATATAGCGCACGCTATATCGGTTGGAAGGTAGGCCGGAAGCACGCGGTCTTTCGCGCGCGAGGCACGGGGGCGAGGCGATGGAGAAGGGGGGGGGGGGGGTGATGCGTTCTGCTTCATCGGCTGCTGCTCACAGCGCGACCACGCGGGCGCCATGTCATGAAAGCGATCTGCGAAGTGCGCGCCCACGCGGGCCTCATCTTCAAAGCGATCTGCGATGGGGACAAAGTGCATGCGCCGAGTGCCAGTAGCTTCGTACGCGCTGTGCTTTCGACGTTAGTTCGCGTTGAAGCGGACGAGAGACAGCACGAAGGTCAATTTGCCCGCTGCTGCTGGCGCGCTTTCTGAATTCGGGGTTTTCACAGCTAGTTTCCGCGGTCATCAAGCAAGATGTGTCACCGTGATTGTCTATTTAGTTAGAAAGCGAGTGTTTACAACTTTATACGGCCCATTAAACTAGTATCCTTGCTTCGTATAGCTCTCTACTAATTTGCTATCGCAATCGATGCTTCCCCTTACAGGCGAAACTGCAACTTTTTTGAAGTATTCTTTGTAACATTAACAGAAATTCATATTTATCCAACGAGGAAAGAAAACAATACATTTTGTCGCACGTTGTGTGCAGATTGAACCATGCGTTAAAACAAGTATTTTCTTTCAAAACGTTTTTTTTTTTTTCGAGAGTGTTTCTGGATGAACATTAAAGAAAAATACTGCACTACAATCGCACGCATTCTTTTCCTGTGCTTATGCAAATCCTACTATATTGTGCGAGCACGTGCGCGCTCTTCAGTATCCATTAGGCCACAAACGCAGCATCGAAACACGCGAATAATATGGGCTGCTGAGCACGAGGTCGTGGGATCGAATCCCGGCTACGGCGGCCGCATTTCGATGGGGGCGAAATGCGAGAACACCCGTGTACTTAGATTTAGGTGCACGATAAAGAACCCCAGGTGGTTAAATCTTCCGGAGTCCCTCACTATACGGCGTGCCTCATAATCGGATCGTGCTTTTGGCACGTAAAACCCCATATTTTAATTAATTTTTAACGCGAATATTATAGTCATCGTTACCGTTCCCTATATACCTTCGTAGCAACTAGCGGCGCTACCTGTTTGACACTGTACTGGATGATGTCACAACGGGACAGGTTGTCGCGCTTCTTCGCCTGAGCAAAGAAAAAAAAAGTTTGTCTTTCTGCTACTTTGGGAAACTGTCATCGTTGTCGTCATTTTATTTCTGTCTTACGCACACACTCGCGTCGAAGACATGCAATTGCTCGCCTTACACGAACATGAATGTCCATCAGCTAAAGTTTTGCGGATAACCAAACGATGTTGGATGGAGACCTACCCACAAAATGCGTCTCATAACCTGACTCACTACAGTGCGTAATTTCCACAAAATTTTTCGCCGTATTCTAAAACAACATTACAAGTAAAAGTAAAAATTTTTATTACCTTCATGATCCTAATAGGAGGGAGACTCCTCTATTGAGAAAAAAATTAAAAAAGAAATTGTCGCAGTTTCAGCCGAAAGATGAAGCATCAATTGCGATAGCAACTTAGTAGAGAGCTATACGGACTAAGGATAGTAGTTTTATCAGCTGTATAATCTTGGACATGCAGCAGCACAAGCAACGCGCAGAACTGTTGTCGACACCGTCGACGTTTTGCCCGCGTTCGCACCGAACGCGCGCCGCTTTGGTGACTGTCGCCGGTGCCTCTAGGGGCGGCTCGGAGGTTTTCGACGAGATCAGAATGGGACGCTCGTCGAGCAGCGTCGGAAATCTTACCCACCTTCTCGCCTCGCAACGTTTTTATATAAATACGCATTTGGTGCCACAGCTAAACGTCACCTCCCCTCCCTATCTCCCTCCTGTCCTCCCACGGCCTTTCGCGCGACGGAAGAAGTCGCGTTTGCTCTCTATATATATGGTGATTGTAAAGGAGGAAAGAGACGTTTAATTCTGCAGCCCTTCGGGGAGCACGGCGCAGAACGCGCGTTTGCTCTCCGACGTGTGTTCGCTCCCCGTGAAAGCGCGCGTCCCTCGCGCCCTTTCACTCGCACATGCAGTGTCCGGAGCGCGGCGAGGATTTCATCGCCGTTGACGTCATACGGAACCGCACGGCGACGGCGACGGTGACAAAGACGCCGACGGCAGAAATCCGCTTTGGAGTGTCCGTATAATTGCTATAGCAATAAAAAAAAGAAACCTGCTGGAGCAGAAGTCGAGCCGGCAACGTCCCCATGTCGCTCCTCGAATGAGCTACTGCGTCGACTCCGTCCACTTTTCAGGGTAGTTGCGCACTAAATCCATCCGTGGAACTTAAGCTAGTGCCACTCATGAGTATGGCCGCGCAATATATGACATCTTTTCACCCATTGGCGCGATTGCTGTTGATTCGAATATATCTACTGCTTCTGAAAATTTTCCGCTTTTTGTGTGTGCGTATTCAGCAACAGAGAATATGTCACTACAAGCACACCCGGCCGATCCCCTAGGTGATTAATTTCATTTCTTTGCGCACCAGAAGAATGCCTTTTATTCACCCATTAACGCCAGCGAGGAGACGCTTGTGCAATCGCTGGCCTTGACCAATTTTTAAGACATTTGGCCATGTCTTGCAGGACTGATGCCCTAATCCAGACTACTATTCGGGAGAACTTCGCCAACTGCACAGTGATCACAATCGCCCACAGGCTGCATACGATCATGGACTCAGATCGTGTCATTGTAAGTGAAGAAACGCTTAAATTATGCGAATTTTACGCATGGCAAAGAGGTAAACGTTATTTTATTCCTTATAAGAATAATGGAATTTATAAGTACACAGCTTGCCCCCAATACTATGGTTGCGGTCTATTCCAAAAGTGACGTCATCTTTCAAACACGTTAAACGCAACCGCCGGCTCACTAGACATTCATGGTGCAGCAATGCTTTCTTACGGACTAAATCCAGCCGGTTATTAACGTGCTGCGCATGTTGCAAAGGAAAAGAAAAAAGGATGGGGCAAAGCGTAGACTAACAGCTTTATTTCATGAAACGACAGAAAGCCTGCAATAGTCCCTTCCAAACGAGAATTGATTCCGTCCATAGCTTTAACCACATTTCTTGCATCTTCCGAGCCGGGAAAAGTTAACAGCTGCAGAAGAGAACGCAAACGTTTAATTTTTCAGTGAGTTCAGTGAAGCTTACCGAATGTGTACTCTACGCTTGAACTGTCTACACAAATGTAAGATATGAGAAAAGTAAATTATTTCATCTCTTCCACACGCGGAAAGACGTCTGACAATTTGAAACTGATGCCTGATGTTAAACAGTGTCAGAAACAATGAAAGAAGTGAACCCGCTACATGACGACATGCTGGTATCACGAGCAAACATGCAGTAGTCTGCCTTCCAACTCGTTTTACAAAAGCACTTTAGAAATAATATTAAAGTGGCAACACATGTCCAGTCAGCAGTGTTTCAACATGTATGCGACACGTTTAAAAAATAAATATTTTAGTGAGTGCTATTTGTTTTGGTGTTGATTTGCACAACTGTGAACAAAGCGCATGAAAGAGGAAACATAATAACGCGTGCCACCCGGATACGCAACGACCAGACAATCATATTGCCACCATTATCAGGAAGTGTGCACACACTGTCAAAAAAAATTCATCCGACAGGGAAAATCTCATCTTCAAGGCGATATTAAAAACAACAAATGAACAGCAAAATCCAAAATAAATTTTCAGAAACAAGATAACCAGTCAAGACGAGAAAGCTAACAAAAACAATTGATAAAAAAAAGCAAACGTGAAGCAGATCATGATGAAAATATGACCAAACCGATTTTTTTAATGCCGCAGTTCGAATCTATATACAGAGAAGAGTTGTGTGCGTAAGTAAAGAGTTGAAGGGGGGGGGGGGGGGAGGAACACGAATACACACAGGCGCACGCGAACACATACACACACACACACACACACACACACACACACACAATTTGCCGAGTCTTTTGTTAAGCGGAATCGCGCTGGCTACTAGCGAGTACGACGGACGCCTTGAACGCATCATGGTTTCAGACGCAGCATGCACATATGTACACCCGTGAACAAAAGTATGGAGCAGGGGTTGCGGGATAACACCGATTTTTTCCTCTGCCTGTGAACGCAACTTGAAATTGAGGACTGCAGTCCAAACTTGGCATTGCAAACTTTTCAGTGCACTCGTCAAGTGCAATTTAAGCTTGTCAATTACGAAGAAATTCAGGTTTTTCGGCGACCCTGTGGTCCGTATACTTTTGCTCACGGTTGTACGTAGCGCAATTCGAAGAAGAAGCAAAAGTCACAGGCCTGCGCGGCACACGCAGCACAGTCACAGCGTAAGCTGATGGAGCGGCTTAAGAGTAGCAATTTCGGCACCACGCACAACAGGGTCTTCGCGGCAGAGTCTCTTCGCCTCGTTTTGACGTGAGCGATCTCAACTGTCCGCCCGGCGTCGACGGCGAGCGGCGGTTTGTAATGCTGTCTGCACAGCAGTCTACTGAGCCCGATGACGCTTGGTTGTAGCCGCGCACGTAGCTCTGCGATTCGCTTCTTCAGCGGCGGTTTGAACCTTGTATGGAGACGCCATAACGTTTACCGAAGAGGTACCGAGAATACGTGGCGCACATCTCACATTGGGATCGCGTTTATTGCGCGCCTCGTCTCAATCGCATCTCGTCGTCTGCGCCTGTTCACGCGGCTTTTGCAGGCGCCTTAACTAGATGGCGCCACCATACTGGTGGAGGCTCGGGTCGTCTGCGCCTGCGCGCCTGCCTAGGGCGTGTTTATAGGGCCTTTTTCTGAAGCTGAGAGCAAGCGCTTGCGTGGTTCAGTGGTAAAGTATCCGACTGCCACGCAGCGGGCCTGGGTTCGATCCCGGCAGAGACCGGGTACTTTGTTTCGCATTTCGGGCGATAGCGGTTCCGCGGCAGCGGACAACAACGCCAACCGAAACTGCTGTGAGAATGAGCCCATGAATGAGCTTACGCTATAATAAACTTTATTATAACGTGAAATGATTAATGTGCTTGGGGCCCTTAGCCCAGGGCACCAATGGCTGCCGCCACCGCTCTTGCTCGTCGAATCAGGGCCAGCCAGACCGAGGCTCTGAGCGACGGAGGATCGCCTGCCACTGCGCATATGCTGGTTTGCGTGATTTTAGAATGTGGATGAGCATAAACTGACTACTGGGCAGATATCTTCACATTCTGATAAAATATGGTCCATCGTTGCCCTATAGCTTTCGCACATGTTCTTCCTTGTTTTACCTCGCTTTATAGTTACGAGTTCTAAGGCATTCTGATATCGCCTCGAAAAATAAAGAGCTTCCCTTTGATTTATCATAAGTTGTTTTTTTTCCTCCATTTTTTTTCCTCTTACCTGTTTACTCACACCAGGTTTATTTGCTGTCACCCATGAGATTGCCTTAGCCTTTCTGACTACGCGCCGTGTGACGTTCTTTGTTGCCATGTTACTTATTACACCGGTCGCATACTTGTTCGTAAGCTTCCTAGTTCTTTTGCTCCACTGTGAGCCAATTTTCTTCCTGTAAAAATATCTGAACACACTCGCAACCCATTTACCCTCCTGCATACTCCTCAGTCATTCTTCAAAATCAAATTTGCTCTGAGCTTTCTTCACCTCAATACTTGTCAAGCCAATATCTCGCTGCACAGCTTCATTTGTAGTCTTCCCGTGAGCGCCCAATGTGAGTCATCCCACTGACCATTGGTTGCCATCGAGTCCTGGTTGTACCTCTGACTTCAAGAAACAACAGCATTTACAAATGTAAGCCCTGAAACCATTGCACCTTTCCACGTACCCCAGAGCACGTCATACGTCTTGTATCCTCATAGCGCTCCTTGTTTGATTATGGCCGCATTGCTCTTCCCCTTTGCTGTTATTGATTTCTCCTGTGTTTCATATGCCTAGTGTCCTATTTTATCCATATACCAAAGTACTTGTATTTCCTGGTATTTCCTGACCAGGCATTGACACTGTCTGTTCAGTGTTTCTATTGAATACTATAACACCCGATTTTTTTATGCTTTTTTTGCATCCCCTTCAAACCCTTGGCTTACACCAGGATTGTTGAACAGCATGCGCAAGAAAGAAAATCTGTATCGTAAATGCAAAAATAGACCATTTAACCAATCTCTTAAGCTTCGGTACAAGAAGTATTGCACCTTACTGACATATCTACTTATAAAAGCGAAGAAAAGTTACTATGAAAATGTAATAAATCAAACCGGGAACGATTCCCGAAAGCAATGGCAGGTACTTAATGCGTTTCTGAATGAGAATCCGACAAGGAATAGAATAACGAAAATTCAAGAACAAGACTGCATACTTACAAATCCTGAAGATATTGCATGCGCATTCGGCAACTTTTTTGCTACTGTGCCTGATATCCCTGGCGGTAAAGACGTTAACATGTCGCGCTTGTCCCAACAATCATTTTATCTCTTCCCAACTACACCCAGTGAATTTCGCGCAGTAATTATGAATCTTAAAAATTGTAGTCCTAGTTTAGATTCGATATGCTCGTATCATATTGACACGTATGCATGTTTATCTTTCACCGGTGGCCGCTTTCCACCGGCTAACAAATGTTAAACGTTATCGCTCGGCGCAGGCCGCGCCTGTATCGGAAGTTTCTAGAACGTTATCGATGCTTCTTTCCATTGCCTGTTTTCACCGACGCTTATGTTATCTGATTGCATGACTGACGCGAATTGTCTAGAACTTTCTGGAAGACACGCGGGCATCAGGGATTAATCTAGAACCTTCGATGACTCAGGTATAAAAGCCGACGCGTTTCGCCGCTGATCAGATTTTCGACGATCGCCGACTGTGTTCGCCGCTATCGTTGTGCTTTGAGTGTACCTTCCTTTTGTGGGCACAGGTTCGCCCAATAAACAACCAGTTTCGTTGTACACAGCTTTACGACTGTTTTCTTCAGCGTCACTACTACGTGACATCTGGTGGAGGTGCTTTTGTGTCCATGCAGCGGACGCCCCCGCAAAGCCGCGACCCAAGCCCGAAACCGGAGGACGAGACCAACGTCGCCAAGGACCAGCGAGCTAGCCGTAGGCAGCAAGGTCTTTTGCCAGAATACGGACTTCTTCCCGAGAAGACCACAGCGATCAAGGCCAAGTCAACGACCTCAATGGCAGCCCCAGCGTCCCCCATCCTGCTGCAGCAACCTCGGGAGCCACCGACCTTCCGTGGATCATCAGCTGAAGACCCTGAAACATGGCTGGAGACGTACGAGAGGACCGCGACATTCAACAAATGGAGCGACGATGACAAGCTGCGCCATGTCTATTTTTCGTTGGATGAGGCTGCTCGGACATGGTTTGAGAACAGGGAGACCACCCTGGTGACTTGGGACCTATTTCGCGAGAACTTCGTGAGGACCTTCACGAGTGTCGTACGAAAAGAAAGGGCTGAAGTTCTCCTGGAAACCAGAGTTCAATTGCCGAACGAGAACATCGCGATCTTCACGGAGGAGATGACTCGCCTCTTCCGCCACGCCGACCCCGACATGTCTGAAGAAAAGAAAGTTAGGTTCTTGATGCGGGGCGTCAAAGAGCATCTATTCACTGGATTCATGCGCAACCCGCCCAAGACTGTGGCAGAATTTGTTTCGGAGGCGACAACGATCGAGAAGACGCTTGAAATGCGAGCCAGACAATACAACCGCCGTGCGCTGACAAACTACGCCGAAGCTCAAGCTCTAGGCGCCGACGACCTGCACGAGACGATCAGAGCTGTTGTACGCGAAGAACTACAGAAATTATTCCCAAGGTCGCAGCCTCAGGTGACTTCAATCACCGACATAGTTAAAGAAGAGGTTCAGCGATCTCTGGAAGTGCCAGAAGTTCCGGCATCGCCTCAACTACAGCCGCAAGCGATGACCTACGCCGCCGTCGCCCGTCGTCAAGGCCCCCCTCCGCGCTCGCGCCAGGGCCCCGTAACGCCGCAGTTCCGTCGTCCACCGCCACCGCCGCCAGCACGCCCGCCCGTCGCCCAGCGCAGCTACCAGCGGAAGACGGACATTTGGCGCGCACCCTACCACCGCCCACTCTGCTATCACTGCGGGGAAGTCGGCCATGTCTACCGCCGATGCCCATACCGCGAGATGGGCCTACGAGGGTTCGCCGTCAACGCGCCACGTCCACAGCTTGGCGAGCGACCACGCGACATCGCTGACTACCTCGCCGGAGCCCAGTGGCAACCACGACGACCCTCACGCTCGCCGTCACCAGGACGCTACCTGTCGCCGCAGCGCCGACCATACACTGGCCCAGCGCGGGGCCGGTCCGTGAGCCCCTATCCGGGAAACTAAAGGCAGCAACCGATGGAGGTGCGGTTGCTGTACGACGCAATACCGAAGATCCTCCGCGGCCACCGACGACGACAACTCACGCATCATCACAACGAGGTACCAGCACACCGCCTAGCAAGAGCCTTGACGACAACACTTCGCCGCCGAAAGAAGACCTACCGACGCGACGTAGCCGTGATCCGACGCCACGACTTAACCGCAACGCCAGACGACGGTCTACCGACTTAGACGTGGTAATCGATGGTCATAGCGTCACCGCTCTCGTCGACACTGGAGCTGACTATTCCGTCTTCAGTGGCCCGTTCGCCGCCAAGTTGAAGAAGGTGAGGATGGCCTGGCAAGGACCTGATATCCGGACAGCGGGAGGCCACCTAATAACGCCGGCTGGAATCTGCACAGCGCGAGTCACGGTTAACAATCGCACTTACCCGGCGAGCTTCGTAATCATGCAGCACTGCTCCAGGGACGTCATCCTAGGCATGGACTTTCTAAACCAACATGGTGCAGTCATCGATTTAAGGTCCAAGTCAATAACGCTTTCAACGCACAACGCGATACCACCGGATACAGACATCAGTTACCATGCCTTGAATGTGCTAGAAGAACAAGTCACCGTTCCGCCTCGCTCCAGTGTAATGATTTTCGTCGGTGCCGAAGTGCCTGCAGATATGGAGGGCGTCATCGAGGGCGATCATCACTTACTGCTCGATCGTGAAATTTGCGTCGCTAGAGGCATAGCTAAGCTACGTGAAGGGAAAGCAAGAGTGATGCTCACGAACTTCAGCGACGAATACAAGCACATTAACAAAGGCACAACGGTCGCCTACATCGACGAAATAGTACAAGCCGGCAGTGCTTTTGCCTTCACGGATTCTAGTGCACCTGCAACGAAGACTGTAGTACTCGAACCAACTTTCGACGTCAATCAGAACCTTCCTTGGCACAAGAAAGAGCAGCTAAAAGCTCTGCTCCTGCAATACAAGGACTGCTTCTCGTCGTCGTCAAAAGTTCGACAAACCCCGGTCGCCAAGCACCGCATCATAACCGACGAATATGTCCGCCCACTCCGTCAGAGCCCGTACCGAGTTTCGGCGCGCGAACGCGAGGCCATAAGGCAACAAGTCGACGAAATGCTACGCGACGACATCGTCCAGCCGTCCAAGAGTCCGTGGGCGTCCCCCGTGGTGTTAGTGAAGAAGAAGGATGGAACCCTACGTTTCTGCGTCGATTATCGTCGCCTCAACAAGATCACGAAGAAGCACGTATACCCTCTCCCACGGATTGACGACGCCTTGGATCGACTCTACAACGCAAAGTATTTTTCGTCGATGGACCTCAAAGCCGGCTACTGGCAAATCGAAGTCGACGAGAGAGACCGGGAGAAGACTGCCTTTATAACACCAGACGGACTGTTCGAGTTCAAGGTCATGCCCTTTGGTCTTTGTTCGGCACCTGCGACTTTCCAACGGGTCATGGATACAGTACTGGCAGGCTTGAAGTGGCAGACTTGCCTCATCTATTTGGACGACGTTGTTGTGTTTGCCTCAAGCTTCGAGGAACACCTCCGGCGCCTTGAAACAGTTCTTCAAGCTATCAAGACCTCCGGACTCACGTTGAAGCCAGAAAAGTGCCGCTTCGCATACGAGGAGCTATTGTTTTTGGGCCATGTCATCAACAAGTCTGGAGTGTGCCCTGACCCACAGAAAACGGCGGCCATCACTGACTTTCCTCCGCCCGCCGACAAGAAGGCAGTGCGTAGATTTCTTGGCCTGTGCGCCTATTACAGGCGCTTCGTCAAGGACTTTTCACGCATCGCCGAGCCACTGACATACCTCACGAAGGCCGACGTCGAGTTCAGGTGGGAGACGCCGCAAATCGAAGCATTTGAAGAACTGAAGCGACGCCTGCAATCGCCGCCCATTCTTGCGCATTTCGACGAAAACGCCGATACCGAAGTCCACACCGACGCAAGCAGCGTAGGACTCGGCGCCGTGCTTGTGCAGAGGACTGACGGAATAGAAAGGGTTGTAAGTTACGCTAGCCGGTCGCTATCGAACGCGGAATCAAATTATTCCACAACAGAAAAGGAGTGCCTCGCCATCATCTGGGCTACATCAAAGTTTCACCCCTACCTCTATGGCAGGCCCTTCAAAGTTGTAAGCGACCACCACGCCTTGTGTTGGCTAGCTAACTTGAAGGATCCTTCAGGTCGCCTCGCACGATGGAGTCTGAGACTTCAAGCATTCGACATCACCGTCGTCTACAAGTCCGGCCGAAAGCACTCTGACGCCGACTGCTTGTCTCGCGCCCCCGTCGAACCGCCGCCACAGGACGACCAGGATGACGACACTTTCTTGGGACCCATCAGTGCCGACGAATTCGCTGAACAACAGCGAGCCGACCCGGAACTCAGGAGCCTTGTAGACTACCTAGAAGGCAAGACCGTCACTGTGCCGAAGGTGTTCAGGCTGAGGATTGGCGTCGTTTTTCTTGCATAACGACATTCTCCTAAAGAAGAACTTTTCGCCTCTCCGAGCCAACTACCTCCTTGTGGTGCCCTCAGCGTTGCGTCCAGAGGTTCTGCAAGCTCTCCATGACGACCCAACGGCTGGACACCTCGGTTTTTCCCGCACGCTCGCGAGGATACAAGAAAAATACTACTGGCCTCGCCTCTCTGCCGACGTCGCCCATTACGTAAGGACATGCCGAGACTGTCAGCGACGCAAAACACCGCCGACAAGGCCAGCCGGACTTCTACAGCCGATCGAACCACCTCGCCGACCATTCCAGCAGATCGGGATGGACTTACTTGGGCCTTTTCCGACGTCGACGTCCGGGAATAATGGATCGTCGTAGCTACGGACTACCTCACCCGCTACGCTGAAACAAAAGCCTTGCCCAAAGGCAGTGCCGCCGAGGTAGCCCGATTCTTCGTTGAGAACATTCTCCTGCGTCACGGTGCTCCAGAAGTCCTCATCACCGACAGAGGCACGGCCTTTACGGCAGAACTAACTCAAGCCATCCTGCGATACAGCCAGACAAGCCATCGCCGGACCACCGCCTACCACCCGCAGACGAATGGCCTCACCGAGCGCCTAAATAAGACCATCGCCGACATGCTGGCAATGTACGTCGACGTCAAACACAAGACGTGGGATGCCATCCTTCCGTACGTGACCTTCGCATACAACACGGCCGTGCAAGAAACGACGCACATGGCGCCGTTCAACCTGGTCTACGGAAGGAACCCGGCAACGACGCTTGACGCCATGCTACCGGACGTCACCGATGAGGAAAATCTAGACGTTGCCACCTATTTGCAGCGTGCTGAAGAAGGTCGACAGCTCGCCCGCCTGCGCATCAAGAACCAGCAGAGGACCGACAGCCGACACTACAATCTTGGACGACGCTACGTCGAGTACCAGCCCGGAGACCGTGTTTGGGTCTGGACTCCGATACGCCGACGAGGACTTAGCGAAAAACTCTTACGTCGCTATTTCGGACCATATAAGATCATCCGACGTATTGGCGCACTGGACTACGAGGTCGTGCCAGACGGCATTTCGCAATCACAGCGGCGCCGCGCACGACCCGAAGTCATCCATGTGGTGCGTCTTAAGCCTTTCTACGCCCGCTGACGAACTTAGGTACTTTGTTACTTTATTTTTTTTTCTTTCTTTATTACGCGTGGTTTTGTTTTCGCTTTCACATTTGTTTGTAGCATCGGGACGATGCTTTTTAAGGGGAGGGTATTGACACGTATACATGTTTATCTTTCACCGGTGGCCGCTTTCCACCGGCTAACAAATGTTAAACGTTATCGCTCGGCGCAGGCCGCGCCTGTATCGGAAGTTTCTAGAACGTTATCGATGCTTCTTTCCATTGCCTGTTTTCACCGACGCTTATGTTATCTGATTGCATGACTGACGCGAATTGTCTAGAACTTTCTGGAAGACACGCGGGCATCAGGGATTAATCTAGAACCTTCGATGACTCAGGTATAAAAGCCGACGCGTTTCGCCGCTGATCAGATTTTCGACGATCGCCGACTGTGTTCGCCGCTATCGTTGTGCTTTGAGTGTACCTTCCTTTTGTGGGCACAGGTTCGCCCAATAAACAACCAGTTTCGTTGTACACAGTTTTACGACTGTTTTCTTCAGCGTCACTACTACGTGACAATATCAAGGAAATTGTTGACATCATATGTGAGGCTTTCAGTCACGTTGTCAATTTAATCTTTAAAACTGCCGTTTTCCCTAGTGACTTGAAAAGAATAGAAATAATTCCTGTGTACAAAAAAGGAGACGTCACCTTACTAGCAAATTACAGGCCTATATCCATCTTGCCGTGTTTCAGTAAAGCAGTAGAAAAAATGTCACAGTTTCGCCCTAAGGGCGAAGCAATGAATGCGATAGCAACACAGCAATGTCATAGGAAGTAATGTGAGCGGCTTTGGTAGCAGTATGAATTGTAGTAAACATGAGCTGATAAGTAAGCAGGTGTGCTGCGGCGTAAGTAGACCGACATGAAGAGAGACTCGATGACCACGAGAAGGCGCGTGTGAAACGGTGGTGTTGATGAGAAGCGCTTCCCGTGGGCAGCGCGTGCGAAGGGACACACCTGTAGCGCTGCACTGCCGATCCGGGCAGCATTGCATGTGTAGCGTGCGTTGGAAAATGTGGCCCGACTATTACTAACTGAATGAACAAGCGTGGTGTGAGCGCGCACAAACAAACATGAATAGATCACACTGAATGACTGCAGACAACGACCCGTCATAACTCTGGCAGCAAGCGGATACGCCGCAGCGGCGAAGGTACGTGCGGTCTATCGCTTCAACGGAAACTGAGCGACGAATGCACGGCGCATAAAGGTAAGAGCCGTGTGGAGATAAGAGACGGTGCGAGCGAGCGACGAGCGCGGTTGTTCGCAGAGTCGAAGTGCGCCCCCCCCCCCCCCGCTTTCTCCGGCGCTGGCTTCCCGATTCCTTGCTTGCGCGTGGGAGATTGAGGGCGTTCGCTCTCCGTGATAGCGCGCGTCCCCGCACGCTTCCGCTCGGGCATACGGCACGCGGCGAAGATTTTATCTATAGGGAACCTCACGGCGACGGCGACGGCGACGGCAGAAATCCGGTTTAAGTGTCCATATAATTGCTATCGCAATAAAACTAATAGCACAGCGCCTATCTAACTGTTTGGACAAGTTCCAACTATTATCACCAAGACAGTTCGGTTTTCGTGCTGGATATTCTACTAACCTAGCTTTAATCACCCTCACTTACAAGATCAAAGCGGAAATTGATGGGGGCAGATTCGTAGGATCTGTCTTTATCGATTACTCGAAAGCATTCGATTCCCTTAATCACAACATTCTTTTTACTAAACTCAGCGCATATATGGTATAACAGGTCCATCTTTAGAGCTACTGCGCAGTTATTTACTCGACAGACAGCAACAGGTTTGCATTTCAGGAGTACTTTCTGACACAAAAATAATTAACACTGGCGTTCCACAGGGGTCCATACTCGGCCCCCTCTTATTTTTAATCTTCATTAATGATTTCCGAAACTGTCTAACTTCTACAGAATGTCTTTTGTACGCGGACGACACCACTGTTTACGCTTCCCATAACGACATCTGTACGCTAATTGAGCGTTTAAATGATGAACTAAATAATATCAGTAGTTAGTGCAAAAAAATAAATTGCTAATTAACCCTCAGAAAACGAAGTTTATGGTTTTCAGTTCACACAATAAACCTCGCCCTAACCTCCACCACTGTACATAGCTTCTCACCCAATATTACCATCTAATGAGTGCTCATTTTTAGGTGTTGAATTAGACTCCTTTCTAAAATTTAATTTGCATGTCAGCTTCATAAAAAAGAAAGCCGCTTTTAAAGGCCAGACACTACTTTCAAAAGCACACTCTCCTGACATTGTATTATGCCTTTATTATTGCGATAGCAATTATATGGACACTCCAAAGCAGATTTCTGCCGTCGGCGTCGCCGTCGCCGTGAGGTTCCGTATGACGTCAATGGAGATAAAATAGTCGCCGCGCGCCGCCGAACGCTGTATGTGCGAGTGAAAGGGCGCGAGGGACGCGCGCTTTCACGGGGAGTGAACGAACGGCGGAGAACAAACGCGCGTTCTGTGCCGTGCTCCCTTAAGGGCTGCAGAAGTAGGCGTCTCTTTCCTCCTTTACAATCACCATATATGTAGAGCAAACGCGCCTTCTTCTGACGCACGAAAGGCCGTAGGGGGGAGGGGGAGGGAAGGGAGGCAACGTGTAGCTGCGGCACCAGGTGCCTATTTATATCAGAGGCTCCGGCAACAGTCACCAACGCCGCACGCATTTTGTGCGAACGCGGCCAAAACGCCGACGGCGTCGACAACAGTTCTGCGTGTTGCCGGTGCTGCTGCATGTCCAAGATTATACAGCTGATAAAGCTAATATAATTACTCCGTATAGCTCTCTACAAATTTGCTATCGCAATTGATGCTTCGCCTTTCAGGTGAAACTGCGACAACTTTTTTATTTATATAATCTTATGTTACTAAGAACAAGAGGTCCCGCTGCAGTTTCTAACTGGGGGACCTCTTTATGTATCTTTTCTACTGCATATATGTACCACTATTGAAGCAATAAACTTGAACTTGAACATTTCAATCCTTAAGGCTTGCTTGTTAGCAAGCAACGCTATATCGTCAGCATAAAACAAACCTGGAAGCTGCTGTTCTACAATTGCGCCCGCCCGTTTGTATGAGAGAATAAACTCGATATTGCTTCCCTGTGGTGCCCTTTCCATCCTTACCATGTCATCATAAACAGCAGCGGAGATAGAGGGCACCCCTATCTCAGTCCCTTGTTATCAGCTTTTCATCACTCCTCATCCCTTTCCATTCAACACAAAGGGTATTTTTCTAGCGAAATGTTCCTCAGAAGTTGTATATACAGTCGTTGCCTATACCTTCCCCTTCGAGAATATCGCACAAGATTTTGCGGTCTACGTTGTGATACGCTCCGGTAGTGCCTAAAAAAACCACGTATAGCGGCCTCCTTTCTTCTCTGGATATCTCAATACACTGAGTAAGGACAGATAACTTATCATCCAGACCCCTACCGATTGTGAAGCCGTTCTGAAGTTCTCCCAATATGCTATTATTCTCTGTGCATGCTTGCAGTTTCAGTTTAATCGCCTGCATTGCAAACTTGTATATTACCGAGGGTAATGGTCAACGGTCGATATGAGTGAATTCTATTGTTCTCTCTTACCATTATAAATTAAATTTGTTCTACTTTGTCACCAACTGTCTGGTGTTCGTCTATCTTGTAAGGTATTTTTCTATTGCTTGCAACAGAGCTTCCTTACTTTCTGGTCCTAGTTCATTAATCAGCCTAACGGGAACCTTGTCTCACCCTGTGGCTGTGCGCTTATGAATTTTCTCTTCGGCCTTCTTCCAGTTCAAGTTTCTCAGCACCGTTTTCATCTGGTTCTCGTTCATGCTTTTTGTTTTCTTCTCAAATACCATCTCATCATTGCCTTGGAATGATTCGGCTGTTATTTTTCAGATGCAATTTAATGCCGCAACCCCTTCCAGTTTGTCTCCATCTTTGGCTAGGATATCTTATCGTATTGTTCCAGACTTCCTGCCCAATAAGTTTATGTGGTTCCAAAATATTCTAGGTGCGACATTCTTTTTCTCACGTATAGCTGATAACCAACATTCACTTTCACCTGTTATCTTTGCTTGAACCGGTATTTCAATCATAGGTGTTTTTCTCCCGGTATATTTCTCACTTCTGCTTCTACTTCATTCTGCGGCTATGGCGCTTTCTTTTTTGCCTCATTCTGCCCCTGTGATGCTTTCTGTCGTTCATCGATCGCCTCCCGTATCTCCCTGTTCCACCAGATTTCCAGCTTCCTTTTTCCTTTCCAACAAGCATGTTGCTTCTCTTTCCTTATTTCTCTCGTCATTACACTGTGAAGCTCACTATATTCCCACTCTTTAGTTGGCCATTTGCCAAACTTTTTTCGACTTTTGTGACTATATCTGTTATTTGTTTAGTGTTCGAACTGGTGATTCCTTCACTCCTTGCTTAGTTCCCCAATTGCATATCCCATTTTAAATTTTCCGTGTTTATGGTCACACCCTATGCTACTATGACCTTCCTCGTCAATGACCATTTCTCTCAACTAATCATAAATTCCTTCGGTCATCAGACAGTAATCAAAGGTTCATTGCCTATTTCCAGCGTCCCACGTGGTCTGCCCATCGCATGTATGTGGGCATTCATGTCACCTACCAGGATAATTTCGGCATCCTTAATTCCCGGAACCCCTAATAACAGCTCTTATAGGCATGTCACTAACTCTTGATTCTTCTCTTTGCAATTTTTTCCGGTCCACAAATACGTTACGCCCAGTCAAATTTTCTTTCCACTCACTGTGCCTGATAACCAACGGTGATTTTGACACCTCGAATTTGCTCTTTCCCATTCGGCTTCCTGATCTATGAGCATTCCATTTCCCCCTCCTTTTCTTTTCGATTTAGTTCTGGTGTACCCTTTCCAAAAATAATTCTCAACCACTGATGGCTCTTCCAAGTCTGTAAGGGGCGCTTTCGTAACCGCATACACACCTATTTTTTTTCCTATTTAACTGGCCCTCAATCTCTACCAACGTTTCCTCTCTTCTGCCGCTCTGCATGTTTATGTAGCCTATTGCATGGCGAGCTCTCTTCTTTCTCCTTTTCCGCCTTTTTCTGTTATTGACAGCGATGCTAGTCTGAGGTTCCCCTAGGGGACCTACTTCATAACTACCTACCCTGGCCTCCTGAACGCCCGTAGGCTCCCAAAAAAGCAACTTCCCGACCAGCAAGTCGACAGCCCACTTCTCGTCCAAGCGTGTGATTGAAGGGCTTCCCGTCTCGCTGAAAACCACCATAGTGTAGTGTGGTCCTCGACAGGGTGGCCGAAACGCGAGGCCTACGGATCGAGGCCGGACAGTCGGGGCGCGAAGCGCCGCAGAAGAACGACTTCCTACTTGGGGGCCAAGCAAACACTTTTTTTATTCACGCAGAGAGGAAGGGGAATACGGCGCGGCACACCGCGCCAACAGGCGTGACCGTAATGTCATACAACGTTTATCGCGAGGTGGCACTAGTAATAAAACACTGTGAAACCGAAACTGACGATACCACATCTACTGTCCCTTAAAAGAAAGGGAGCTATCTCTCCTCACATAAGAAAAGCATGAGTGCTTAAAGACAAAACCAATGTCTTTGAGAAGACAGTGGAGGAACTGTATAGAACTATACTAAGAATTGCGTGAATAACGTAAGTTTGGGCATGCTGGTGCTCTATTTCTGCATCTAACACAGAACAGAAGGACCGAGTGGAAGAACCGACGAAGAAGGCGCTGCAGGCGTTGCTGGGTGCAAGCCCCGGTACGAGCAGTGCTACGCAGTGGCAAGGAGGTCTACGAAATTGACACGCGAGATAACAGAAGCGGCGAACATCGCTATATTGGGGGACACGTGTGTGAGCGCACCATCGGTTGACCTAACAAAGAAATGAATAAATGATCTTAATCTCAAGCCGTGAACCTTATCTTAATCTGAATTATCTTAATTCATTATTATTTTAATTATCTTAATCTCAAGTTACCAGTCGAGATATGAATCCAGAAAAACAGCGGTCCCTCTTCTCCTGAAGAAGAATACCAGCCTCCCGAGAAACATGCACCCTGAATACAACAGAGAAAGGAGGCAAGCGAGAGTACAAGCTCTACGTAAGTCGAAGGACCAAAAAAACGAGAAGTCAGATACACCGATGCGGCAAACTACAAGAACCGAGCGGCCTGTGGGAAAAGACACTTCTGCGAGGTTTATTGGCGCAGAGCGCTAAGCCGTCCTAACATGGCAAACTACAAGGTGACAAGCCTAACTTCAGCATTCTTCCCATCTCTCTTCGTCTTCGATGCGCCGCGCGAGCATGATTTCCAAAAAAAATTAATTATGGGGTTTTACGTGCCAAAGCCACGATCTGATTATGAGGCACGTCGTAGTGGGGGACTCCGGAAATTTGGACCACCTGTGGTTCTGTAACGTGCACCTAAATCTGAGTACACGGGTGTTTTCGCATTTCACCCCCATCGAAATGCGGCCGCCGTAGCCGGGATTCGATCCCGCGACCTCGTGCTCGAGCGCGATTTCCAACACCATCCGCGCCCAACAATGTCACTTGCACAGTTCCAGAGGACATAGAAGTTGAAACGGTCTCGTGAGCACCGTGTCGTTTGCTAGTCGGACTTTGCATGCTCTGACGTACCCATCGCTCCCCCTAAAGATTTTAACAACTTGACCTAATTTCTAAAACATCATGGGTACTTTGTTAGGCCAATAAAAAAGGAATTCACAGTCATGTTACTGGAAAGTTTGAAGTGAACAGCTCGCACTACAGCACAGGTAAATACTATTTGTATTTGTAAATACTATACTATACTATATTATACTACTATACTATACTATTTGTACTATACTATTTGTATTTGTAATACTATATAATGAATGCTTTCACAGAGCCGTTTTTATTCACAAACACTGGACCAGCGAAGTCGACGCCCGTGACTTGAGATGGATGAGACCTCGAGACTCTGTCGATCGGAAGCGGGGCTGTAGGAGCTGAAGCCGCTTTAAGACGAAACCTCGCACAGACACCGCACTGGCCAAGCACCTTTTTAACGCACTGGAGACCGCGCACTATCCTAAACTTCTCACGCAACTCGGTGAGCGTAACACCGACACCACTGTGAAGAAGGCGTCGATGTTCACTGTCCACGATGAAGTGCGTACAGCGATGATCTTCGGGTAGGAGTACAGGACATTTTACGTTGTCCGAAGCAGCTACATTGTCAAGGCGAGTCTTGGTCCTGATAATGCCCTTGGTATTCATGAACAGGTGAAGGTCTAGTATGTTCGACGTCTTGTCGAGAGCTTTGTTCGTGGTTAGTGCAGCAATGCCATTTCCAAAGCTTTGTGCTTGTAGAGTCCTGAGCCATGTGTCTTCGCCTTTTGATATCTCCTGAGCGGAAATATGTTCAGGCCTACTACTCTGAACCACCAGAATAGACTCATCCGACGGTGTTCTTTCATCAAACTAACAGTTCAGATTAGTTCGCGCAGCTTGCTTCTTGTTTTGGCCACGTTTCTGGGGGCGTAATGGTGCTGGATAGAGACTTGTCCACACGACCAATGGCATCAAGCTCCCAAACTCGCTGTATCGGTAAGACAAGTTCTTCATTCTCACGGGTGTCTGTTCGCAGAACGCAGATATGCGTGCTTGTCTGATGCTGACTTGGGCATTGGAAGACGATGGTCCTTGAAGAGTCCGGCCGATTTTTGTATTGGATGCGATTAACGTTTTGTTGTCAGGATCCCGTCTGATCTCAGTCGAATCGGGCATCATTTTTCATAGTTGGTCGGATCCGATCAGGAGGCTCACTCCGGGCTCGCAGGTGACGCTTGGGAATACAACCGTGTCTGCCAATGGTTTACCATCTGCAACGATGGTTTGCAGAAACTTGTTCGCTTTCGGGGCTTCTATCATCTCATCGCAGATAAACGGAACGACAACGGCTTCAACTTGGACCAACGGTTTCTCGTGTCGGCTCCGAAGCGTAACACTGACGATCTTTGCACAACGAGTGTGTTAATTGGGATAGAGATCGTCCAAACGTGTTGATGACCAAATCTATCTCCCTAATCGAAGTAAGCTTAAGCTTCTTGCAGACGTCTTCTCGCGGGAAAATTCTCTGGCTTCCGTTGTCTAAAACTCCACGGACGTAACAACAGTACGTCAAAGTCGTCAGCCATGCGCGGAACGTCTGGAGGAGAATCTCGTCAGCAATCTGAGGCGTTGCGACGTTCGTTGCAATGTGCATGGCAACATCCGGCGTGTTTTCTGGTGCTGAAGAAGGCGAGCTTTCGTTAACCTCAGCGTTGCATATCGTGGAAGCATGACGACGCTTGCGTGCGGTACACTGGATCCTGCGACGGCAGTTGCGTACAAGATGTCCCTTCGTCGTGCACTTGAAGCATCGACCATCTTTCCTGAGCATGCTGTGTTTGTCTTCGAGGCTAACGTCATTGTGCATCGTTCGGTCCCGTGGTCCTTGGCAGCACAAAAGAAGCATGTTTCTGTTAATACTTCTGCCTTGCCGTGAAAATTTCTCCAGTGCATCACATCTCCAGAAGTGATTTAGCGTGGAAGCTTGGGCGTGTTGGTGATTCATTGCCGAAAACACAGCGCAAAAAAACACGGACACGAGAGAGCGACACGCACACAGCGCTGTGTGCGTGTCGCTCTCTCGTGTCCGTGTTTTTTTGCGCTGTGTTTTCGGCAATCTCCAGAAGGTTAGATCACGCGTACAAAGTAAAACCAATTTTCACCCGCCGAGGTTGCTCAGTGGCTATGGTGTTGGGCTGCTGAGCACGAGGTCGCGGGATGGAATCCCGGCCACGGCGGCCACATTTCGATAGGGGCGAAATGCGAAAACACCCCTGTACTTAGATTTAGGTGCACGTTAAAGAACCCCAGGTGGTGAAAATTTCCGGAGTCCCCCACTACACGCCGTAGTGGGCGACTCCAGAAATTTTGACCATCTTAATCTCTTAATCCTCATAATCAGATCTTGGCTTTGGCACATAAAACCCCATAATTAAATTTTTTAAAACCAATTTTCGCTCATACTGAAAAATACTAGAATTCACCTCTCGCAACATCAATAGATCAATGGAATTCATTGCCATCTAGCATTGCCACCATCAACGATTCTGAATCTTTTCAGTCAGCGCTTCACTCCTTATTTCGAACGTCAAGGCATTTCACAATAGCTTTCTTTTTTGTTTGAGGTGCCTGTTGCCGTTTTCATTAGAAACTAAAGGATAAAAGTTATCCACCTGATGCTCTCATTGTTTTGGGAAGTGTTGCCATGATTGTACTTTGAAAAATGATTTTTTTCCTTTTCCTTTTTTTATATTGAGCTGGCTGTGTTACGACTGTACCTTTTTTGTTTTGTGTTTTTGTTCACCATGCTATAATTAGCCTTGCATTCTCGTGTCTTCTTAATTGCCATATTTACCTGCACTGTAACTATTTTCGTTATACTCGTTTCACCCCCCCCCCCCCCTATGTAATGCCCTTCCGGGCCTTTAGGTTATCCAAATAAATAACATACCAAGAAAGGACGCGATGACGCCACGACGACACGCGACTGTACGCCTACAAATACAGACCACTTTTTAGAGACGATAGTCTTTCTTGGGCTTCCTAAACGCGAAACACTTTGTCTGTCTGTCACTCGATTGAACCGCCCGGCCAAAACCGCTTCAACCACCCGGCCAAAACCAAGCGAGCTACTAGCACTGGTGGCACGGGGTGATACACGTCAACATTAAACGGCCCAAAGGAAACCTCAGGCCTATTTGAGGCAAAATATATTTACATAACCGTGATCCGCAGTGTTCATTTTATTAAGAATGCAGATTGGACTGGTTTTTACGTTAGTAAATGAAAAATCAATGCGTTAGAAATGGTGTCGAAGAGACGCAACGCGTTAAAAACAAACCGACTGAAGCCGCGGCTCTGTAGCCGGCTTTAAGCCAAGAGTAATAAAAGGTCCCAACAGATGAAGCGAGAGCAGGGCGAACGCGGGAAATTTGAATTGAATTCAGAAAAACCTTCATTGCATCCATCATGGGACGATTGAGAGGGGAGGGGAAGAGCGTGAGGAGTGGGAAGAGGAGAAGAGAGGGTGTTGCGTATCAGGGGCGGCAGAAGACTATCGTCTTTCGACGTCCTTTGCAGTGAAGCAAGCAGATATGCGGCCAATTTTTTAAATTGCGAATTTATATGTATAAGAATCGCACTCATTAATGTAATAGTTTTATTCGAAGGGGCCAAAAGCGGCTATGGTAAAGTTTCTCTAAACGGCTTCAATCCATTGGCCGTTGCATCATTGCGGACTTCCGTGGGATCGTAGTCGTCAAAATGGATTGCAATTGATACTGAATTCAGGAGGCTGATGAACGGCAAGAAGCAGAAGCTTGCAGAAGGCCTCAGGAAAATAAAATGACTTTTTGAGCAGCATGGTTAGGGGGCATGCTATGGTTACAAGGTCTATCAAAACTCCCCAAAAAATATGCACAGAGGCCGACAAAAACTATGCAGAAACTCCGCTGGAGTTGTCTAAGTATGCGTAAGCATACCTGCAAATTTCAGTTGACCCACCCCCAAATTTCAAGTTGGCCCATCCTACAACTTCAGTTGGCCCAACCTCAAATTTAGGTTGTCCCATCCCAAATTTAATTTGGCCCACCCCGAAACTGCAAGTTGGCCCACCCCAAAATTTGAGTTGGCACACACCCAAATTTAAGTTGGCCTACCAATAAATTTCAAGTTGGCCCAACTCCAAATACCGGTTGACCTAGCCATACTATAGGCTTCCCCATACATTTTCTTGTGACCCTATGTAACAATAAGGGTATGCATAAATCTGATCATATGGGTATTTTCTCTGATCAGTTTTTTTTTCTTCAACTGTTCCTGATCGCTTATAAAGCTACTAGCCATCTACACTTACACTATAATAACGATTAAATCTATTAATTTCGCAAATGAGGCTTTTATATGCAGATACAAGGCATTACACATTTTGCGTGACAGATTTTGTGGTGGTACTCACTAAAGAATGCGTACGCATTCGGGGCGTCTTCGGAAAGCTGCAACCGCTTTAAATCTCAGGACACACTAATTTAAATATAAAGGATAAGATAAAAAATTGCAGTGGCTTAGCTAGGCTATGCCAGGATATACGTAGCGTCAGCAAAGGTTCAGCTAATTATTCTTAGCTTTCCTGGTTGTCTCCTACGCTCAACCGCTAATTGCCAGGCAACTACTTCGGGATCCGATCAGTCAAGCTTGTCCGTTCTTCTGCGCTGTTGAGCAGCATTTGCGCTCTCCTTCTCCATGGCTATACCACACTGGCAAACGCCAGTCAGAAGCGCAGCGGCTCGAGCGCAGTGTCCGACGGCGACTGCACACCGAGCGCGCGCCGGCGCCAGTGCGTCTACCACGGCTACGACGTCACTCCTCTGAAATGCGCAGACCGGCGGCGGTGAGTCGCGCGCGGCGGCGGCGGAGTGCGCGAGAGGTGCCGGCTCCGGTGCGCAAGCCGTGTGACATCACTGATCCTTGCGCATGTGCAGCACGGCTCTTGATGTGCCGCGCGAAACGGGCTTGGCTAGGCTACAAAAAACGTGGCCAGCTTGACACTAGCGGTGCCAAATCTGAGGAAACAGCGGCGCTGGCCGACGTTCCTTAGCAACTAGTTGATGTAGGCTTAACGTGGCTTAACTTGGCTTTTTCTAAGCAAGGTTGGGCAATCAGGGCAAGGCTAGAAGGCTGGGCGTTGACGCTTCGCTTGATTCTCGCGTTCTGGGTATTCCGGATCGGCTCAGCGACGTCGCATATAGGCGGCTTTGTTGGCAAGGTATGCTGGATCAGCAGGAACACGGCGATTCCTTTCCCACGTGGCTTGAAGTCGCTTCTCTCGTCGGGCAGCCTCTTCTTCCGGCGTCAAGGGGCGCTTAGGTCCAGCCATATCTCGGTAGAGCAGAGAAATGCCTGGGCGCCGGCGCGCGCACGCTTTCATTAGCGCGGTCACATGAATCTGCTGAACACGTGCTCGGCGCACCTATGAGTTCAATGTCTGGCCTCCTCTCTCGCGAGAGGCGCGCTTCTCCCCGCTCAACCAGTTTTATCGTTGCACATCGGAATTTTGCCAACCTTAACTGATGATGTCAACGTGATGATTTTAACAGCTTCGCTGTTAAAAATCATCCCGTTGACAGGGTGGCTAAATTTTGGAACAAATAAATTGGCTGTAGAAGGAGTTCAGCTGAAACCCGTTGGTGCAAAATAAGGTGAGAACGTCGGCACGAGGTCTAGTATGTCCTGTGGCCGACGCCCGGCAACCGTTAAGTGCCTCCTCATATACGCGAGATGCCTGGTCACCAGACGTTACAGGGTGAGTCGGGTCTGAAATTTGCGACGCCATCACATTAAATACAGTGTCATTCTTCGACGGCTGGTACCGATTCTCGCGCGGTCAGGACACGAACAAATTATGCTGACTTTCCTTGAACTGACAACATTCCCTAATGATGTCCTCGACAGTCGCACAACTCTTGAATACAAGTAAGTGTAAAGAGTTGTGCGCGAGGCCTTTGAGTATGTAGGCAGCCATTTTGGCATTCAATATCTACTAGTCTACCTTGCGGCTATATTATAAAGGCGGAACAGAAACATGGTCGATTATGTTCTCCATAGTGTGGAGAACAGACAAATCCCGCATGTTATTACTGCACAGTAATCTTAAATAGCGGTCTTCCTTCAAGCGCGCGGATAACCATGACAAAACAGTACTTTAACTAACAGCAAGTACTATATACCCAAAGGTGTATCTGGCCTGGTGGCCAGTAAATGTGACGTAATATTTTGAGCAGCTTCGGTCATAGCATGCTAACAGACGACGATACATAAACAGTTTGCACAATTCTTGCGTCGTGCCTTTTGCCTCAAGATGCAAAACAAACTTGTACATCGATGTTAGTACTGCTGGTACCGCTAGAAAGTGGAACGCCTTTTCATAATCTATGACGGTCATATAGAGCTGTGGATTGTATTCCGCGGTGCTCAATCACCTCTGCAGTGCCGTGGATGTTGTTGAACATTGCGCGTTGAATCTTAGGGTTGATGTTACTTACTCGCAATGTACTTTTATTCGCATATCTTCCAGGTCCTTGACGCAGGCCGTATCATGGAGTTCGATGAGCCTTACGAACTGATGAAAAACGAGTTCAGCCAATTTACAACCATGGTTCAGCACACGGGCCCCTCGATGGCACGCCAACTCTGGAAGGTGGCATGCCAAGCACATGCGCAGAGGCGGCAACCCTCAGATCATGAAGGTCATGGTCCTGAAATCGAATGCATAGAAGAATTGCCGCCGTGGTTTGTGCCTTCGCGCCCGGACGTTGTGACTTCTGGCCGGACAACGGAAGTCATTCAAGAAGAAGATGGGGACACGGAAGATGGCCAGTGCTATACGAGCCTCTGATCCAGCGAACACTCTGTACAACCAAATACGTGGCACGTGGAGCATACCACGCGCACTTTACGGGAATGCCTACCCATGTAACATATAAAAAGCCAACATATCAACAAGATCACTATCCCCTCCACCCCTGGGAATAGTGAATCGCACTCCGAGGTGGCGCGGAGCCACAATTCTGGAATTTGTCAGCCGACTTCAAGAAAATATTCGATTAAAAAGGCTATAAAGCAGACATTGGGACGCCTAATGAGAGATAATTCTCCGTCGTTGTTTCTTATATGGTAGAATAATGTGATTTCGTTAAGAAGGCTAGCAGAACCAAGGCTGAATGTTGCCTGTTAAACGTCACCGAAGAGGTGTTATAATTTTCAAAAACATTCGTGGGACACAACGTTAACCATGGCAGTTATAAGTGACTATCCGGTACACATATTTTGCTCTATTATTTACCTTTGCACACGCTGTTCAAAAACATCGCAGATCGATCTTGAAGAATCAGATGTTGCTGAAGTCACATGTGTCATACGCGATGCTTGTCTATGATGTATGACATGCATGCGCATTCGTTGTCCTAAAGAATATGGTCCTTGACAAGCCAGGCAAAATATCCACACTGTGTCCATGCGCTTGCAATGCACAATAAAGCTGCGCATAAAACCGAGTTTCTAGATCTAATTCAAGACAGTCAAGCTTATTGGCCAGGAGAATAAAATATTTTGGAAAGATATTGAAAAATAATCCTTTTGACTATTTAGTATGCGAATGGCATATTTCCGCAGGCTAATGTGGTGTCTATGTACAACTTGCAATGTATACCAAGTAAACAAGAAAAAAAACATGCTATATTCTTATGTGCACGACTGGTTTTGAGCACTACACTGCGCCGGAATTATGAAGTGCCAATTGCATGCGCCAAATAAAACCTGCCTAATATAAACGTTTCTTGTGATTATTCATTCAGCCGGGAGCTTCTACGCTCTTCTGAATGCACAACTTGCAAGAGCAATGTGCTGCTCAATTCGTGCTGCTCGTCTCACGATTAAAAGAACAACGGGCTTTTTATATACTCGTATTTGGGGTATTACGTGTTTAACTACCTTGGAGGCTATATGCGAGTGCCACGTAACTAGACAAAACCATCGTAATGTTGTTTGTTGTTTGGCGTCGGTTGGAGCAAGTCCGACAATGTTTTCGGTATTTTACCTAAAGACATAATTAGTTTCATATTTATTTAACGTTTAAAACATTGTAACGAAAGAAACACATTCAATCAGAAAATAGTAGGTCATTAGGAAAAATTTCCAATCCATCTTTCTGCTGCTTAATACGTGCTACATAACAGTTTGTCCCAAGCATTAAAGAAGGCCTGCAGAACACAAAAATTTACCTCTGACACTATATGTATATATATATATATATATATATATATATATATATATATATAGAGAGAGAGAGGGAGGGAGAGAGAGAAGGCAATTCTGCCGTCTTCGTGCACCACGCAAGATCCTTAAGCGAGAACAACTTCACTGCCTTTGTAGTTTAAAAATTGGAGGACACTTAAGCTTCGCCTTTAAGAGTGGAACGCGATAGCGTTATGGGGCCCCGTTCGTATCGCATTTTTCTTTCAGTAATCTTCACTGCAACACAGAACGTGGGAAAGTCAGCTTACAAAGACCAAGCTTACACCGATCCCCTTAAAGTCGGCTTCACTTTTAAACAGAAATGCATTGCTGGAAATACGTTTTTCCAGGGGCAATATAAGTGGCCTTATATTAAAATGTGAAGGCCCTAGCACCTTTTTTATTATTTTACTAATTATTTGCGATTGCCCCGACGCGCGCGCGTGTCCAAAACGCATTAGGCAGGCCAAGTCCCAATTTGACCTGCCGAGGATGTCATCGCCATCTGCATAGCATTTTCGCAAATAAACTACTCGAGCGCGCCGCTGTTGGTATGGTAGAAGTCCGGGAAAGTGGATCGTGCTTGTGTTTCCTCGCAACATAATTATGTTTTCTCGTACTTACAAATTACAATCCACTGCCACCATGTCTGTAGGTTGTGGTTAAGTCGTACTTTACCATTTTTCTGACGGATTTCACTGTGAGAATTTCAATTTTTGTTCCCCACGTGGAGGGCCTGCGCGATCGGGGTGGTTGGGGATTATTTTGTCCGCCACGGATGCCGACATCCACCTTGACGTCGGCGCCGCCGCCCGATTTTCTGCGACACGGGGCCCTTAACGTTATCGCGTTAATATATGGTGCAAGGGGCATATTGACCGCGCTGCCTCGTGCACTTCATCCTTTACACAATGTATTTATTTCAAGCCCGTATGATGCACATCAGCATAATGCTGCCGGGGAAGTGTTAACTCATAAATTAAGTTCATGTATTCTGCAAAATGCATTAGGAACTTGGTCTTGAGTTAATTGTTTCCCTGAATACAGTTTATAGTATCACATAGAGAAACATTTTAGGGAAAGCTGAAGGGATTTGGACAGTTTAAGCATATTATTATTTATATTTGGTTTGTAAACATATACACAGGAAAGAGAAAGTGAGGAGCAAGGCTGGCAACTGCCACCAGAAGGGGCACAACGCCTGCCTATACTCTTGAGAAAGGAGGAGAGAAATATAGAAATGAAAGATAGGAAGGAGGGGAGGAAAGAGGAAACAAAGAGCGAGATGACAAATCTCAAATAATAAAGTACAACATACAGTAGGGCCCGTCCCTGCAGGTCAAGCCACTAAAGAATGTGGAATAAAAGAAATAGTTGTTGGGCTACAAACACACCCCTAAGTTCGTTGCTTCTAGAAAAGTAAGGAGAACGCGATGAGCTTGATCACGTTGAGACGCACAACCACTGGGGTATAAATATTCGTCTAGTGTCGTACACCGCAGGCCAAGGAGATGATAATCCCTCACTAGCGATATGCGTTGCGCACTGAAAGCGGGACCCTCCATTATCAGGTGCTGAAGTGTCTCGCAGTCACCGCAAGACGTACACGATGGACTGGTCACACGTCCTTGTCGGTATAAACGTTCGCGCACGTTCACACAGCCAACCCTTAGCTTGAGTAGTTGCGCTCTAGCGCGACGAGGCAAGCCTCGACCGCGAACACGTTGCGGGAACGCTCCATTTGCGACGCGCTGGTCTGGATGCTGCTTGAGTAGGTGGCGACGAATCAGCAGACGAGCGTCATCAAGCTTGCACAAAATTTCAGGGCAAGCACACTCATTATGAGTGCAAGTTGAAGCCAGCCGATCAGCCTCTTCATTTCCGGCGATCCCTACGTGCGAAGGTATCCATTGAGCAACGAGAGATACCCCACGTGATAAAATTCTGTTGGCACAAGCAGTAATGCTGCGCACAATTGGGCAATCAACCTGTCTGCGTTGTAATCCGCTAAGTGCAGCGCGGAAGTCCATAAATATGACAATCATCAGTGTGGTTAACTCCTCTTGCGCGTATTTCAGCGCAACATTAATTGCTGCTAGCTCCGCATTTGTTGGCGAGGCTGGACAGGGTATATGTGTGTTGGTTATGTTGTGGGCCCAGGCCTCAAACACACAAGGATGGCACAATGAACACAGAGAGGCATTGATTACACGGAGACGGGACTAGGACGACGTACACGATAACACACAGAATGCACTTCTAGTTGTCTGTCGCTTATAAAGCGTCACTTTCGGTTGAAGTCTAATAGCGTGTCAGTATCACACACTCACATCACGAGGAGTCGCAGTGATGACTCTAGCAGCGGTTGGCGCAGAAGATGGAGGCCGGGGCGGAGGCCCGGCACACGACGAGCCACTCGCGTGACAGCTGGGTCGGGACGTTAGCCCGCCAAGGCTGCACCAGAACACGCCGGCGTCATATGCCCACACAGCAGTGGAGCAGGCCGGATCAGGCACACGAACAGCCAGGCCTGTTTTGCAGCTCAACCAGGAACACCGGCCCAGGGTAGATGGACAGCTCGGCTCGTTCGGAACGAAAGCCCGGACCAAGCATAGGCTCAGCCCAGGTACAGCGACAGCCCGGACCACTCTCCCAGCTCAACCAGGAACACCGGCCTGGGGCAGGTGGACTGCTCGGCTCGTTCGGGACGTAAGCCCAGACCAAGCAGCTCAGACTGGTGACATTGCTGCCCCTTCAGTGCCTGGCCCCGTTCTTCTTCTTCCTCGTCCATTGCGCACCAGAACAATCACGCAGATTCGGCCGCGCAATTCAAACATGGTCTATTCCTATCACTATATGGAATATACGCCGTACTTGAGTCGAAGGGCAGAAAAAGGCTGCAGAGGCGCCTTGACCGTCGCTGTGTACAGATGCATCTGTAAATAGTTGAAGGTAATCGAGAAATCTGTCGAACATGTGCGACGGAGCCAATTGGAATATGGCCGAAACAGGCATATCAGACTTTTTGTGTATGTCAGGGATTATAAGGTAAATGGGCAGTACGTGTCTCGTGATATCTTGCGGAGTCGAAGGCGTAACTGAAGCATCATGTTCAGAAATGTCAGTAAGGTTCATAAATAATGCCGCCATTTTTCCAATGCGAGGAAACGGGCGGTGAATCAGATGATCGAGGAGCATTTGACCATTCGATGCGCGGTGCAGACGCTCAATATGATATAGAGCTCTCTGGTCTGCTTGTAGCTTCAGAGGTAAATGATGTGCTTCAGTGAGTAATAGAACTGATTGCGCCTCACGAGGTAATCCCAGCATTAGTCGAAGGGCAACGCGATGATCACAGTTGGTCCATCAAACTAGGTGGGATGTTCAGGAATGGTAACGCATACATCATGCCTGAGAGTACAGATGATTGGTACACCTGCAGAGCCATTGTTTGGTCACAGCCAGCACCTCTAGCAGTCAAGGCGGCCACATACTTAATGATGGATTGCAATTTGTGTCGTAGGAATTTAACGGCAGGACACCAAGAGATGCGATCATCCACAATTAAGCCCAAATAACGGTGTTGTCGCACCCAGCTTATCGGCGTTTCATCAAGGTACAGTCGGCTCATTGTTCGACGAGCGCGTTGTTTAGGGTGGTATGCTATTGCAGCCGACTTAGCAGGTGATATCTGCAGGCCAACTTCACCCAAGTACTCCGAAGCCGCGTTCAGAGCTCTTTGCAAGCTTGCACGAAGCCGTGGGCCAAGGTGCGAAGGGCCGCTTATCCACAGAGCAATATCATCTGCATAGATAGCTATGCTCACAGGCAAGTCACTGTCTCGAGGCAAGTGACTTGGAAGCGCGGCGAGTACTGTGTTAAACAGAAGCGGCGATAAAACGCTGCCCTGTGGAATAGAGCGCTGGTTAACATGGTTATAGAGCGCTGCCACAGACTCGGTTCTCGTAGGCAGGACAAAGGACGACGGGTGATAATAAGGCTACTCAATTACAGGACTAAAATTGAAATATTGAAAAACTCACACAAACTCAAGAACACTAATATATTTATTAATGAGGATTTCTCGGCGCGTGTCCGCCAGCTGCGCAGAAATCTATGGCAGAACTCGTCTGATTTAAGAATAAGCGCAAAATCAGTTCAGCTGTGTTTCGATACGCTGATCATTGATAACGCTCGCTACAAGTGGGACGAAGTGAAACAGTGTGTTCTCAAAGCACCAGCTTCTCGGCGCACTGACTGACTGCCTCCTGAAAAGCAGCTAACAGTCTTGAATGTAAATGCACGAAGCCTGGTCAACAAGGGCGTCGATTTTAATTGTCTCATTGAATCCCATAATCCGACTTTAATATGCGTTATGAAACTTGGTTGTACGATGCAATAACGGACAGTGAAGTTTCGCCCCCAAGCTATGCTGTGTTAAGAAAGGACAGAGTCGGTAGCCGAGGGGGTGGCGTAGCGATTTTTATTAAGACAGGCATTGATTTCTTCCTACTACCTGACCTTCCTGGTACCGAGTCAGTTTGGTGTAAGGTAAAGGTTGGATCCTTGGTTGTTGCAATGGGTGCTATTTATCGTCCCCCTGATGCCCCTGGTGATATTTTTTGCCTTGTCAGAAATTATATTGCACAGTATAGACTACACAATGGGAAATTAGTAGTTACAGACGACTTCAATCTCCCACATATCGACTGGCAACCGCTCAAGCCAACTGGTCGCGATAAACAGCTTTGTGAGTCGGTTATCGACATGTCCTTGTCATTTGATCTGACCCAACGTGTTGATTGCCCAACACGCGAGAATCCTATCTTAGACCTTGTTTTTGTAAACCATGAGCTTGTACAGAATGGACACCATTGCTACACTGTTGAAGGCTTGTCTGATCACAAGGCAGTGAACGTGAGTGTGAATGTTACGTGCGAAGCCAGAAAGCCAGTGTTTAAATACGTACCAAACGTCGTCAAAGCCGACAATGGATCCATTGTAAATGCGCTTGCTTCTGCGTACGATAATTTTTTGTTTTGCAGTGACGAGTGCGATGGTGACTCTTTAGTGAGCATGTTTCATGGTATTTTGCCAAGCTGTATCTCTAGTCATGTTCCTAAGAAATGCATAAAACGCAATGGCGTCATCCATGGTGCAATCGCGAAATCATTCACCTGTTGCGAAGAATAAAACGAGTTCGTAAGCGTCGTCACAAAGACCATACTTTTGTCAGTCTACTAAGTACGTTGAAGACGACACTAAAGGCTAAAATGTACGAGGCGAAACACTTCTACTACAACGTGACCCTAGCGACTGTTCTCAAAGATAATCCTTCGAGGTTTTGGAAAACCATCAATCCTAATGATTTTAGTTCTTCGTCATTTATTATCGACTGTATCCCCTGTACGAAGCCTTCCAGCATCTCAGAGGCTTTCAATAATTTCTTTGAGTCCGTTTTTGTCACCGACGATGGTCTTAATCCACCTTTCAACCCTCTTGCCCTCCCAGCGCTTCCCGATAATACCATAACTTTCGAAGGTGTTCTTAATCTTTTACTCAACATCAGCACAACTAAAAGCTGTGGTCCAGACAATATTTCAAACACTTTTCTTAAGCGATACTCTGAGTGGAACGCACGTTACCTCGCAATTATCTTTAGGAAATCACTTCTGACATCTACCGTTCCAAGCATTTGGAAAACGGCTAACGTGGTCCCAGTTTTTAAATCTGGTAAACAGCAAATCATTTCTAACTACAGGTCAATTTCCTTGTTATGTACTACTTGTAAGTTACTTGAACACATTATTCACAAACACATTGTTAGTTACTAAACAGAGAACAACGTTATCTCAGCGTGTCAACAGGGTTTTCGGCCCGGTTTCTCGACAATAACACAACTTATTGAGGTTTCGCATGATATTGCTACGGTGCTAAATAGCCGAGGCCAGCTGTATGCTATATTTATAGACTATGCTAAAGCTTTCGACTCTTGCTGTCATAGAAACCTGCTTCTCAAGCTTCGTGAGGTTATTAAAAATGATCAACTAATTACTTGGATTGCTGATTACTTTCATCACAGAAGCCAGTACGTTTCCTTTATTAAAAGTAAGTCCAATACTATCGAAGTTACATCTGGTGTGCCCCAAGGATCTGTGTTAGGCCCGCTTTTATTTATAATCTTTATCAATGACGCCGTGAGGGTCACTAAAAACTCGCCAGTGAACCTACGGTTATACGGAGACGATTGTGTATTGTATTCCGAAGTGTCGAATGCAAATGACCAGTCAGTATTAAATGAAGTTTTTTTCTAAGTTCTGTGCTTGGAGCGATACTTGGCAACTAGCACCTAACCTAACAAAGACAGTCTCGATGACCTTCATTAATAAGAAAACACCTTTGCACTTTAATTATGGTTTCAGCGGGACTAAAATTGCACATGTAGATGAATTCAAGTATCTCGGGGTAACTTTTGCTCATAATATGAAATGGCAGAAACACATAGATTGCATCCACTCGAAGGCACTTCGCAAATTAGCATATTTAAAACGTACATTAAAACATGCTACTAGGGATTGCAAACTAACTGCATACAAGACACAGATCAGGCCAGTTTTGGAGTATGCGTCCGTTGTCTGGTCTCCGTATTCTTATTGTGACGCTAACAAATTGGAATCTCTGCAAAACAAAGCGATAAGATATATTTATAACAGATATGAGCACCATTTTTCACCTTTTTCACATGCCCATAACCTATCGCTTGACACACTTGCACACAGACGCCCGTGTGAGCGTCTTATCACTTTGCATAAAATCAGAGACGGGTCGTTGGTTATTGCGGCACCGGTTTCATTTGTGAAGTGTCCTGCGCGTGCAACTCGAAGCACTCACCCCCTTAACCTTGTTACATTTCAATCACGCTTGAACACTTTTAAATTTTCATTTTTCCCGTCAACATTCGAGCTCTGGAATGGCCTTGACGGCTCACTTCGACAGTTACCTCCCGCACAATTCGCGAAAGAAATCTATCACATCTCTCATTAGTCCTAAGACCTGCTGGTGTACTCTTTATTTTTTGTAGCTTTGAATACATGCCTTTCTTTACACGCAATATTGTTTGTACTGACCATGCACATATGTAACATGCTATACTGACTGTATGCTATATAATGTTTGATTTTGCCTATTTAGGCTACTTATGTACCCACCCCTGCAATGTCTCACATTGAGACGGCAGTATTTGTAAATAAATAAATAAAATGAATAAATAATAAACACCGCACTTAACAGTGCGGGATTCACTCGTTATTGCTCCGACACGCACTTTCATCCGGCGCTCCGATAGGAAATTGCACAAAGCGGAGCAGACGACCCGAAATTCCCGCGGTTGCAAGAGCGAAAATAATCGCCTTATGCGGCACCGAGTCGAAAGCTTGCTGTACGTCTAGGAAGAGCATGTAGGCAGTGCGCTTCCTTCCTTTAGCACATTCAAGCGCAGAGACAAGGTCTGAAATGCTATCCAGAGCTGAACGGCGGCGACGAAAACCGCGTCTCTATAGCCTGTCATCTAGACGAAATAGGACCATTCGCTCCATTAACTTGATGACATTTGATGTTAGGGATATCGGCCGGTAGGACTTGAGGTGTCGTGCAGGGCGCCCGGGCTTTAAAATTGGTATTACCATGGACAATTTCCACTCAGCAGGGATTACACCAGTTCTCCATACCTCCTTATACTCGTCCAGTATACGGTCATGAAAACTGTTATCAATGTTCCGTAATGCTTGATACGACACACCGTCTTCACCTGGGGCAGTGCGGCGTTTGGAGAGGCTGAGCGCGTGTAGCAGCTCCTCAAGAGTGAAGTCTGCCTCGTCCATCTGGCAGGCTGGACTGTAGAAAGCAGTCATGTACTCTGACTTGTCAAAGAAGGAAGGTCGCCATTTGTGGTGTCACTGAACATAGAAGAGACGAAAAGGTCTGCAAATTCCTCCGCTAGAAGTTTTGGTGAATAGCCAGTCGCTATGCACAAAGCAGCCGTAGGGTTCTTGCAGATTTCGGGAGTGCGGAGAGCCTTCAGTATGCGCCACACATTTCCAAAACCACTTCCAGTATGCAGCGAACTACATAAGGCGGCCCAGCTCTTGCGACGAAGCTGTTTTGCATGCCGCCGTATGGCTGCCTCAATGCGGTTATACAGAGTCCAGTCGGTGTGTCGTTTAGAGCGCTGTGCCCGCCTATAAGCGCGGCGTCGACATGCGCGGAGCCGCAAAAGCTTAAGATCGGGGTTTGGTTTGCCGATACTTCGTAGTCGTTGTATTGTAGCTTGTCGTAAACACTCACTCGCCCGTTTGAACAGACTGCCTTGAGATGGTGCCTCTGAGATAAGCTGACGAAACTTATCCCAGTTTGTCACTGTATAGACGGTAGTCTCCTGGCCCGCGGTATGTGTTGGTGTTAACCAAATGGTCAGGTGATCTGAGCCCCACGGGTCAGCTTCGCATGACCAGGCTAAGCACACATCTCTCGTTGAAATCACAAGGTCTATAGTGGAATGCTCCTTTCCTCTACCTATAAATGTAGGTGAACCGTCACTCAGTAATTGCAGATCATTCTTGATAATAAGCTAGTTAATTTCTGCGCCACGATTGTCTTGGGGGCGGCTACACCATCGCGGATGGTGAGCATTAAATCTCCGCATAACACAAACGACGCACCACACCGAGACACTAAGCACTCATAGTAGTGAGGTATCTGAAGAAAACGTGTAGGCCGGATGTAAAATGCTTGCCACCGTCGTAGTCACACCCTTGAGGCTCACGGTAACACCTGCGCACTCTAACTCATCATCACAGATGTCATCGGTGTTAAGAACCGTGAAATCCAAGTCAGCGCGTACGTACACTAATGCTTTTGAAGCATTGCGCGTATGCGTCGCGTCCACACGCTGGAAAGAGCCCAGGTTGGTTCCGCGCACCGAACTTACTGTGGACACCATGAAGCCTGGCAGTCGATATTCGTCTTTCCTTACGTTAGTTTCCTGAAGCGCTATAACATATGGTGGAGTCTTCATAGCGACGAGTCGAAGAGAACTAGATCAGCGTGCCGTGGTCGCAGCGATCTGGCATTCCATTGCAGCACAAAGGGGCGAGGGCTGCTGCGACAAACTGATAAGATTGTTTCCGGTAACACGTCTAGTGAAGCCGTCCAGGACTGGAACGAGGGCCTCCAAAAGTTGCTCTGCTGCTGATGCTGCTGGTGTCTGACGACGGGCGATAGAACCTGATGATGTTGACAAGCATCTTCAGAAGATTGACAAGTTGCGCCTGGTTGTTGGCTGAGACCGGTTTCACTGTGTTTCCAATGTTCTCCACTGTGGTCGCAGTCTTTGTAGTGACTTGTTCCGACGATTTCGATGGCAGCGCTGGCCACGATGACTCCGAGAGGTAGAAGGTCCATCCCCCTTGCGATGCATTGTGGTTTGGCTTCCTTGAAAGCACAGTTTTTGCTTAGTCGAGGCAATTTCCAGTCACTGGACCAGCACTACGGAGACGCGTGCTTTCATCTCCTGCTGGCCTTCTTTTTGGCTTTCTCTTTTAGGTCTTTTGTACGTCTTCAATGAGGGACATCCTTTCGTCGTTGCCAAATGTCCCCCTTTACAGTTAGGGCACTGATATGTCTGACTTTCACAAGCACCTACATGGTGATTCCACCGCATTTGGCACACACCAAGATCTTTGGGTGCAAAAGCCTGAACATGACGAATTTAAGGCATTTATGGCATTGTAAGGGCCCACGTACGAAGGGGCGAACAGGATAGCGCAATAGTCCCGCCTTATATGACTAGGCAGCTTTCCGCCAGAAAAACAATATTTTCATACCTTTGCGAGCCCAACTACCAACGCTAATATTTTGCATGGTGGTGTGCAAACGATCATGATCTTAAAAACATCGTCTTGAGATCCAATCGACATCAGAGACAACACCAGCTGCAATATCCGCACCCTGAGGTTGTAGGGCCGTGTGCGGACACCACAATTTCAGACAAACCAAGCAGAGTTTGCACCATCTGTAGCAGGGACCTTATTAGTGTTGTTTTATGTGCGTGGACTGTTTGTGAAACTCTCGAGACATTGAATGAAGAAATGAAGAAGCAGAAGAAGGCGAGCCAGGGGCAGCTTGCGCGCTTGGCAGCGTAAAAAAGAAACAGAAAATGAAGACGAGAGGCGGTGCCGAACGGAAGGGGGCTCGTGACTTGGAAGACGAAGGACCAGTGCGCTTCCGGGAGCTCCTCCACGGTACCTGAGGCGGCCCTGAGGACAATGCGCCTGCCTGTCGGTGCAGACGCGGAGTGCGACTGGTGTGGCGCGTTTGGAGCAGGCTGGCTGTTGCTGTTCGTAGCCGCTGTTGGAGAAGCTCAGGCTGTGTCCGGGGCGAGGCCTAACCGAGGCCTTTACTTTGAGGCCGCCTCTGTGCTCGAGGGGCCAGTGCGTGTTTGGCGGTTTGGGTGTAAGCACCCGCCCGAACCCGTGCGAGTGCTCTGGCCACAGTATGCAGCTGTTGGGCTGTCGCCTGCCACCTGATGACCCGTGCTGTCATCCTCCTTGGCTCGCCTCCCACGAGGGTAATCGTGCCTTTGGCTTGCCTCAACGGAAATCGTCACGACAGCTCAGACGATCTAACCGCCGATCGACGAGGACCATCAGACGAGCTGAAGATGTGAGAGTACTGCTTTTTCCTCGAACGCTGCGAGTAGGATTAGTGTAGACGTGTGTTTTATAGAATTTCCTCTGTATTTGTGTTTAGTGCTTGTGTTGTCTCAGTCTATCACGTTAGATAAATATTTGTTTGCATCCGTTCGTGCGTCTATGACGTTCATTACCGCCTGACTGCACACAGACATACGTGCCGAAGTATTCCATCACACCATATTACCATCTGTTGTGTCAACGACTATGCCATTTTTTCAGTGGTTCACGCGAACTTCTTGGATTAGTCCAGGGGCAAGTTTGATGAAGAAATAGTTGAGTTTCTGTCGGGAGAAAGCATTCAGGCTTACCGTCGCGTCGACGGGCATGAAGGCTACTGTCGTAGTCACGATGCTGCTGTATATTGTCACGTAGTAGTGACGCTGAAGTAAACAGTAGTAAAACTGTGTATGACGAAACTGGTTGTTTATTGCGCGAACCTGTGCCCACAAAAGCAAGCTACACTCGAAGCACAACGAAAGCGGCGAACACAGTCGGCGGTCGTCCAAATCTGATCAGCGGCGAGACGCGTCGGCTTTTATACCTGAGTCATCAAAGGTTCCAGATTAATCCCTGATGCCGGCGTGTCTTCCAGAAAGTTCTAGACAATTCGCGTCGGTCACACAATCAGATAACATAAGCGTCGGTGAAAACAGGCAACGAAAAGAAGCATCGATAACGTTCTAGAAACTTCCGATACAGGCGCGTCCTGCGCCGAGCAATAACATTTAACATTTGTTAGCCGGTGGAAAGCGGCCACCGGTGAAAGATAAACATGTATACGTGTCAATACCCTCCCCTTAAAAAGCATCGTCCCGATGCTACAAACACGAAAGCGAAAACAAAACCACGCGTACAGAAAGGGACAAAAATAACAAAGCAACAAAGAACCTCAGTTCGTCAGCGGGCGTAGAAAGGCTTAAGACGCACCACGTGGATGACTTCAGGTCGTGCGCGGCGCCGCTGTCATTGCGAAATGCCGTCTGGCACGACCTCAAAGTCCAGTGCGCCAATACGTCGGATTATCTTATATGGTCCGAAATAGCGACGCAACAGTTTCTCGCAAAGTCCTCGTCGGCGTATCGGAGTCCAGACCCAAACACGGTCTCCGGGCTGGTACTCGACGTAGCGTCGTCGAAGATTGTAGTGTCGGCTGTCGGTACTCTGCTGGTTCTTGATGCGCAGGCGGGCGAGCTGTCGACCTTCTTCGACACGCTGCAAATAGGTGGCAACGTCGAGATTTTCTTCGTCGGAGACATCCGGTAGCATGGCGTCAAGCGTCGTTGCCGGTTCCCTTCCGTAGACCAGGTTGAACGGCGCCATGTGCGTCGTTTCTTGCATGGCCGTGTTGTATGCGAAGGTCACGTACGGAAGGATGGCATCCCACGTCTTGTGTTCGACGTCGACGTACATTGCCAGCATGTCGGCGATGGTCTTATTTAGGCGCTCGGTGAGGCCATTCGTCTGCGGGTGGTAGGCGGTCGTCCGGGGATGGCGTCTGGCTGTAGCGCAGGATGGCTTGAGTTAGTTCAGCCGTGAAGGCCGTACCTCTTTCGGTGATGAGGACTTCTGGGGCACCGTGGCGCAGGAGGATGTTCTCAATGAAGAATCGGGCTACCTCGGCTGCACTACCTTTGGGCAAGGCTTTTGTTTCGGCGTAGCGTGTGAGGTAGTCCGTAGCTACGACGATCCATTTATTCCCGGACGTCGACGTCGGAAAAGGCCCCAGTAAGTCCATCCCGATCTGCTGGAACGGTCGGCGAGGTGGCTCGATCGGCTGTAGAAGTCCGGCTGGCCTTGTCGGCGGTGTTTTGCGTCGCTGACAGTCTCGGCATGTCCTTACGTAATGGGCGACGTCGGCAGAGAGGCGAGGCCAGTAGTATTTTTATTGTACCCTCGCGAGCGTGCGGGAAAAACCGAGGTGTCCAGCCGTTGGGTCGTCATGGAGAGCTTGCAGAACCTCTGGACGCAATGCTGAGGGTACCACGAGGAGGTAGTTGGCTCGGAGGGACGAGAAGTTCTTCTTTAGGAGAATGTCGTTTTGCAAGAAAAACGACGCCAATCCTCACCTGAACACCTTCGGGACAATGACGGTCTTGCCTTCCAGGTTGTCTACAAGGCTCCTTAGTTCGGGGTCGGCTCGCTGTTGTTCGGCGAATTCGTCGGCACTGTTGGGTCCCAAGAAAGTGTCCTCAACCTGGACGTCTTGTGGCGGCGGTTCTACAGGGGGCGCGAGACAAGCAGTCGGCGTCAGAGTGCTTTCGCCCGGACTTGTAAACGACGGTGATGTCGAATGCTTGAAGTCTAAGACTCCATCGTGCGAGGCGACCTGAAGGATCCTTCAAGTTAGCTAGCCAACACAAGGCGTGGTGGTCGCTCACAACTTTAAAGGGCCTGCCATAGAGGTAGGGACGAAACTTTGATGTAGCCCAGATGATGGCGAGGCACTCCTTTTCTGTTGTGGAATAATTTGCTTCCGCCTTCGATAGCGACCGGCTAGCGCAACTTACAACCCTTTCTAGTCCGTCAGTCCTCTGCACAAGAACGGCGCCGAGTCCTACGCTGCTTGCGTCGGTGTGGACTTCGGTATCGGCGTTTTTTTCGAAATGCGCAAGTATTGGCGGTGATTGCAGGCGCCGCTTCAGTTCTTCGAATGCTTCGACTTGCGGCGTCTCCCACTTGAACTCGACGTCGGCCTTCGTGAGGTACGTCAGTGGCTCGGCGATCTGTGAAAAGTCCTTGACGAAGCGCCTGTAATAGGCGCACAGTCCAAGAAATCTACGCACTGCTTTCTTGTCGGCCGGCGGAGGAAAGTTGGAGATGGCTGCAGTTTTCTGAGGGTCGGGGCGCACTCCAGACTTGTTGATGACGTGGCCCAAGAACAAGAGCTCCCCATGTGCGAAGCGGCACTTTTCTGGCTTTAACGTGAGTCCGGAGATTTTCATTGCTTGAAGAACTGTTTGAAGGCGCCGCACGTGTTCTTCGAAGCTTGAGGCAAACACAACGACGTCGTCCAAATAGACGAGGCAAGTCTGCCACTTCAAGCCTGCCAGTACTGTATCCATGATGCGTTGGAAAGTCGCAGGTGTCGAGCAAAGACCAAACGGCATGACCTTGAACTCGAACAGTCCGTCTGGTGTTATGAAGGCAGTCTTCTCCCGGTCCCTCTCGTCGACTTCGATTTGCCAGTAGCCGGTTTTGAGGTCCATCAATGAAAAATACTTTGCGTTGTAGAGTCGATCCAAGGCGTCGTCAATCCGTGGGAGGGGGTATACATCCTTCTTCGTGATCTTGTTGAGGCGACGATAATCGACGCAGAAACGTAGGGTTCCATCCTTCTTCTTCACTAATACCACGGGGGACGCCCACGGACTCTTGGACGGCTGGATGATGTCGTCGCGTAGCATTTCGTCGACTTGTTGCCTTATGGCTTCGCGTTCGCGCGCCGAAACTCGGTACGGGCTCTGATGGAGTGGGCGGACATTTTCGTCGGTTATGATGCGGTGCTTGGCGACAGGGGTTTGTCGAACTTTTGACGACGAGAAGCAGTCCTTGTATTGCAGGAGCAGAGCTTTTAGTTGTTCTTTCTTATGCCTGGGAAGGTTCTGATTGACGTCGAAAGTTGGTTCAGGTATTATAGTCTTCGTTGCAGGTGCACTGGAATCCGTGAAGGCGAAAGCACTGCTGGCTTGTACTATTTCGTCGATGTAGGCGACCGTGGTGCCTTTGTTAATGTGCTTGTATTCGGGGCTGAAGTTCGTGAGCATCACCCTTGCTTTCCCTGCACGCAGCTCAGCTATGCCTCTAGCGACGCAAATTTCACGGTCGAGCAGTAAGTGATGATCGCCCTCGATGATGCCCTCCATGTCTGCAGGCACTTCGGTACCGACGGAAATCATTACGCTGGAGCGAGGCGGAACGGTGACTTGTTCTTCAAGCAAATTCAAGGCATGGTAACTTATGCTTGTATCCAGTGGTATCGCGTTGTACGTTGAAAGCGTTATCGACATGGACCTTAAGTCGTTGACTGCACCGTGTTGGTTTAGAAAGTCCATGCCTAGGATGACATCCCTGAAGCAGTGCTGCAGGATTACGAAGCTCACCGGGTAAGTGCGGTTGTTTACCGAGACTGGCGCTGTGCAGATTCCAGCCGGCGTTATTAGGTGGCCTCCCGCTGTCCGGATCGATATCGTGTCCTTGCCAGGCCGTCTTCACCTTCTTTAACTTGGCGGCGAACGTGCCACTGAAGACGGAATAGTCGGCGCCAGTGTCGACGAGAGCGGTGACGTTATGACCATCGATGAGCACGTCTAAGTCGGTAGACCGTCGTCTAGCATTACGGTTAAGTCGTGGCGTCGGATCACGGCTGCGTCGGCTTGCTCCGCTGCTGCTACGTCGCGTCGGCCGCTCTTCTTGCGGCGGCGAAGTGCTGTCAAGGCTGTTGCTAGGCGGCGTGGTGATATCTCGTCGTGATGATTCGCGAATCGTCGTCGTCGTCGGCGGCGGCGGCGGAGGATCTTCGGCATTGCGTCGTACAGCAACCGCACCTCCATCGGTTGCTGCCTTTAGTTTCCCGGGTAAGGGCTGGAAGATCAGCCCCGGGTGGGACCGGTGCACTGACGGCGATGCGGCGAGATGCAGCGGCCTGGTGACGGCGAGCGTGAGGGTCGTCGGGGTTGCCACTGGGCTCCGGCGAGGTAGTCGGCGATGTCGCGCGGTCGTTCACCCCGCACTGGACGCGGCGCGTTGACGGCAAACCCTCGTAGGCCCATCTCGCGGTATGGGCATCGGCGGTAGACATGGCCGGCTTCCCCGCAGTGATAGCAGAGCGGGCGGTGGTCGGGGGCGCGCCAAATGTCCGTCTTCCTTAGGTAACTGCGCTGGGCGACGGGCGGGCGTGCTGGCGGCGGCGGACGACGGAACTGCGGCGTTACGGGGCCCTGGCGCGAGCGCGGAGGGGGGCCTTGACTACGGGCGACGGCGGCGTAGGTCAGCGCTTCCGGCTGGGGTTGCGGCGATTCGGCAAGTCCTAACGATTGCTGGATTTCCTCCCGCACGATATCGGCGATGGAAGCAACTTAAGGCTGCGACGATGGTAGCAACTTCTGCAGCTCTTCGCGTACTATCGCCCTGGTGGTGTCTCGTAGGTCGTGGGAGAGTCCTTGGACTTCGGCGTACTGTGGCGTCGAACGGCGATTGTATTGCCGGTTGCGCATATCCAGTGCATTCTCGATCGTCGTAGCCTCCGAGAGAAAGTCTTGGACTGTCGTTGGTGGATTCCGCACCAGTCCGGCGAATAGCTCCTGCTTAACTCCCCGCATGAGCAAGCGAACTTTCTTGTTCTGGCATAGCGGGGTCGGCGTGCCGGAATAATCGAGTCATTTCTTCAGTGTACATACCGATGCTCTCATTCGGGAGCTGTACACGGTTTTCCAACAAGGCTGCAGCTCTTTCTTTACGGACGACGCTGGTGAAGGTGTCCAGGAATGCGGCTCGGAACAGGTCCCAGGTTGTCAGTGCACGCTCCCTATTCTCGAACCAGGTTCTGGCGCCGTCTTCAAGCGAGAAGTAAACATAGCGCAGCTTGTCGTCGCAGTCCCACTTGTTGAACGTAGAGACCCGCTCGTATGCCTCCAGCCAGCTTTCAGGGTCTTCACATGGCGATCCGCGGAAAGTCGGCGGCTCCCAGGGTTGTGGCATCACGATTGCAGATGTTGGCGCAGGGGCTGTCATGGTAGCTTCTGCCGAGGTCGTGACTTTTGTCTTCTTGGTCGCTGTGGTCTTCTCGGGAAGAAGTCCGTACTTCGGCAGAAGTCCTTGCTGCCTACGGCTAGCTCGCTGGTCCTTGGCGACTTTGGCGCTGTCCTCCGGTTTCGGGCTTGGATCACGGCTTTGCGGGGGCGTTCGCTGCATGAACGCACTAGCACCTCCACCAGATGTCACGTAGTAGTGACGCTGAAGTAAACAGTAGTAAAACTGTGTATGGCGAAACTGGTTGTTTATTGGGCGAACCTGTGCCCACAAAAGCAAGCTACACTCGAAGCACAACGAAAGTGGCGAACACAGTTGACGGTCGTCGAAATCTGATCAGCGGCGAGACGCGTCGGCTTTTATACCTGAGTCATCGAAGGTTCCAGATTAATCCCTGATGCCCGCGTGTCTTCCAGAAAGTTCTAGACAATTCGCGTCGGTCACACAATCAGATAACATAAGCGTCGGTGAAAACAGGCAACGAAAAGAAGCATCGATAACGTTCTAGAAACTTCCGATACAGGCGCGTCCTGCGCCGAGCAATAACATTTAACATTTCTTAGCCGGTGGAAAGCGGCCACCGGTGAAATATAAACATGTATACGTGTCAATATGATGGTCGCTTGCCTTGAGGACGATGCCGGAGACGTCCGTCTCAAACGTCGGTGCTTGGCAGGTATGAAAACATCCGAATCTTCCGACCTTGAGTCAGGAAGCTCAGAATCAGCAGCGTCGGATCCTACTGAAGAACTGAGTCTCTTCCGAGCCGCGGGCGGTCTGAGCTGGCCGCCAGACGAGTCCATGACCATCTCTTCCATGGCAAGCTCTGCGGGGAGGATCTCCCAGCAGAGTAGGAGTCCTCATGGTTCAGCCCTAACGGCGTTGCTGGTTACTTATGCACGAAAAGTACATAAATAGAAAAAAACTTCAGCACCAGAAGAAACCACCAACCGAGCAAGAAACTTCGTCGTCGTCTCCATCGTTTAAGCATACTGACTATACTGACTACACACCTAAAGCACTGGACACATTACATGCCATTGGCGTAGCGCACCTAAGATGGCACGAAGAGACACACACAGAAAAAAAAAACACTCACAGCGCATTTCTGTGTCTCTTCGTCTCGTAGAGGCATTTAATTGTAAACAGTTATCATTTATCCATTCGGATAGGTTTTGTAGATAATGATTAGTCTTGAAGTTCTCGTTTCGTCCGTGAAGTAAAATATATGTTTGTATCGTCCGCCAACATTATTATATCAAGGGTGTTGTCAATCTGAGTTATGTCATTGACGTATAACAAAAACAGTGTAGGACCTAATATTGATCCTTGGGGTACTCAATTTCTTACATTTAACGATGTAGAGGAATACTTATTAACATCCATAAATTGGAAGCGTTTCTCAAGATAGCTGGTTATTTATTTCAATTACATGGCACGTATTCCATGACATTGCAGCTTTAGAAGTCGTATACTATGATTAACCGCATCAAACGCTTTTCGCAAATCTAGAAAGAGCCCTAATGTATAATCCTTATTTTCAATACCTTGAACGATTTTCTGCTTTGCACGAAGTAGCACTTGTTCAGTTGACTTGTGTTTTTGAAATCCAAATTGCGAACTAGATATGATATTATATTTCTCTAACAACTTTGTTATGCGTATATTATTTGCCCACTCAAAGACTTTTGATAAAACAGGTAATACCGATATTTGCTGATAATTTGTAAGGGCGTTTTTGTCTACGGATTTGTGTATCGGAACAACTCTTGCTATTTTCTGTTGGTCAGGGAAGATGCCAGTGTCGAACATTAAGTTAATACTATGGGCGAGGACGTTTTTAGTAAGCTGGAAACATACTTTACTGGTTCAGCACTAAATTCGTCATAACCAGCGGTGACATCATTTTTTATTCTATTAAGTAACTCTTCAGTCTCTTGCGGGGAGACTTGATACAGAACAAACGAATTTGGTAAGGAACTGATGTGTCTGGTTGGTTGATGACTGCCTATAATTGCGCTATCTGCCTTCCCTGATTCTATAAAATACTCATTGAAAGTGTTAGCCAAACGCTTCCCTGCTATCGCATTTCCATTTATCTCAATCTATAGTACGCTGGTTGTTGCATATTTTCTGCTTGTCAATCTGTTGACTGTTTTCCATATCTTTTTCACATTAGTTTGATGGCGAAGAAATAAACTTTCATAATAATTTTCTTTTGCTTTCCTTAGATCTGAAGTTTCGAACCTTTTTGAACTCCTTAAATAGGTTTACATCGCGCGTATTAATAAAAGTATGATACATCTTGTTTGTTTCTCTTATTCTTCTGCATAGTGCAGGGGTAATCCACGGTTTTCTGATTGCTTTCTTATTCTTCCGACCACATTGTAAAGTAAACGCCTCATCATAACTTACTTTTACCTTGTTGTAGTAGTTCTCGTAAGCATCATTAGGATCATTGCAGTCATACACGCTGGTCCAGTTTATTGCCTCCGCCAACGAAAAAAAATTTTTGAGTGATTTGTCATTTATCACTCGATACTTGCTTACCCCAAGATGTTGTCTGCGTGTGAAGTGATCAGTAACACAGAACACGGGCAGATGATCGCTTATGTCGCTATCACTCCACCCATTAGTACTGATACACTGATATTCGTAACACAGATGTGTATGGTTGTGCTTGTTTTAGGGCCAATGCGTGTGGGAACCGAAACAAATTTTCACATCCGTATGACATAATCAAAATATTATAATTCATCGCGTACTGGTCATTACTGACCGTATTTATTTATTTATTTATTTATTTATTATTTATTTATTTATTTATTTATTTATTTATTTATTTACAAATACTGCAATCCCGTTACGGGGTTTTTGCAGGATAGGGATACAACATTATGGCATAATTAACAGGGCAAACAAAAGAAAAAAAATTGCATGTACACTTACTAGTAAAAAGACAATACAGATATCATGAAATAAAAGATATGCTTCTAGTACAACTGAATCAATGCATCTACTGCAAGTGCAAATGTAACAGAGCGAAAAAGAAAAAAATGAGGAAATTACACAATATGGGACAAACAAATTCAGGGATGGCTGCAACATGACATCGTCGGACAGCTGATTCCATTCACTCACGACCCCGGGAAAACATGACTATTTAAAGCAATTATTGCGGATAATGAAGGGGGTAATTGTTAGTGCATGCCGCTGTTGTTAGCATATAGCCTGATGAAAAGGAAATAAGCTCGGAAATATCTACGCTGTAGTGTCCCTTGATGAGCTGAAACAAAAATTGTAATTTGAGAACACGATTCCTTTGGGTCAGAGTTGGCAGATTGGCTCTGTTTAGCAAGGCTGTCATCGACGTGCGCCCAAAGCTGATATATATATATATATATATATATATATCGAACCGCCCGATTTTGAATACCTTCTACTTTATCAATGTCTTTTTTAGTGAAAGGATACCAAATTATAGATGGGTAATCTAAAAGCGGCAGCACAATTGTGTTAAATGCAAGAAGTCGAACCCCAGGTGTTGTCAGTCTCAAAGCCCGCCTGAGAAAGAAAAGCTTTTGATTCGCAGAACTGCAGAGTATTGATGTGTTTGTTCCATCTAAGATCTTTAAAAATCCAAATACCAAGATATCTTATGTTCTCAACCTCAGATAGCAAGACATTACACACCGAGTACTGGAAGTGCAGATTGCTACGCTTGCGCGAAATTTTCATAAATACAATATAGTCAAAATTTATAGCCATTTGCCAATCACTACACCGTTTCACAACATTTTCAAAGGCTTCATTTAGTCGTAGTTGGTCACTGACACTATCTATTTCTGAATACATTACACAATCATCTGCATACCGTCTAATTTTCACGGGAATGTCATTAACGATATCATTAATAAAAACAAGAAACAAAAGTGGCCCAAGAACTGAACCCTGTGGAACGCCAGAGTGAACGGGAAGCCTACGAGAGGCATGGTTTTTAAATGAAACATATTGATGTCGGTTTGAAAGATATGCAGATGCAGCGAAATCGTGTACAGTAGTTACCAATTGTGTGCATGTAGAAAAACCCTTTCTGAAGCCATGCTGATGGCATGATAATATTTTATTCTTTGACATGAGCTGAGTAATTTGGTTATGTATTATATGCTCCAGAAGTTTGCATGATGTTGAAATCAAAGAAATAGGACGATAGTTCAATACGTGCTGCTTATTACCATTTTTGAAGATATAGGTTTCACTGCTGCCGTTCTCCAGTCGATTGGAATCTTGCCTTTATTTAGTGATTTAGAAAACAGTACACTCAGATATTTAGAGACCCATGGCGCATAACGCTTTAAGAATTCATTTGGCAAACCACCAGGACCGGGTGATTTTTTAATATCAAGGTTAAGGAGCATGTCAAGTGTTCCATTCTCGTTAATAGTAACGTCATACATAGGGGGGATGAAGCATGAAAGTGTGGCAATGAACCATTGTCATGTGTAAACACAGATCTAAAGTGTAAGTTAAATGCATCTCCTATTACTGCCCTATCATCACAAAAAACACCATTTACGACGAAAGCATCATTAATTTGCTTACTGGGAGAAATCAGCCTTCAGAAATTTTCAGGGGATGTTGAAATAAATTTGGGAAGTTTCTCTCTAATGTAGCGTTGCTTGTCTGAAGAAACTTATTTTTTAGCTCAGAAGAGAGTTCGGAAATTTTAGTAAGCAAAGCGTCTAGGTCTCTTGCGGTATCTCTTTTATTGCGATAGCAATTATATGGACACTCAAAAGCAGATTTCTGCCGTCGGCGTCGCCGTCGCCGTGAGGTTCCGTATGACGTCATTTGGAGATGAAATCGTCGCCGCGCGCCGCCGAACGCTGTATGTGCGAGTGAAAGGGCGCGAGGGGCGCGTATTTCACGGGGAGTGAACGCACGGACAACAAACGCGCGTTCTGCGCCGTGCTCCCTTAAGGGCTGCAGAAGTAGGCGTCTCCTTTTCTCCTTTACAATCACCATATATGTAGAGCAAACGCGCCTTCTTCCGACGAGCGAGAGGCCGTGGGGGAGGGGGAGGGAAGGGAGGCGACGTTTAGCTGCGGCACGCAGTGCCTATTTATATCAGAGGCTCCGGCAACAGTCACCAACGCCGCACGCATTTTGAGCGAACGCGGGCAAAACGCGGATGGCGTCGACAACAGTTCTGCGTGTTGCCGATGCTGCTGCATGTCCAAGTTTATACAGCTGATAAAGCTAATATCATTACTCCGTATAGCTCTCTACAAGTTTGCTATCGCAATTGATGCTTCACCTTTCAGGTGAAACTGCGACAACTTTTTTTTTAATTGCAATATGTCCCGTGAGATCCAAGAAGATTTGCCTTTTATTTTCTTTAGCATGCAAGGAACAAAACGCTTTATGCAATCATTAACAAGATCTTTAAATTGATTCCACAATGTATGTATGTCTGCGCTGCTGTCCTGGAACGAGTCAAAACTAAACGAAAGCATGTCCAATAAGCGACATCATCTGTGCCGAGAAGTTGAGCACGGAAATGGCATCAACAGATTTGTTCACAGAGACGCCCGAAGGGGTTAACAACACAGCAGAGTGACCGGAAATTTCAGTACTTCGCACTTTGCTTGTTACGTAATAGATCCAATTAAGAAAAACAGATCGAGGATGGAGCAGCAGTTACCTTGTATTCTAGTGAAACTGTCAACTACTTGCCGCAGATCAAAAGAAAAAATCATATCAAACAACCCTTCTTGTAGCTTGTCACTAGAAACATTTAGTGTGAAGGTTGACCAATCTACGTTTGGCATATTGAAGTCTCCGCCAAGAATTAATCAATCACAAGGCTTCACATGAGCAATCAGGTAACTTTGCAAATTAGCAAAGAAATCAAGAGAGAAATTTGGTGGTCGGTAAAGTGCTCCCAATACATATCTAATTGTGCCATGATAAGCTTTACAGAATATTCCTTCAATGTTCGGTCTATCTGGCAGTCTCAAAATTTTAAAACGCTCCTTGAACAGTAAAGCAACACCCCCACCTTTGCTACCTCGATCTTTCTGTGCACATTGTACCCACGAGGAACAATTCGTGTCTTTTATATAATTATTAGTCATGTTCCGTGAGAATAATAATTCAGGGTTATGGGTCACCAATATTCCTCAAGTTCTGTGACTTTGTTAACAACACTACGGCAGTTCACGTTAAGTTAAGCTCTGAGGCTTTGGTACAAAACGTCAATTTTGATTTTTCTTTCGTTGGACACGTGCACCTTTCTTTTCATCCCAGTTAAAGATAACACCGTCTATTCTCAGTATATTGTGCACAAGTTCGACTTTCGAGCCATTATTTCTTTCTAAAGTAGAACGGTTCCAAAGCTTCTTTCGAATTTATCGAACTCTACGTGAGAAATCTTGCGATATTGAAAGAGCCGTACCCTTCAATTTGAATGGAGCCTTCAATATTGTCATTTTTTCACGATAATCGAGCAACCTAAGCATGACCGGTCGTGCATCGCTAGCATGTTTGTTTCCAATTCTTTGGCATCTTTCTATGTTTGCCACAGAAAAACCTAATTTACTGTGAAACACATTTTTTACTCTCTCTTCAAGATCCTGAAAAGATTCATTGCGTGGTTCGTCCAGACCGTAAATGACCAAGTTGTTTCTTCGACTACGATTTTCTAGGTCATCTAGTTTTTCAGCAAATGAGGCTAGATCCGCTCTAACCGTAGACATCGCAGTCTCCATATCCTGGACCCGCTCAGTAACTACACTTAAGTTGCTCAGTTAGCGCTCTAAGCCATCAAACGATCAGTTTATGAACTGACTTGGTTGCCAATCTCTTTCTGAGACGCCTGTACCCCTTGTATAGCTATTTTCAATAAATTTTGACCGGCAAGAAGTTCCATCAATATTTCCTTCTCGGTAGGACCAGGCTTGGCCTCAACGTCGCCACGAAGGAAAAGATTTACAGGAATATTTTTAGGTCGAGCAGGAAGGCATTCAAGACACAGTGGGCAAGGCAGCAGCAGTAAAAACCTATTATCTTTACGATACGATAGCAGGCTGTCGGCAAATATCTACTGACCTGGAACAGGTAGAAAAAGGGGTTCCTGAGCATGTTGCGCATTTCGCTGCTGCGTTGCCCACTGGAGTAGCATGGTGCTGGCTTCACTTTTAAGTCCTCCTGCAGGGTCACGTGAGTCGACGTCATCCATGGCTGATCCCGTGTGTACGCTGTGATGTCAGGGCTCGATATCTTGTTGACATGGCACATGTCGCCAGTATCCGATAACGGGATGTGAAGCTGTCCGATATCGTGATTCCACGAGGCAGTTGCAGTGAGGCAACCCAACAAAAGCTCGCACTTTGTCAGCAGAGCCGCAATCTGGAATAGGTATAAAAAGGGGTTCCTGAGCATGTTGCCCATTTCGCTACTGCCTTGCCCACAGATATATATATTTATATCACCAACAACAAAAAAGGTAACTTGTTTGTCTGAAAAAACTGCAGCACTTGCTCAAGAAAGTCTAAGAAGTCGCGTTCAGAACCAGCTGGTTGCCTATATATGGGAGCAAGCTGAAATTGAGATGTTTATATAACTAAGCATTCAACATTTACATTTGTAATTGTGTACTCCTGAATGATGCTGTAAGCATAGCTATGATTGATATATACTGCCACACCCCCGCCCTTTTCCCTACGCCGTCCAAGCGTATGCAGGTGCAATTGTTAATGACGGGTGTATGATCGGTAATAGTCAGCCAAGTCTCTGTAAAAACAATGGCTTCAAATCTCAGCACAAGACTCCAAGAAAATTTCGAAAGCTTGTTTTTATACTTCTAATGTTGAAAAGAATCAAAGAGAATTTAGATTGTTTGCTCGTAAATGTGGTGTTAAATATTTCTGATGTGTATACATCACACGTGATCATCTACAGTAAAGAGAAAGCAAGCTTATGATTAGATTATGCCATCTTTAGTTCATTTTTGCAAGGTCATCGGAAGAAGAGATTCGCAGGACACGACTATCTTCGTCTTTCCTTGCTAGGACCTTGCCACCTGCTGCACACACGAACTTCCATTTCAGCTCTTCCTTCTTTACCACTGTTGCTCCAAGTAACTGCTTGTTGTGGCGTCTCAAAGGTTCATTGACAAAAATTGCACTGTTATCACCAACCAGGCCAACTACTTTTGCGCCAATTCTCATTTTCTTAGCCTTGGCTGTGTCGAGTCACTCTTAGCACGCCTCACAAAACGAACAACAATGTTCTTGGTTGTTGAGTTCGCAGTTGGGACTGCATATATCAATGTCCCTCTCGTAAACTGGCTCACTGACTAGTTGACAGATTTTTCGAACCGCTACTAAACAGTCGCACTCGTCCGGAACACCTTTGATCTCAAGGTTGTTACTACTTTGATACTCTTCCAACTCTTGTAATTTCAGAGTTAACTGTTTGTTTTCAGCTTTTAGTTTTTGATTCACAGAGACCAAGCTTTTTATTTCATCTCTTAGTGCCTTTATATCCTGAGTCACATCTTTGACATCGTCACACGTGTCACTGCAGTGGTGAACAGACTTTTTCAGGTCCCTGAGTTCAGCACGAATTTCCCGCTCAAATTCTGCAAATAAGGCTGCTACAAGGACTACATAAGAAGAAGCGGCGCCACGCCCCCCAGCATAGCAGCGAGCGACTCAGGCGCGTCAACAGCGAATTTTCGCCTAACCGCCGTGCCTATACTTGCAGATCGCCAAACAGCGGAGGCAGCGCGCTTCACCAAGTGGATCGTATCAACGCAAGGTATCCGACAGCCACGGACACAAGGCGCCTGCGTCAGACTGATACGGCAGAGAAACCTGGCGGCGACAAGGACTACATAAGAAGAAGCGGCGCCACGCCCCAGCATAGCAGCGAGCGACTCAGGCGCGTCAACAGCGAATTTTCGCCTAACCGCAGTGCCTATACTTGCAGGTGCGTAATTTTGCTTGCCTACTATTGTAAAGCTGAGTCGCTCGCTGCTCGCTGTTGGGGATTCAATATGGGAGAAAAACAACCCACCACAGTCAAAGAACTTGCTAAGGTCCTAAATGAGCTCACGGCTAACGTGGCAACGCTGGGCGAGAACGTAAAAGATGTTAAAACGTCAATTCAATTCATGAGCGACAAATTTGATACTATTCAAACGAGCCTTAGTGAAGTCTGCGCAGAACTCAGGAATCTGCAGAGGGAGCATACTACCCTTAAAAAAGAAAATGCAGAGCTAAAGAAGGAACTGGCTGATACTCGAGCGGACTTGATCGAGCTCAAACAGTACAGCAGACAGAACAACATAGAAATTAAAGGGTTGCCACATGATCCCTCAGAACGTCCCGAGGCCATTATACAAGTTCTTGGCGAGAAACTGGGGACCAAGATTGAAACCGCTGAAATTGATGTCGTACATAGAGTACCTACAAAAGAAAAAGGAAAGACAAATGTTATCGTCAGGTTTGTCAGTCGTTCTTCTCGCAACAAGGTGCTTCAGGCAGCAAAGAAGAAAAGGCTAACTACTGCTGATTTTGGCTTCGAGGGCACGAACGCCGTCTACATAAATGAACACCTTTGTCTGGAAAACAAGATACTGCTTGGGAAGGCCACTCAACTTCGCAAAGAAAAACAGTGGAAATTTTCGTGGGTTTCGCAGGGCAAGATTCTTGTTCGCAAGACAGAAACGTCGTCTGTGATTCATATTTCACGAGAGAGTGATCTTGCCAAAATTGTATAAACTTTAACTAGAAATAAACCTTCAGATGTTCTCAATACAAGAAATAAATAACTTTCACACACCGACGCATAACTTTAAGCTGCTACATTGCAACATTCGTAGCATTAATAAAATAAATAGCCTGTGTTTATTATTGACTCAACATAAATTCATTTTGATGTAATCGCTTTAACAGAAACGTGGCTAAAACCAAATGAACTTATCAACATAACTGGATATAACGTAGTCTCGGTTCCTCGCCCTGGCAAACATAGAGGAGGGGGCGTGTTGTTATACATAAAAAAAGAACTTCAATATAAAATTTTTTCCCCAGCGATCGATCAGATGCGGCAGGAACATGACATGTTATTTATTGAACTAGCCAATGGAATAAATATAGGAGTAATATATCGGCCTCCCGGCTCTAACATAAACTCATTTCTTGATTGCTTGGAAACCGTTCTTGAACACTTATCGCTAAAGAATTCTATTGTATGCGGTGACATTAACTTAGATTTGCTTGGAAGCACTAATGACGCTTATAAAACACTGATTGGTTCTTATGGCTTTTCTAATGTCATCACACACCCTACTGGCGTTAACAGCAATTCTTCCACGCTTATTGACCATATCTTGTGCAATTTTAACTCAGACGAAACAATTTCGGGAGTAATAGTACCGATATAACCGATCATTTCCTATTTTTCTGTTGGCCTCCTTCTTATCTAGTGTACCGAAACCTGCATGTCGCTCGATTATCCGTTTTGACAGCAACTTGCTACGCGACAACCTCACTGCTGTTGGAGATATGATTATACGTGACAGTGACGTCAACAATAAGTATGCTTGCTTCGACAGTGCGCTTTCGCAGTCTATAATAACCACGCCCTCCTGTACAAAACATTTTGAGCATCCGGTTCAGCCATGGGTAACACGAAACATTTTAGAACTTTCTAGTAAAAAAGATTACTGGTACAAAAAGCAGAAGCAAAACAAAGCAAACGGCTTTTACAGAAACCAATACAAGTTTTTCAGAAACAAGCTAGTAGCAGTGTTACGCCGCAGCAAAAAAGCATACTACAATCAACTTATTTTGGATAACCAACGAAACTCGAGAAAGCTATGGCAGACAATTAACTCAGTCATCAAGGGGAAAATGCACCCACCGAAGCTCCCAGATTATTCCCTGTATGAATATTCAAAACGAAAGCTGGCAAATGATTTAATGAATATTGTTCATATTGGCCGTAACCTTGCCCAACAAATCCCCCAGGTTAATCATTTAGATTGCCTCCTAGTATTGTGCATTCTTTTGTATTCTTTGACATAACAGCTACGGAAATTAGGTCTTTAGTGCTCTCATTGCCCACTGGTAAAGCAGCCGGTTGTGATGCTGTTACGGTAAAGTTTCTAAAATCAAATATAGACCTACTTTGTCCATTTTTAGAGAACATATTCAACGCCGCTTATCACTCTGGCACGTACCCTGATATTCTTAAAAAGGCAAGGGTGTCTCCCGTGTTCAAAGGCGGAAATCCTGATCTCCTAGAAAATTACCGGCCTATATCAATTCTATCTACAATCAATACACTATTTGAGAAGCTCATAGCAAAACGAATGCTCAGCTTTTTATTGAAATACAACATCTAGTACCTAACCAGCACGGATTCCGGCCGAGCAGATCAACAAGCCAGCTGTTACGTCTGTTGTAAATCGATATATAACGCTTTGCATAACAAAGAAACAGTATTGGCATATTTTTAGACATAAAAAAAAGCATTTGATACGGTTGACCATGAACTTTTACTAATGAAACTAGCTTGCTATGGTTTTCGTGACATAGCGTTAAACTTTTTCCGAAGCTATCTTGCAAACCGACAGCAGAGAGTGCATATAGAAGCAGACACTTCCGATTTCTTGCAAATCTCGCATGGGGTACCACAAGGATCGGTATTAGGCCCCTATTATTTTCCTTATACATAAATGACCTCCCAACTGCCTGCATGATGGTGATGCCGTTATATACGCTGATGACATGCTGTACTAATTTCCGGTAAAGATAATGATGAAATAGAAGAAGCCGCTAATGAAGAACTAAAATATATCTAAATGGTTCACTGCAAATAAACTGACATTAAACTGCACTAACTTATTACGTAGTATTTGCATCCTCGGGCAACAAAAATAAACGTTCAGTAACTTTGAAAATCGATAACAAAGAAATCGTCCAGGTGGACGCATGCCGATACCTTGGCATCACGCTAGATTCCTCATTGCACTTTAAGGAGCATATCAATAACGTCTGCAAGAAACTAACACATGCATGCTTTGTGCTCAATCAGGCACGTCAGCACTTTCCTCTAAGTACACTGAGAATGTTATACTTTGCAATTTTTCATTGTCATCTTACATACTGTGTAGAATCGTGGGGATATACGTATTCTTCGTATCTAGCACCACTCATCACTTTGCAAAAACGTGCCTGCGCATTTTAACCTTTTCAAACTGCAGGGACCATACTGCACCACTGTTTCACGAACTACAGGTATGCCCTTTATCGTTGCACGTGACTATCAAACAGACGTGCTTGCCATACAATTTTGTCGAGTAATAACCCACTTCCTCCACCATCTTTATCCCCCCCAAGAGACACACAAGAAGTCAAGATAACCATAATTTCAACATACCAGCTGTTAACAACTTATACAGTAAGCGACTGTTAGCTTATACAGGCACAAAGATATGGAATGCTCTCCCAGTAGAGATAAAAAGAAGCCCGAATTTTTCTCGCTCACTGAAGGACAGTATTGCTAAAAACAATTTTCAATTTCTTGCCGAATTCTAGTGCTATGAAAATAGTGTGCGATGTTGTTCTTGAAATACAGTGTACTAGCATTTTTCTACTCCTGCTATTGTATGTACTTTTGCGGATGTTGAAAAAAAAAAGGGGAAACACCGATTCGGTTTGATTTTTTTTTTATTTATTGGTCACTTATATGATTATGATTATTTCTGTTGACTGTTATTTTCATGCAATCTATCTTTCGTTTTATTTTATTATTTTCACGTAACCCATCTTTTATGCATGTAAAAGTTCAAACATTATATTCATGTTTTATTACTGGCGCCTGGGTGCTTTGATTTTGTGTACTTATTGCATGGGCCCGAACTAGCAAATTGCTAAGGGCCCAGATGCTTTCGTCACCCGTTTTTGTATGCATATCTCGCAAAATAAATTGAATTGAATTGAATTGAATACATCACTTTCCCGCTCCTTCGCTTTCCACGGCGACATTGTTCATCAATCCAATCACTTTCATACAAAAAAAGACAACGACAACAGGCGTGTTCGGCAGCAGCGCAGAGTTGCAAAGACGATTTCAAAGCAAATCGACACTATTGCTCACCTGCAAAGAATGCAGATTTGTCGTTAGCGTGTGCACAATTCAAGGCGCTGCCGCCGAACCAGGGGCCGGACAGTTCGACTAGTTTCGGTATCTGAAATAAAGCGTCCGCCATTGTTTTGGTAGGAAGCGAAAATTCGGCAACTTTTGCATGTGTGGCCCTACCTTTCCAACCTACGCATGAATAAAGTTAAGTTATGCAATTATGTGTTGAAAAAAATATGTCCTTGGCCATTTTCGTTTTTTTAACACCCTATATATTTATCCAGACTCGGCCTTCGTTGCGCCGAAGGGCGGCGCTCTCGCTCTTATCTCGTCTGCTGCCATTCCGTTCGTCTGCTCCAGCCCTTTTCGCTGTCCACGTGTGAAACTTTTAGAATTGCAGGAAAGCGACAATTTTGGTGTTTGTGAGTGCGAACATCTGAAAATGTCGGCGAAACTAGGCACAGGACACAAGGCGTGTTGTGCTGCTCTTTGGTGCCGCAACTCGGGAAGGAACAGCGCAGCCAAATTTTTCCGCTTCCCAGCGGACGAAAGGTAAGCACACTTTTTTTCGGTACGAAGAATCATGTGCTGTGCTTATCAAAACGGCCACAGAGCGAACCGAAACATTTCTGCCCTTGCTTTACAGTCATTCTTTTTCCTGGCACTGCGCATTTTTCAGTAACGTTGTAAGCATGTAAAGCTACTTGTGGACAGTTTCTGGTGAGCCGGTTGATGCCAGCTGACGCTCAAACGGAAATTTCGCTTCGGTATTGGTTTTTTTAGCGGTGGACCTGCATTTTTTTTCTTCGCGAAGAAATTTTGCAAAGTATATATATGTTCGCCGAACGCGCTTATTCGACGAACTGGCTCGGCTTCAGAACATTCCGACGAGCAGTTCCTTGGGGTGACATTACCACATTTGAATGTTTAAGAAAGAAGCCCCCAAAATAATTACGTACGAGCGACTGCTTACATTCCGTGTCACGAGAAGTTCATGTTACCTGCGCTAAGGGCGAGCTTCGCTTCACTTTTGAACTCGTGACATATTTTCTCGCTTTTTAGCACTCTATATTAGTGTCGCTTTTATGTGTTGTTTATTGATATTCATGGTGGTACCTGTTTCATTTTCTAGGTGTGACGTATGGCGGAATTACGCCCAAAGAGCAGATCTTGAGGGACTCGCACGGGAGCAAATGTACAACGGCTACCGCCTCTGCTCGGACCACTTCGCTGAAAATGCCTACGCCGACCCTGCCAAAACACGGCTTCTGTGGACGGCTGTTCCACTGCTGCAGTGGAAGTGGGGCCCCGATCGACGAGGGTAAAAAAACAATTTATTAGCGGTTGCGAATGTGTGCGCATTTGTAGTTCGTTTTCACGCGCCTTATCGTGATACATAATTCACGTTCCATATTTAAGCATGAGTTCAAGGTGTGTCCTTTACATTGGATTTCATGCAACCAGCTTAATGTACAACTGCCTTCCTTCGCTACCTCCTTAACCGAGACCGATTTCTACCCTATCTTCCAGGACCCTCCCGGGCAGAAGCCACAGAAGCCACGGCTGGTTCGGCTCAAGACCACCCTGCCGGCCAAAAGAGCGTCGTCCAGGTTGTAGGTATGCAAAGGCCGACTTGTTGATTTTGGGCATTAAGGCAGGCGGCGTGCATTCTTGCTTTGTGTAGAACTAGTATGCAAGATACGGCGCAAAAGTGAACAGCACGGAGTGCTTCTTTCTTTCTTTTTTCATGTCGTCTGCTACGGCTTCGTGTGACGTTACGTCGCGAAATTTGTTGCGCGTGCTCCAGGGAATTGCGTTCTTTTCGTTTTTACTTAATATTCGATGATCATGCGTGGTAAAGGGTGTTCCAAACTGCTGGTGTAGCTAACGCTGCGAATATTTTCCAGCTTCCTGACGCAGCGAAAGATGCGAATATCTTCTTTTCACAACGACAGAATTCACGCTCGTAAGAAGACGCAGCCCACTTGGCCTTGCTGTAAGCGGCATATCTGTCGCCCGCCGTTGTCGCTTATCGGACATGGCGTTACACTTTGAAACATGAGGTCGCAGAAATAAATTGAGTTTCGATAGGGCCGAAGTTAACGCACGCCGCCGATGGTCGAAATATTTCGCAGTCGGTTATTACAGCGTGTCTCACGCACGCATCGTGGTACGTAAAATCGCACAATTCAATACGACGAAGCTAAGTCTTGGGTACACGCTGCAACGATCTCCATAATTTTCGTTGTATATTAGAAATTTTACAGGAGCAGGTGTGCGCGTGCCGCCGCAGAGCAGCTTTTAAATTATTTTGACTTAATTACCTCTTGTGGGCTGTGTAGGCAATGGTAAAGCGAAAGTAAATTAAAAAAAAGAAACTGCAATACTACAATGTTCCTAGCCAGCTAATGAGACAACACCAATGCTAAACATTACGTAATTGTACAATAGCAATGCAACTTTGAGCAAAGCTTAATGTCTTAGAGGAATATTTTTAGTTGAAGTCATGCAAAGATACACAATCGAAGCTGACCGCATAAGTTGGAAGCGCCATTTTGCGAAAAAAGTGCTGAGACTTGTTTAAAACATGTGACCTAAAATGCTGCTCATTTCCCCCTTATTTCCAGAAGATGGAAAAAAGAAAAAGGAGCTGGCAATGTTGGGCTCAACGTCCTCGTCACCTGCTCTGCATGATCAGTTCATTATTCACGAACGTGTTACTATGAACCTTCGTTTGTGGTGAATTGTACTGTGTACAGCCAATGAACGTGGTGACCCCTGCAGCGATAATCTATATACGATGAATTGTGTGAAGACTTCTCTTATGTTTGTGTAACCAATACAGATGCCAACATTTGTATTTACTGTACGAATTACACAGCTCTGTGCTATTGTGGTATGTATTGAGTTGTATCGTTTGCAATACGTTGCTAATAAAATCAGTGAATACACCACATTTTCCGACTACTCAATTTTCTTGCTCAAACAAAATTGTCACGCTTCGAGCTTGCTAGCTCGCGTGCATTTTAACTGAGAAATATTTCCCAACAAATGTTTCGTGGACGTGCTCAACGTCCGAGAAAATTAACGACCGAAAGCTGTAGAAAACAGTATATGCAGCAGCAACACAATCTAAAAAAGATGCAAGCGGTGCTCTTTTCCGCTTGCGGCTCACAAAGCGGTCGCGCGCTCGTTGAGCGCATAGCAGACGACAAGCAGCTCGGCGTTTCCTCCTCTCTCATCAACAAAAGCGTTGCCATAGCAGCATCAGCAATTTTTTTATTGTTTATTGGTTTCACAGTTTGGCCTACCAAACACCAGGGGACAAATTGGCGCTAGTGACGCAAACAGTTTACCCGGGGGGTATACCAGCTGACCTAGCCCTGGCCGAACTGGGCCTGGGCTGAAGGGGAGCGTATTTAAGCCGTCGGCCGTCAGTAAAGTACAGCAACGCCCCCAGCTATCTTCGTCACGTGGTAGAGCCTACAGATCTTGTCTGCAGCGCTGATTATCTCGGCCGCTTCTTTTGATGCAGATTTGTCAGCGTGTGCACAATTCAATGCACTGCTGCCGAACTGAACACCTACATTGATGTGAAAGGTCGCCCACAGAATTGTAACGGAAGACGCCACGCTCGTCACACTTCGACAGGGTTCTCTGGTTGCATATAGCGTAGATGTGGTCATTTGTAAAAAGAGCACAAGTGTTTATTATTACAAATTTCCAATCAAATAAAATACTAGAGGCGGCCTGGTACTTTAAGTGAAATCCTTAAATTAGTAAGCAAATGTCATCAGACGGATGCTATATGTTAAAAAATGCTCAATGATAACTTCAAAAGCCTACAAAATTTTTTCCAATGATGATTCTGGCAAGCGGGAATTGTAATTGTAATTCAGCAAAAGTATGAAATATTAATCGAATTAACTTAAAGGTGCTTAGGATCAACAAACTACTACGGCAGCAGCATAAATTAACCAAGCGGGTGTTGTGGTTTCTCTTCTATCTGTCACGCCCCTTTCTGATAATGGTCGTTGGTCCTAAAGAGAAACAACTCCATTCCCATTTAATTATTTTAACGCTCACGCTAATTAAAGAATAGGCTTCTGAGAAGTGTAGGTGCACACGTGCAGATTAGAATAAAAGTGCTAACTATTCTCACGCCAATCAACATCCTTTCCGGAAGGGTAGTCTCTGGTGAAAAGTATTTGTGATCCAAAGGCAGAGGTGAGGAACTTGTCCCTGTAAATCGAATTTGAAGAGGATCAAAAATCATCACTTTCCTTTCTTGAGGGACAAACTTGTAAAAAAATCTAGGGTAAAATAAAAAAATGTGGTTGATCCCTCTTATATAGGATCGGTATAGAACACGAAAGTGAAACGTGTCTTCACAGAAGTAGTGTAATGTTTATTGCACATTGATATATAATGTCTATTGGTGTTTGTGGCTAAAGCGCCCTTAGGCGTTGATGCACCCACGCTGACGCTGGTGGCACGTCTCCTCCATCACGACTACCAAAGTCGATGACCATGAGCAACCGTCGTGCATATGGAAGCTGCACTACGCTGCACACGCTAGCACAACGCGAAAGACGAAGCACGTAACTGACACACTAAACAACGCGCAAGACAAAGCACGTAACTGAATCGTCACCGAGTCAAATCAGCGCGTACAGCGCGTCGTAATTGCAGCCTCCGCGATCAACTTCAGAAACATTTTCAGAGCTAATTGCGGAGGCCACGCTTCGCTGTGCTGAGTACGGTGAACGCCACCTAGGTGGCGTTCGTAGTGCTTCTTGATGCCAGCGTCCCTTCGAATGCTGGCATCGAGGCGTCGTAGTGCTGAGACCACCGAAGCGTTCACTGTCGGTGCGCGTTAGTGTCATAATGCAGTACTTCTCTTTTCTGCTCGTAGGCGGCGGCACCGCCCCGAGCAAGAGCGCGGGTACACGGAGGAGTGTTAGATATATAAGGCGCGTCTGTGTAGCTCTCTGCAAATGCGTTTGTGGCGCAATGGGTTAAACGCTCGGCGATCTATCGTCGCGGACCGAGAGGTCGTGGGTTCGATTTCCAAATTTTGCATGTTTGTGGAACTTTTTTCTGGTTTCTTTCTTTGTATTATGTTCTATGACGTATTTCCGTGACGGAAATACGTCAGTGAAGTCTTGGTGGACCCCGGCATAAAACACTTTCGTGTTAAAAAGTTGCCGCAGTTTCACCTGAAAGGCGAAGCATCAATTGCGATAGCAAATTTGTAGAGAGCTATACGGAGTAATGATATTAGCTTTATCAGCTGTATAAACTTGGACATGCAGCAGCACCGGCAACACAGCAGAACTATTGTCGACGCCTTCAGCGTTTTGCCCGCGTTCGCTCAAAATGCGTGCGGCGTTGGTGACTGTTGCCGGAGCCTCTGATATAAATAGGCACTTGGTGCCGCAGCTAAACGTCGCCTCTTCCCTCCCTCCCCCTCCCTCCCCTCTGCCCTCCCCCTCGGCCTCTCGCGCGTCGGAAGAAGGCGCGTTTCCTCTACATATATGGTGATTGTAAAGGAGGAAAGAGACGCTTACTTCTGCAGCCCTTAAGCGAGCACGGCGCAGAACGCGCGTTTGTTCTCCGCCGTGCGTTCACTCCCCGTGAAAGCGCGCGTCCCTCGCGCCCTTTCACTCGCACATACAGCGTTCGGCGCACGGCGACGATTTCATCTCCATTGACGTCATACGGAACCTCACGGCGACGGCGACGGCGACGGCTACGGCGACGGCGACGCCGACGGCAGAAATCTGCTTTTGAGTGTCCTATAATTGCTATCGCAATAAAACCTTGTTTCAAAAGGAGTTCTTGGTCAATAGTCTCAACGTAGTCTTCGTCAGTAGTCTGGCCAATAATCAACAGGAAAAGCTCCGTGCACAACAGAGGCCCGCTGGTGACGCCTGTGAAAGTGCCTGCCATATCACACGAAAAATGAGTAAGTTGTAAAGGTACTTTTTTATTAACACGTGAAAAGTGCAGGCACTTGCTGTAAAGGGCATTTCAGTTTCCGCTGCGATGTCACTACCATAGTTGCAGGAGTTTTGCAAGTCTTGACCAGACGTGGATGGCGTGGACACCAGCTTGAAGAAACTTCTTTGAAGTTGCCTCTGTGCACGTAAGATAAAATCATAGAGGCAGCTAAATAAATGCTGTTTCTATAGTGATACCAATATTAAGAACTGAGCTATTCACATGGCCAACAAAGTCACTTACATATATTTTCTTGAAGACATCATATGCCACAAAATATGTCATAGTAAAAGCAGCTTAAACGTCCATCAACTGTGTCATTCCATGCTGCTCTAAATCCTTACATTGTTTAATTACAACAATGTCTTGGTACACTGAAGCCTACCACGGCACCTATGCTGGAGCCAGTGAGAATAAATGAGCCATGTGCAGGTTATCATATATGGCACCACTTAACATTCAAGCGAGCATGGTATCACACCACAGTTGCAGGGGTTACAGTGCTCAACTGAGACTGCATAAGGAAAAGAAAATGACTCGTACAGATGCAATCGCAGCACTGCATACAACAGACGAGCACACAGGTGAAGTAGAAGGTCCATATGTAAGCCATGCACAATAAAATAGCTTAGAGAAAATAAGAAAAACATTATCACAATATAGCACAAGTTGCAGAGAATGGTTTTGTAGAAAGACATAATGTAGCGTGCACACTTTAATCAAAAGGCGAACACAACCCTTAAAGATGCAAAGGGTTCATGCTGTACCTGCTAAAATCAGCAGTACACGTTACCGAAAAAGCGGCATTGAGACTGGGACAACAGGCAAACCTGTAAGGAGCCAAAATATAACAAAAAATTAAACATTCAAACGTCACACAGACCATCAACAAAAATTTTAAATGGACGTAAAAGACAGCCTACACTAGCATTGCTCGCTGTATTCGGGAGACATGTGACTTAGACAGACATGTCGCAATAGACAAATGTTATTACTAGTACTTTAAAGAGACGGCTAGGGGCTACAGAGTGTTTGCACACAATTTGTACTAACTTTGGAGAAATAAACTTGAAACTTCAAGCTGTCACGTAACAGCTCACATTCCATAAAAAGGACGGATGGTGGCGGGTATGCCCACCTTGACAGAGGACTGAGAGCTAGGATGAAACAAACAAGAAGGTAATGTATACTGAAGTGTGGACAGGTGGAGGGTCAGAAAAGGAAGTGACAAGAAACCACTGTAGCCAACTGCGAACACAGGAAATGAATGAGCGAATGATGAGTGCAAATGAGCTAGTGATGTGTGCAAGAGGCTCATCAGAAACGGTATCACCACAAAATATTAGACAGATAGTTCAGCAGAACACCCTCAATGAGGAAAGGGTTTCTTAACACATCCCTCAAAGAGGAAAGAGGGGCTTCGTAACACAGTCAAGGCCTTGGTGCTGTTACCTTTACCGCCAAGAGGATGGGCAGTGCATGGTGGTTTATGTTGCTCCTAAAGTGTAAGGAGCAAAGTACTCTGTCTCGCAAATGCACTGAAGTCTTCTGTTCTAAGCCAGGGTACTAGAATAGGACCAAGGATTTGAGCCTGAATAGAGAAGAGTGTAGAGCCAAGAAGAGAAAATGTCATTGAACGGTAACAAAACGAGCAAATAAACAAGAACATCAAACATTAAAGATAATCTAGTCAAGGAAATAAATTCCAGCAAGTTATGATGCTTCCTGATGTCTGATCATACCTTTCGGCCTTTTATTTGTCAAGGATATAAACTATATACAACATGTATTTACAGGAGATAGATAAACAGCAGTTGAGAATACGAGAGGCTGTTGCCACTTCTTCGTCTTCTCCGTTGTCGACATTGGCTGCTTTCCTCACCGTAACACAACCCCTGGAGGAAAAAGCACCGGGACGGGGCCATCGGGAAGGGCATAATTGAGCTTAAGCCGACAGACGTGTACGGTGTCAGGCGATGTGGAACTGGGTGGCGCGACGGATGTCACTGGGATGATCTCATAGGTGACATTGGTCACTTGACGTAGAAAGCGGTAAGGACCTTTGTAGCACGGAAGGAGTTTCTCGGAGAGCCCCACTTGTCGGCAAGGGAACCAAAGGAGTAGGAGAGAGCCTGGTGAAAGTGTCTCATGATGGCGGCAATTGTAAGCGTGCTGTGGAGTTTCCTGCGATGCCAACAAACGAGTACGGGCAAGGTGGCACGCATGGTCAGCGTGGGCGAAGGCGTCGTGGGCATACTCGGACCCCGAATGCCGTACCAAAGGGAGCGAAGCGTCCAGTGGTAATACAGGGTCACGACCGAAGAGCAAGTAAATGTATCGTGGCGTGACGAATTATAGGCGAACGTGACATAGGGTAGCGCAGTATCCCAGTCCTTGTGGTCGGGTGCAACGTATTTCGATAGCATGTCAGTGATGGTTCGCACTTCTACTCTGCCAACAACCGCGCTCGTCGCTCGACCGCACCGTCTCTTATCTCCACACGGCTCTGACCTTTATGCACTGTGCATTCGCCGCTCAGTTTCTGTTGAAGCGATAGACCGCACGTACCTTCGCCCGCTGCAGCGTATGGGCTTGCTGCCAGCGTTTTGACAGTCGTTGTCTGCAGCCATTCAGTGTGATCTATTCATGTTTGTGCGCGCTCACACCACGCTTGTTCATTCAGTTATTAATAGTCGGGCCCCATTTTCCAACGCACGCTACACATGTAATGCTGCCCGGATCGGCAGTGCAGCGCTACAGGTGTGTCCCTTCGCACGCGCTGCCCACGGGAAGCGCTTCTCATCAACACCACCGTTTCACACGCGCCTTCTCGTGGTCATCGAGTCTCTCTTCATGTCGGTCTACTTACGCCGCAGCACACCTGCTTACTTAATCAGCTCATGTTCTACAATTCATATTGCTACCAAAGCCGCTCACCTTACTTCGTATGACATTGCTGTGTTGCTATCGCATTCATTGCTTCGCCCTTAGGTCGAAACTGACATTTTTTTAAGGACGAAAGCCAAGAGAGGGCGTGGTGGTCCGTTACAATAGGAAAAGACCTGCCGTATAAATAGGGGCGGAATTTCGCTACTGCCCACACAAGTGCCAAACATTCGCACCCGGTAATACAGCAATTCCGCTCCGCAGGTGACAAAAGACGGGTAGCGTACGCGATAACACGTTCACGGCCGTGCTGCACTTGTGCCAAGACGGCATCGATGCCGTGGCCACTGGCATCGGTGCGCACCTTTGTAGGGGCTGACGTATCGAAGTGTCCTAGAATCGTTGGGGTGGTGAGTATGGTGGTGAGGCGAGAAAAGGCGGCGGCCTGAGAGTCTCCCCGTGAAAACGGCACACTTTTCTTCAGAATATCTGTCAGAGGGCGTGCAATCGTGGCAAAATCTTTTACAAAGGGGAGGAAGTAAGAGCAAAGACCCACGACACTTCGGACATCTTTTGAGGACTGTGGGACAGGAAACTCTCTCACGGCGCGAATTCTTTCCGGGTCCGGTCGGATGCCAGACGCATTGACGACATGCCCAAGGACTGTAATTTCACGGTGGCCGAAGTTACATTTCTTCGAGTTGAGCTGTAGACCGGCCTTGCGAAAAACAGCAAGTACCGCTGAAAGGCGCTCAAGGTGTGTGCTGAACGTGGGCGAGAATACAATAACATCATCTAGGTAGCAGAGACAAGTCGACCACTTGAATCCTCGGAGTAATGAGTCCATCATACGCTCAAAGGTATCCGGAGCGTTGCATAGCCCAAAAGGCATAACTTTGAAGTGGTAAAGACCATCAGGCGTTATAAAGGCGGTCTTTTCACGATCGAGACCATCCACAGCGATTTGCCAATATCCGGACCGTAGGTCAGTGAACGAAAAATACTGTGCGCCGTATAGACAATCAAGGGCGTCATCTATACGAGGTAGTGGGTAGACGTCCTTCTTCGTGATGCGGTTGAGGTGCCGGTAGTCGACGCAGAATCTCGATGTGCCGTCCTTCTTTTTGACCAGCACAAGAGGTGACGTCCAGGGTCATGACGACGGCTCAATGATGTCTTTCGCGAGCATCTTGTCTACTTCCGTTTTGATGACGTGGCGCTCTCAAGCTAAAGCTCGGTAGGGTCGCCGATGGATGGGAGGATTATCGCCTGTGTGTATACGGTGTTTGACAAGTGACGTCAGTATTGTATGCGGGACAGTAACGTTGTGGCTGAGAACGATGGCAGTTATAGAAGCGGAGATGTAATCACCATCGGGAACTGGCGTAGATGGCGCCATTTCGACGTATGTCAAGGCCTGTGGTGGAACGGGAACAAAATCAGTCGTCTTAGGCGAATTTCGTGAGGTTTCGGAGGATCGTCCAGCAGAGGCAGGTCAAGACGCAGAGTACTTGAAGAACAATCGATGAGCGCTGAATGGGCAGAAAGGAAGTCTAGGCCTAGTATGAGGTCATGGGGGCATTGCTCAAGCACCGCGAAAAGGACGACAGTATGGCAGCCGGAAATGCTCACACTTGCAGTACACAGTCCGACCACGGCCACCGTGCTGCCGTCGGCGATTCATACGACCCGAGTAACGGCAGGCGTAACAATTTTCCTTAAATGGTGGCGAAGGCGGCTGGTGATAATCGATATGTGCGCTCCGGTATCTATGAATGCGGTGACGGGTGTGTCATCAACGTGGACGTCGAGGAGGTTGTCTCGTAAACAGCGTCAAAGGAGGATTTTGGGGCGAATTCGACGTTGCAGCACTACCCCGAAGTGCGGCATTGCCTAGTTTTCCGGCTGGCATAGTCCTGGGTAGGTCGGCGACGGCGAGCGGTGAAGCTAGGGCGGACGTGGCTGGCGACGTTGAGGCGAGGGCGAGCGAGTATAGCGGCGAGGAGGTAGCGGCGTCGGAAGCGTCGTAGAAGCGACGGGGTGAAAAAAGTTGCAGTGGCTTAGCTCGGCTATGCCAGGATATACGTAGCGTTAGCAAAGGTTCAGCTGATTATTCTTAGCTTATTCTTAAGATTATTCTTAAGATAAGGTTATTCTTATGAGTCAAGCTTCTCCGTTCTGCTGCGCTGTTGAGCAGCATTTGCGCTCTCCTTCTCCATGGCTATACCACACTGACAAACGCCAGTCAGAAGCGCAGCGGCTCCAGCGCAGTGTCAGACGGCGACTGCACAGCGAGCGCGCGCCGGCGCCAGTGCGTCTACCACGGCTACGACGTCACTCCTCTGGAATGCGCAGACCGGCGCCGGTGATCCGCGCGCGGCGGCGGCGGAGTGCGCGAGAGGTGCCGGCTCCGGTGGCTCCGGTGCGCATGCCGTGTGACATCACTGACCCTTGCGCGTGCGCAGCACGGCTCTTGATGTGCCGCGCGAAACGGGCTTGGCTAGGCCAGTGTAGCTAACGCTACAAAACTGCGGGGCGAACTTGAATTCCAGAAAGTGATTTGAGGCGGGGACGGCCAACGGCTACGGCAGTGACTGGAAACGTGACCGATTCGGCCGCAGCAGAAACAGATCGGCCTGTCATCAGATGTACGCCAGTCCTGTGGATTCCGGAACTGTAGGGATCGGCATTGTAGGGCACTGTCGAGTGGACTGCGATAAAAACGAGGCATAGGAACAGGGCCGGTGCCTGGACGACTCAAGGAGCAGGCGCTGGGGAGACCCATATTAGCGATTTCCTGGCGTACCACGGCGGATCAGCGATATCGTCTCAGTAGTGTTGGTCCAAGACGTCTGTTGAGGCGAGACAGGAAACGCTGCTTCGAGCTCGCGGCGCACAATGCGGGTCACGTTTTCACTTGGTGTGGCAAGCTAGATTCGTCGGTTGGGTGAGTGTAAGAAGAGGTCACTGCAGTATTTCGAAGCCGTGTAAACTGATTATGTATACGGCAGCTCTTCGCCTGCTCGAAACGGCGGCATTCCTTCATGATGGCGTAGACAATTGATAGGTTTCTAAAGACCAGAAGATTGAATGCGTCGTCCGCGATGCCTTTGATATTGTGTCCAACCTTGTTCGCCTCTGGCATTGGCGTGTCGATTTTATGACAGAGGGCGAGGAGGTCCTGAATGTAGGAGACGTACGATTCGGTAGCAGTTTGGGCACCAGTGGCGAGTTGTTTCTTGGCGGCTAGCTATCGACCGGTTGGATTGCCAAAAACGTCGGACAGCTTCTCTTTAAACAACTCCCAGCTGGTGAGCTCTTCCTCGTGTGTGTAATACCACGTTCGCGGTGTTCCGTCGAGGTAGAACACGACATCGGCCAGCATTATGGTCGGATCCCACCTGCTCCCCTTGCTGACGCGCTCATACATCTTCAACCATTCTTCTACGTCAACACCATTCAGACCATTGAACTTGCCGGGGTCTTCCGGATGAGGTAGAGTAACGTACTGGGTATGCGTAGTCGGCGATACAGCTGCAGACGCGGTGCCTGCCGCTGGATTCATGTTCCCCGGATGGGTAAGACATCCGCTGCGGAGCTCCGTGGCGCGCCTCTCACCAAAATATCACGGGTATAAACTATTCACAAGATGTATTTACAGGAGATAGATAAGCAGCAGCTGAGAATACAAAGAGGCTGTTGCCACTTTGTCTTCTTCTTCGTCGTCGACATTAGGGAGTTTTAATGTAGCGGAAAACAGCAAACGCAGGCATTTAGCGTTAGCGTTGCGTGCTGCAAACTGCGCATGTGCAGAACGTAAACGTAGCCAGAACTCTTACGTACGTACGCTATTTCCGGAATATAGCGTTCAACGCTAACGCACGCAAGGGATTCCGTACGTAGGGCAAGATGGCGGCGCGTGCTGAAGCGAGAGCCGTCCACTTCGGATCTATCGAGTCGTCGGCCTGCACGGTTGGGTTCATTCGTTCCTCACTAATGCTCGTGTTTGCTTTAGATTTGTGTGATGATACTTCGACAGCGGCGTACAGGTGACAAATGGACGTTGTTTTCGATATACGTTCTCGATTAGCGGCGGAGTAGGCTTAACGAGCGGGTTTGCTCATGTTTGCTGTATCCGCCTCGAGATGGCGCCCAAGTGTATTTGCGTTAGCGTTTTGCTCCGTTCCGCTATTCTAAAACACTACCTTCTACCATGCAGTGCTGCCTTTCTTTGCGTTAGCGTTGCGTCGCACGCTAACCAAAACTATACCAAAACTCCCTATTGTCTGCTTTAATCACCGTAACAATATGCGTGTAGCGTTTCCTATCAGGGCAGAACATGAGCACTACACATTGCTAGCGTATGCGCTCCTTGGCTAAAACGGAAAAAAATAATTTCGCCCATCTCAAGCCTGCTAATGACCAACCTTGCTGACATGTCGCGGACGCTTAAATAATAAAACGAAAACGTTTATAGGAAACAATATATATTGCCTTCAGATAATTAAACAAGGCGAAAACAATCTCCCTGTGCAGCTTTGATCGGAACGTTAGAGAGTTGCATCAGCCTTCAAAACACGAGAACGACCTCATTCGTAAACAAATTCTATTGCATGCGCAAATTACGGCATCTGGTGCGCATTTTGCGATTGCCAGAACCAGCATGCCCCAGGGACTGTTGTTCTTCTGGAGGACTTGTTGGATTTGGATGAATCTGAGCAAGAGTCTTTTGATTAACTAGCAGGCTACCTCATCAGCAGTATCCAAAAGAACATGACTGCCTGTGCGTAGAAGCAACCACTTACAAAGAAGCCAGCACTCTGACTAAGCTCAAATCATGCACTAATAATATTAAAGGGACACTAAAGAGAATCAGGAAGTTCAGCTGGAATAAAAGGGACCTTCAGGAATGCATGCAGTTTTTTGTTGGGCAAAATATGAGTTATTAGCGGAGAAATTCGTAAACAAAGACCAATATCTCTTCCTCAATTTCTCTCACCCCAGATTTGGCACTGAAGCAGTGTCGTCACAGATTTCATTGCTCTCAGCGAATCAGAATGCGCCATGATACGTCACCGCTTGCGTAAACGGCCGAGGCGCTGGATGCATCATGGCTGCATGCATGGTCGCTGCGTTTGCGTTCGCCGCAATGGATACCGTTGCTCCCGCTGAACCTTGCAACGAAGAGCTCGCCAGGAAGCAGGACTGCATTTCAGCGATATTCAGTGAAACGGAGCGCGAAATGGTCCTCCGTGCTCGAGCGGTAGGTTTTCCGCGTGCGATGGCGGTGAGCCGCCGGCCGCGCCGGCGGTAAGCACAGCTTCGTTTTCGTCGACGGAGGCGAAGCGTCCGGTCCGCCAGGCGACGATGTTCCCGACAGAACAAGCGTAGAAAGTTGCGCACGTACTCGGTATGGTTATTTCGTAGCTTTATTTAATGACATTCAGCACTCACCGACCCGCCAGTTTGCTGCTGCAGGGGCACCGGTAGGGGGTTTGATGTAGGCCGCATTGAGGGAACAGCTGCTGAGGGACTGGCCTCAGGGGTACGCCAAGTTACTTTCCGAGGCAAGATTATACACTAATCCGAGGCGAGAATGCAGAGAGCACACCATCGTTTTCTCTGGCTCTTTTGCCGTTTGATCATCGGCAGAGCACTGAGCCATTGCGAACGCCGGGGAGCCAGGGCTCTCCGCGCGACACCATGGACATGAAAGGACACAATCGAGTCAACACTGCCGCTGCCCCTGAGCAAGCGCCTTGGGCCATTTACACAGCCCTCAACACTACACACACGAGGCATTTTCTGGCTGTTTCCCGCGAAGTCAACGTTTTTCGGGCCACGCAACACGCAATCAAACACCATAGAGCGGAACAGGCGCGCGCAACGATGCATTGACCAAAACAAAACTACGAAACTATCACGGCCGCATGTATCTCCATGACATTTTTTCTTATTTATTAATTTTGTGCTAAACTTGTACTTCCTCGCTTGAAACGGTTTGAGAAGTTGGAAAATGCTGTTTATGTACGTTTAAGGTGTATTTCATTTTGCGTTTTATTAACAGCGATAAATCGCTCTCGACCAATCGCGACCGGCCTGCATTTTGTAATCTCCGACGTCACGAACATGTAGTGCGGGAATTTCGAAGGGGCGTCAGCACCTATCCTTCAGTTTTTCGCTATTTTCTCGCTTATTAAACATCTGTTTGCAGTAAGAATGGTATGGCTGTGATCGTGAAAGGATAATCTACCATTTAAGCTCCACTTCCGGTTTCTCTTTAGTGTCCCTTTAAGCTTGCTCTGCCTTCACCTACTGTTATTCAGTTTCTGCAAACAGCAGAGAACTTGTTCCGTTCCAACACGGAAAACCTGCTCCAACAAACTACTTTCTCTCAGCTTGAGGAATTTCTTTTCAACAGTGTAACAGCCAACTGTTTTCCTGCATGCCACAAAATAGACAGAAAGTTGCTTCGAGTGTTTTTGTAAACTAGGGTCCATATTCTCCTTTGAAAAGAAAATGAGCCAGTGGCACAAAGCAGAAATCCAAGGGGTGGTAGTCGCAGTATTGACAAACAGGTAGCCACTACAACTGTAAAATAATAGCTTATATATGGCACAATTCACTGCACTTCGAATGTAATTCGTTCAGCAAGGCTGGCCTACACGCGGCAGTGATGTGCGGCATCATGCAAATGCTACTTTGTATTCAAAGCGAAGCTTTAATGTCTAGGCGAAATCGCCTGTGTACGGAAAACTATCATCATCAGCATTGGCTCGAGCGTCGTCGTCTTCTTCCGCAGCTGGCTCATTGGCGCCGCACGGGTTGCGCTCGTGCCCGTGTTCGGCACGCGCTCGTGCCACTGCTCCCGCCTTCGTCGTCTTCTTCGGCAGCTGGCTGCGTTGCCGCTCATCATTCCAGTGTACAATTTCACTTCTCTTTAGTCGTCGTAATGGGCAGGCCACGTTTACGGGGTATGAGTCATTTATTGTCTTAGGCAACGGACAGATTTAATTTTGAAGCAATTAAATTTCGAAGAATCGGAAGCGGCAATGGAGGGCGAATGCTGACCACGCCACCGAGCAAACTCGAGACATCGAATGCAAGCGACCACGGCAGATTGCAGGGCATACCGTCAGTGACGTCGTTCTCTCTGTCGCAGCCGAACCTCATAATTGAGGAGTACTTTAATGAGCCCTCGGGAATAACCCAGTGATAAACACCGCAGCCGCATGTTTCAGCTTCGCTGGTTAACCATCTTCACCAAGGGGAAGGGCCGATGCACTTTTTTTTTCTGAGGGGGGTGGGGGAAGTGGGGGGAGGCGTTTCACCTAATTTTTTACAGCAAAGCTGTACACCTCTCGTTGGTCGCAAAATTTCGTGGCGCAAACAGAAAATTCCAGGTTAACAATTGAAGGCAAACGGCATATCTTTCTTTGCAATCAGGCATACAGCGTATATACATATATACAGGGTGTCCCATTTAACTAGGACCAAGATTTAAAAAAAGACCAAGAGCTCTAGAGAAATCGTACCGACTGCATAGCAGCGACAGTCGTGTGTACTTACAGCCAGTATTTTTTCATCACCATTCATCATCAAGTATTCATTAATTAGTTGCTTTTAATTAGTGAACTTTTTCTTATTGCTTGAATCGCACACATGTAAATTACAAAGTTGTAGGGCACCTCAAAAAACCTCCGCATCAAGCATTTATTTGCGCGCATCAAGCGCGAAACATGAAATAGATGCGCGCTCGCGCACCGCTGCTCAAGCGCCTCCAAGCAACCTTTGAAAGATATACGGATGCATTCGTTTATCGTCGCATCGTACAAGGCTTCGTCATGTAGGATGACTCGAGAGGTATCGCGACCTAACTAGCGTGGTGCGATAAGTGTCAGATCTGCGCCGTCACGATTTCCCGGCTTCAAAATCCCCCCTATGGTTCCGCTACGCTTATCCATGCGTCAACGGCGTGTGATAAAGAAAGAAATTCAACAAGAGGGGACACTCCCATAGAGCCCAGTGGCCGAATAAAACCCCTATATATAAAAAGTAGCGCCATTCTTAGATCTTGCCGCCACCGCGCTCACCCCGGCGTTTCCTCCTTGCCGCCTCCTGTCGCCCCAGCCTCCTCCGCTCCCCCATTGGCCAATCTGTGTCACGTGGAAGCACGCGTTGCACTTTTGTATTTTTTTCTTTCCAGCATGCTCCGACTGCCATTGTCGGGCCTGTGCGATGAAAGTGCAGTACGCACAAACGGATCAAACATGTTAGGGACAAGAACTTCGTTGTGATGACATGCTGCTTCGCCTTAAGTTGCCGCAACCGACAAGGCGAGGGCAAAAAGCATTTTTTGTTTACCATCCGGCGAGTGCAAACGCTTGCTGCACACTTGGTATTTGCGCCATCTCGCATCGTCGCGTTGCTACTTCCAAAACGGCATTATTAAGGCCAGTTACTAACTGACGAAGCAAAATCGCGCCTCAAAAACTTCTCCGCAGGGCGCGATCGAAGTTTTCCTCGGATTTCCTCTGGTAGCGCGTTAGCTGTCGTCTGCCACGGCAGGCCCGACGCAGGTGGCGCCACTGTCGATATCGCGCCTCGATCGCGCTGGTCGCGCCGAGCGCGACAGTGGAACGGAGGAGGAGAGAAGTGGATGGCGCTACTTTTTATAGACCTTTTCACAAACCGACGTTTGAGCAGCGCCATTGGCCGACACGAGCGACGTCTAGCGTCGCCGCCATTTTGGACTGTGCGCCTTGCGAGAGCAGGCCGGCCGCACTTCGGTTGTGTGATCTTCGCCGCGCATTATTTCGATTGTTTTCTTCCGCTTCGCTTGTCTTGTGCCGCCTGACTTGTTACATGTTTCACGTGCTCGCGTGAGCGCTCAGTGTGGTGTGCCATGACAACAGCAAGCCCAGCCAGTGGATGTGGTGTTTCTTCGTCGGTAGCGGCGGCAGCCGCGTCTGCTTCGTCGAGACCTGGCGTGCTAATCAGCGGTATATTTCATTGTTATTGCTGGGCACATGACCGTATCGTCGATTGAATCTGATCACCATTACTTTTCGCGATTGAGGGTTGCCTCATTTAGCGAAACCAGGCGCGTACGTAGCTGTCGGGCAATGCTTATAGAACCAGGCGCCGGCGGCCCGACGACGCGTGTCAGTGGTTGGTAGATATGCGGTGGTTACTCCATACGCTTCCGACGCAACTGAACAGCTCAATCATTCAAAATTTATTGGATCTGGTGCGGTGCAGGGTGCTTATAACCAAATGTCAAAGCATAAAGCGTGGCGATCGAGCAGCGCGGTACCTGCAGCGAACCGACGCGCGACAGTGATCACACTGCAGATGCCAGCGCGACTGATACAGCCCAGGTGCTAGATTTTTATTTTTAGTATTTATTTATTTATACATACTGTCAATCCCAATAGGGATTATAACAGGACTTGTTATAAAGATATATTTGTTTACCTATTTTTTATGTTTGTTTACTTGGAATGGCTTTTCTTTCGAATGTCTGAATTTGGAACAAGCTTCGCTCACGGTGAACCTTAACGTAGATCGGGCGCGAAGTTTGTATTGAAGATATCGCGTACAGCAAGAATTGTTCGTGTGCGCTACCTCTGAAGCGAAATAAGCCAATAATATTACAGCGTTAGGGCCATCTCTGCTCTTTCTCTTGTTTCCCTTACACCGTCTCACTGTGCTATGCATGTTCACAATAATGTCGAGTCTTAACAATTGTCGAATAAATACATATGCATATGACTCTAAACCACTACTGACTGTGAGTGAAAAGCGCTTAGTGGCCAGCGAAGTGATCACTGCACGCACGTAAGTATTTCACTTGATCGACTGTACGAATTTATTTTTTTCGGTACTGTTATTCTTGCAAACATGATGCTATTGTCCGCGAACCCATGCGAATACCGTTTTTTTTTTTCGTTCTTACTTGCGCGGCAGTGGCGTAGCCAGGGGGCGGGGGGGGGGGGGTTGGGGGGGTTCAACCCCCCCCCGAAATTTTTTCCGCCCCCCTCCCCCCCACTTACCCACCCTTTGTTCTCGTCGCTTCGCGCTGACATAATTCATGAAACCGGTGCTACTATCACAATTTCATTCCTGGGCGCTTCTGTTTGGGTTGGTAATTTACAGAGAATCATGTCTGCATATGGAAAAAACTGTCACGTCGTTTGTCAAGGCTTTGACACTCTGTGATGTTTTGGGCGAGAATGTGGCGGCCGCATTCTGAAGCAACAAATGCGCAACAAATGAAGCAACATATGCGGCAGCCGCATTTTAGATGAAGGCGAAAATGCTCGAGGCCCGGTTACTTAGATGTAGGTGCACGTTAAAGACCCCAGGTGGTCGAAATCTCCGGTATACATTTCCGCCGCTTCCCTTCAGGTGCCGGTTAGGCCGCGCTCGCGCAGGATCGCGCGAGGAAACGTCTCTTGTTTGCGATTGCGCCTACGGAAGGCTGGTAATTACTGTTGTGTTGTTGAATCCCAAACCAGCAATTACGGAAGGCTGGTAGTTGCTGTTTTGTTGTGGAACCCAAACCAGCAATGTACACCACGAAGGGGTGGATGACAGCTGTGAATTCCCACGCAATCGCAACAGAATGCACGAAACAGACAGCCGACAAGCATGAATTACTGCTGTGCGCAGTACAGCGTAAGTAAACTCTTGTTGCAGGCGCTGACAGTTCTCGTCGGAGTTCCCGCGTCCTGAGAAATTCATTATGTGGACATGCGGAAGGCTGGTAGTTGCTGTTTTGTTGTGAAATCCCAAACCAGCAATGTACACACAAAGGGGTTGATGACAGCTGTGAAATTCCACCGACTCGCAACAGAATGCACGAAACAGACAGCCGACAAGCATGAATTACTGCTGTGCGCAGTACAGCGTAAGTAAACCCTTGTTGCAGGCGCTGACAGTTCTCGTCGGAGTTCCCGCGTCCTGAGAAATTCATTATGTGGACATGCACTGAACAAGACCGGAGTTCATTCCTGCATCACTAGTACACCAATCAGTCGAGATTCTCTGAGGTACAAGGCCGCTTCCTGTTTGCACCGGCATAAGTGAAGCAGAAATGAGTGGCACGCACTACTTAAAATGCGTACATATGCCATATCTATGGTGTGCGGTGAAATATCCTGTACAATTCTGAATCTGTTGACGTAAAGGCAAATGACGGCTGCACGCTCGCACACAGCGGAGGACACAGCGGCCCATGCACTTGCCGCAGGAAATGCAACTCTCTCGTATGAGGGAGCAGGGCGACGAAAGCTTCGAAAAAAAAAAAAGCCTTACACGTTTTTGCGCGTATTTAAGTTTTCTAGCGCAAAGACGCAGCGAACAAGCTATTGAGTAGTTATAGCCTGGTCACACGTGCATTTTCACGCGTATAGCCGTCCTTGACTTGTGAAACGCACTTCGCCCCGACGAGGACGTCGCCATCTACGCTTAACGGAAATTAACAATTAATGATGTCTTCTCCGATCGGGCGGGTCGTCTCAATGATGCGTTTTCGAAGACTGGTCCATTCAGTGGCGCGATGAGAGACCGTTGCTCCAAACGCCCACTGTATCTGTCGTACTTACTGTATTTACTGAGCTTGCTTTACTTTTTACTTAATTTTTTCACAAGCACACGCACACGCGAGGAGGGGGGGGGGGGCGGTCCCATGTCTTTGATATACATGTATAGAGTCTGCTTAACGTACCGATATTTATTATCGATCACGTGACGTTGAGGAAAGCAGAAGCTTGCCTCCCCCCCCCCCCCCCCTGGTCGGGCCGGTGAACCCCCCCCCCCCGGAAAAAAAATTCTGGCTACGCCCCTGTTGCGCCGGCTCATTTAGC